>NC_138969.1:20352812-21003125 GCF_055761805.1 Camellia sinensis | reverse complement strand
AACAAGGTTTGTCTGTTAAAGAGCTCCCGTAGACGGCGCCAAATGTACGGGGGTGAAATATTCTCTGTTGTCTATACTCCTTGAATACAAGCTTCACGTGATGTCGCCTGACCTGAAAACCAAAAGATGGTGAGCTGCCCTGCGGTGTGCTGCCGGATAAACCCTCCGACGTTCAAGTCAGCACACTTGGAGAAGAAGAAGAAGAATAGAGAGTGCACTTTAGAGAGAGAGAGTTTAGAATTCCTTCTTATTGCTTACCTCTAACGTCTCTCTTCTCTTCTTTTTTTAGGCTGGCCATGCAGCCTCAGACATTGTGCAAGCACTACCTCTGCTGTCCTTCTCCAAGCAGGCAAATGTGCTCCTCTCTCCACCTTTCTTACACGTGTAGAGACCAAAACCTCCAAATAGTGTTTGTCGAACCGCCAAACGGTATTGACGCATACCATGAGTGGATTTTCTGTACTTTACCATTGATCCAGGCGGCTTACACTACTAGGCTATCACTTGGAAGAAACAGACACCACAACAAACTGGAATGGCCAAGCTACAATAAACCGGTCCATCGGGATCAACTGGTCGTAGGACGCGCGGTTCGGCATCTCGGCCTTGCCCTGCTACCTCGTAGGACTCCTCGGCACTATATTAGTCCGGACTGTTCGTAGTTTGGCCCAATGTATCTGTACGGATTTAAGAAAATACCCATTTTAGCCGAATCATTGCTCGGTAAGCTTGCCCGGCCCAACTTGATGGGCTGGGGCAGCCACGTTGGTTAAGCTCGGCCAGGTTCATGGTCCTTGGCCCTAGCAAGGAGCAACGCCATATCCCACGTTGACGTAGCTCGGCCCAATTGTTCGGCACAAATCTCCATCTCAATTGCCCCTTAATCCCATCCGAGCTAAGCATGATTGGGATTACTACACTGGTCGAGCTATCCAATTTGTTCGGTCATTGGGGATTATGCCAAGAGTCTTGTCATCAATTAATTAGCTGTACTGACAAACCATCTTTTCAATGCCACATGGCTTTCCTTGACTGGTTCCGTGCATTCCTCTAGTTGTTCTAATTATACAAAAGATTTGAAAAGTGGCCGCCAATTCGATTTCCCCCATATATACGCACAAGAAGCCCAAAAACCCTCACCACTGTTCATCTCCCTTTTGTAGAAACCCTAAGCTTCAAAGCTCCAAGCTTATGCCATTGCCGTCGTCGCTGTTGTCATTGTTTTTCGAGTCGTTTCCAGCTATTTCTATCCTCGGGAAGGCCTCAGTAAGGGTCATGGTCGACTGGGTCTTTATTTGGCATCCATACCCTTAAGTTTTTCTCACTTTTCTTTATATTCTCCGTTGATGTTCTTTGTGTTCTTAATTCCCGTCTATTTCGTGACTGTTAAAATATTTCCTATGCCCCTCCTGTGGGATTAATATCCATGAGCATTCGGCCAAATCGAAGCCCTAAGTAGCAACGGGGCTTCCTTGCCCATTATTTCCCTTGATTACTGTAGGTGGTTCTAGATTTAGGATAAATACTAAAAACTCTAGGTAGAACCGATCAAAAACCCACTTTTACATCTAAAAATAGGATTTAGCCGAGCTGGAACTGGTTCGAGGTTCCCCCTTAAGGTCCTCCTTGTGGGAAGATCGAACCGAGATAAGAATCGAAATACCGCACCACAACCGATCAAATGGGCAGAATCTCAGACCGAGCTAAAAAACTTCCTCATAGGAGCCGTGCAAGTTATGCCGTTCTAATACTTGGACTTATTTTTTAATAATGCAAAACAAACTAGGACCGACCAGGCCCTCTCAACATAATTGTCGGTGAGGCTCAAACACCGAGCAAACAATCACCCAATTTTGACCGAGCTATAATCAAAATTGCCCAACTAAATAAAACCGGGATAGATGGGAAAGTACCAGTTTATGGTTATTTCGCTTGCGGCAATGGCCGAGTTCCATAGAGAATACAATATTCCAGATGACATCCACTTAGAGCTGGCAAAGAAAGGAGACACTCCCTGGGGCGAACTGGACAGATGCCCTTTCACGATGGTATCCATTGTGGAAGGCAGCCTACGCTTCCCGCTCCAACCCTTAGTCTGCAAATTTTTAAGGCAAACTAGGTTGTGCCTGACCCAAGTCTTCAACAACACATACAAAATAATAAACGGCGTGGCCGCGCTGAATGGGATACTCGGTCTGAATCTCGGCCTCATCAAGATATTCTATCAATATACACTTAGAAAAAATAAATGGGGGTTTTGTTGGTATCTCAAAGTTAGGAAAGGCCGAGCAAACCTTATTGAAGGTAACCCGGATAAAGAGACAAACAACGATGATTTCCTGTGGGTGTCCGGTAATTACGAGGACGCCGAAGCGCCCATACTCGGGCTAGTACATAAGAAAAGGCATTCAGAGTGTTGGTGAGCACCTTGGCATGTTTTTAATTCAGTAATTGTTCTTGATATGACCGATCTAAACCTTGCTTTCTTGTTGCAGACTATAGACTCTTGGCCGACAATTACTCCCGCGCAAATCAAGAGGCCATAGGAATTGCGTTGCGACATCCAACCGAGGAGCAAGAGCCTAAAACATTGCTTGGTTATGAACCGAGTTACCGTTACACAACGCCGCGGCGGAGTAGGGTGACCGACTTCCTTCGTGTCCTCTCTCCAGAGCCAGACCCAAATCTTCTACCAATCAAACTTGTATCATTGACAGAAGAACAAGAAATGGCCAAAATCTTACCCATAAAGTCTATGATCACGGGGAAGCCAAGCGACTCATAGCCAGCTGAAACGACAGGAGGCTAAACATCTTGACCTGCCGTGCCAAAGGGGCCCGTGCTAGCTTTTCCCAGCGAGGCAGCTGCGGGTCAATCGAGAAAAAAGCCAAGAAAGGATCAAACCGAGTAGCACCTTGTTGACGAAGATTCGGCCAAGCTCCCATCGACTGAACATGGAGAGCAGACTGAACAACAGCTGTTCGGGCGATCCACCCATTCCACTGCCCCTGTTGTTTGGTCACTTTAGCTAAAATACAAAGGTCGAGTAATGATGGAGGCGGAGTCTATTTTCGCGGATAATGACCATTCGGTCAGCTTCAACATGACCAAGGGTTTGCTTCTTCCTGTGGACATGAAGAAGCATGAGGAACTGTCCGACCTGAAAATCCTCTGGTCGGCCACAAAATCGGTTGTTCTAGTTAGTGATCAGGTTACAGTACTTCCAAGTTATCGATCGGTTTCTCATACTAACTTATGTCTTACTGTAGGCCGCGCAGAAAAACTATTTGGTGTACGAACATATGATTTATGTGCTGCAGAGTTTGAGGGACGCTATCGCTGACAACAAATCCATGACGGCCGAGCTAGAAAAGCTGAAGACTGCACACAAGCCAGTAGAAGTTGATAGATGACGCTAAGGAGGTCAGCACGGTCGATAAGCCAACTCTACAACCAACCGACAAGACCGCACTGCCAGCCATATCAGAAGAGGCGGCGCCAAGCAGTGAGCAGGAGCCTTCAATCGCCGAACAAGGAATAGGCTTTGGTGTGGAAACTGTACAGAATGTGGTAGAAGAGGTAGTGGGCAGCCTGGAGGACGCTGTAGATATCGACTAAGGCACAGCTAGTCTTATGTTTGTGCCCTTCTTTTTCTTTTTCTTTTTTTTTTTTTTTTTTTTTGTATTGGTGTAGCAGGCTACGAGCCCCACTTTTGTAATCAGGCTTTATCATGAATGAAAAGTGAACTTTTTCCTCGCCATGTATGCAAATTTTGTTTGCCCTGTGGTTGTCGTTTTCTTCGATTTGGCCGAGATAAAATCTTCTCGGTGCATTCTAAGCGTAATGGTCTCAGTTTAACGAGCAAACTCATCTTGGTTTAAAATATTAGTTGAACACAACACCAACTGTTTGGTAGGCCGAGCAAGGTTAGCTTGGTTTTAATAAGAACTCGGTAAAGACACTAACATTTTAAGCGTGCAAGCAATGTCAACTTGGTTACAATATAATTTGGGCGAAATTGACTCTGTTTGTGCGGTAGGGCGAAATCAGCTCGATGAGTGAGCAAAATCAACTCTACATCGGCGAGCAAGAAACCGCTCGGGTAATCATGAGCGAAATCTGCTCGGTCAAAGATGAACAAAATCAACTCGATGTAATGAGCAAAATTTGCTCTTCATCGGCAACCAAGAAAAAGCTTGGGTAATTATGAGCAAAAGATGCTCTTCAATCGGCGAGTGAAAATCAACTCGGTCAATTATGTGCAAAATCAGCTTCATACAGCCGAGCAAAAATTTGCTCGGATAATTATGAACAAAATTGGCTGGGCTTAAATACAAGTTGGGCGAAACACTAACTGTTGGGCGGTTGAGCAAGTTCAATTCGGTTTAACAAGCAAAATCAGCCGATAACCGGATAAACGTTCATTCTGCAAAAGTTATCCTGGTTTTGAACACTTGCCCCTGGTACTCATAGCAACTTAATGTCTTTGTAACATTTCCATGTAGAAACGCGAACATAGGAGAAAGAAGGGGTCATATTCTACTACATGTTACAGATTACACCCAATGCCAAAAGGCGAAGTTACAAAAAGCAAAGAAGTAGAAAAGATAACATTTCAAAAGTAAAATATCTTAAGATTGGCCGCATTCTGTGGTCTAGAAATAGCTTTGTTATCTAAGTCTTCCAGGTGGTATGCCCCTTTGCCTGCAAGGCTAATTATCTTGTATGGCCCCTTCCAATTTGCTCCTAATTTTCCCTCGCCAGGGATCACTATGTTGCCCATCACCTTCCTCAAGACCCAGTCTCCGACCCTGAATAGCCTAGGATGCACGGTCTTGTTGCATTTCTTGGAGAGCCCTTGTTGGTAAGTTGCTATGTGGATTAGAGCCCGTTTCCTTCTTTCTTCGGGTAGATCAAGCTCCAGGACTACAGCTTCATTGTTCAAGTCTGGTTGGAAACTTTCAGAATGGATGGTTGGCATGTGTAGACGCCCCATTTTTGACCGTTCTCAAGACTTGGACGTCACCGCTTGAACACTCGGTGATCATCCATGTTTTGTGTTCGTCTTGAGTTCCCGGATGCCTCGGCTATGCGCCTTGCCTCAGGATCTCTCGACTCAACCGTTTTGTGTCTGGTTTTGCACCAAACACTTGTGTTTTCGCTTTGGAGGGCAGAGAATGGCTTTTGGGACATCCCCACACTCCACCGGCCATGGCTTGAGGCCACCAGGTGTGTTATGTTGCCATCGGCCAAATGTGATGGCCGGCCGGCCAATTTGACTGCCGGTCAGCCACTTTGATGGCCGGCCGGCCTAATGTGGTTTTCAATAGATATTTCTGCAGACAGCTGCCAGCTGTCATTCCAGGCCATACCCCAGCCCATGCTTGGACGTGGGAGCTCTGAGGAGCTGCAGATTGATATATCTCTATATCAATCAAGCTACTTGAAAAAAGGAAAAGATATATACACAAGGAGAGAAAAAAGGAGAGATACAACTTGGAGGAAGAAGAGTTTCCTCTCTCTCTGAAAATTCTCAGCTCTCTCTCCCTATCTCTCTCTCCCAAACCCTTCAAATCCTAAGGTTCTTGCACCATTCACCTTACACCTCATAGCACAAGGCTTCCATCCTTCATTCCAGCACTTTGGGATTGTTTTGGAGAGGTTAAAGGCTCAGAAATTTGGTCCAAGAGCTGCTGGTTCTTTGGTCTTCAAGGGTAAGTCCTCTTCTCCTCTTTTCTTGCCTTATTTTGGTTTGTATCTAAGCCATACTTGCTAGCTTTTTTGGGCTCCGACCAAAACTATAAATAGTCATGTTTTCAGCCCATTTTCTTGTTTGATCAAGGACCTCCTGTTGTTTGAGGTCTCCTATTACCACTTACCTCTTTGTCTCTCTTTTAGGCCAATTTTTACATAGTATTTTAGTCTTACTTGTGAGCTGTTTTGGACTTTTCCATAAACTGTAAAATATCTTTTTTTGAGCTCCTCTTCAACATTGTTGAAGGGATCTCCTCTGTTTGAGAACAGCAGCTACCACTTGTCTCTTTACCTCTCTTTTAGGCCTTTTCTTGCATGATAGTTTGGCCCTATTTGTAATTATTTTCGTGGCTTGATGCAAACTATAAAGTGCCTTTCTTTGAGCCCCTATTCAACTTTGTTGAAGGGCACTTTGCCATTTGGGGCCAGCTGTTGTCCCTTTATGTTTAACCTCTCTTTTAGGGCCATTTTTGCATGATAGATTAGCCCTATTTGTGTTCATTTTTGAGACTTGTTATAAACTGGAAATATGTATGTTTTGGGATTGTATTGCATCTGTCTTCATGCTTCAAGATCAAACAATGCATGCTTTCTATAGCTGTAAGTCATTCTGCGTGCCTAGTTTCGAGTTGTGGGTTTCATCTCATGCATCGGGTGCCATTTTTCCATGTTTTGGGGCTGTTTAGCATCATACTTCAGTGCTGGAATTTTCATGTTCATATGCCATGTTTCATCATTTTCCATGCTTAGTTAGAGTTGCGTGTTGTGTCTTAGGATCGGTCCATCCATTGGACATGTTTGTGTGCATTTCGGTTGCCTCATTTCCATCTTATTGGCCACTGATGTGAGTGTGGCTGAGGTCCACTCAAATTGGTATAAGTCCATCCAGCATTGTGTATGACATGTTTCAATGCGTTGTGCATGTTATGTTATTAGCATTGTGTGTGCCATGTAGTTGCATTGCGTGTTCGTATGTTTGTTTGCATGCTTAGGTCGCATGTACATCGTTGTGCATTCCCTTGCCTCTTGATCAACCATGATAGGGGTTGGGGCCCTTTGATGCATTTTGTGCTTGCATTTCAATTGATATCAAAGTTACACGCTTGGCTTTTGGGCCATCATGCATTGAAGTACGTGATTGATGGCCCGAGGGTCGAGGGCCATGCTCCCTTGAGTCCATTGCATGATAGGGAGAATGGCCATGCATAAAATGCTTTGAATTTACTTGCCATGCACTGTCTGCCCTCTGCTGCTGTCAAAAACAGGTTCTGCAGGAATATTTGGCCGGCCGGCCACCTATACTGCCGACCGGCCATTCATTATTTGCCGATGGATTTAAAAATGGT
The DNA here is from genome assembly GCF_055761805.1 of Camellia sinensis. Lineage (NCBI taxonomy): Eukaryota > Viridiplantae > Streptophyta > Magnoliopsida > Ericales > Theaceae > Camellia > Camellia sinensis. Next base: position 20,996,025 of record NC_138969.1, on the reverse strand, counting down.
CGATAACCATCCGGACATAGCCGGTGAAAATTCCACTTGGTCGGTGATGCTCCCCAGTGTCCAGAGAGTTCACCTTGGGAGTTGCACAATTTTCGGAGGAGCAAGGCAGTGTAAACAGAGGCAACAGTGGCATGGTATGGATTTTTAGGTAAGACGAGTCAAGCATGCATCATCCACGCATTTCAAGGCAGGGGCTGTGGCCACTTTAATTCTTGGTTTAAATTGTTAATTAATTGGAACTTCTGTAATAATTAATTTAGCACTATTTATTCAGACTGTAATATTTATTTGGACCCTCCAAGCAAGGGCAATTGTGTAATAAGTGTGCATGAGCGTGTGTATGTCTTCTAACCCCACGTCTTTCTTCTCTTTTATTTACCCGCTTATGATGGTAGACTAAGGCATATTTAAATTGGCATACCTTATGCTATGCATGCGTGCATTCATACAGTTGTCTTGCATGCACCGGGCTTGGCATATCATGCTAATTGCATTGTGTTTCAAATTCCAAATTGAATACGTGTTAGTTGCAGCATTTCACATGCCATGTTTAGAATAGCCGAGCCCATTTCTAGTTGCATTTCGCATGTGTTGCATTAGCCATCTTAAACTAGGATCATGCATATGATTACTAACTAGTTTCTGTTTTGGCTCGGAGTACTCGGTAAGCATTTATGCTTTAGCATGCCGCATGCGTGTGAGTGTTGCCATAACAGCATGATTACCATGAAGCTAGCTGCTTATGTGATATAACTGCTTGAATGCCTGTGGATGGAGGTTGAATTACCTAAATTGGAATAATGCATTAAAACTGTGAGTTTTAAGCCCACTAGATAGTGGCAAAACCATCTTTTCTAAAGCCCACTTGAGGGTGGCAAAACCTGCATTTTAGCCTACTTGTGAGTAGCAAACCATCTTCAAAACGAGCATGAAATGTTTTGTTCCAATTTAGGAAATTTGGTCTATACTTGTTTGTTGCGCGCATAACATAGTAATTCTAGGCTAACAAATAGAATAAGAACACATAACGTTTTCAAAACTAGATATCATGGTTAGTAGAGGCCGATCTTCGGATCGGGCGAGATGGGGTGCTCATAGCTGACCTTCCCCAATCGTACCCAAGCTCCCGAGCCGAGGCAACTTTGGTGATGACGAACACGTAGCCTTTGGCACCGAGTCAGGTTTTCCTAAATTCCCCCATAAAAAATATTTAGGTGGCGACTCTGTATCTGGCAAAGCAGTCCATGTTTGGCACTTCTTTTCAAAAATCTATTTCTCGAAATGATTTGCTGGATTTGGACTCTTTGGTTCAGATTAAGGACCGTGACACAAATTGAGTCCGAACTGTAGCATGAGGTCCACGGGCACGTCTACAGTTTCTAGCGACTCTGCTGGGGATTTAGAGAGCTTGACTCGAACTCGTGATATCCTATTTTGATTTCACTTATGTGTCTCTTTGCATTGCATGTGCATTGGTGCGCCTAGGACATCGTGTTTTCCATCTGCCATTCCTGAACGGTTTGCCGGAGGCTTGACTTTGTCAAAGCATGCCATAAGACTGACCGGTTGTGGGCTCTAACAGTATGGGAACACAAACCCCGGTTTTACCGGGGCACCCTTTTCGACCATTCGACCTAGTGCATATCGAAATCCATAGTGACCATTCCAAACTAGGATAGGTTGCTTACCCGATGTTAGGTTGTTTGAAAACTGCTGCGTGCATAGTGAAACCCTAGCTCCTGACAAAATAGGACAGGGAAACCCTACCCCTCCATAGAGGTGTTTTGGCTCTCTTTACTTGCTATGTGTTTGTAGAGTGTATCTATGCAGGGGAACACACATATCAGTTCGCAAGTCTGAGTGTCAGGCCCGCGGGCATCAGTGTTTTTGGGAATCAGTCATCTATGGGTATCAGATTTAGACTTTGGGATAGCGATTTGGAAACGGTGATCAGTGATTAAGGAACGGTACATTCAGCTTGTGGGCAATTTGTTATGATACCCAACTGCGTGTTGTGTTTATTTTACGTTGTTACGCTGTCCATTTGCCCGTTTATTTATTTGCTTTATTTATCTTTTTACTAGGTAGTCGAGCACAATTGTTTCTGACCCAGTAGATATTCCCCAAGCACTCTGGATTAGAGGTCATCGGCTCCATCGATCTGAGGATCTGGTAGACGGGCAACCAGTGTACCACTCTCTACCCCTGGTTACTAGACAGAGGACAGCTAGGCAGAGGGCATCAGTTCAACAGTTAGTACAGAGGGCATTATCTACCCCACCTATGTACGGTAGGGATCAGGATTCTGCTTCTCCCACAGAAAGGGAACATATACCGATAATTCAGTCAGAGCAGAACAACATGGCCAATTTAGAGGAGATGGTGCGCCAGCTCCAAGAGAGTATGAAAATGATGCAGCAGGATGTTGTCCGACAGGCAGAGTTCGCCAAGCAGCAGGCCATGGTTATGAATGAACAAGCAGAGTTAATCGTAAGGTTACAGCAACAAACTGGAGCATCTGCTTCGCAACAAGTTCCTCCCCCACCAGGAATTCCCACCCCCAGGGAGACAGCTAATGTTCAGAATGATATGGACATTCCCACGGGACCACCTCCACCCCCGATCCTACCCCAAATCCAACCCCAGTTATCCAAAACACCCACCAACCTACCAGACTCTCCCTTTGAGTTCGAGACAGATCCCACAGCATTGAAGTTGAGCAAGCTCGAAAAGCTGTTCAAAAGATCCTAGGGAGTCAAGACCATCCCTGACATCGAAGATGGATATACTGACGCAGCTGTGACGCTGCCTGACAGATTCAAAATGCCGCACATTGATCGATTTGATGGGTCCGGGGACCCCATGGTGCACCTGAGATTGTTTTTAGACATGGCAAATGGGCCTCAGCAGACTTCAGAAGCTGTCTCTGTTCGGCCGAACCCTGTCGGGTGTGGCGGCCATATGGTATGCCAAATTAGAAGATGATGTCAAGAGAAACTGGGACGAGATGGCTGAGGCCTTCATTACGCAATACTCATACAATACACAAATCGAGATTACAACTCGTGATCTCGAGGCAACGAGGCAAGAACCTAAAGAGAGCTTCTCAGAATTCGTGACTAGATGGAGGGCCAAGGCTTCGATGATGACCCTAAGGCCTACAGACAAAGACCAAATTCAGATGATTGTGCGCAATCTTCAGCCGAAGTTGATGCAAAAGATGATTGTACTCCCCTTCCCTACCTTTTTTGATCTACATGAAATGGGGGTGCAGATTGAGGATGCCTTAAAGCAAGTCTTAATTGATAATGACCGGGAGCAACCCCGAAGAGCTTTCAACCGCAACACTAATGTAGGCCCGAGCGGTACTACAACTACAAGAGCCTCCGAAATGAGCATGGTCACCACCAACCCCCCTCCAAGAACCATGGCAGTTGCGCCATTCTCCGGCGCGTCCGGAAGCCATACCCAAACAGCCAAATACCCACCCAAAAACAAAAGAACCTTTGCTCCACCGTATATGCCCTTATCCAAAACTCTGGGGGTTTTAATCAGAAAAGGGCATCTAAAGCCCTTAGAACCGCGGCCCCTACCAGAAAGACTTCCCCCTACCCACAACCTAGCCAAATATTGCGCATTTAACCAATAGCACGGTCATGACACGGATCTGTGCTTCCGATTACGTCATGAGATTCAAGATCTCATTGATAATGAGGTGATTATGCCTCCCGAGAAACCCAATGTTACAACAAACCCTCTCCCCACACATAACCAAGCTCCACCACCTAAAAGGATCAACTTCATCCAAACTGGGGTCGTGCCTTACGATCCTAGCATCTATATCACTCCTTTCCACCTGCCTAAACCAGAGGTACTCCTTCCCGACTGCACCGACTTATGCATGATGGACACCTCCATGACCCGACCTAAGCCAACAGTGGTGACTATCGAGAACAAGAGAGAGGAGATCCCAAAGGAGAAGAAGGTTGTTGAGTCAAAATCTGCAGAATCTGGTAGTCGTGTTGAGAAGACATATAGTCCGGGTGACTACATTTCATCAATAGGCCAGGATGGGCCTGATGTGGAATTACCAATAGGGGGAGAACTGTGTATGATTCAAGGGGATAGTCTGGGACAGGGAACAAATGATTTAAAGGCTGTGGAAGAAGACCTTGCCAATCTCCAGTTTTACAGTGACCAAGATCCAGGGGGCGCAGCAGTCAACTGGTTTGACTATGAGGAATCAGCAGAGGCTACTGGGTGGTTAGATGATCAACCAGATATGGTGGAAGAGTTCCAACCAGGACAGAGTCCGGCGGGGGCTCGAATGTCGGTGATAGTCAAAAGAGTCAGAGAACAGAATACATCGCCGGACAGCGCCAGTGTTAAGAATTCCGCTCGGGATTGGAGCATTCTGCATGCAGGAATTATTGAGCAGCCAGCTGTGTTGATACGGTCGGAACAAGAAAGATTTAAAGATCCCGCGAGAATCAGAAAGGCAAAGGCCCATGTAGGGACTGAAATTGCTGTGTGCACAAGAACAGAGAATGCTGCGAGCATAGAGGTGGAAGGTACCGCGAGTACGAGAACAATCATACCAGAACCGGACAGGTGTCTGTCGGCTACTGATGGAATGTGGTGGGAAGATGAGGATTTATGTCTTGCCCATACAGATGAAGATTGGGGGAACAACCAATCCGATGACACCTGGTACCTTGGAGAAGTCGACCACATGACAAGAAGCGGACGGTATTTCAAGCCCCCGCACTTAGACCAACCGGAGGCATCTAGGAAAGATAAGGAAGCTGAGAGACAGAAAGAGAAGCAAGTCGAAGAAGAGGCTGTACTAAAGCAGTTAAAAATGATACAAGCAAACATCTCTATCTCGGGATTGCTTATGGCATCACGAGTGCACAGACAGGCTGTCCTATTAGCCATGGACAAGGCAAAGCTTTCAATAGAAACTATGCCAGAACAGCTAGTAGGCTTAGTTTTTCCGGGAGGAGCTACCCCGATGTTGACCTTTTCTGACAAAGAACTGTCACCTGAGGGTGCGAACCACAACAAGCCACTCTACATCTCCGTGGAGTGCAGAAACTAATGGATACCCGTGGTGCTTGTCGACACAGGGTCCGCCATCAATGTATGTCCAGCAAGGACTGCCTATGCAATTGGCTTAAAGACCGCGGACTTCGTACCAACAACCTAGGTGATTCGGGCATACGACAATACAAGCCGAGAAGTCATGGGAACAGTGAAGATCCAGACCAAGGTTAGGCCAGGGCAGCATGAAATTGACTTTCACATCCTAGAGGTTCCCGCTACTTTCAATCTACTCTTGGGGCGGCCGTGGCTGCATCAAGTCAAGGTAGTTTCTTCTACCTTGCATCAAATGGTGAAATACCCCTATGGAAAGGGAGTAGCCATTGTTTTTGGGAATTCATCGATCCATCCACCGCCGGAAGTATCTACGCCAGTTTTGGAAATTGAGCACGGCATGGAGGACGTGTTTATGTCAGGTTTCACCCTTGTAGAGGCTCGGGTTGTACAAAACATCATGGCTGCTAACGAGGGGGTATATGCCAGTGCTCAAGTGGTATACCTCATGAACAAGCTTCAACATATCCCCGAGATGGGATTGGGAAAGAGCAGCTAGAAGGGCGTCGCAGCATTGGCCGAGGTGCCACATAACCCACATACCTTTGGCTTGGGTTATCCGCCCACCAAAGAGGATTGGGTAAGGAAAGGAAAGGAAATGGCCGGAAGAGCCAGAGCGAAACAGATGGGGAAGCCTTTTGACTTAATGCACCGGCCCATTCAGGGTACCCTAAACGGACGCTTCGTCCGGGAGGGGGAGGACTTCCCGTTCTGTGGCTTCCCAGAGCCGTGGCTGAACGCAGAGAGGAAGCGCATGCCGGGGTTTGAGATTTTCTTTGACCTGCAGTTACTTGGGGATCACGTTTCCGGAAAGCAGACAGACCCATTAGCTGAGGCTGAGCAGAGTAAGGAAATGCAGTCTGAGGACGCTGAAAATGAAATGGGGGTAGCACTGGCATGTCTACTTTCAGATCCTCCGATCGAACAGAAGTGCTTGGGGGATAACTTCTCGGTATGCATGATCGGGAATGGAACGGCTGTGGGCCTACCAGCAACTATTTTGGATGCATCCATTGCACCCTCTCTCGTTTAACAATACGAAGAGGGATTTTTGTCAAGCAGCACTGGGTCAGGTAGTGAGCCGGAATCTGATTCCACCGAGTCTTGTGAGTCAGAATCAGGTTCCAGCTCAACTGAGTCTGAGTCCGGTATTCCTGGGGGTGATAACCCGGATGCCACAGTCCTGTCCAGGTCGTCTTTTTCTTTCTCTTTTGAGTCTGTTGTAACAGAAGAATTGGACGGTTTGGAAGTACTTAATGAGAATAATGTGGATGTGGTTTCCGAGTACTTTTTTGTGCCTTTGATATATTGCTTAAATCAGGACTTTCAAAATTTTGACGAAAACGACGAGGAAGAAATTCCTTCGGTTTTGCAACGATTAATTGATCGAGAATAGGAAAGATTTGTTAAACCTTTAGTTGATGAAATCACTACTGTGAATATTTGTACTGAAAAGGACCCGCGGCTGGTCCAGATCGGGTCCACGTTGTCTTCGGAGGAACACGAGTGCTTAGTCGCTTTATTAAAAGATTTCAAAGACGTTTTCGCGTGGTCCTACGAAGACATGCCTGGAATCGATCCTGAGATTGTACCGCACCGGATCCCTGTTGATCCCGAGACCCGACCTGTCAAACAGAAACTCAAAAGGATTCGTTCGAACTGGACCATCAAGATTAAGGAAGAGGTCACCAAACAAATCGATGCAGGCTTCCTACTAGTATCCGAATACCCGACTTGGTTGGCCAACATTGTTCCAGTGCCGAAGAAGGATGCCAAGATCCGAGTATGCATGGACTTCAGGGATTTTAACAGAGCTAGTCCAAAGGACGACTTCCCCTTGCCACATATTGATGAGTTGGTGGATTTTACGGGAGGGCATGCTTTGCTTTCGTTTATGGATGGCTTCTCAGGCTATAATCAGATAGTGATGGCACCTGAATACTGGGAAAAGACTGCTTTCACCCCCCCGTGGGGGACATACTGTTATAGAGTGATGCCATTTGGGTTAAAGAATGCTGGAGCTACATATCAACGAGCCGCGACCACAATATTGCATGACATGATCCACAAAGAGGTGGAGGTGTACGTGGACGACATGATTGTCAAGTCCAAAGGAAGAGAAGGCCACTACACCGCCTTGCAAAAGTTCTTCCAAAGGATCAGAGAATTCCGGCTGCGGCTGAATCCTCAGAAGTGTACGTTCGGTGTTACGGTGGGAAAAATGCTAGGGTTTCTGATTACACAAAGGGGCATCGAAGTCGACCCTTCCAAAATCAAGGCCATCTTAGAAATGCCACCACCAAGGACTGAAAAGGAGGTGCGAGGCTTTCTAGGTAAGGTACAATTCATAAGACGGTTTATTTCAAAATTAACCTTGACTTGTGAACCACTTTTTGGTCTCCTGAAGAAAGGAAAGAAATTTCAATGGGACGGCCGATGCCAAGCTGCTTTTGAACAGATCAAGGAATACTTACAGAACCTGCCTGTGTTGTCACCACCAGAGCCGGGGAGACCGTTGATATTGTATCTTTCAGTAACCGAGACCACAATGGGCTGCATGCTCCTGCAAGAATCAAAGGACAAAGTGGAAAGAACCATCTACTATCTGAGCAAGAAGATGCTAGAGTATGAGACTCGTTACATACTGTTGGAAAAGGCTTGCTCAGCTTTGGTATGGGCTACCAGGAAGCTACGGCACTACCTGTTAGCTCACTCCGTAATGCTGGTTTCACGACTCGATCCCATCAAATATCTTTTCCAGAAATCGGCACTTATGGGTAGGCTAGCTCATTGGTTGCTGTTACTTTCCGAATTCGATCTAAAATATGTGACATGTAAGTCAGTCAAGGGAAGAGCAGTGGCAGAGTTCTTAGCCGACCACCCAGTGGAAGGGGGTGAAGCAGTTGAGTACTCATTCCCAGACGAGGCCATTTTGCATATTGACAACGAGTTTTGGACGATGTATTTTGACGGAGCGTCCAACCAATATGGGTATGGGGTAGGAGTGTTGCTAATAGCACCCGACAACGCCGGTATCCCTCTAGCATTCAAACTCCGATTCAAAGTCTCGAACAACAAAGCAGAATATGAGGCATGCATTGCCGGTCTAGAAGCAGCCTTGGAACTAGGGGCAAGATGGTTGGACGTCATCGGGGACTCGAACCTTGTTGTGTCTCAAGCAAAAGGAGACTGGAAAGTCAAAGAAGAAAAGATGATGATGTATCACCGGACCTTGGACTTGTTAATTCCTCGGTTTGAGAAGTTAAATTTCGCTCATCTACTAAGAGAGAACAACAGGTTCACAGATTCTTTAGCAACTCTATCTTCCATGATAAACATCCCGTCCGGAGTCCGGATGCGTCCCGTCATCATTGACCAGAAATTTGTGCCAGTATACAAGTCAATTGCTGCCATAGATGAGGTTTAAGACGAAAACCCCTGGTATTACGACATTTGGAATTTCTTGGAGAATGAAGCATACCCGCCAGGGGTAAATGCCAAGGATAAAAGGGAAATCAGAAGAATGGTCGTTTAATTCATCATCTGCGGAGGTAAATTATACAAGAGAGGTCATCTGGGAATGCATAAGCTATGCGTTGAAGCTGAAGAATCAAAACGCCTGATGGAGGCCATCCATGGAGGAGAATGTGGAGCACATGTGAATGGGGTAATGCTAGCGCGGAAGATCCTCAGACAGGGTTACTACTTGTCCACCATGGAGGAGGATTGTATCGGCTTTGTTCGGCGATGCCACAAATGCCAGATCCATGCAAATCGCATGAACATTCCACCGTCGAAGCTGTACAATATGACTTCGCCATGGCCATTTTCAGTTGGGGGAATCGATGTGATCGGGGCTGTTACTCCGAAGGGGTTGAATGGGCACGAGTTCATCCTGGCCGCGATAGATTACTTTATGAAGTGGGTCGAGGCCCAATCTTATGTGGTGTTGAAGGCTTCACATGTTGCGAAATTCATCAGAAACAACATCATCTGCCGCTATGGGGTCCCAAACGAGATTATTTCAGACAATGGTTCCCATTTCAAGAATGAGGTAATTAATTTGTTAAAGAAATACAATGTGGCTTTCCATAAGTCATCCACATACCGGCTGCAAACCAACGGAGTAGTCGAGGCCACCAACAAGAATATCAAACACATACTGCAGAAGATGGTGGAAACCTACCGAGATTGGCCAGATAAGTTGCCATTTGCTCTGTGGGGCTACAGGACTTCAATTAGAACTTCTACTTCAGCGACTGCGTATTCATTGGTTTATGGGATGGAGGCCGTTCTACCTATCGAAATTGAGGTTCCGTCATTGCGAGTATTGGCTGAGTGTCAAATAGCCGAAGTAGATTGGCAGCAGAGCAGGTTTGAGGAACTCATGCTCTTTGATGAGAGGAGACTGAAAGCACTGTACCATGTCCAAGGTTATCAGCGCAGAATTGCCCGGGCTTTCAACAAGAAAGTCAAGTCCAGGAATCTAAAGGAAGGAGATTTGGTACTCAAGGACAACCGAGCTCCCATCCACGACCCAAGGGGCAAGTTCAGACCCAATTGGACTGGTCCCTACATCATCAAAGCTATCTGGTCAGGTGGAGCTGTGGTTCTGATGGATCTAGATGGCCTAGAGTTCTCCCAAACAATCAACATTGACAAGTTGAAGAAATATTACCCTTGAGAGGCTCGCTAGGCCGAAAACCCGAAAGGGCGACCTAGGTAAAAGTTAGAGCATATAAAATTGAAAAATATAAAAACTGAGCTCGCAAGGTTGAAAACCCGCAAAGGGCGGCCTTGGCAAAAGTTAGAGCGTAAAAGAAGAGTGAAAATACTCGAGTGAACCTAAGCCTGAACTACGTAAGGCTTGACTCCCATCTTTGGGATACGTAGGCAGCTTCATCCTGAAGTTCAGCCATAAACTTTTCCCCGATCAACTTTGTCTATTTAATAATCTCAGTCATCTTTGACTACCAGCATCCATTGGAATCTCCGGTGCAGTGCTATTCAGACTAGGGGCAACTTTCCGTTGCCATGCAGTGCTATGGCACTATTCAGACTAGGGGCAACTTTCTAGTTGCAAGGATCCGTGGTTGTGCATCTCAGTGATAGATTTCAGGCGTGTCCAGTTCTGATCCATATCCAACATAGTTTTGAAAAGTTTTGATAAAAGTTGACTTTGTTCAAATTAATCTTTTTACAACTAAGACCATCTCTAGACCAAAACGGGAAATTTTCAGTACCATAACCTTCAAATTTCATTGATTTCAGTACAAAGTCCTCCTGCTCTTGCATATAAATTAAAGTCGCTGTTTATTACATTCATAAGGAAAACTTGAAAGTACTAATAAAGCAATAAATCCGGGGCATAGCCAAGTCAGGTGTTCCTGCGCCCCCTCCCAGAGCTGGTCGAAACCCTCTGTGCCATGCTGGGCCCGATCTGTGCCTCTTCATTAAGCCAATCTATGCATTCATCAGACAAAGTACAACTGAAAGTAAGAGCAGGGGCCAGGAGTTCTCTAGTCCTCCACGCTGCGGCCTGCTGAGCAAGTTGCGCACCTCGAAACGGAAAGGCAGCTGGATATTCTATCCCCTCTGCGGGGCAAATCTGGTCATGGCCAAACTGGCGCTGGAACCGGAACGGGAAATAGAATACGTAGTGGGTCAAGCCAATCAACTGAATCCCAATCTGTCAGGACATGTTGTAGCCCATTGCCGGTAGATTGAGCCAAGGACACCGCCAAGCAATGCGATTTACGGACAGGCTGCACATCCAGTCAAACCACCATCCCTCGTCAAGGGCATTTACTAGACGTTGCCTGAAGAAGTAGCCGCGAGCTGAGTATGCTGGGCAAGAGTCCACAACCTGCAACTTATCCATCAACCACACCTGGGAAGGGATGAAAAATGAGTGAATAAAGAATAGAGAGAAGTACAATGAGAGAAAAGTGAGAAAAGGGTTTTGTGAGAAAACGAGTTTAAGGGCCGAGCGGCGTGAGTAGTATACATGTGAGATTGGGTGGGAAACATTACCTGCAGCAGTAGTGGACTCCCCGTAAATCTGGTCGTCTCTCGATGATAAAAGGCGTCTAAGCCCATCAACGTCCCTGCCAGAGTCATGGCAATGCAGCTCTTACCCTCCTTTAAGCCTAGGGCAACCTCGATCAATTGGACGCTAGATCCCCCGGAGCCTGAGGAAAACAGAAAATGAGATAGCATGCACAAACAGAGGGTATGTCGCCGGAAGCCTTGCCAATGACGGTCGTCGTGGTCACCGGTATCCGAAAACCGATGAATCAAACTCGGAATATCTAGCATTCCGTCACAAATCAGAGATCGAGCGTCATGCATAGTGAGTCCACACATTCGCCCTAAGCTCTGAACGTGACCAAAGTTAAGCTGGGGTAAGATCTCCTCGTCACACTCGGATTCCATTAAAGCTTGAAAATCTTCGAAGGTAGGGCATACCTCTTACCCGCTAAAGCTAAAGAATGAGTCACCGGGTTCCAAAACCTCGCTGCAGCATGAAGAAACGGAAAGTGCAGTGGAGAGCGACTTAGAGTGAATAGCGCGTTTATGCTGAAACCCTGGAAATTCAGCTTTTCCGAGCCATCCAAGTTGTTAATCCAGGATGAGAGATTCTGGCCAAGAAATCCCTCCATTTCGAGCAAATCAGTGTCGAATTATGTAGAACTACGAAGCTGAGGCCTTTTGTAGGGGATAAGATTGAGTGGAGGACAGGTGTCAACATTCTAGTGATTCTTTCATTCACGGCCGGCCGGCCAAATATAGTGCCGACCGACCACCACTTTTGGCCGGTGACAAGTTATCATGGCCGATGGTCTCCACCCTTGGCCGGTGGTCTTCCTCTTTTTTCTATGAACTATTTATGCTGAGAATTTGGGGAATGCCACCACTTCCAAGGCCCTCCGATAATGGATTTGGCGGCGTCACGCCCATTTGCTTATCGAGTTGTTGTAAATTTGCTTATTGAGTTGTATTTCACTCTTTTCAAGTCTTCGTTGCTTGTCGAGCTGTACTCGCACGTGGCTAGCTTATTGAGTTTCCTTGCTTTGCTTGTCGAGTTGTAAGTCAGTTCACTACCTGATTATTACGATGCGAATGCTCAATTTTCAAACCGAGTTCAAATTCATTCACATTGTTATGCGATACCATGCGATGCTTAGGAAGCACAAACGTAACATCATTTTGATTAAAATGGTTGTTTCATTTCCCTCATATGTTTTGCAAAATACACTTTTTTGAAAAGGTAAAACCTGTTTAAGGTAGTGCAATGTGTTTAAACTACTAGTAAAAAGGAAAGTAAAGCAAAAAGAAGAGCAGGGTAGCAAAGTATCGGAATTGATACTGGTAACCTCCCCTTGTGGACAACGCACCTCCCGCGCCCTTGTTCGGGTCAACTATGTGGTTTGGCGCCTTCATTACACGAGACAATGCAAGAAAGTACGCTTTCGGAACATTAGTAGGCCTTCGAGTTGACCTCAAGCCGCGTCTTCTATGAGCGATACTCGGTACACGCAAGGAACGTCCCTTCCCGTATCCTTTTCATATCTTGTGAATTCCACAAATCACTTCAATTATACCATGTTACAGTGCTTGGCATTTCAACATCATGAATAACTGGTCCTTACCATATTTCAAGTTTCTATACACATTGCATACGTTGTTGCGTTATGCTTTACTTACATGTATTCAAGTTCCTTTTATACACATTGCATGCGTTGTTGCGTTATGCTTTACTTACATGTGTTCATTTTCAAGTTTCTATACACATTGCATGTGTTGTTGCGTTATGCTTTACTTACATGTGTTCAAGTTCCTTTTATACACATTGCATGCGTTGTTGCGTTATGCTTTACTTACATGTGTTCAATTTCAAGTTTCTATGCACATTGCATGCGTTGTTGCGTTATGCTTTACTTACATGTGTTCAAGTTCCTTTTATACACATTGCATGCATTGTTGCATTATGTTTTACTTACATGTGTTCAATTTCAAGTTCCTCTTATACACATTGCATGCGTTGTTGCGTTATGTTTTACTTACATGTGTTCAATTTCAAGTTTCTATACACATTGCATGCGCTGTCGCGTTATGCTTTACTTACATGTGTTCAAGTTCCTTTTATTCACATTGCATACGTTGTCGCGTTATGCTTTACTTACATGTGTTCAAGTTCCTTTTATACACATTGCATGCATTGTTGCGTTATGTTTTACTTACATGTGTTCAATTTCAAGTTCCTTTTATACACATTGCATGCGTTGTTGCGTTATGTTTTACTTACATGTGTTCAATTTCAAGTTTCTATACACATTGCATGCGCTGTCGCGTTATGCTTTACTTACATGTGTTCAAGTTCCTTTTATTCACAATGCATGCGTTGTCGCGTTATGCTTTACTTACATGTGTTCAAGTTCCTTTTATGCACATTGCATGCGTTGTCGCGTTATGCTTTACTTACATGTGTTCAATTTCAAGTTTCTATACACATTGCTTGCGTAGACCGCATGCTTTACTTACATGTGTTCAAATTTCTTCATACACATTGTCCACGTTGTCACGTGTTCTTTACTTACATGTGTTTGTGCCTTCACAGCATTGTTATGCGTCCCACTCAACTTGCGTTGTCACGCACTTTCGATTGCATGTTATGCATATTGCTAACAATATCTGTACCTGTTAAGTTTTCTTTCTTTCAGGCACGATATTGTATGTACGGTTCATTTGAAGCTGGTGCAACCAGACGAACCGCGCAGGTATTGTATTCTCCGAGTGAGACGTATCGAGAATTACATAATTCTCTTACATCCTTTCTGCATTGTAGTGTAGTTTGGTGTATGCTAGCTTCAAACTGTCGCATGTTATGCTTCATTATAGCTTTCTTTGCATGATCATAAGCTATGTTCGGCTTTGTGCATTGTCTTGCATTTTGCCCCTGCCTTCGGGCACATATCTTGTTTTTCTTGCTTGTTTGTCTAAGTCTTCAGCCTTGTCAAAAATGGGTCGTCTCTGGGCTTTGACATTCACTCCCGTCATTGTTATGAGTTTCGAGTTCTGTCAAAGAGGGGCAACTATAGACACCCCATTTTTGACCGTCCTCAAGACTTGGACATCACCGCTTGAACACTCGGTGATCATCCATGTTTTGTGTTCGTCTTGAGTTCCCGGAGGCCTCAGCTACGCGCCTTGCCTCAGGATCTCTCGACTCGACCGTTTTGTGTCTAGTATTGCACCAAACACTTGTGTTTTTGGTTTGGAGGGCAGGGAATGGCTTTTGGGACATCCACACACTCCATCGGCCATGGCTTGAGGCCATCGGCTGTGTCATGTTGCCATCGGCCAAATGTGATGCCGGCCGGCTAATTTGACTGCTGGTCGGCCACTTTGATGGCCGGCCGGCCAAATGTCGTTTTCAACAAATATTTCTGCAGACAGCTGGCAGCTGTCATTCCAAGCCATACCCCAGCCCATGCCTGGATGTGGGAGCTCTGAGGAGCTGCAGATTGATATATCTCTATATCAATCAAGCTTCTTGAAAAAAGGAAAAGATATATACACAAGGAGAGATACAACTTGGAGGAAGAAGAGTTTTCCCTCTCTCTAAAAAATTCTCAGCTCTCTCTCCCTATCTCTCTCTCCCAAACCCTTCAAATCCTAAGGTTCTTGCACCATTTACCCTACACCTCATAGCACAAGGCTTCCGTCCTTCATTCCAGCACTTTGGGATTGTTTTGGAGTGGTTAAAGGCTCCGAAATTTGGTCCAAGAGCTGCTGGTTCTTTGGTCTTCAAGGGTAAGTCCTCTTCTTCTCTTTTCTTGCCTTATTTTGTTTTGTGTCTAAGCCATAATTTATAGATTTTTGTGCTCCGACCCAAACAGTAAATACTCATGTTTTGAGCCCATTTTCATGTTTGATCAAGGACCTCCTGCTGTTTGAGGTCTCCTACTACAACTTGCCACTTCGTCTCCCTTTTAGGCCAATTTTTGCATAGTATTTTAGTCTTACTTGTGAGCTGTTTTGGACTTTTCCATAAACTATGAAATATCCTTTTTTGAGCCCCTCTTCAACATTGTTCAAGGGCTCTCCTCTGTTTGAGAATAGCAGCTACCACTTGTCTCTTTACCCCTCTTTTAGTCCTTTTCTTGCATGATAGTTTGGCCCTATTTGTAATTATTTTCGTGGCTTGATGTAAACTATAAACTGCCTTGTTTTGAGCCCCTCTTCAACTTTGTTGAAGGGTTCTTTGCCATTTGGGGCCAGCTTCTGTCCCTTTATGTTTAACCTCTCTTTTAGGGCCATTTTTGCATGATAGATTAGCCCTATTTGTGTTCATTTTTGAGACTTGTTATAAACTGGAAATATGTATGTTTTGGGACTATATTGCATTTGTCTTCATGCTTCATGATCAAATAATGCATGCTTTATATAGCTGTAAGTCATTCTGCGTGCCTAGTTTCGAGTTGCGGGTTTCATCTCATGCATCGGGTGCCATTTTTCCATGTTTCGGGGCTGTTTAGCATCATACTTCAGTGCTGGAATTTGCATGTTCATATGCCATGTTTCATCATTTTCCATGCTTAGTTAGAGTTGCGTGTTGTATCTTAGGATTGGTCCATCCATTGGACATGTTTGTGTGCATTTCGGTTGCTTCATTTCCATCTTATTGGCCACTGATGTGAGTGTGGCTGAGGTCCACTCACATTGGTATAAGTCCATCCTGCATTGTGTATGCCATGTTTCAATGCGTTGTGCAAGTTATGTTATTAGCATTGTGTGTGCCATGTAGTTGCATTGTGTGTTCGTATGTTTGTTTGCATGCTTAGGTCGCATGTACATCGTTGTGCATTCCCATGCCTCTCGATCAACCATGATAGGGGTTGGGGCCCTTTGATGCGTTTTGTGCTTGCATTTCATTTGATATCAAAGTTGCACGCTTGGCTTTTGGGCCATCATGCATTGAAGTACGTGATTGATGGCCCGAGGGTCGACGGCCATGCTCCCTTGAGTCCATTGCATGATAGGGAGAATGGCCGTGCATACATTGCTTTGAATTTCCATGCCATGCACTGTCTGCCCTCTGCTGCTGTCAAAAATAGGTTCTGCAGGAATATTTGGCCGGCCGGCCACCTATACTGCCGACCGGCCATTCATTATTTGCCGATGGATTTAAAAATGGTCGATAACCATCCGGATATAGCCGGTGAAAATTCCACTTGGTCGGTGATGCTCCCCAGTGTCCAGAGAGTTCACCTTGGGAGTTGCACAATTTTCAGAGGAGCAAGGTAGTGTAAACAGTGGCAACAGTGGCATGGTATGGATTTTTAGGCAAGACGAGTCAAGCATGCATCATCCACACATTTCAAGGCAGGGGCTGTGGCCACTCTAATTCTTGGTTTAAATTGTTAATTAATTGGAACTTCTATAATAATTAATTTAGCACTATTCATTCGGACTGTAATATTTATTCGGACCCTCCGAGCAAGGGCAATTGTGTAATAAGTGTGCGTGAGTGTGTGTATGTCTTCCAACCCCACGTCTTTCTTCACTTTTATTTGCCCGCTTATGATGGTAGACTAGGGCATATTTAAATTAGCATACCTTATGCTATGCATGCATGCATTCATACAGTTGTCTTGCATGCACTAGGCTCGGCAAATCATGCTAACTGCATTGTGTTTCAAATTCCAAATTGAGTACGTGTTAGTTACAGCGTTTCACATGCCATGTTTAGAATAGCCGAGCCCATTTCTAGTTGCATTTCGCATGTGTTGCATTAGCCATCTTAAACTAGGATCATGCATATGATTACTAACTAGTTTCTGTTTTGGCTCAGAGTACTCGGTAAGCATTTATGCTTTAGCATGCCGCATGCGTGTGAGTGTTGCCATAACAGCATGATTACCATGAGGCTAGCTGCTTATGTGATATAACTGCTTCAATGCCTGTGGATGGAGGTTGAATTACCTAAATTGGAATAGTGCATTAAAATTGTGAGTTTTAAGCCCACTAGATAGTGGCAAAACTATCTTTTCTGAAGCCCACTTGAGGGTGGAAAAACCTGCATTTTAGCCTACTTGCGAGTAGCAAACCATCTTCAAAACGAGCATGAAATGTTTTGTTCCAATTTAGGCAATTTGTCTATACTTGTTTGCTGCGCGCATAACATAGTAATTCAAGGCTAACAAATGGAATAAGAACACATAACGTTTTCAAAACTGGATATCATGGTTGGTAGAGGCCGATCTTCGGATCGGGTGAGAGGGGGTGCTCATAGCTGACCTGCCCCAATCGTACCCAAGCTCCTGAGCCGATGCAACTTTGGTGATGACGGACACGTGGCCTTTGGCACCGAGTCAGGGTTTCCTAAATTCCCCCATAAAAAATATTTAGGTGGCGACTCTGTATCTGGCAAAACAGTCCATGTTTGGCACTTCTTTTCAAAAATCTGTTTCTCAAAACGATTTACCGGATTTGGACTCTTTAGTTCAGATTAAGGACCGTGACACAAATTGAGTCCGAACTGTAGCATGAGGCCCACGGGCGCGTCTACTACATTCCAATCTCCAATGGTATGACTTCCTCCATGTGGTAAGCCAAGGCAAATGGAGTTTCCTTGGTTGAGCGTCTTGGTGTAGTGCGGTATGCCTATAGTACATTGGGAAGTTCCTCAGCCCACTTCCCTTTGGCCTTCTCCAATCACTTCTCCAGCCTGTCCAAGATGGTTTTGTTTGAAGCTTCGGCTTGACCATTTTATTGGGGGTAGGCCGGTGTAGAATTGTAGAACTTAATCTTTAACTCCTCGTAAAACCCGCGATACAGTTTTCTGTCGAACTAAGTGGCATTATCCGAAATGAGAGCTTCTGGGATGCCGAAATGGGTGATGACATTCTACCAAACAAATTTTTTAACATCTTTTTCCTCGATGGTGGCCAATGGCTCGGCCTGTACCCACTTGGTGAAGTAGTTGATAACAGCAATAAAACAATTGCAGTTGCCTGGAGCTACTGGAAGAGGTCCTACAATGTCTAGCCCCCAAAACGCAAATGGCCAAGGACTTGCAAGGAGGAGCAACTCTCTGTCCGGTTGGTTAATCGGGTTAGCGAATTTTTGACATTTTTCGCATTTGCGAAAATATTTCTACGCGTCGGCCTGCATGCACAGCCACCAATAACCACTGGGAAATTGCTCAGTACGCCAAAGATCTACCCCCAATATGGCTTCCGTAGATGCCTTCATGAATCTCGAAGAGGAAAGCTTCAACCTTGCTGGGGTGGACATACTTCAGGTATGGCCCAGTGAAAGATTTCTTGTACAAGGCACCAAATAGAGAGAGCCAAAATCGCTCTGACATGGCCCTTATCTTGTTGGCCTCTTTCATTTAAGTGAGTAGCATTCGTTCCTACGTGAAGGTGATAATAGGATCTATCTAGGATGGTCCCAGGTCAGCGCAGTGTACTTCGGGCACCTCTGGTTCCTCAATGCTCAATCAAGGTAAGAATTCGAACATCAAAGGATTGGGAAAAGTCGTTTGCATAGATGCTAGGCCGGCCAATTCGTCGGCTGCATTATTCTGTTCGCAGTTAATTTGTTCCATTCTTATTGCGACAAACTTTTTGATTTCTGCACGTACCAGTGCTTGATACTTAGCTATCCTTTTATCCCTGGCCTTATATTCCTCAGAGACCTAATTGACAACTAGCTTGGAGTCGCTGAATACCATAAGTTCTGATGCCTTCATCCACAAAGCGCTCTTCAATCCGGCGAGGAGGGCTTCATATTCCGCCTTATTGATGGATGCTAGGAACTCGAGTGTGATCACATGCTCAATGGTCAGCCCATCCGAGGATGTCAGCACGACCCCTAGCCCGGCGCCATGTCAATTGGAGGCCCCATCGACAAAGAGTTTCCACATCTCGCTAATGAACAACTTCCAGCAGTCGGAGGGATTTTGAGAGTTCCTCCAATTCAAGGTACTGGTCGGCTCATTCTAGTCTCTTTCTACATCTCCGTCGAGCTTGTATTTTGGTAAATCGGCCGGTTCTTCCATTTCTTGCTCAGCTTTCTCTTGTCGTTCTGCTACTTCTTATCCACCACTTATTTCTGCTATCCGAGCCGTGGGCTCCGCCAAGTTCGCGCTAGCCAAATCGACAGCGTAAAGAGGGTATGTTCCTGGGACAAATTCCGCCACGAAGTTGGCAAGGGCTTGAGCGTGTGGCTGGAACTTGATATCGTATTGCCCTAATTCCACGACCCACTTCTACCGGTGAAATTTACCTTTTCAAAGAGCACCTTGAGTGAAAATTCGGTTAGCACGACTACCGTGTGGGCATGAAAATAGTGCACCAGCTTTCTGGAAGCCATTATGAGAGCTAGAGCCAGTTTTTCTAGCGACAGATATCTTGATTCGGTTGGGAGCAGTGTCTTGCGAACGTAGAAGATAGGGAGGTGTTAGATTCCCTCAGTGCGGATGAGGACGACGCTCACCACGTGCTATGAAACTACCAAGTAAAGATACAGTTCTTCGCCCGGTTTTGGTGTGAAAAAGATTGGTACCGAGGAAAGGTATACCTTTAGATCCGCCAGTGCACGGTCGCACTCATTATCCCAAAAGAACTTGGCCTTCAAACTTTTGAAGAAGGGCCAACAATGATCTGAAGACCGGCTAATAAATTGGTTCAGTGAGACTGCCATTTCGGCGAGATGTTGAACATCCTTTGTGGTGTTTGGCCTCTCCGGTTCTTGTATTGCCTTGAGCTGGGAAGGGTCGGCCTCGATTCCTCGGTTTATGACCAGAAAACCTAGAAATTTCCCGGTTTCAACTCCGAATGCATACTTGGAGGCATTTAAACGCAGCTTGTGATGTTTAAGTACGCAAATATTTCTGCTACGTCGGCAAGGTGTTGAGACTTGTCTTTGCTCTTCGCCATCTTGACATCGATGTAAGCCTCCATAGTGTGACCAAGAAGAGGATCGAATATTTTGGTTACCATCCTCTGAAAAGTTGCCCCGACATTTTTGAGACCGAACAGCATGACCTTGTAGCAGTACAAGTCTCATGGAGTGGTGAACGAAGTGATCTCTCAGTCTGGTTTGTACATGGCAATCTGATGGTAGTCGCGATATGCATCCAAGAAGCTAAACCTCTGATGGCCAGCGGTTAGATCCACCAATTGGTCTATTCTCGGGAGGGGGAAGTTATCCTTTGGGCACGCACGTTGGACTATGTTATAATCAACCCACACCTACCATTTACCATTTACTGTGTTAGAGATCCATCTGGGGTACTGCACTTCTTCTATCGCCCCAGCTTCCTACAAGTTCTTGACCTCCTCTGCCACTATCTCGGCGTGGTGCAAGGCCGAGGGCCGCGTTCTCTAGATAACCGGTCATGCATTTGGAAAGACATTCAACTGGTGGAAAATGAAGCTAGGGTCAACACCAGGCATATTGTAAGGCGCCCAAGCAAACGCCTCAATGTTGGAAACCAAAAAGTTGAAATAATCGAGTCGTTCGGCGTTGGAGAAAGATGATCCCAAAAGACAGAACTTATTTGGATCATTCTCATCAACGCGCAATTCCACCAAATCTTCAGCCGATTTCTCTCTCGAATTTTCTTCCCATGACTTCCAAGACTGCATTCCCTTCTGGTCTTTCTATCATTTGAACAAAGCCTTTGGCTGCCCGACTGCCATTTACTGCGACAAAGCACTATTTTTCCATTACATGGTCCCGCCAAACCTCTTCTACTTGTTCGGTTAACACTGGAAAGTGTAGTACTTGATGATAAGTCGACACTACTGCCTACATCACCTGCAACTAGCCCCTTCCTTGCGTGAAGTTGTAGGTTGATGGGACCTTAAGCACCCAAAAATTCCACTTGCTTCGTGACTGACCCAGCTTTGACAAGCAATATAATCTTTTCGATTGGCCATTCGGGTTGAGAGTTGAAGTCTACCAAAGGGGACGTTGTTGGAGCCAAGTCTTTGTCCTCCAACTTCATCTGTTTGAATGCGTCGTAATACATGATCTCGACCAAGCTCCCTGGTCAATTAGAATTCTATGGATATCGAAGTCCTTGATGCGAGGGGTCACCACTAAGGCATCATTATGAGGCGTTTGAATTCTCTTCAAGTCCTTGCTTGAAAAAGTTAAGACGTCTTTTGCCTTGGTGTTTCCTTTCTTCACGGTGAGTTGAATAGAGAGCACTTCCCTCATGTGCTCAGCTTTCTCGATCATCCCCCTTAGCTCGCAAACCCGCGCTGGTTTGATGATGTCGTCAATGACATTGATTACGCCTTGGGGTGCTTCATCCAAGACAGCAAGGCCATTTGGCTCGGCCTGTCCTTGTGGCGTGGCCCTCATACCCCTATCTATGTACTAGTCCAGATGCCAAGCCGCCATCAGCTCCACCAAATGTCGTTCAAGCGGCACACAGTCCTCCGTTCGGTGCCCCCTTTCTTCATAGAAGGTGCAGCGATACCTCAAGTTGAAGCCCCTCAGTGTGTCTCCCAATTTGGCCGGCCAACGCACGTAGGGCTCACCTCAAATCTCATTTTGGATGCGAAAAATTAGGATCTTAAAGACAGTGGTGATGACGGTTTGTGGTTTCAACTTCCTCTTGGCATCTTCCTCTTCACTACGAAAAGTGTTAGCTCGGTCGTTTCTACGACTTTTGTTCGTATCATTGCGGCTTAAACCGCGATGTTGGTCTTTACCTCAGTCATTAGGGCGGTTGTCCTCCTGTCCCATAGAGTGAACCTTCCCAGCCACTCTTCTGTCCGCCGTAACCAGATTTGCCTTCTCAGTTGCGGTGGCGGGGGCGGCATCATTTTCTACTCGGCTATGTTCATTGATCTGCTGCATCAAGGACTCCATGGTTGTGGGCTAGTCCACTGTAAGCAAGTCTCGCAGCCTATGTCCGACTGGGAGACCTAGCTTGTATTGTGCTATCGCCAGATTGGTGGGGCAATCGAGGATCTCATTGTAAGTTTCCCAATACTTGGCATTGTATGCCTTCACAGAACCACCAGATTCCATCTACACGCTTAGGAGGTGGTCAACTTCCTTTGGTGTTTGAGTGTTGGTTTTGAATCTAGTGACAAAGACCTCTGTTAGTTGTTGCCGTCCCTCGATGCTCCCCTCTGGGAGTCTTTCGAAGCACTTCAGGCCTAGTTCTCCCAAACTTGCTAGGAATATGAGACACATCAAGTCGTTATTGCACTGGTGGCGAGCCATTACTTGCCAGTAATGACTCAGGTGCGCGTACTGATCCGTTTTGCCGTTGTACAGTGTGAACTTAGGTTGGTGGAATCCAACAGGGACTGGCATGCTCTCGATCTCTAGGGATAGTGGGGTAGCAGTAAATCTTGCTCGGACTCTGTCCATCAGTGCTGGGGCCATCATTCTAGGCGCTGGCATTGCCACTTCCACGCTGTAATGGATTTGGGGACTCAGCCTTTGGAACGCTGGCAATCTTTGGGTCTCTCTACAGCGAGCTCACTCCTCCAGTACAACCCTCAGGTCCGCCGAATGGGCAGACTAAGAGTATCTTGACGTCGTTAACGGACGTGAGGGACGGTAACTACTGTCGAGAGTGTGTGATCTCTCCACTGGTGGGTCAGAGTCTCCAACTCCATAGCTTCTAGTGATAGAGAAAGAAGATGTACCATCTTGGCGATGGCTGTTAGAGCGATGGGGTGGTGTGCGCTCACTGTGGTTACCCACTCCAGCAACGCCCTTCCCCTTGATCAGGTGCTTGAACGTCTCCATTTCAGCCGCCATCTTTTGAATGAGGACGTCCTGGTCCCTGAGTTTGTGCTCCAAGCACTGAGCATATGACTTTCCTCATCGTCGGCGACCCTCTAGACTCTTGAAGTGTTTAGCGATCCTTGCACGTTTGTCTTGCACACCTCCGGAAGAGGTTTTGAAGTTAGCCATGGTCGGAATAGTGGGAGGGCCATCTCTTCGTCGAATAGACTCTGGTGTGATACCGTCGACAACGAACAGCGGTGTTTCGTCGTTGTTAGTGATGGAAACGGTTGAAAAAGCTTGGCCAACGAGGTTTGTTTGTTAAAGAGTTCCCGTAGACGGCGCCAATTTTACAGGGGTGAAATATTCTCTGTTGTCTATACTCTTTGAATACAAGCTTCACGTGACGTCGCCTGACCTGAAAACCAAAAGATAATGAGCTGTCTAGCAGTGTGCTGCCAGATAAACCCTCCGACGTTCAAGTCGGCACACTTGGAGAAGAAGAAGAAGAATAGAGAGAGCACTTTAAAGCGAGAGAGTTTGGAATTCCTTCTGATTGATTACCTCTAACATCTCTCTTCTCTTCTTTTTCTAGGCTGGCCATGTAGCCTCAGAGATTATGGACGCACTACCTCTGCTGCCCTTCTCTAAGCAGGCAGTTGTGCTCCTCTCTCCACCTTTCCTATACGTGTAGAGACCAAAACCTCCAAATAATGTTTCTCGAACCGCCAAACGGTATTGACACATACCATGAGTGGATTTTCTCCGCTTTACCATTGGTCTAGGTGGCTTACATTACCAGGTATCACTTGGAAGAAACAGACACCACAACAAACTGGAACGGCCAAGCTACAATAAACCGGTCCATCGGGATCAACTGGTCGTAGGATACGCAGTTCAGCATCTCGGCCTCGCCCTGCTACCTCTTAGGACTCCTCGGCCCTACGTCACTCCGGACTGTTCATAGTTTGGCCCAACGCATCCGTACAGATTTAAGCAAATATCCATTTTAGCCGAATCATAGCTCGGTTAGTTTGCTCGGCCCAACTTGATAGGCTATGGTAGCCGCGTTGGTTAAGCTCGACCAGGTTCATGGTCATTGGCCCTAGCGAGGAGCAACGCCATACCTCACATTAACGTAGCTCGGCCTAATTGTTTGGCGCAAATCTCCCTCTCAATTGCCGCTTAATCCCATCCAAGCTAAGCGTGATTGGGATTACTACTCCGGTCGAGCTATTCAATTTGGTCAGTCATTGAGGATTGCGCTAAGAGTCTTGTGATCGATCAATCATCTGTACTGACAAACCATCTTTTCAATGCCACGTGGCCTTCCTTGACTGGTTCCTTGCGCTCCTATAGTTGTTCACATTATACCAAAGATTTGGAAAGTGGCACCCTATTCAGTTTCCCCTATATATACGCACAAGAAGCCCAAAAACCCTTATCACTGTTCATCTCCCTTTTGTAGAAACCCTAAGCCTCAGACTTCCAAGCTTTTGCCACCACCGCCGTCGCTGCTTTTCGAGTTGTTTCCAGCTATTTCTGTCCTCGCGAAGGCTTCAGTAAGGGTCATGGTCGACTGGGTCCTGACTTGGCATCCATACCCTTAAGTTTTTCTCACTTTCCTTTATATTCTCCATTGATGTTCTTCGTGTTCTTAATTTCCGTCTGTTTCGTGACTGTTAAAATATTACCTACGCCCCTCTTGTGGGATTAATATCTATGAGCATTAGGCCAAATCAAAGCCCTAAGTAACAACGGGGCTTCCTTGCCCCTTATTTCCCTTGATTACTATAGGTGGTTCTAGATTTAGGATAAATACTGAAAACTCTAGGTAGAACCGATCAAAAACCCACTTTAGATCTAGAAATAGGATTTAGCCGAGTCGGAACTAGTTCGAGGTTCTCCCTTGAGGTCCTCCCTGTGGGAAGATCGAACCGAGATAAGAATCGAAATACAGCACCACAACCGATCAAATGGGCAGAATCTTAGACCGAGCTAAAAAACTTCCTCATAGGAGCCGTGCAAGTTATGTTGTGCTAATACTTGGCCTTATTTTTTAATAATGCAAAACAAACTAGGACCGACCAGGCTCTCTCAACACAACTGTCGATGAGGCTCAAAGACCAAGCAAACAATCACCCAATTTTAACCGAGCTATAATGAAAATTACCGAAATAAATAAAACCGAGATACATGGGAAAGTACCAGTTTATGGTTATTTCCACTGGGGCAATGGCCGAGTTCCATAGAGAATACAGTAGTCCAAACGATGTCCACATAGAGCTGGCAAAGAAAGGAGACACTCCCTTGAAAAAACTAGACAAATGCCCTTTAACGATGGTATCCATTGTGGAAGGCAGCTTACGCTTCCTGGTCCAACCCTTAGTCTGCGAATTTTTGAGGTAGACTAGGCTGTGCCCGACCCAAGTCTCCGACAACACATACAAAATAATAAACGGCGTGGCCATGCTAAATGGGATACTCGGTTTGAATCCCAGTCTCATCGAGATATTCCATCAATACACACTTAGCAAAAATAAAAGGGGTTTTGTTGGTATCTCAAAGTTAGGAAAGGCCATGCAAACCTTATCGAAGATAACCCGGATAAAGAGACAAGTGACGATGATTTCCTATGGGTGTCCGGTAATTATGAGGACACCGAAGCACCCATACCGTGCTAGTACATAAGAAAAGGCGTTAGGAGTGCTGGTGAGCACCTTAGCATGTTTTTAATTCTGCAATTGTTCTTATTTTTGCCGATCTAAACCTCGCTTTCTTGTTACAGACTACAATCTGTTGGCCGACGATTACTCCCACGCAAATCAAGAGGCCATAAGAATTGCATTTCGACATCCAGCCGAGGAGCGAGAGCCTAAAAAACTGCTCGGTTATGAACTGAGTTACCGTTACACAGGGCCACGCAGGAGGAGGGTGACCGACTTCCTTCATGTCCCCTCTCCAGAGCCAGACCTAAACCTTCTGCCAATCAAACTTGTACCATTGACAGAAGAACAAGAAATGGCCAAAATCTTAGCCATAAAGTCTATGATCACGGGGGAGCCAAGTGACTCATAGGCGGCTGAAATGACAGGAGGCCAAACATCTAGGCCTGCCGTGCAAAAGGGGCCTGTGCTAGCTCTTGCCACTGAGGCAGCTGCTAGTCAGTCGAGAAAAAGGCCAAGAAATGAGCAAGCCAAGTAGCGCCTTGTTGACGAAGATTTGGCCGAGCTACCATCGACTAAATAGGGAGAGCAGACTGAACAACCACTTTTCGATCGATTCGCCCATTCCACTGCCCCTGCAGTTTGGTCACCCAAGCTAAAATACAAAGGCCAAGTAGTGACAGAGACAGAGTCCATTTTCGCGGATAAGGACCGTTCGCTCGGCTTCAACATGACTAGGGGTTTGCTTCTCCCTGCGGACATGAAGAAGCATGAGAAACTGTCCGACCTGAAAGTGCTCCGGTCGGCCGCAAAATCGGTCGTTCTAGTAAGTGATCAAGTTATTGTACTTCCAAGTTATCGATTGGTTTCTCATACTAACTTCTGCCTTGCTGCTGGCCGCGTAGAAAAACTATTTAGTGCACGAACGTATGATTTATGTGCTGCAGAGTTTGAGGAAGGCTATCGCTGACAACAAATCCAAGACGGCCGAGCTGGAGAAGCTGAAGACTACACACTAGCCAGTAGAAGTTGATAGACAACGCTAAGGAGGCCAGCACAGTCGATAAGCCAACTCTATAGCCAATCGATAAGACCCCACTGCTAGCCATATCGGAAGAGGCAACGCCGAACAGTGAGCAGGAGCCTTCAACCGCCGAACAAGGAATGGACTCTGGCGCTGAAAACGCACAGAATGTGGCATAAGAGGTGGTAGGCAACCTGGAGGACGCTGTAGATATCGACTAAGGCACAACTAAGCTTATGTTTATCCCCTTCTTCTTTTTTTTTTTTGTATTGATGTAGCAGGCTACGGGCCCCACTTTTGTAATCAGGTTGTATCATGAGTGAAAAGTGAACTTTTTCCTCGCCATGTATGCAAATTTTTGCTTGCCCTGTGGTTATCGTTTTCTTCGATTTGGCAGAGATAAAATATTCTTGGTGCATTCTAAGCGTAATGGTCTCAGTTTAACGAGCAAACTCATCTTGGTTTAAAATATTAGTTGAACACAACACCAACTGTTTGGTAGGCCGAGCAAGGTCAGCTTGGTTTTAATAAGAACTCGGTAAAGACACCTATATTTTAAGCGGGCAAGCAATGTCGACTAGTGTAGACGCCCCCCGAACGCCCCGAGAGGGTTAGCTCCCGTTCTGTTCATTTGGGGTCACTACAGCTCGGACTCTTGAATGTCACGGTTCCTAATCTGAACCAAAGAGTCCAAATCCGGCAAATCATTTTGAGAAACTGATTTTTGAAAAAGTAGTGCCAAACATGGGCTGCTTTGCCAGATACAGAGTCGCCACCTAAATATTTTATTTTGGGAAATTTAGGAAACCCTGACTCGGTGCCAAAAGGCCACGTGTCCGTCATCACCAAAGTTGCCTTGGCTCGGGAACTTGGGTACGATTGGGGAAGGTCACTTCGTGAGCACCCCCGCTCGCCCGGTCATAGACCGGCCTCTACTAACCATGATATCAATTTTTGAAAATGTTGTGAGTTCTTGTTCCAGTTATTAGCCTAGGTCACTATGTGATGCTCACAGCATATAAGTATAGACCGGGTCGCCCAGATTGGAACAAAACATTTCATGTTTGTTTTTGAAAATGGTTTGCTACCCGCAGGTAGGCTTGAAACATTTGATGATTTATTCCAATTCAGATAACCCAACCTTCACCCACAGGCATTCAGGCAGTTATATCATATAAGCACATAGCCTCATGGTAAGCATGCTATTCATGGCAGTCACTCACACACATGCAAGGATGCTAAAGCATAAAACTCACCGAGTACTCCAAGCCAAAATAGACAATTATTAGAAATCATGCATGATCCTAACTATACAGAAATGCCTAATGCAACACATGCAAAATGCAATTATAGCAGGCTCGGCTATTCTAAGATGGTATATGAAATGCTACAACTATCATGTATTCAATTTGGAATTGAAAGTACAATGCAGTTAGTATGATGCGCCGAGCCCATGCAATACAGATGAATGATGCAAACATGCTGTCATACTGTATGCTAATTTAAACATGCCCTAATCTAACCATCAAAAGCGGATAAATAAAAGGGAGAAAGACGTGGGGTTGGAAGACATGCATCACACTCACCCACACTTATTACAATTATGCCCTCGCACAGAGGGTCCAAATAAATAATACAGTCCAAATATTACAGTCCCAAATAAAAGAATATTACAGTCCAAAATATTACAAAATTCTAATTAATTAATGAATTAACTAAGAAAGCAGATAAAACTGGCATGCAAGCCGGGGACTGCCTTGCTTCTGATGGATGATGCATGTCCGGATCGTCTTGCGCGAAAATCCACCGGAATGCCCCAATTAGCCTCTGTTTACACCTGTTCTTGAAATGCGTGCCAAGCCCCGAAAGGTTGCTGATTCTTCATTTTGCTGCAACAGAGAGCAGGAAAGGGGCATAGCAATGTATTTGCACAGATATATGCATGTCTCGATCCTCGTGCCACCAATCACGCATACCGAGGCATGATGGCTGAGGAATCGAAATGCACAACTCAATATAGAATGAATGCACATGAAACTATAGCTAAAACCTAACTCCATCATGGATAATCCGGAGTGTCGGTGACTGGGGGAATTGAGACACATTCCGTCACTCGGAGTACGAAATGTACCTCGTTTCCCGTGCCCGGGCTAACTCCTATTCCCGACATGATGCAATATGCATGATATGCATGAAATGCAACTAAGATGCAATCCTAACATACACAATGCTATGAAAATGAGGTGCCTCGAAATACGTGCGCGCGGGCACGCGAACCGAGGAAATGGCAGAAAGTTATGAAAATGAGGTGCCTTGAAATGCGTGCACATGGGCACGCAGACCGAGGAAATGATGTGTCTCGAAATGCGTGCACGCGGGCACGCGAACCGAGGCGATGATATGTGTCTTAAAATGCGTACACGCGGGCACGCAAGCCGAGGCGATGGTATGCAATGCAAATGACATGGAAAATGCAACATAGACTTCTACTAACATGAGAGAGCCTCAGCCACTCTCACATAAGAAGCCGGTTGATGAAAATGAAGTGCCTCGAAATGCGTGCACACGGGCACGCAAATCGAGGCGATGGCGGAATGTGATGAAATAACATGGAAATGACAAATGGGCTTATACCAACATGAGTGAGCCTCAGCCACACTCACATAGGATGTCGGCGGATAAAAAAGAAGTGCCTCGAGATGCGTGCACATGGGCACACGAACCGAGGTGATGACAAAATGCAATGTAATGACATGGAAATGACAAATGGGCTTACACCAACATGAGTGAGCCTCAGCCACACTCACATAGGATGCCGGCGGATAAGAATGGAGTGCCTCGAGATGCATGCACACGGGCACGCGAACTGAGGTGATGGCAAAATGCAATGTAATGACATGGAAATGACAAATGGGCTTATACCAACATGAGTGAGTCTCAGCCACACTCACATAGGATGCCAGCGGATAAGAATGGAGTGCCTCGAAATGCGTGCACACTGGCACGCAAACCGAGGTGATGGCAAAATGCAATGTAATGACATGGCAAAAATGATATGAAAGTATGCCAATGGAATTTCAGCACTAAAATATGGGGAAAAACAGTCCCGAAATGAAGCAAAATGACATGAAATGCAAAGAAATGTCCCGAAATGCGAATTTAGGCACCCGAAATGGCCTATAGCTATGCTAAACATGCACAATATGGACATGCAATGCAAATAAAGAAGCTAGACAGTCCCAAAAGATGCATTTTCACAGTTATAAACATGGCCAAACAGCAAGTATAGGTATGGCAAAAATAGCATGCAAGAATAGGGGTCAAAAGAGGGGTAATGAAGCAAGTGATATAAGAAAAACTCAAACTGAAAAATTTCCTTCTACAACACTGAATATGGACCAAAAATAGGAACATTTACAGTGTATGGCAGCCTCAAAATCAGTATAAAAATATGCTAAAAATGTGATGCAAAACAAGGCTCAAAAGGTGCTATAACATGAAGTATACAAAATAATCACCAAACAGCCAAAGACCCTTAATAAAACATGTAGAATGGACCAAAATAAGCACTTTTCTAGAACTGTAAAATGGCCAAAAACAAAAGCATGGTAGGCTAACTAAACATGCAAGAATGGGGAATAAAAGTGGGATATAACATGAAGTGACCTACGGAAGCCCCAAACCATGAAAGGACCTAAATGAAACATGAAGTATGGACCAAAATAAGAACTTTTTCAGAACTGTAAAATGGCCAAAAACAAAAGTATGATAGGCTGCCATTGCATGCAAGAATGGGGAAGAAAAGAGGAGTATAAAGGTAGGTACAACATGGAAGTCCCAAATGGTGTTGAGCCCTTCTTCAATGTTGAAGAGGGGCTCAAAATAAGCCTCATATCAGTTTACAACATGCTCGAAAATAAATTTCTCATGGGTCAAAAATATCATGCAAAATTATGACGTACAAGAGGATCAATGAAGCAAGTGTATTATGGAGGGCTCAAACAGGGTTGAGCCCTTAATGAAAAGTGAAGATGAGCTCAAAATAGGGCCCTTTTCAGTTAGGGCCGGAGCTTGAAACAAAAAGCAAGTGGGGCTTAGAAATAGATGAAGAAAAAGGGTCAAAAGGGTAAAAGTATTACTTACCCTTGAAGGCTCAAGCTTTTGTTGCTTCTTGGATGGATTTGTAGCTTCTTTGACCTTTGAGAAACCTTCCTTGTTGCTGGAAATGAGATGGTGGTGGTAGAGCTTGGTGGTGTAGAAGGAATGATGGTTAGGGGCTTAGGGTTTTTTGAAGAATTGAGAGGTATGGAGATGGAGTTCTATATGGGAGCTTGAAGATGAAGTTTTCTAACCCCAACAAAGGAGGCCACCAGCTGGTTATAAGGGTTCAAAAGGGGGTGTAAAGGTGGGGGAAAAGGAGAGCAAAATTCCCCCACAAAATATCCCCCGGATAAATATCTTGTCTGGGGGATATTGCCCCACAGCTGTAAAGTGCACAGTGCAAGGAACACGGCCGGCCTCTCACT
Source organism: Camellia sinensis (assembly GCF_055761805.1). Taxonomy (NCBI): domain Eukaryota; kingdom Viridiplantae; phylum Streptophyta; class Magnoliopsida; order Ericales; family Theaceae; genus Camellia; species Camellia sinensis. Next base: position 20,964,880 of record NC_138969.1, on the reverse strand, counting down.
TTTGTTGGAGGTGGCCGGCGGCCACACCCCCTAGCCGGCCGGCTAGGGGTCAAAAGGTTCAATGAGATTTTCTGGCCGGCCAGCTACTGGGGAGGTACTCCTATGTGTGTACAACACAACCATGTGGTTAAAATTCCAAGAAAGTGGGTCTAAGGGGTTCAACATTATCTCGGAAAGAGGGGTTCAAAAGGGTCAATTTGAATTACTGGCCGGCCATGAACTTTTAGGGGCCTCTCATGTGTGTAGATCACAGATATGTGGTTCAAAGTTCAAGAAAAAAGGTCCAAGGGGTTCAACATTAGCCCGGAAGAAAGGGGTCAAAAGGGTCAGGTAACCTTAATGGCCGGCCACCAACTTTTAGGGGCCTCCCATGTGTGTAGATCACAGATATGTGGTTGAAAGTTGGCAACACTAACCCTAGGGTGTTCAACATTAGCCCGGAAGTTGGAAAAACGGGCGCCGGGAGGCTCCGGAGGAGAGATAACTGGTTGCTGCAACAATTGCTGGCCTCCCACCCTTCAGTGACCTCTCCAGTGATAAAACAGAGGTACCTGCCAAAAATGAACGAAAACCGTTGCAAAACGAATGTTCGGGAGCCAAAACACGCAGTTCGGGATCCCGAAAATGGGCTGTTAAGCACCGAAAGTGACGTTCGGCCACAAAGTGGGTTTCTCAGACCCCAGTGTCCCTCAAAAGGGAGAAAATAGGAAGTATGCCAAAAATCAGAGCAATAGGAGATGGTTAAGCGGTCCCGAACCGAGGCACACGGCCAACGGTCCCGAAAACCGGGAACCGGACTCCGAAATGGGCAAAGTGGCCTACGGCCACAAAATGTAGCCTACGGACATTGAGAGACGGTCTACGGGACCTCTCCCTTCCCTTAGGAAAAGAAACAGAGAAAACTGAGTCTGGTTCGCAAACCGAGACAAGGCACAGAAGAGGGTTCGGAAGTCTGGAGGCAGGGCTCACGGCAGCGACTCTGAGACTTCTGAACGAGCGCGATATGCAACATCACCAAGCGCTCAATCGGTGACGTCTGAGTCTTAAGGTCGGTCAAAAATGGGGTGTCTACAGTTGCCCCTCTTTGACAGAACTCGGATGTCACAAGTGACGGGAGTGAATGTCAAAGCCCAGAGACGACCCATTTTTGACAAGGCCGAAGACTTAGACAAACATACAGGATAAACAGAGATGTGCCCGCAGGCATGCCCGCAGGCAGGGGGCAAAATGTAAATGATATGCAAGAAGCCTTTGAAGATTGGACTTATACGCTGCGCGAAGCCGGTTTTGAAAGTTGGACTTATACGCTACGCGAAGCCGGGTATCACTCATGATCATGCGAATGCAGCAAGCTGTAATGAAGCAAGTATTCGCAAATAGATGCAACAGTTTTAAGCAAGAATGCAAAGCAACAACTATATTTCATGCAGTTAAGAATGCGGAGGATTATTCAATCCCCGCCACGTCTCACACGGAGAAGATACGATACCTGTGCGATTCGCCTGGTCGCACCAGCCTCAATTGAACCGTACATACAATATCGTGCCTGCAAAAGAGAGAAATGCAACAAGCACAATACGCTAACAACATATATTTAATGTGATTCCGAAAGTTCGACACACGCAGTGTCGGTGAGTGAATGCATCGCAATGCAAGAATGGAACATGCGTGACAACGCATGCTCAAATCACAGAGGTATGCCAATATCAAGAAATGTACATGACAATGTGAGTATGCTCATAAGAATGCAAGTTATGTGCACGATAGTACAAAACTAGCATAAATCAGGGTGCTCATTCGTCATGAAACAACGAGTACGGAAATGCGTGTTTCGGCGAAGGTAACTCAATTACGGCCTCCGATCCGCTTCCCTGAAAGGTTACAACTCATTCAAAAAGGATACACTTGGATTTCGATGGATGATACACATGTCAGAACTTGAAGCCGAAGTTCCGACGGAGCGATTTCGCGACCGGAAGTGTATTTTTCTTGAACTTTTTTAGGTCCCGGGAACTCCGATTTTCCTCAAAATTTGCAGAGAGCTAGATGGGCAGGTGGGGAACATGGCCGGCCATTTATCTTCCCAAGGGGGGGTGGCCAACCGGTTTCCAATAAAGTAGATAGCTGGCCAGCCATTTCTGCAAAAGCAGATAGCTGGCCGGCTAGAAATAGGGGCCGGCCGGCCATTTGCCTTATCCGAGGGGTATTTTGGTCTTTTTCCCTCCTTTTTGCATGCTTCTTCAATCAAGGCTTGAGGCCTATAAAAGGCAGCCGAGTCCCCCTTCTTTTCTTGCATTCTACAACACTTTCCTCTCCAGATCTGAGTTTCACGCGCGTTTTCCACCGCCCCGCGCAAATTGTTTCTGCAAAAATACTCAGTTTCAAGCACTTTGAAGCGATTAAATTCCGGTTTCGGAGCTTCTTTTTGCATTTTCGCCACTTGAGGTAAGTTTGTCTCAATATTTGGAATATTTTCTCGGGAGTTGACTTTTGTTGACTTTTCGTTTCCCGAGAGTTGACTTTTGTTGACTTTTTCCAATTTTGGCTCATTTTGCTCATTTTTGCTTCCTTTTGCAGATTCTTTGGAAATGGCGGGTAATTCTTCCCACGGCGGAGGTTTTCCAGGTGCCGGAGATGATTTCGATCCCATGACTCTACCTCCGAGGACCCGACCTTTTATTCTCGGGAGGTACCGTCCGCCAGCACACGTTCTTCCGCGCGCTGTCTTCCGTCACTTTACCAGTTTTGACGAGCGAGCACCCGGGGATCTGCTTCTCAGAGAGCCGGAGCAGCATCTCTCTCACGAGGCTCGAGAGGTATTTATCTCATCTTCTGTATTTTACATAGATTTCGCACATTTGCCATGCTTGAACACGCAGTTTAGCTTATGACATAGTACTTTGCTTGCATCTTGAACATGTAGTTTCAACACTTGAATTTCTGAACACTCGGCTCATTAATTAATTGCGAACACACAGTACACATTAGTTAAGAGGTGAACACACGGCCCAATCACTGATTTGTCGAACACACAGCCCGAATTTGAAAGTGAACACACAGCCCACACTTTAAATTTTCTGAACACGCAGCCTAGATTAGATAGTGAACACGCAGCCCACAATTTAACTGAAAGTTGAACACGCAGCCCAAATTTCAAATTTTCTGAACACGCAGCCCAGGTAAATAGTGAACACGCAGCCCACAATTTAACTGAAAGTTGAACACGCAGCCCAAATTTCAAATTTTCTGAACACGCAGCCCAGGTAGATAGTGAACACGCAGCCCACAATTTAACTGAAAGTTGAACACGCAGCCCAAATTTCAAATTTTCTGAACACGCAGCCCAGATAGATAGTGAACACGCAGCCCACAATTTAACTGAAAGTTGAAAACGCAGCCCAAATTTCAAATTTTCTGAACACGCAGCCCAGATAGATAGTGAACGCGCAGCCCACAATTTAACTGAAAGTTGAACACGCAGCCCAAATTTCAAATTTTCTGAACACGCAGCCCAGGTAGATAGTGAACACGCAGCCCACAATTTAACTGAAAGTTGAACACGCAGCCCAAATTTCAAATTTTCTGAACACGCAGCCCAGATAGATAGTGAACACGCAGCCCACAGTTTAACTGAAAGTTGAACACGCAGCCCAAATTTCAAATTTTCTGAACACGCTGCCCAGGTAGATAGTGAACACGCAGCCCACAATTTAACTGAAAGTTGAACACGCAGCCCAAACTTCAAATTTTCTGAACACGCAGCCCAGATAGATAGTGAACACGCAGCCCACAATTTAACTGAAAGTTGAACACACAGCCCAAACTTCAAATTTTCTGAACACGCAGCCCAGGTAGATAGTGAACACGCAGCCCACAATTTAACTGAAAGTTGAACACGCAGCCCAAATTTCAAATTTTCTGAACACGCAGCCCAGGTAGATAGTGAACACGCAGCCCACAATTTAACTGAAAGTTGAACACGCAGCCCAAATTTCAAATTTTCTGAACACGCAGCCCAGGTAGATAGTGAACACGCAGCCCACAATTTAACTGAAAGTTGAACACGCAGCCCAAACTTCAAATTTTCTGAACACGCAGCCTAGATAGATTTGCATGTAGTTTATTTCACTTTATCGGCATACAGCCCATTTCATCTCATTGGCACACAGCCCATTTTATTTCATTGGCACACAGCCCATTTCATTTCATTGGCACACAACCCATTTCATTTCATTGGCACACAGCCCATTCCATTTCATTGGCACACAGCCCTTTTCATTTCATTGGCACACAGCCCATTCCATTTCATTGGCACACAGCCCATTTCATTTCATTATTGATACATGTATTCATTTTGAATGCAGGTTTGCTCCCGCAGTGTGCGGGGGTATGGTTCCACCAGTGCGCGGGATTGGTATGCCGAGCTCCCAGAGGGTGTTCAAGACTTAGTCGACTTGGCAGGGTTCGGGCCCTTTTGCGTCGGGTTGTCACGTTGTCCTGCCAGGAGGACATTGATGGCAGCTTTGGTAGAGAGATGGTGGGACACCACCAATTCCTTTCATTTCTCTGCTACCGGGGATATGACCATGACCCCTTTTGACTTCGCTGTATTGACCGGTTTAGACGTCGGAGGTTGGTCCATCCCTTACGATGAGGATATGGGCGAGTGGGAGGCCGCCTGGATGTACCTATTGGGGGCTCACCCACCTGTCGACAGGGTTTCAGGGAGAGTCCGATACACTTGGTTCTCTTCTCATTTCCGGCGGGCGGAGATGGTGCCCGAGACTCCCGAGGAGACAGAGCAGTATGCCCGTGGTTTCCTGATGTTCCTCTTCGGGACTACCCTGTTCGCCGACAGAGGGAACACAGTTGGGCTATATTTGCTGAGCGCTCTAGTCGACCTATCACAGGTCCATCGATACGACTGGGGTGGCACCGGCCTGGCTACCCTTTACTTTTATATGAGCGCGACCTCCCGCGGGCGGGGCGATTTGCTTGGCGGCTATTGGAGAGCCTGGGAGGTACTTTCTGTCCCCTTGATTTACATTTCTGCTTCTCATTACTTGTACATCACACACACAGCGCGCTTTTACAGTCTGTATTTTGTTCTCAGCATTTCGTACTTACATTCTGTATTGCTTTTCTCAGCTATGGGTCTATGTATACTTCCCATCATTAGCCCCAGAGCTGGAGGTGGTAGGGATTCCCGTGACCCCATATTCATTGATATTCGAGGGCCCGCACCGGCCGAGGCCTCGAGAGACCCTCCTTCGCCTGCGACAGTATTTCGACACTGTGCGACATTCAGAGGTACCTCAGAACTTTCAGTTCTTTTCATTTTCATCTTTGATTTGCTCTGTATATTCTCGATTTCTGATTGGTTTATGCATTCATCATCCGCAGATTACATGGCAGCCCTGGGTGTCTCTAGGTGATGGTCTCCGACTTCAGTATACCGGAGCATCGGACATCTCCCAGTATAGGGTCCTGCTCGAAGGGCCGGTTGGCAGGGTATGGTTCCTGGGGGAGCGCTTTCTGCGCCAGGTATGGGGGTATCTTTCTCAGGATATTCCCGCAGTACCTCCAGCCAGTATGCGGACCACTGACAGGCTCTCGTACTCAGAGGTAGTCGGCGCCATGCTGGGTACTGATGCTTTACTATACGTTGAGGAGGGGGACTACGCCACTTACCGTCACATATATTTGATGCCTCCATTGACGGAAGCTCGTATCCCGATGATGAGGCCTGCCGGTATGTCATCCTCGGGCCAGGCTCGGGCTCAGGCTACAGACGCCCCTTCTACTAGCAGGGCCGGTACATCTAGAGGTGGGAGTAGACCGGTTCCTCCGGCTCCGTCGGTTCATCCTCATCCCGGATGGCCTGACATGCCTACTGAGTTGATGGCGTGGCAGTATGGGGCTAGCTTTCCGACTCCGATTCCATTAGAGCCTCCGATGCCCAGTGATCGATACGCCATTGATCCGGACTCACCACCGGTATGTTCCACTTGTTTTCATTCATCATTCAGATGTTTAGACACTCTTTTGTTCACTGATGATTATGAGCTCATTTTTGCAGCCATCGCGAGGGTACATGGAGGAGGTGGTTGGACTGGTGGCCACACTCGAGGGCATGGTCCTACGTAGGGAGGCACAGTTGTCTGTTGCGGGCATCCAGGTACCCTTCAGTTTTCTGGCATTTATCATACTTCTGATGACATGCTGATTTCTACTGCATCGATAGACTTTTTGTGTAGAGCACATCTGACACACACCCCACTTGTACACTGTATTTACATGCACCCACTTTACGTATCCCTTGCTTGTATCCGCATCTAATGTATATACTTGGACTGATGCATTTGAATTGGACTTTTTGTTTTCAGATGCCTTCATGGTCCGGTTAGCCGCAGGCCAGGTCGCCCAGATTGGAACAAAACATTTCATGTTTGTTTTTGAAAATGGTTTGCTACCCGCAGGTAGGCTTGAAACATTTGATGATTTATTCCAATTCAGATAACCCAACCTTCACCCACAGGCATTCAGGCAGTTATATCATATAAGCACATAGCCTCATGGTAAGCATGCTATTCATGGCAATCACTCACACACATGCAAGGATGCTAAAGCATAAAACTCACCGAGTACTCCAAGCCAAAATAGACACTTATTAGAAATCATGCATAATCCTAACTATACAGAAATGCCTAATGCAACACATGCAAAATGCAATTATAGCAGGCTCGGCTATTCTAAGATGGTATATGAAATGCTACAACTATCATGTATTCAATTTGGAATTGAAAGTACAATGCAGTTAGTATGATGCGCCGAGCCCGGTGCATGCAATACAGATGAATGATGCAAACATGCTGTCATACTGTATGCTAATTTAAACATGCCCTAATCTAACCATCAAAAGCGGATAAATAAAAGGGAGAAAGACGTGGGGTTGGAAGACATGCATCACACTCATCCACACTTATTACAATTATGCCCTCGCACAGAGGGTCCAAATAAATAATACAGTCCAAATATTACAGTCACAAATAAAAGAATATTACAGTCCAAAATATTACAAAATTCTAATTAATTAATGAATTAACTAAGAAAGCAGATAAAACTGGCATGCAAGCCGGGGACTGCCTTGCTTCTGATGGATGATGCATGTCCGGATCGTCTTGCGCGGAAATCCACCGGAATGCCCCAATTAGCCTCTGTTTACACCTGTTCTTGAAATGTGTGCCAAGCCCCGAAAGGTTGCTGATTCTTCGTTTTGCTGCAACAGAGAGCAGGAAAGGGGCATAGCAATGTATTTGCACAGATATATGCATGTCTCGATCCTCGTGCCACCAATCACGCATACCGAGGCATGATGGCCGAGGAATCGAAATGCACAACTCAATATAGAATGAATGCACATGAAACTACAGCTAAAACCTAACTCCATCATGGATAATCCGGAGTGTCGGTGACTGGGGGAATTGAGACACATTCCGTCACTCGGAGTACGAAATGTACCTCGTTTCCCGTGCCCGGGCTAACTCCTATTCCCGACATGATGCAATATGCATGATATGCATGAAATGCAACTAAGATGCAATCCTAACATACACAATGCTATGAAAATGAGGTGCCTCGAAATACGTGCGCGCGGGCACGCGAACCGAGAAAATGGCAGAAAGTTATGAAAATGAGGTGCCTCAAAATGCGTGCACACGGGCACGCAGACCGAGGAAATGATATGTGTCTCGAAATGCGTGCACGCGGGCACGCGAACCGAGGCGATGATATGTGTCTTGAAATGCGTACACGCGGGCACGCAAGCCGAGGCGATGGTATGCAATGCAAATGACATGGAAAATGCAACATGGACTTATACTAACATGAGAGAGCCTCAGCCACTCTCACATAAGAAGCCGGTTGATGAAAATGAAGTGCCTCGAAATGCGTGCACACGGGCACGCAAACCGAGGCGATGGCGGAATGTGATGAAATAACATGGAAATGACAAATGGGCTTATACCAACATGAGTGAGCCTCAGCCACACTCACATAGGATGCCGGCGGATAAAAAAGAAGTGCCTCGAGATGCGTGCACACGGGCACGCGAACCGAGGTGATGACAAATGCAATGTAATGACATGGAAATGAAAAATGGGCTTACACCAACATGAGTGAGCCTCAGCCACACTCACATAGGATGCCGGCGGATAAGAATGGAGTGCCTCGAGATGCGTGCACACGGGCACTCGAACCGAGGTGATGGTAAAATGCAATGTAATGACATGGAAATGACAAATGGGCTTATACCAACATGAGTGAGCCTCAGCCACACTCACATAGGATGCCAGCGGATAAGAATGGAGTGCCTCGAAATGCGTGCACACGGGCACGCGAACCGAGGCGATGGCAAAATGCAATGTAATGACATGGCAAAAATGATATGCAAGTATGCCAATGGAATTTCAGCACTAAAATATGGGGGAAAACAGTCCCGAAATGAAGCAAAATGACATGAAATGCAAAGAAATGTCCCGAAATGCGAATTTAGGCACCCGAAATGGCCTATAGCTATGCTAAACATGCACAATATGGACATGCAATGCAAAGACAGAAGCTAGACAGTCCCAAAAGATGCATTTTCACAGTTATAAACATGGCCAAACAGCAAGTATAGGTTTGGAAAAAATAGCATGCAAGAATAGGGGTCAAAAGAGGGGTAATGAAGCAAGTGATATAAGCAAAACTCAAACTGAAAAATTTCCTTCTACAACACTGAAGATGGACCAAAAATATGAACATTTACAGTATATGGCAGCCTCAAAATCAGTATACAAATATGCTAAAAATGTGATGCAAAATAAGGCTCAAAAGGTGCTATAACATGAAGTGTACAAAATAATCACCAAAAAGCCAAAGACCCTTAATAAAACATGTAGAATGGACCAAAATAAGCACTTTTATAGAACTGTAAAATGGCCAAAAACAAAAGCATGGTAGGCTAACTAAACATGCAAGAATGGGGAATAAAAGAGGGATATAACATGAAGTGACCTATGGAAGCCCCAAACCATGAAAGGACCTAAATGAAACATTAAGTATGGACCAAAATAAGAACTTTTTCAGAACTGTAAAATGGCCAAAAACAAAAGTATGATAGGCTGCCATTGCATGCAAGAATGGGAAGAAAAGAGGAGTATAAAGGTAGGTACAACATGTAAGTCCCAAATGGTGTTGAGCCCTTCTTCAATGTTGAAGAGGGGCTCAAAATAAGCCTCATATCAGTTTACAACATGCTCGAAAATAAATTTCTCTTGGGTCAAAAATATCATGCAAAATTATGACATACAAGAGGATCAATGAAGCAAGTGTATTATGGAGGGCTCAAACAGGGTTGAGACCTTAATGAAAAGTGAAGATGAGCTCAAAAGAGGGCCCTTTTCAGTAAGGGCCGGAGCTTGAAACAAAAATCAAGTGGGGCTTAGAAATAGATGAAGAAAAAGGGTCAAAAGGGTAAAAGTATTACTTACCCTTGAAGACTCAAGCTTTTGTTGCTTCTTGGATGGATTTGCAGCTTCTTTGACCTTTGAGAAACCTTCCTTGTTTCTGGAAATGAGATGGTGGTGGTAGAGCTTGGTGGTGTAGAAGGAATGATGGTTAGGGGCTTAGGGTTTTTTTGAAGAATTGAGAGGTATGGAGATGGAGTTCTATATGGGAGCTTGAAGATGAAGTTTTCTAACCCCAACAAAGGAGGCCACCAGCTGGTTATAAGGGTTCAAAAGGGGGTGTAAAGGTGGGGGAAAAGGAGAGCAAAATTCCCCCACAAAATATCCCCCGGATAAATATCTTGTCTGGGGGATATTGCCCCACAGCTGTAAAGTGCACAGTGCAAGGAACACGGCCGGCCTCTCACTTTTGTTGGAGGTGGCCGGCCGGCCACACCCCCTAGCCGGCCGGCTAGGGGTCAAAAGGTTCAATGAGATTTTCTGGCCGGCCAGCTACTGGGGAGGTACTCCTATGTGTGTACAACACAACCATGTGGTTAAAATTCCAAGAAAGTGGGTCTAAGGGGTTCAACATTAGCTCGGAAAGAGGGGTTCAAAAGGGTCAATTTGAATTACTGGCCGGCCATGAACTTTTAGGGGCCTCTCATGTGTGTAGATCACAGATATGTGGTTCAAAGTTCAAGAAAAAAGGTCCAAGGGGTTCAACATTAGCCCGGAAGAAAGGGGTCAAAAGGGTCAGGTAACCTTAATGGCCGGCCACCAACTTTTAGGGGCCTCCCATGTGTGTAGATCACAGATATGTGGTTGAAAGTTGGCAACACTAACCCTAGGGTGTTCAACATTAGCCCGGAAGTTGGAAAAACGGGCGCCGGGAGGCTCCGGAGGAGAGATAACTGGTTGCTGCAACAATTGCTGGCCTCCCACCCTTCAGTGACCTCTCCAGTGATAAAACAGAGGTACCTGCCAAAAATGAACGAAAACCGTTGCAAAACGAATGTTCGGGAGCCAAAACACGCAGTTCGGGATCCCGAAAATGGGCTGTTAAGCACCGAAAGTGGCGTTCGGCCACGAAGTGGGTTTCTCAGACCCCAGTGTCCCTTAAAAGGGAGAAAATAGGAAGTATGCCAAAAATCAGAGCAATAGGAGATGGTTAAGCGGTCCCGAACCGAGGCACACGGCCAACGGTCCCGAAAACCGGGAACCGGACTCCGAAATGGGCAAAGTGGCCTACGGCCACAAAATGTAGCCTACGGACATTGAGAGACGGTCTACGGGACCTCTCCCTTCCCTTAGGAAAAGAAACAGAGAAAATCGAGTCTGGTTCGCAAACCGAGACAAGGCACAGAAGAGGGTTCGGAAGTCTGGAGGCAGGCTCACGGCCGCGACTCTGAGACTTCTGAACGAGCGCGATATGCAACATCACCAAGCGCTCAATCGGTGACGTCTGAGTCTTAAGGTCGGTCAAAAATGGGGTGTCTACAACTAGGTTACAATATAAGTTGGGCGAAATTGATTTTGTTTGTGCGGTTGGGCAAAATCTGCTTGGTGAGTGAGCAAAATAAGCTCTACATCGGCAAGCAAGAAACAGCTCGGGTAATCATGAGCGAAATCTGCTCTTTAATTAGCTCGCCAAAATTAGCTCGGTCAATGATGAACAAAATCAGCTTGACGTAATGAGCAAAATCTGCTCTTCATCGGCAACCAAGAAAAAGCTTGGGTAATTATGAGCAAAATCTGCTCTTTAATTGGCCAGCGAAAATCAACTTGGTCAATGATAAGAAAAATTAGCTTCACAAAGCCAAGCAAAAATCAGCTCGGATAATTTTGAACAAAATTGGCTCAGCTTAAATACAAGTTGGGCAAAACACTAACTGTTGGGCGGTTGAGCAAGTTCAGCTCGGTTTAACAAGCAAAATCAACCCATAACCGGATAACACTCATTCTGCAAAAGTTATCCCAGTTTTGAACACTTGCCCCTGGTACTCACAGCAACCTAATGTCTTTGTAACATTTCCACGTAGAAACGCGAACATAAGAGAAAGAAGGGGTCATCTTCTACTACATGTTACAGATTACACCCAATGCCAAAAGGCCAAGTTACAAGAAGCAAAGAAGTTGAAAAGATTACATTTCAAAAGTAAATTATCTAAAGATTGGCCGCATTCCATGGTCTGGGGATAGCTTTTCTATCTAAGTCTTCCAGGTGGTATGCCCCTTTGCCTGCGAGGCCAGTTATCTTGTATGGCCCCTTCCAATTTGCTCATAATTTTCCCTCGCCAGGGATCACTATGTTGCCCGTCACCTTCCTCAAGACCAAGTCTCCGACCCTAAATAGCCTAGGATGCACGGTCTTGTTGTATTTCCTGGAGAGCTCTTGTTGGTAAGTTGCTATGTGGATTAGAGCCCGTTCCCTTCTTTCTTCGGCTAGGTCAAGCTCTAGGGGTACAGCTTTATTGTTCAAGTCTGGTTGGAAACTATCAGAATGAATGGTTGGCATGCTAATCTCCAATAGTATGACTGCCTCCATGCTGTAAGCCAAGAAAAATGGAGTTTCCCCGGTTGAGCGCCTTAGTGTAGTGCGGTATGCCTAGAGCACATTGGTAAGTTCCTCAGTCCACTTCCCTATGGCCTTCTCCAATCACTTCTTCTGTCCGTCCAAGATGGTTTTGTTTGAAGCTTCGGCGTGACCATTTGATTGGAGGTAGGCCGGTGTAGAATTGTGGAGCATAATCTTTAACTCCTCAGAAAACCCGCGAAAGAGTTTTCGGTCGAACTAAGTGCCATTATCCGAAATGAGAGCCTTTGGGATGCCGAATGGGTGATGACATTCTACTAGCCAAATTTTTTAACATCTTTTTCCTCGATGGTGGCCAATGGCTCGGCCTGTACCCACTTGGTGAAGTAGTCGGTAGCAGCGATGAAAAATTTCCAGTTGAGTAGAGCTACTGGAAGAGGTCCTACAATGTCTAGCCCCCAAAGTGCAAATGGCCTAGGACTTGTAAGGTGGAGCAAATTTCTGTCCAGTTGGTGAATCAGGTGAGCGAATTTTTGACTTTTTTACATTTGCGAACATATTTTTACGTGTCCTCCTGCATGCATGACCACCAATAACCCCTGGGAAATTGTTCGGTATGCAAAAGATCAGCCCCTAATATGGCTTCCGCAAATGCCTTCATGAATCTCGAAGAGGAAAGCTTCAACCTTGCTGAGGTGGACACACTTCAGGTATGGCCCAGTGAAAGATTTCCTGTACAAGGCGCCAGATGGAGAGAGCCAAAACTGCTCTAACTTGGCCCTTATCTTGTTGGCCTTTTTCTTTTCATTGGGTAGAATTCAATCCTTCAGGAAGGTGATCATAGGATCCATCTAGGATGGTCCCAAGTCAGCGCAGAGTACTTCGGGCACCTCCGGTTCCTCAATGCTCGGTTAGAGTAAGAATTCTATCATCAAAGGATTGGGAAAAGTCGTTTGCATAGATGCTAGGCCGGCCAATTCGCCGGCTGCATTGTTTTTTTCGCGGTTAATTTGTTCCATTCTTATTACGGCAAACTTTTTGATTTCTGCGCATACCAGCACTTCATACTTCGCCATCCTTTTATCCCTGGCATCATATTCCCCAGAGACCTGATTGACAACTAGCTTGGAGTCGTTGAATACCATAAGTTCTAATGCCTTCATTCTCAAAGCGCTCCTCAATCCGGCGAGGAGGGCTTCATATTGCGCCTCATTGTTGGATGCTAAGAACCCAAGTATGATCACATGCTCAATGGTTAGCCCATCCGAGGACGTCAACACAACCCCTAGCCCGGCGCTACGTCAATTGGAGGCCCCATCGACGAAGAGTTTCCACATCTCGCCAATGAACAACTTCCAGTCGTCAGAGGGATTTTGAGAGTTCCTCCACTTCAAGGTACTGGTCGGCTCAATCAGGTCTCTTTCTACATCTCCGTCGTGCTTGTATTTTGGTAAATCGGCCGGTTCTTCCAATTCTTGCTTAGCTTTCTCTTATCGTTCTGCTACTTGTTGTTCACCACTTATTTCTGTTATCCGAGCCGTAGGCTGCGCCAAGTCCGCGCTAGCTAAATCGACAGCGTAAAGAGGGTATGTTCTAGGGACAAATTCCGCCATGAAGTCGGCAAGGGCTTGAGCATCGATAGTAGCGCGTGGCTGGAACTTGATATCGTATTGCCCCAATTCCACGGCCCACTTCTACCGGTGAAATCTGCCTTTTCAAAGAGCACCTTGAGCAAAAATTCGGTTAGCAAGACTATCGTGTGGGCATGAAAATCGTGTGCCAGCTTTCTGGAAGCCATCATGAGAGCCAGAGTCAATTTTTCTAGGGGCAGATATCTTGATTCTGCCGGGAGCAGTATCTTGCTAACGTAGAAGACGGGGAGGTGCTCGATTCCCTCAGCACGGATGAGGATGGCGCGTGCTGAGAAACTGCCAAACAGAGATACAGTCCTTCACCCGGTTTTGGTGTGACCAAGATTGGGGTCGAGGAAAGGTATACTTTTAGATCCGCTATTGCACAGTCACACTCGCCATCCCAAAAGAACTTGGGCTTCAAAGTTTTGAAGAAGGGTCCGCAATGATCTGAAGACTGGCTAATAAATCGGTTCAATGCGACTGCCATTTTGACGAGATGCTGCACATCTTTCGTGGAGTTTGGCCGCTCTAGTTCTTGTATTGCTTTAGGCTGGGAAGGGTCGGCCTCGATTCCTCAGTTTATGACAAAAAACCCTAGAAATTTCCCAGTTCCAACTCCGAATGCACACTTGTAGGCACTTAAACGCAGCTTGTGATGTATGAGTATGGCAAACATTTCTGCTTGGTTAGCAAGGTGTTGAGACTTGTCTTTGCTCTTCGCCATTATGTCATCGACATAAGCCTCTATCGTGCGACCAATAAGAGGAGCGAATATTTTGGTTGCCATCCTCTGAAAAGTTGCCCCGGCATTTTTGAGACCGAACGGACTTTGTAGCAGTACAAGCCTCTTGGAGTGGTGAACGAAGTGATCTCTCAGTCTGGTTTGTACATGGCGATCTGGTGGAAGTCGCGATATGCATCTAGAAAGCCAAACCTTTGATGGCCAGCAGTTAGATCCACCAACTGGTCTATTCTCGAGAGGGGGAAGTTGTCCTTTGGGTAGACACGTTTGACTGTCTTATAATCGACCCACACCTACCATTTACCATTCTTCTTCGGCACTACCACTGTGTTTGAGATCCATCTGGGGTACTGCACTTATTCTATCGCCCCAGCTTCCAAAAAGTTCTTGACCTCTTCTCCCACTATCTCGGCATGGTGCAAGGCCGAGCGTCGCGTTCTCTGGATGATTCGTCGCGCATTTGGAAAGACATTCAACTGGTGGCAAATGAAGCTAGGGTCGACACCAGGCATATCGTAAGGCGACCACAGAAAGGCCTCAATGTTTTAAACCAAAAAGTTCACATAATCGAACCGCTTGGTGTTAGAGAAAGATGATCCCAAAAGAAAGAACTTATTTGGATCATTCTCATCAACGCGCACTTCCACCAAATCTTCAACTGATTTCTCTTCGACTGTTCTTCCCATGACTTCCAGGACTTCGTTCCCTTCTGGTCCTTCTATCATTTGAACAAAGCCTTTGGCAGCCTGGCTGCCATTTACTGTAGTAAAGCACTGTTTTGCCATTACTTGGTCCCCCCAAATCTCTTCTAGTTGTCTGGCTAGCGCTGGAAGCGTGGGACTTGGTGATAAGTCGACGCTACTACCTGCATGACGTGCAACCAACCCCTTCCTTGGGTGAAGTTGTAGGTTAATGGAACCTTAAGCACCCAAAATTCCACTTGCTTCATGACTGACCCAGCTTTGACCAGCAATATAATCCTTCGATCGGCCATTCGGGTTGAGAGTTAAAGCCTACCAAAGGGGACGTTGTTGGAGCCAACTCTTTGTCCTCCAACTTTACCTGTTTCAACGCATCGTAATACATGATCTCGACCAAGCTCCCCTGGTCAATTGGAATGCTTTTCATATCAAAGTCCTTGATGTGAAGGGTCACTACTAAGGCATCTTTATGAGGCGTTTGAATTCTCTCCAAGTCCTTGCTTGAAAAAGTTAAGACGTCTTTTACCATGGTCTTTCCTTTCTTCACGGCGGGTTGAACAGAGAGCACTTCCCTCATGTGCTCGGCCTTCTTGATCATCCCTCCCATCTCGCAAACTGGCGCTGGTTCGATGATGCCGTGAATGACATTGATTACGCCTTGGGGTATTGCATCCAAGACAGCAAGGCCATTTGGCTCGGCCCAATTGTTCGGCGCAAACCTCCATCTTAATTGCCCCTTAATCCCATCCAAGCTAAGCGTGATTGGGAATACTACTCCGGCCGAACTACCCATTTTGGTTGGCCATTGAGGATTGCGCCAGTAGTCTTGTCATCGATCAATCGGTTGTACTGAAAAACCATATTTTCAACGCCACGTGGCCTTCCTTGACTGGTTCCATGCGTTCCTATACCTGTCCACATTATACCAAAGATTTGAAAAGTTGTTGCCAATTCGGTTTCCCCCATATATACACACAAGAAGCCAAAAACCCTCATCACTGTTCATCTCCCTTCTGCAGAAACCCTAAGGTTCAGACCTCCAAGCTTCTGCCACCGCCGTCGTCGCTGTTGTCATTGCTTTTCGAGTCGTTTCCAGCTATTTCTGTCCTCGCGAAGGCCTCAGTAAGGGTCGTGGTTGACTAGGTCTTGACTTGGCATCCATACCCTTAAGTTTTTCTTACTTTCTTTTATATTCTCCATTGATGTTCTTCGTGTTCTTCATTCCCGTCTGTTTCGTGACTATTAAAATATTGCCTATGCCCCTCTTGTGGGATTAATATCTGTGAGCATTAGGCCAAATCGATGCCCTAAGTAGCAACGGGGCTTCCTTGCCCCTTATTTCCCTTGATTACTGTAGGTGGTTCTGAATTTTGGATGAATACTGAAAACTCTAGGTAGAACCGATCAAAAACCCACTTTTAGATCTAAAAATAGGATTTAGCCGAGCTAGAACTGGTTCGAGGTCCTCCCTTGAGGTCCTCCCTGTGGGAAGATCAAACCGAGATAGGAACCGAAATACAGCACCACAACCCGTCAAATGACCCAGAATCTCGAACCGAGCTAAAAAACATCCTCATAGGAGTCATGCAAGTTATGTCGTGCTAATACTTGGACTTATTTTTTAATAATGTAGAACAAACTAGGACCAGCCAGGCCCACTCAGCATAACTGTCTATGAGTCTCAAAGACTGAGCAAACAATCACCCAATTTTGACTGAGCTATAATCAAAATTACCCAACTAAATAAAATCAGGATAGATAGGAAAGTACCGGTTTATGGTTAATTCGCCTAGGGCAATGGCCGAGTTCCATAAAGAATACAATATTCCAGACGATGTCCACTTAGGGCTAGCCAAGAAATGAGACAGTCCCTGGGGCGAACTAGACAAATGCTCTTTCACGGTGATATCCATTGTGGCTGGCAGCCTACGCTTCCTAGTCCAACCCTTAGTCTGCGAATTTTTGAGGCAGACTATGCAGTGCCCGACCCAAGTCTCCAACAACACATACAAAATAATAAACAACATGGCCGTGTAGAACAGGATGCTCAATCTGAATCTCGGCGTCATTGAGATATTCTGTCAATACACACTCAACAAAAATAAAGGGGGATTTTATTGGTATCTCAAAGTTCGGAAAGGCCAAGCAAACCTTATCGAAGGTAACCCGGATAAAGAGACAAACGACACTGATTTCTTGTGGGTTTCCGGTACTTACGAGGACACCAAAGTGCCCATACCGGGCTGGTACATAAGAAAAGATGTTAGGAGTGCTGGTGAGCACCTTAGCATGTTTTTAATTCTGTAATTGTTCTTGATTTTGCGGATCTGACCCTTGCTTTCTTGTTGTAGACTACAGACTCTTGGCCGAAGATTACTCCCGCGCAAACCAAGTGGCCATAAGGATTACGTTACGGCATCCGGCCAAGGGGAGAGAGCTGAAAAAATTGCTCGGTTATGAACCGAGTTACCGTTACATAGCGCCACGCAGGAGCAGGGTGACCGACTTCCTTCATGTCCCCTCTCCGGAGCCAAACACAAACCTTCCGCCAATCAAACTTGTACCATTGACAGAAGAACAAGAAATGGCCAAAATCTGAGCCATAAAGTCTATGATCACCGGGGAGCCAAGCGACTCATAGCCGGCTGAAACGATAGGAGGCCAAACATCTAGGCCTGTTGTGCAAAAGGGGCCCGAGCTAGCTCTTGCCAGCGAGGCAGCTGCTGGTCGGTCGAGAAAAAGGCCAAGAAAGGAGCAAGCCGAGTTGTGCCTTGTTGACAAAGATTCGGTGAAACTACCATCGACTGAACTGGGAGAGCAGACTGAACAACCGGTTTTCAGGCAATCTGCCCATTCCACTACCCCTGCAGTTTGGTCACTCGAGCTAAAATACAAAGGTCGAGCAGTGACGGATGCGGACTTCATTTACATGGATGAGGACCATTCGCTCGGCTTCAACATGACCAAGGATTTGCTTCTCCGAAGCATGAGGAACTGTCTGACCTGAAAGTCCTTCTGTCGGTCGCAAAATTGGTCGTTCTTGTAAGTGATCGAGTTATTATACTTCCAAGTTATAAATCGGTTTCGCATACTAACTTCTGCCTCGCTGCAGGCCGCATAAAAAAAAATATTTGGTGAACGAATGTATGATTTATGTGCTGTAGAGTTTGAGGGAGGCTATCACTGACAACAAATCCGAGACGGTCGGGCTGGAGAAGCTGAAGATTGCACATGAGGCAGTGTTAACCAAGTGGGATCTCCTGGATGAGAAGTTGGTGAAGGCCAAGGAGGAGAAAGATAAGGTCGTGCGGGCCAAAAATGAGAGATATTTGGCCGAGCTACCCGAGCTCCGCACCATCCACAGGGCCGAGCTAAAAAAAGAAGTGGATGACGCCAAAGATCGGGGATACGCCGAGAGGGAAAGGGTGTACGAGGGGCCGGTGGCGGGCACCAAAGACATATTTTTTCAGTGCGGCTGGAAAGCGGCTACGGAAAAACTCAGTCAGGCTCTGGAGTCCGAGGTGTTCAATAACCCCCCACCTGCCTTCATTCCCTCCTATATGCAAGCATATGCTGCTGTTGTGTAGTAGAAGTTGATAGACGACGCTAAGGTGGCCAGCGCGGTCGATGAGCCAACTCTACAACCAACCGACAAGACCCCATTGCCATCCATATCAGAAGAGGCGGCGCCGAGCAGTGAGCAAGAGCCTTCAATCTCCAAACGAGGAACGGACACTGGCGCTGAAAGCGCACAAAATGTGGCAGAAGAGGTGGTGGGCAACCTGGAGGACGCTGTAGATATCGACTAAGGCGTAGCTAGGCTTATGTTTGTCCCCTTCATTTTTTTAATTTTTTATTTATTGATGTAGCCGGCTACGAGCCCCACTTTTGTAATCAGGCTTTATCATGAATGAAAAGTGAACATTTTCCTCGCCATGTATGCAAATTTTTGTTTGCCCTATAGTTTTCATTTTCTTCGATTTGGCCAAGATAAAATCTTCTCGGTGCATTCTAAGCGTAATGGTCTCAGTTTAACGAGCAAACTCATCTTGGTTTAAAATATTAATTGAACACAACACCAACTGTTTGGTAGGCCTAGCAAGGTCAGCTCAGTTTTAATAAGAACTCGGTAAAGACACCAACATTTTAAGCGGGCGAGCAATGTCAACTCGGTTACAATATAAGTTGGGCAAAATTGATTCTGTTTGTGCGGTCGAGCGAAATCAGGTCGGTGAGTGAGCAAAATCAGCTCTACATCGGCGAGCAAGATACAGCTCGGGAATCATGAGCGAAATCTACTCTTCAATTGGCGAGACAAAATTAGCTCGGTCAATGATGAACAAAATCAGCTCGATATAATGAGCAAAATATGCTTTTCATCAGAAACCAGGAAACAACTTGGGTAATTACGAGCAATACCTACTCTTCAATTGGCGAGACAAAATTAGCTCGGTCAATGATAAACAAAATCAGCTTGATGTAATGAGCAAAATCTGCTCTTGATCGGCAACCAGGAAATAGCTTGGGTAATTATGAGCAAAATCTTCTCTTCAATCAGCGAGCCAAAATCAACTCGGTCAATGATGAGCAAAATCAGCTTCACAAAGCCGAGCAAAAATCATCTTGGATAATTATGAACAAAATTGGCTTGGCTTAAATACAAGCTGGGCGAAACACTAACTGTTGGGCGGTTAAGCAAGTTCAGCTCGGTTCAACCAGCAAAATTAGCCCATAACCGGATAACCCCTCATTCTGCAAAAGTTATCCTGGTTTTGAACACTTGCCCCTGGTACTCATAGCAACTTAATGTCTTTGTAACATTTCCGTGTAGAAATGCGAACATAAGAGAAAGAAGGGGTCATCTTCTACAACATGTTACAGATTACACCCAATGCCAAAAGGCCAAGTTACAAGAAGCAAAGAAGTAGAAAATATTACATTTCAAAAGTAAAATATCTAAAGATTGGCCACATTCCATGGTCTGGGGATAGTTTTGCTATCTAAGTCTTCCAGGTGGTATGCCCCTTTGCTTGCAAGGCCAGTTATCTTGTATGGCCCCTTCTAATTTGCTCCTAATTTTCCCTCACCAGGGATCACTATGTTGCCCATCACCTTCCTCAGGGCCCAGTCTCCGACCCTGAATAACCTAGGATGCATAGACTTGTTGTATTTCTTGGAGAGGTCCTGTTGGTAAGTTGTTATGTGGATTAGAGCCCGTTCCCTTCTTTCTTCAGCTAGGTCAAGCTCCAGGGCTACAGCTTCATTGTTCAAGTCTGGTTGGAAACTTTTAGAATGGATGGTTGGTATGCCAATCTCCAACGGTATGACTGCCTAAATGCCATAAGCCAAGGAAAATGGAGTTTCCCCAGTTCAGTGCCTTGGTGTAGTGCGGTATGCCTAGAGCGCATTGTGAAGTTTCTCTGCCCACTTCCCTTTGGCCTTCTCCAATGGCTTCTTCAGCCCGTCCAAGATGGTTTTGTTTGAAGCTTCGGCTTGACCATTTGATTGGGGGTAGGCCGGTGTAGAATTGTAGAACTCAATCTTTAACACCTCGCAAAACCCGCGAAAGCATTTTTCATCGAACTGAGTGCCATTATCCGAAATGAGAGCTTGTGGGATGCCAAAGTTGGTGATGACATTCTACCAGACAAATTTTTTAGCATCTTTTTCCTTGATGGTGGCCAATGGCTCTGCCTCTCCCCACTTGGTGAAGTAGTTGGTAGCAGCGATAAAAAATTTGTGGTTACCTGGAGCTGCTAGAAGAGATCCTACAATGTCTAGCCCCCAAAGCACAAACGACCAAGGACTTGTAAGAAGGAGCAACTCTCTGTCCGGTTGGTGAATCTGGTGAGCGAATTTTTGACATTTTTTGCATTTGCGAGCATATTTCTATGCGTCGGCCTGCATGCACAGCCACCAATAACCACTGGTAAATTGCTCGGAAAGCCAAAGATCTGCCCCTAATATGGCTACTGTAGATGCCTTCATGAATCTCAAAGAGAAAAGCTTCAACCTTGCTGGGGTGGGCACACTTTAGGTATGGCCCAGTGAAAGATTTCTTGTATAAGGCGCCAGATGGGGAGAGTCAAAACCGCTGTGACTTGGCCCTTATCTTGTTGGCCTCTTTTTTTTCAGTGGGTAGAATTTAATCCTTCAGGAAGGTGATAATAGGATCCATCTAGGATGGTCCCAAGTCGGCGCAGAGTACTTTGGGCACCTCCGGTTCCACAATGCTCGGTCAGGGTAAGAATTCTATTATCAAAGGATCAGGAAAAGACCTTTGCTTAGATGCTAGGCCAGCCAATTCGTCGACTGCATTGTTTTTTTTGCGGTTAATTAGCAACAAACGTTTTGATTTATGCATGTACCAGCGCTCGATACTTAGCCATCCTTTCATCCCTGGCCTCATATTCCCCAGAGACATGATTGACAACCAGCTTGGAGTCGCTGAATACCATAAGTTATGATGCTTTCATTCTCAAAGCGCTCTTCAATCTGGCGAGGAGAGCTTCATATTCCGCGTCATTGTTGGATGCTAGGAACCCGAGTGTGACCACATGCTTAATGGTCAGCCTATCGGGGGATGTCAACACGACCTCTAGCCCAACGCCATGTCTATTAGATGCCCCGTCGACGAAGAGTTTCCACATCTCGCCAATGAACAACTTCCAGCAGTCGGAGGGATTTTGAGAGTTCCTCCACTTCAAGGTACTGGTCGGCTCATTCTGGTCTCTTTCTACATCTCCGTCGAGCTTGTATTTTTGTAAATTGGCCGGTTCTTCCATTTCTTACTCAGCTTTCTCTTGTCGTTCTGCTACTTATTGTCCACTCCTTATTTTTGCTATCCGAGCCATAGGCTGCACCAAGTCCGCGCTAGCCAAATCGACAGGGTAAAGAGGTTGTGTTCCACGGACAAATTTCACCACGAAGTCGGCAAGAGCTTGAGCTTTGATAGTAGCGCGCGGTTGGAATTTGATATCATATTGCCCCAATTCCACGGCCCACTTCTGCCGATGAAATCTGCCA
The DNA here is from genome assembly GCF_055761805.1 of Camellia sinensis. Taxonomy (NCBI): domain Eukaryota; kingdom Viridiplantae; phylum Streptophyta; class Magnoliopsida; order Ericales; family Theaceae; genus Camellia; species Camellia sinensis. Next base: position 20,942,753 of record NC_138969.1, on the reverse strand, counting down.
TTTGAAAGAGGACCTTGTGCGGAAATTCAGTTAGCACGACTATCGTGTGGGCATGAAAATCGCGCACCAGCTTTCTGGAAGCCATCATGAGAGCCAGAGCTTGTTTTTCTAGCGGCAGATATCTTGATTCGGCCGGGAGCAGTGTCTTGCTAACGTAGAAAATGGGGAGGTGCTGGATTCCCTTAGTGCGGATGATGACAGTGCTCACCGCGTGCTAAGAAACTGCCAAGAAGAGATATAATTCTTCGCCCGGTTTTGGTGTGACCATGATTGGGGCCGAGGAAAGGTATACTTCTAGATCTGCCAGTGCACGTTCGCACTCGTCATCCCAAAAGAACTTGGCCTTCAAACTTTTGAAGAAGGGCCTACAACGATCCGAAGACCGTCTAATAAATCGGTTAAGCGCGACTCCCATTCCGGCGAGGTGTTACACGTCCATCGTGGAGTCTGGCCGCTCCAATTCTTGTATTGCCTTGAGCTGGGAAAGGTCGGCCTCGATTCCTCGATGTATGACCAACAAACCTAGAAATTTCCCGGTTCCAACTCCGAATGCACACTTGGAGGCATTTAAACGCTGCTTGTGATGTTTGAGTATGGCAAACATTTCTGCTAGGTCAGCAAGGTGTTGAGACTTGTCTTTGCTCTTCGCCATCATGTCATCGATGTAAGCCTCCATAGTGCAACCAAGAAGAGGATCGAATATTTTGCTTACCATCCCCTGAAAAGTTGCCCCGACATTTTTGAGACCGAACGACATGACGTTGTAGCAGTACAATCCTCTTGGAGTGGTGAACGAAGTGATCTCTCAGTCTGGTTTGTACATGGGGATCTGGTGGTAGTCGCGATATGCATCTAGGAAGCTAAACCTCTGATGGCCAGCGGTTAGATCCACCAACTGGTCTATTCTCGGGGGGAGGGGGGAGTTGTCCTTTGGGCATGCACGTTTGACTGTGTTATAATCGACTCGCAGCTCCCATTTACTATTCTTTTTTGGCACTACCACTGTGTTAGAGATCCATCTGGGGTACTGCACTTCTTCTATCGCCCCAGCTTCCAACAAGTTCTTGCCCTCCTCCGTCACTGTTTCGGCATGATGCAAGGCCGAGCGCCGCATTCTCTGGATGACCGGTCATGCATTTGGAAAGACATTCAACTGGTGGCAAATGAAGCTAGGGTCAACACCAAGCATATCGTAAGGTGTCCACGCAAAGGCGTCAATGCTTGAAACCAAAAAGTTAACATAATCGAGCCGCTCAGTGTTGGAGAAAGATGATCCCAAAAGAAATAACTTATTTGGATCATTTTCATCAACGCGCACTTTCACCAAATTTTCAGCCGATTTCTCTTCGATTTTTCTTCCCACGACTTCCAGGACTTCCTTCCCTTCAGGTCCTTCTATCATTTGAACAAAGCCTTTGGCAGCCCGGTTGCCATTTACTACGACAAAGCACTGTTTTGCAATTACTTAGTCCCCCCCAAACCTCTTCTACTTGTCCGGCTAGCGCTAGAAAGTGCAGGACTTGGTGATAAGTCGACGCTACTACCTGCATCACGTGCAACCAGACCCTTCCCAGGATTAAGTTGTAGGTTAATGGGACCTTAAGCACCCAAAATTCCACTTGTTTCATGACTGACCCAGCTTTGATCGACAATATAATCTTTTTGATTGGCCATTCGGGTTGAGCGTTGAAGCCTACCAAAGGGGATGTTGTTGGAGCCAAGTTTTTGTCGTCCAACATCATCTGTTTGAACGCGTGGTAATACATGATCTCGACTAAGCTCCCCTAGTCAATTAGAATTCTTTTGATATCGAAGTCTTCGATGCGAAGCGTCACCACTAACGCATCATTATGTCGCGTTTGAATTCTCTCAAAGTACTTGTTTGAAAAAGTTAAGACGTCTTTTACCATGGTCTTTCCTTTCTTCACGGCAGGTTGAACAGAGAGCCCTTCCCTGATGTGCTCGGCCTTCTTGATCATCCCCCTCAGCTCGCAAACCCGCGCTGGTTCGATGATGCCGTGAATGACATTGATTATGCCTTGGGGTGCTGTATCTAGGACAACAAGACCATTTGGCTCAGCCTGTCCTTGTGGAGCGGCTCTCTGTAGACACCCCATTTTTGACTGTCCTCAAGACTTGGGCGTCACCGTTTGAACACTCGGTGATCATCTTTGTTTGTGTTCGTCTTGAGTTCCCGGAGGTCTCGGCTACGCGCCTTGCCTTAGGATCTCTCGACTCAACTGTTTTGCGTTTGGTTTTGCACCAAACACTTGTGTTTTTGCTTTGGAGGGCAGGGAATGGCTTGTTGGCCATCCCCACACTCCACCGGCCATGGCTTGAGGCCACCGGCTGTGTTTTGTTGCCATCGGCCAAATGTTTGGCCGACCGACACTCTAGATGGTCGACCGGCCATCTATTTTGGTCAAATTGCATTTTTGGCTGGCCAACCACTGTTCATCTGCTTTTGCAAATATTTTTATGTCAGCTGTGCTAGCTGGCATACACTTTGCTCCCCTCCATACACGTGTATGGAGGGATCTCCCTCTTGACTAGATTGTTTGGAAAGCTTTACAAGAGGGATTGTCTATAAGAGGGAGCCTCTTCTCCCTCCATTAGGGTTACAAAAATTTTCAGTGCTTTGAGTTTTAGGGTTAGGGTTTGTTCATACTCTATCTCTATATCTCTTCCTCTCTTGAGTGTTTTGTGTGTGTTTGGTCTTAGTTTTGCACACAAAGACCTACCATTACACCATACCTTAGTTGCTGAGGCATAAGGGGCTTGTTTTTGGAGGTTTTGGACTGGTTTGAACCTAAGGAAGTTGCTGCTCTTTCATTTTTGAAGAGGGTCTACAAGGGTAACAGTCTTACCCCTTTTTCCCTATTTTTTCATAGCTTTTTCACCTATCTTGCAACTATTTTTTGACTTTGTGTATAACATATAAAAGTCTTGTTTTTTCCTACTCTAAATAGTTGTTTAAGAGTGTTTTGAGCTTTGGGGTTGTTTGACCCCTCTTAGGGCTTGTTTGGCCCCATTTTGTGCCATTTTGGTTGAGCTCCGGGACCACCTTGTTTGGGCCTCCTCACCATTGAAATCTTGAGGGATTTCAGTGGTGAGGATGGTGCCTTGAGGTCCTACGAAGTAGAGGGCCACCCCCTCTCCTTGTTGTCCTTGAAAAGGGCCATTTTAGCCTCTTGAGTGAGCATCTTATTTAGGTTCATGTTGGCCATATCTTAGCTGCTATTTAGTGTTATTTTGTCATGCTATAGCACTGTTTTATGTTGGTTTAGGCACACATGCTTGTTTAGCATACATGTCATGTAATGCCATCATTTGCCTTAACATGTACTTAGCATGTAGATTACCATGCTTGCTTGTTTTGGCCAAGCTTTGTGAAGCTTTTAGGATCGTTTTTCCATGCTTAAGGTCTGATGTAGGTTGTCTTAGCCATGCTTGCCATGCTTTGTTTAGCCTCTTTGCATTCTTGGTTTGCAAGCCTCAAGTGTATGAACCATGAGCATGCATTACTTGCATTATTCCAGTGGTTTGGAACCATTTAACATGTCACTTCAGTCTTCATGACATGCTTGCATGCTTGCATTTGATGCCCCTTTAATGTGTTAAAAGGTTGTTGTCTTATGCCCCTTGTTTAGGCCCTTGTGCATGCTTGCATGTTTAAGCCATTTAGATGCCATCTAGATGTGTTATTGGCTTTGTCTTAATATGCTAAAACTTTAATTTTGGTTGCTTAATTCATGCCATGTTCGATTTTGCTAAGTGTAGTTCAATACACCTTTGGCTTGCCTTGAATTTTGGCTTTGCTTGCATGCCTTGTTTGTCTTGTCTAGTTGGTTTGGCACCTTTCATGACTTGATTTTTAGAGCTTATAATGCATGCCATTTGTCCATGTTTTCATCCTCTTAAGTGTGCTTGAGAGTTGCTCTTCAATGCCTAAGCGTTGGTCCTTGTGTGCATGCATGCTTGCATGTTATTTGGTCCTCATTCTCTTAGCAATTGGCCACTGTTTTGTGCTTAGTATAGAGCTGCCCAAATTAGTTTAAGTCCATTATTCGCATGTTGTTGCATGCTCACCTTGTGTGTTGTTGCATACTTGTGTGTTGTTACATGTTTAGGTTGTTTAACATGTTTTCTCCATGTGTTGTTGCATGCTTGAACATCCACATTGCATCTTGCACACTTGTTGGTTTGCATTGCCTCGTGCCTTGCATGCTTGCTTACATAGGTTGTATGCCTAGTATGCATCGTGCATTGCATGCCCATGTTGCATACTTAGTTAACATGCCTAGGTTGCATTGCATTGGCATGCATGCTTTGCCTCTTGAATTGAGTATGATAGAGGTTGAGCCTCACTTGTTTGTTTGATGTGCATCTCATTTGAAATCAAAGTGCATACTCGGTTTCTTGGGGCATCATGCATTGAAATGCGCGATTGGTGGTCCGAGAATCGAGAACCATGTCCCTTTAAGTCACAAACATGATAAGGGATGTGTTGGTGTACACATTTGCTTGAAATGCATTGCCATGCCTTGTTTTGCCCTCTGCTACTGTCAAAACAGGTTCTGCAGGAAGTTTTGGACGGTCGGATACATACAGTGCCGACCGACCAACAATTTGTGGTCGATATCTCCACAGGTGGTCGATGACCATTCCCTATGGCCGGTGACCATTCCTCATGGCCGGTGGTGTTCCACAGCACTCAGAGAAGCAACCTTGGAGTTTGTGCAATTGTCAGATGTGCCAAACCGTAAAAACAGAGGCATCTCGTGCATGGCAGTAGAGTTCCGAACATAACCAAGCATGCATTACATTGGGCCCTCTTCCCGACGTTGTTTACTGTTTTATTAGATTAGTTAATTTGCTTAACTAGTTTAATTTTTCTGTAATAATTAATTAGCTTGTAGGTTAATTAATTGTATTATTCTTTTGGTCCCTCCGAGCGAGGGCGAATTTGTAATAAGTGTGGGTGAGTGTGTGTATGTCTTCCAACCCCCACTTCTTTCTCCTTTTTACTTACCTGCTTTCAATGGTTAGTATTAGGGCGTATTTAAATTAGCATACCTTATGCTATGCATGCGTGCATCCATACATTTGTCTTGCATGCATCAGGCCCGGCGCATCATACTAACTGCATTGTATTTCAATTCCAAGTTGAATACGTGTCAGTGTAGCATCATCGTATGCCATCTTAGAATAGCTGGGCCTATTGTAGTTGCATCTTGCATGTGTTGCGTTAGCCATCTTAACATGAACTAGGGTCATGCATATGATTATTAACTAGTTTTTGTTTTGGCTTGGAGTACTCGGTATGAATTTATGCTTTAGCATCCTTGCATGAGTGTAAGTGTTGCTATGATAGCATGCTTACCTTGTGGTTATATGCTTATGTGATATAACTGCATGAATGCTTGTGGGTGAAGGTTGGATTGTTTGAATTGGGATAATTCATCGAAATCCGTATTTTAGTCTACTCGCGAGTAGCAAAATTCAAACCATCTTCCAAACAAACGGAAATGCGATGCTTTGTTCCGACTTAGGAAATTTAGTCTATACTTGTTTTGCTGTGCGTATCACGTAGTAAATCTAGGCTAATAACCGAAATAAGAACGCATATTGTTTTCAAAACTAGATATCATGGTTAGTAGAGGCTGATCTTCGGATCGGGCGAGAGGGGGTGCTCATAGCTGACCTTCCCCAATCGTACCCAAGTTCTCGAGCCGAGGCAACATTGGTGATGACGGACACGTGGCCTTAGGCAAACGAGTCAGGGTTTCCTAAATTCCCTCAAAATAAAATATTTAGGTGGCGACTCTCTATCTGGCAAAGCAGTCCATGTTTGGCACTTCTTTACAAAAATCAGTTTTCCAAAACGATTTGCCGGATTTCGACTCTTTGGTTCAGATTTAGAACCGTGACAATTTGAATCCGAACCGTAGTGAGCCCAAAACGCACAGAACGGGATTCATCCTCCCGGGGCGTTCGGGGACGTCTACAGTTTCTGGCGACTCTGCTAGGGAGTTTAGAGAACTTGAATCGAACTCATGATATCTTGTTTTGACTACACTTATGTGTTTCTTTGCATTGCATGTGCATTGGTGCGCCTAGGACACCGTGTTGGCCATCTGCTATTCCTGAGCGGTTTGCCGGAGGCTCGCTTTAAGAAGCATCCCGAAAGGCTGACCGGTTGCGGGCTCTGCCACGATGGGAACACAAACCTCGGTTTTACCGGGGCACCCTTTTCGACCATTCGACCTAGTGCATATTCGGAATCCATAGTGACATTCCAAGCTAGGACAGGTTACTTACCCAATAGGTTGTTTGAAACCGCTGCGTGCGTAGTGAAACCCTAGCTTCTAACAAAATAGGACAGGGAAACCCTACCCCAACATAGAGGTGTTTTGGCTCTCACTTATCTGCTATGTGCTGTTAGAGTGTCTCTACAGGGAATGCATGTATCAATTTGCAAGTCTGGGTATCAGGCCTGCGAGCATCAGTATCTGGAAGAATCAGTTTTACCTGAGGGTATCGGTTTACAGGCAGAATTTTGGGCAGAATTCAGTAGAGAGCACAGTCGTTCAGCTATGTGTATACCTGTTCAAGTGAAATCAAGCTGAGATACTGTCTGTTTTCTATTTTGCAAGGTAGTCGTGGAACTATAGCTTCAGAGGGCTCCAATATCCCCGGGGTATATCGGATCCATGTTGATAGACTTTGTCATTTCGGAGATTCAGTTCAAGGGCAAATCAGTGTTCCTTTGCCAGAGACAGGGTAAAAGAGCCAGTCAAGCACAGATCACCAGTTCAGCAGTTACCAGATCAGTGGCCCTTATCCACCCAACCAGTGAACAGTCAGGCTGAGGCCTCAGTTTTTATCACAAGAGATAGATATACCAGTCAGTCAGCCGGAATAGCAGAACATGGCAGGAATGGAGGAAATGACGCGTCAACTCCAAGAGAGCATGAAAACCATGCAGCAGGATGCTGCTCGTCAAGCGGAATTTGCCAAACAGCAGGCTGCGATCATGGCCCAGCAGGCAGAGCTAATCGCCAGGTTGCAATAGCAAAACGGAGCATCTACTTCGCATCAAGCTCCTCCACCACCAGGAGTTCCAGCACCCAAGGAGGCACCAAATGTCCAGGGAGATACGGACATTCCGACAGGGCCAGCTCTGCCCACATTCTTACCCCGGCTATCTAAAGCACCAATCAACCTACCAGACTCTCCTTTTGAGTTCGAGATAGACCATACAACGTTGAAGTTGAGCAAGCTTGAAAAGATGTTCAAGAAATCTCAGGGAGTAAAGTCCATCCTGGACATTGAGGATGGGTATACCGATGCAGCTGTGACGCTGATCGACAGATTCAAAATGCCGCATATCGATCGCTTTGACGGCTCTGGAGACCCAAGGGTGCACCTTCACCTATTTTCTGATATCTTGAGGCCAATGGGTTTGACCACAGCTCAGAAGTTGTCTCTCTTTGGCCGAACCATGTCTGGGATAGCCGCAATCTGGTACGCGAAATTGGAGGACTCTGTGAAACGGAACTGGGAAGAGCTGGCTGAGGCCTTTATTGCTCAATACTCCTACAACACACAGATCGAGGTCACAACTCCTGATCTCGAAGTCACCTGCCAAGAACCAAATGAGGGTTTCTTAGAGTTCGTGACGAGATGGAGAGCCAAGGCTTCAATGATGACCATTAGGCCAACAGACAAAGATCAGATTCGGATGGTTGTGCACAACCTCCAACCCAAGCTCATGCAGAAGATGATCGTTCTCCCCTTCCCTACCTTTTCAGATTTGCATGAGATAGGAGTACAGATTGACGATGCTTTGAAACAGGGCCTAATTGACAATGACAGAGAACAGCCCAGGAGGGCGTTTTCCCGCAGTTCGAATGTGACCACCAGTGGTGATGCAGCTTCAAGATCTTCTGAAGTTGGAATGGTCACCACCAAAACAGTCCTCCCCCTTTTGTTGGTACATCCAATCCAAACCCCCGAACCTCAGACTATCTACCCCAGGCCAAGAGGATTTTCACCCCACTTTATATGCCTTTGTCTAAAGCTCTGGGGGTCCTACTCAGGAAAGGACATCTGAAACCATTAGAACAACGGCCTCTACCCGATCCTCTCCCTCCAAGGCATGACCCGACTAAGTACTATGCTTTTCATCAACAAACTGGTCATGACACCGACAGTTGCGTCCGTCTTCGCCACGAGATACAAAATTTGATTGACAACAGGGTCATCCCCGCACCAGGTCCTACAAAGTCTATCGACACTTGATCAGTGAACTTGTTGGGGATAATGTGATGTGATCAGGGGATGAACCACCCGCCGGCGGCGCTCAGTTTACTCCAGATGTGGCGTATGGCACACACTGTTTCGAGCATTTGTTAATGTTGGTTTTTGTACTTTCTGACTCGGGTATTAAGTCAGGTTTGTTATGTCGTTTAGAGTCTGTCTTGTTGTATAGAGTCAGTCTTTTCATACTGAATCAGTGGGTCTGTCTGGTTGTATCGAGTCAGTCCTGTTTTGTCAAAGTCAAGTGATTCCGGGGATGTTTCCTCGGATGTCACTATTTTGTTTTGTGTTTGTCTCTTTGCTTTCTTTTTGAGTCTGTTTCTGCCGTGGAGCCAGTTGCAACCGGGAAATCTGAAGGAAACAGTTGTGGCTGTCATGTTTTGTACTTATTTCTGCTTTGAGCCAGTTGTGCCTACAGATCTGAATGAAAAAGCAGTAATTCTCACACTCATGTGTTTGCTTTTGCCGTGCGCCAGTTGTGCCAGAAATTCTAAATGAGATGGCAGTATTTGACTAGAAGTTGTGTCTTTTCTATGCCTTGAATTCATTGCATCGACCTAAGTTTTCCAAAACTTTTTTCGAAACATTGTGATAAAATCGAAGAGAAAGGAATTCCTCAGGTTTTGCAAAATTTAATCAATTGAGAGAAAGAGAGGCATGCTAAGCCCTAAATGATTGAGATCATGCTTGTTAATGTGAGTACTGAGAAGGATCCTGACTTGATCCAGATTGGTTCTGCACTGTCTTCAGCGCGAGCGATTTGTCGTTTTCTTAAAAGATTTCAAAAAAAAATTAAAAAATGTTTTGCGCGATCCTGCAAAGACCTGTGTGGAATCGCTCTTGAGATTGTGCAGCCTAGGATCGCTCTCAGCCTCAAGACTCGACCCCTCATTGTTAAACCTTGGACTTAAATTCACAATGTTCAATGGTCAACTACAACGTGAGGCCTGTGTGGCCAGATTCAAAGCAGCCCTCGAACAAGAGGCAAGAAAGTCAGATCAAGAAGACCAGATGTCATCAAAAGAAGCTTGCAAAGCTAGATCAGAAGCACCCTTGGAACTAGGGGCAAGGAATTTCAAATGTGCTCGAAGAGCCGAAGATAGATCATTCCACAAATCAAAGAAGGTCGGCAAGAATGCCAAATCCCAGAGGGAGGAAAGAAGAAAGTATTGCTGAAGAAAAACTGAGTCCCGATCCACAACACTAGGGGCAGATTCAACCCTCCATTGGATGGACTCCTGCATCGTCAGCGAACAACAGCCATTCTCCTGGATTCAGATGACTTCGGGATCTCAAAACCATTTGACATGGACAAAGCTACACTTTTACCCTTGAGAGGCTCGCAGGGTCGAAAATCTGGAAGGGCGACCTAGCCAAAAGTTAGAGCAAGAAAAAAAAGGGAGAAGAAAAAAAAAAAAGAGGAAAAAATGCAAAGAATGAAGAAAAGATGAAAAAAGAAAAGGAAAAAAGAAAAGAAAAGATGAAAAAAATGAAAATAATTGAAAAGAAAAGAAAAACAGAGCTCGCAAGGTTGAAAACCCAGAAGGGTGGCCTTGGCAAAAATTAGAGCGCAAAAGGAGAGGTTAAATACTCGAGTGTACCTTAACCCCGAACTACGTAAGGCTTGATTCCCATCTTTGGGATACGTAGGCAACTTCGTTCTGAAGTCTAGCCACAAACACTTCCAAATCAATTGTGTCCATGTAATGGTTTTGATCATCTTTGCCTTCTCTGTATCCGAGAGCTTGGTTATGAGCTTCACTGTGAAGACTGATTACAACACGCTGTGGTACTATCCAAACAAGGGGAAACTTTCTGTTGCCAATGCGGTGCTATTCAAACAAGGGGCAACTTTCCGTTGCCATGCAGCTCTCCTCAAACAAGGGGCAATTTTCCTTGGGTTTCTGAGGTTGTGCATCTCAAGAGTAAGTTCCGTGCTCACTGAGCAGCGGCTGTTTGCAAAAACAATTTTTGAGAATTTTTACTGAGGTTGACTGATCTCTCAAAAATTATTCAATCTTTTCCAAAACTGGACCATTTCTTGGACCCAAAAAGGGAAAATTTTCAATGCTCATAACCTAACTGGCATGATTTTCAAATCAAAAATCGAACAAGTATGTTAATCTAACTCTCATATTGGTCAAAATTGTTTTAGTAGAAAGCAAAAACAAGAAAATGGTCAAAATGATGAAATAGGGGCACAGTTGAGTCAGCTGTTCTGTCTTTCTCCCGTTGTCAAGATACCTGCCAGAAAGGGCACTCTACTTACCGAAAGGGCACCGTATTCGCCAAAAAAGGGCACCACTGAAGCTGACTGCAAAAGGGTTGAAAACTCTCTCAATCCTCCAAGCAACGAGGTATCAAGCCAAGTGCGAAGCACGAACCGGAATGGGACAAGATATTCCACTCCCTTATCTGGACAGATCTGATCACGTCCAAACTCCCCAGCAGAGCATCGTCAACCGATGTCAGCTGCAGATTTGCTACACACCCAATTGTAGCGCAGCCCCTCTGTGCAAGAAACTCACTGTTGTGAACAAGAAGAAGAATCTAGCGGAATGCTAGGGGCAAGAGCCCACAACTTTCTATTTATCCATCAACCACCCAGGGGAGGGACCAAAAATGAGAGATTGAAGAATAGAGAGATGTGCGCTAAGAGAAAAAGCGAGAAAAGGGTTTTGAGAGAAAAAAAAAGAGCCTGAGTGCCAGAGTGATGTTAGAATCACAAATGAGAGAGGGTGGGAAATAATACCCGGAGAAACTGGCTCCTCGTGTACTAAGAGGTCTCTCATCTTTGTAATGCGTCTGTGTGTCGTGTCTTTTGTTTTGTTTCAATTCTTGCTTTGAGTCGTTTCGAGTGTTACTCGATGTGTTTAGGTTGTTTACCTTTGTTTTTCCTTTGTCGAGTCGTTTTGGCTGTGGCCAGTCGTCGGCTCAATACCCAGTTAAGAACTCATTTCTCAATTCCAAAAAAATCATCTTGTGCTCAGAGTGCTGTGCCATTCTCCACATTTGTACAAAACAGGATTTGTTCTTTCATAAAACTGTAGGGTTCAACCCAGGTCATGTGACAACAGTAAAACCAGGACCTATTTGAGGCTATATTAGTTTCGGATTGCAAAGCAAAAGAAAAGAGGGAAAATTTGGAGCATCTGAGATTGTTTCAACTTTTGCAAATTCCGAGACTACATTCCAGGTGCACCTTCTTAGGCCTCGCCATTTCTCTGGAGTATGAGTGTATCTCGACCCCATGTGTAAGATGGTTTCAAAGCCGGAATGGCAATTAAAGCAACTGCAGATGTTATCTCTCGCCAATACAAATAGGGTGTGCCCTTTTTGAGCTGGGCGTGTTGCCAAGTCCTCCGAGAGGTAAATCAGAGGTTGCGTTTGAATTGGTCTCATTAAGGCGTGTCTTTCCTTATTTAGTAGTTTACTTCAAACATGCCGTTGATGTTACACTGAAAATGCATTGCTATGCACCGTTCTCTTTGCATTGTTATGCACACTCTGCCTACATTGTTATGCACCATCCCACTTGCATTATCATGCACCTCTTTAACTTGCGTTATCACGCACATTCTACTTGCATTGTTATGCACAGTTCAATCGCATTGTTATGCACACTCTTTAGTTTTGAAACACCAGGATACGTTCCTACGTTTTTCCCTGTTCTTGAAACACCGGGATACGTCCCTATGTTTCTTCTTCCTTCCGAGACACCGGGATACGTCCCTACGTTTCTCTCTTCTTTTCGAAACATCGGGATACGTCCCTACGTTTCTCCTTCCTTTCGAAACATCGGGATACGTCCCTACATTTCTCTCTTCTTTCCGAAACATCGGGATACGCCGCTACATTTCTCTCTTCTTTCCAAAACACCGGGATACGTCCCTACGTTTCTCTCTTCTTTCCAAAACCCCGGGATACGTCCCTACGTTTCTCCTTCCTTTTGAAACATCGGGATACGTCCCTACGTTTCTCTCTTCCTTCCGAAACACCGGGATATGTCCCTATGTTTCTCTCTTCTTTCCGAAACACCGGGATACGTTCCTATGTTTCTCTCTCTTCCCTGAGCACCGGGATACGTCCCTATGTTTCTCCCTCTTTGGTTAAGAGCATTTGGAATACGTTCCAGTGCTTGAACCACTCTAAAACACCGGGATACGTCCCTATGTTTCTTTCTCTTTCCTGAACACCGCGATACGTCCCTATGTTTCTCCCTCTTTGGTTAAGAGCATTTGGAATACGTTCCAATGCTTGAACCACTCCGAAACATCGGGATATGTCCCTATGTTTCGACCAAGCTACCATCGACTGAACCAGGAGGGCAGACTGAACAACCGCTTTTCGGGCAATCCGCCCATTCCACTGCCCCTATAATTTGGTCACCTGAGCTAAAATACAAAGGCCGAGTTGTAACGGAGGCAGACTCCGTTTACGCGAATAAGGACCATTCACTCGGCTTTAGCATGACCAAGGGTTTGCTTCTCTATGCGGACATAAAGAAGCATAAGGAACTGTCTTACCTAAAACTCCTCTGGTCGGCCGCAAAATCGGTTGTTCTGGTAAGTGATTGAGTTATTGTACTTCCAAGTTATCGATCGATTTCTCATACTAACTTCTACCTTGCTACAGGCCACACAAAAAAAAACTGTTTGGTGCACCAACATATGATTGATGTGCTGCAGAGTTTGAGGGAGGCTATCGCTGACAACAAATCCAAGACGGCTGAGCTGGAGAAGCTAAAGACTGCATACAAGGCAGTGTTAACACAACGAGATCTCCTGGATGAGAAGTTAGCGAAGGCCAAGGAGGAGAAGGATAAGGCCGTACAGGCCAAAAATGAGAGATATCTGGCCGAGCTACCCAAGCTCCGCGCCATCCACAAGGCTAAGCTAAAAAAAGAAGTGGACGACACCAAAGATCGGGGATACGCTGAGGGAGAAAGGGTGTACGGGGGGTAGGTGGCGGGCACCAAAGACATATTTTTTTAGTGCAACTAGAAAATGGCTGTGGAAAAACTTGGTCAAGCGCCGGAGTCCGAGGTGTTCATTAATCGCCCACCTGCCTTCATTACCTCCTATATGCAGGCATATGCTACTGCCATGCAGTAGAAGTTGATAGACGACGCTAAGGAGGCCAGTGCGGTCGATGAGCCAACTCTACATCGAACTGACAAGACCCCACTGCCAACCATATTGAAAGAGGCAACGCTGAGTAGTGAGCAGGAGCCTTCAACCGAGGAACAAGGAATGGACTCTGGCGTTGAAACCGCACAGAATGTGGTAGAAGAGGTGGTGGGCAACTTGGAGGATGCTGTAGATATCGAGTAAGGCGTAGCTAGGCTTATGTTTGTCCCCTTCTTTTTATTTTTCTTTTTCTTTGTATTGATGTAGCCGGCTACGAGCCCCACTTTTGTAATCAGGCTTTCTCATGAACGAAAAGTGAACATTTTCCTCGCCATGTATGCAAATTTTTGTTTTCCCTGGCTGAGATAAAATCTTCTTGGTGCGATCTAAGCGTAATGGTCTCAGTTTAACGAGCAAACTCATTTTGGTTTAAAATATTAATTGTACACAACACCAACTATTTGGTAGGCTGAGCAAGGTTAGCTCGGTTTTAATAAGAGCTCGGTAAAGACACCAAGATTTTAAGCGGGCAAGCAATGTCAACTCCGTTACAATATAAGTTGGGCAAAATTGATTCTATTTGTGCAGTCGGGCGAAATTAGATCGATGAGCGAGCAAAATCAGTTCTACATCGGCGAGCAAGAAATAGGTCGGGTAATCATGAGCGAAATCTGCCCTTCAATTGGTGAGCCAAAATCAGCTTGGTCAATGATGAACAAAATTAGCTCAATGTAATGAGCAAAATCTGCTCTTCATCGGCAACCAAGAAATAGCTTGGGTAATTATGAGCAAAATCTGCTCTTTAATCGGCGAGCCAAAATCAACTCGGTCAATGATGAGAAAAATAAGCTTCACAAAGCCGAGCAAAAATCAGCTCAAATAATTATGAACAAAATTGGCTCAGCTTAAATACAATTTGGGCGAAACACTAACTGTTGGGCAGTTGAGCAAGTTCAGCTCGATTCAACAAGCAAAATCAGCCCATAACCGGATAACCGCTCATTCTGCAAAAGTTATCCCAGTTTTGAACACTTGCCCCCGGTGCTCATACCAAGTTAATGTCTTTATAACATTTCCGTGTAGAAACACGAACATAAGAGAAAGAAGGGGTCATCTTCTACTACATGTTACAGATTACACCCAATGCCAAAAGGCCAAGTTACAAGAAGCACAAAAGTAGAAAAGATTACATTTCAAAAGTAAAATATCTTAAGATTGGCCGCATTCCCTTGTTTGGGGATAGCTTTGCTAGCTAAGTTTTCCAGGTGGTATGCCCCTTTGCCTGTAAGGCTAGTTATCTTGTATGGCCCCTTCCAATTTGCTCCTAATTTTCCCTCGCCAGGGATCACTGTGTTGCCCACTACCTTCCTCAAGACCCAGTCTCCAACCTTGAGTAGCCTAGGATGCACGGTCTTGTTGTATTTCTCAAAGAGCTCTTGTTGGTAAGTTGTTATGTGGATTAGAGCCCCGTTCCCTTCTTTCTTCGGCTAGGTCAAGATCCAAGGCTACAACTTCATTGTTCAAGTCTGGTTAGAAACTTTCAGATCGGATGGTTGGCATGCCAATCTCCAATGGTATGACTGCCTCCATGCCGTAAGCCAAGGCAAATGGAGTTTCCCCGGTTGAGCGCCTTGGTGTAGTGCGGTATGCCTAGAGCACATTGGGAAGTTCCTCAGTCCACTTCCCTTTGGCCTTCTCCAATAGCTTCCTCAGCCCGTCCAAGATGGTTTTGTTTGAAGCTTCAGCTTGACCATTTGATTGGGGGTAGGCCGGTGTGGAATTATAGAACTCAATCTTTAACTCCTCGCAAAACCCGCGAAAGAGTTTTTCGTCAAAATATGTGCCATTATCTGAAATGAGAGCTTTTGGGATGCCGAAGTGGGTGAGGACATTCTGCCAAACAAATTTTTTAACATCTTTTTCCTTGATGGTGGCCAATGGCTTGGCCTCTACCCACTTAGTGAAGTAGTTGGTAGCAGCGATGACAAATTTGCGGTTGCCTGGAGCTGCTGGAAGAGGTCCTACAATGTCTAGCCCCCAGAGCGCAAATGGCCAAGGACTTGTAAGGAGGAGCAACTCGATGTCCAGTTGGTGAATCTAGTGAGCGAATTTTTGACATTTTTCATATTTGCGAACATATTTCTACGGGTCGGCCTGCATGCACGGCCACCAATAACCCCTGGGAAATTACTCAATAAGCCAAAGATCTACCCCTAATATGGCTTCCGCAAATACCTTCATCAATCTCGAAGAGAAAAGCTTCAACCTTACTGGGGTGGACACACTTCAGGTATGGCCCAGTGAAAGATTTCTTATACAAGGCGCCAGATGGAGAGAGCCAAAACCGCTTTGACTTGGCCCTTATCTTGTTGGCCTTTTTCTTTTCAATGGGTAGAATTTGATCCTTTAGGAAGGTGATAATAAGATCCATCCAGGATGGTCCCAAGTCAGCATAGAGTACTTCGGGCACCTCCGGTTCCTTAATACTCGGTCAGGGTAAGAATTCTATCATCAAATGATTGGGAAATGTCATTTGCATACATGCTAGGCCGGCCAATTCGTCGGCTGCATTTTTTTTTTCGCGGTTAATTTGTTCCATTCTTACTATGGCAAACTTTTTGATTTCTGCGCGTACCAGCACTTGATACTTAGCCATCCTTCCATCCTTGGCCTCATATTCCTCGGAGACCTGATTGACAACTAGCTTGGAGTCGCTGAATACCATAAGTTCTGATGCCTTCATTCTCAAAGCGCTCTTCAATCCGACGAGGAGGGCTTCATATTCCGCGTCATTGTTGGATGCTAGGAACCCGAGTGTGATCACATGCTCAATGGTCAACCCATCCGGGGATGTCAACACGACCCCTAGCCCGATGCCATGTCTATTAGAGGCCCCATCGACGAAGACTTTCCACATCTCGCCAATGAAAACTTCTAGTAGTCGGAGGGATTTTGAGAGTTCCTTCACTTCAAGGTACTGGTCGGCTCATTCTAGTCTCTTTCTACATCTCCGTCAAGCTTGTATTTTGGTAAATCGGCCGGTGCTTCCATTTCATGCTCAGTTTTCTCTTCTCGTTCTGCTACTTGTTGTCCACCACTTATTTCTACTATCCAAACCGTGGGCTGTGCCAAGTCCGTGCTAGCCAAATCGACAGGGTAAAGAGGGCGTGTTCCTGGGACAAATTCCACCACGAAGTCAGCAAGAGCTTAAGCTTTGATAGTAGCGCGCGGCAGGAACTTGATATCGTATTGCCCCAATTCCACGGCCCACTTCTGTCGATGAAATCTGCATTTTCAAAGAGCACCTTGAGCAGAAATTCAATTAGCACGACTATCGTGTGGGCATGAAAATAGTGCACCAGCTTTCTGGAAGCCATCATGAGAGCCAGAGCCAATTTTTCTAGTTGCAGATATCTTGGGGTGCTGCATCCAGGACAGCAACGCCATTTCGCTCGGTCTGTCCTTGTGTAGTGGCCCTCATACCCCTATCTATGTACTGGTCCAGATGCCTAGCCGCTACCATCTCCTCCCAATCTTGTTTGAGCAGCACACAATCCTTCGTTCAGTGCCCCCTTTCTCCATGGAGAGTGCAGCGATACCTTGAGTTGAAGCCCCTCTATGTGTCCCCCAATTTGGTCGGCCAACGCACGTAAAGCTCATCTCGGATCTCATTTTGGATGAGGTAAATTGGGATCTTAAAGACAGTGGGGATGCCGGTTCGTGCTTTCAACTTCCTCTTAGTATCATCCTCTTCAATACGAAGAGCGTTAGCTCGGTCGTTTCTGCGACATTTGTTTCTATCATTACTGTGTAAGCCGCGATGTTGGTCTCTAGCTCAGTCATTAGGGCAGCTGTCCTCCTGCCCCAGAGAGTGAACCTTCCCAGCCACTCTTCTGCCCGCTGCAACCGGATTTGCCTTCTCGGTTGCGGTGGCGGTGCTGGCATCATCTTCTACTCGGATATGTTCGTTGATTAGCTCCATCAAGGACTCCACAGTTGTGGGCTGGTCCATTGTAAGCGAGTCTCGTAGCCTATGTCCGACTGGGAGACCTCGCTTGTATTCTGCGATCGCCATATTGGTGGGGCAATCGTGGATCGCATTGTAAGTTTCCCAATACTTGGCATTGTCTGCCTTCAAAGAACCTCCAGATTCCATCTTGACGCTCAGGAGGTGGTCAACCTCCTTCGGTGTTCTAGTGTTAGTTTTGAATCTAGTGACAAAGTTAGTTTTGAATCTAGTGACAAAGACCTCTACTAGTTGTTGCCGTCCCTCGATGCTCCCCTCCGGGAGTCTTTCGAACACTTCAGGCCCAGTTCTCCCAAACTTGCTAGGAATATGAGACACATCAAGGCATCATTGCGCCGGTGGCGAGCCATTACTTGCCAATAATGATTCACGTGCATGTATTGATCCATTTTGCTATCGTACATTGTGAACTTAGATTGGTGGAATCTGGCAGGGAGTGGCATGCTCTCGATCTCTGGGGACAGTGGGGTAGCGGTAAATCATGCTAGCTCTCTGTCCATCGGTGCAAGGGCCATCATTCTAGGCGCTGGCATTGCCACTTCCTCACTGCAACGGATTTGGGGACTCAGCATTTTCAATGCCGGCAATCTTTGGGTCTCTTTACGGCGAGTTCGCTCCTCCAATACATCCCTCAGGTTCCCCTAATGGGCAGAGTAAGAGTATCTCGACGTCGTCGATGGACGTGAGGGATGATAACTGCTGTCGCGAGTGTGAGATCTCTCCACTAGTCGGTCGGAGTCTCCAACTCCAAAGCTTCTAGTGATAGAGAAAGAAGGCGTCCCATCTTGGCGACGACTGTTAGAGAGACTGAGTGGAGTGCGCTCACTGTGGTTACCCACTCCAACAACACCCTTCCCCTTGATCTGGAGTTTTAGCATCTCCATTTCAGCCGCCATCTTCTGAATGAGGGCGTCGTGGTCTTCGAGTTTGTGCTCCAAACACTAAGCATGTGACTCCCCTCGTCGTCAGCGACCCTCTAGACTCTTGAAGTGTTTAGTGCTCCTTGCGCGTTTGTCTGGCGCACTTCTGGAAAAGGTTTCCAGGTTCACCATAGTCGGAATAGTGGAAGGGCTATCTCTCCATTGGACAGACTCTGGTGTGATACCGTCGACAACGGACAGCGGTGTTTCGTCGTTGTTTGCCATGGAAACGGTTGAAAAAGCTTGGCCAACAAGGTTTGTCTATCAAAGAGTCCCCGTAGATGGTACCAATTGTACGGGGGTGAAATATTCTCGGTTCTCCGTACTCTTTGAATCCAAGCTTCACAAGATGTCGCCTGACGTGAAAACCAAAAGATGGTGAGCTGCCCGGCGATGTGCTGCCGGATAAACCCTCCGACGTTCAAGTCAGCACACTTGGAGAAGAAGAAGAAGAATAGAGAGAGCACTTCAGAGTGAGAGAGTTTGGAATTCCTTCTGATTGCTTTCCTCTAACGTCTCTCTTTTCTTCTTTTTGTAGGCTGGCCATACAGCCTCAGAGATTGTGGGCGCACTACCTCTGCTATCCTTCTCTAAGCAGGCGGCTGTGCTTCCCTCTACCTATCTTACACATGTAGAGACCAAAACCTCCAAACAGTGTTTGTCGAACTGCCAAACGTTATTGATGCATACTAGGAGTGGATTTTCTCTACTTTACCATTGGTCCAGGTGGCTTACACTACCAGGCTATCACTTGGAAGAAACAGACACCACAACAAACTGGAACGACCGAGCTACAATAAACCCGTCCATCGGGATCAACTAGCCGTAGGACGCACGGTTCAGCATCTTGGCCTCGCCCCGCTACCTCGTAGGACTCTTTGGCCCTACATCCATCCGGACTGTTCATAGTTTAGCCCAACGCATCTATACAGATTTAAGAAAATATCCATTTTAGTCCAATCATAGCTCGGTCGGCTTGCCCGGCCCAACTTAATGGGCCGGGGCAGCCGCGTTGGTTCAGTTCGGCCAAGTTCATGGTCCTTGGCCCTAGCAAGGCCCAGCGCCATATCCCACGCTGACGTAGCTCGGCCCAATTGTTAAGTGTACTAGTAAGATTATTAATAATTGTATCAATATGCCCAATGTTGTTGTAAAAAAAATTTCTATTGGTCAATTCAATTAGCCAAAACAATAATTTTAATTATTTCATAAATCACGCCGGAACTCTCAGTAAGGATGATCACACATAAAACAATAAACAATAAATAATAAAAATGCTTCAACTGTCCATAGGACCAATGAATTTGAAATCGTTAATCATGCAAATAGTGAGATAAAATACAATATAAATTACCAAATGTCAAGTTAGATCTTTGACCTTTTCAAATAAACAACCAAGCAATTATATATAAGGAATACCCAATTTCTCACAGAAAATTCCAAAATTAAAATACAAGTACATTGTAATCCAAATCCCTTGTTTGTTGGCTAATTAAAAAAAAAAAAAACAAACAAAAAGGGCATATCAGTCCAAAAATTCTAAAAAAAAGACTAAAAGGATCTCCTAGAATAACTCACAAAGTCAATGGGACTTACATGTCCATAAGAAAATTCATAAAACTTTTTAGTATACAAGTTTTTGAAATGAGATTTCCAAGTAAATTTTATCAAAAAAATTTCTATTGATTAACTCTAATTTAATCATAACAATAAATTATAATTATTCCATAAATTATGACTTCTAAAAGAAAAGTATGCTCAACTATTTCAAAAGTATGCCACCATATAGAAGCAATTTACTAAAATTTAATTATAATCATAAAAAAATCTAATTATTTCATAATTTATAATTTTTAATATATATATATATATATTAGTATAATACCCGAGCTATATGCACGGACATAAATAAATATGTAGATGTAGATGTAGATGTAGATGTAGAAATATGAAAAAAACATTCACCGATATAATTAAATATGACTAAATTTCTTTCTTACCTTTCTATATAAAACATTTTAAATTTCAAAATCATAAATATAGTTAGATGGACCAATTCTATGCCACGTGTATTTCTTAACATATAATTTTTTTTATAAAAAAAAAAATTGTGAAGATCAATGCTGTAAAGCTAATAGTGCATTTCGGGTGAAACATTCTTTCGCTATAACACATATGTAGATGTAGAAATATGAAAATTTTATTTTTATTATGCAAAGTTACAATAAAATTGTTTACACTTGTCAATTAGCTAAATTTTCCCTTCCTATACCTTTACCGTTCTCTTTATTCATCTTCTATGAAGGGCAATTATGTTATTTATGCAAAAATTACATAGTCAGTTAAAAACATAGTATGTGATGGGAAAAAAGGAATGCGAATAAAAATTAAAGTTACCTTAGCAAGTTAACAGCTAAAGCTGACCATTATGGTTATTCTATAATGGAAAAAAAAATAAAAAAATAAAAATGGTTGTAAACAAAGTTAAACTATAGAGTTCAGTTTTATTTTTTCAAAAGATGATTTGATCTTGGTTCTAAATAAATTTAGAAATCAATTGAATTAAAGTTGTTGCAATGTTTTGTACTAATTAATTGATTTCTTGTTGATTGATAATTGGGATTTTTTTTTTTTTTTGGAATAAATAACCTACGACATTCGATTTTATACAATTTTGATTCACTCAGATACTTTAAACAGTCTAGCCTTGGTTTTAAATTTTTATTATTATTATTATTATTATTATTATTATTATTATTATTATTATTATTATTATTATTTCTTTGTTTATTTATTTTTTAAATCGTAACCTTTCAAATTGACTCAAAAACCAAACTAAACATCCCAATATATATATAGTTATAAAAATTGAATGATCCAAATATATGCATTTCAAACCTATTCAAACTATCGAGCAAAAACACAAAATATCTCGAATTTCTTCAAAAATATGTTAGCACGACAAATAGGGGTGTTTTCTAACTATTATTTTAATTTTAGTATCAAACAATAAATAGTTGATTCTTCTTAAATGGAACACAAGACTTTGAATTAGTTTAAAATCAAACAATTATTAGATAAAAAAACAACTAAAGAAATTCAATTATAAAATAAATAACATTATGAGAATTGAGGTGGAATGGTTGACTAACCAGTGACTTTGAAATAGCTTTATTATCGAGAGATTATCTGAACTTGTAAGAAGTTCTTCTTGTTGTCTATGCTGTGTATGAGCCTTAACAATACATATGACTTTTTAATATTTTAGGGTTTTAGGGTGGGGATGAGTTAGGAGCAATTAATCATACTTTCAATATATATATTTTTCAATGGAAGTTTTCCTATTATGGGATTGTCATTATTTTAGATGTCATGGAATATAATTAGGCCCATAAATTTGAATTTGGAAACGGATTGGTGTTGTTTCCTTTGGAAAATCACAAAATATGGAATAATTATATTTTTTATGCTTACATGATAGTCAGCCAATACGTTTTTTTTAACTATTTAAAATCAAATAAATCAAGAAAATTTGTATGATGTTCTCTCATATGACTCCTCATTGCAATGTCAATTTACTATAATATATAGTATAGATTTTTCCAATTAAAATTTAAAATTATGTGTTATATATATACTAACATTCAACCCATATTATGCAGAGTTTGGGATTGCTGCTGCGTAGGGTGTGCAACAGCAACTGTTGCGCGCCTTATTGGGCCCATTTCAGGGCCTAATTCGATAATCTGAACCGTTCACATTTTAGAAGGTATTGAGTAAAACATACCTGTAAGGTGCACAACAGTTGCTGCTACGCACTCTACATAGCAGCAACCCCAGACTGTACTATGCATGACTAAATGTATATGATAATGATGTATATTAATATTTGATGAATTTTTAGATTATAAAATAATTTTTTCTTGAATATTGATATATATGATAAGGATATTTATTAACATTGAATGAATTTTTAGATCATAAAATTTAGAGCGAGCATCTATTTTATCCTACGACCTAATTGAGGTTCAATTTGGGTGAGCCCAATTTGAGTAATTTAAGCTCGTAAAATTTTCGTAGCCTTAAGTAATTTAAGTAAGTAAAATTTTATGGCCTTAGTACTATTTTCAATTTGGTCAAGAGTAATGGTTGTCTTTAGAATTGACTTCTATTTTTTTTGCAAAAAAAACATTCAAAAAAACAGAGAGAAAATTTGATTTTTTTGTAGTGCTTTTTAGTTTTGGGGTGTTAAGCTTTTTATCATCCTGACATTGAGCTATTTTTTCGCAAGACCTCTCCTATAGTATCGTCACCGTAGTAGAGTTTAACTACCAAGTTCGGATGGAATAAAAAGTCAACTTCCCAAAGTAGGTCTAAGATAAAAATTTATCAACTCAAATTAAATTCAATCAGAATTTGAGTAGGAATTGTCACAATTTAAACATTTTGATTTTAAACTTAAATATGGGTTTTATACGAGTCCTTATATTAAGTAAAAGAGGTTTTCAACCAAAAGAGTTGTGATAATTCTAAATCCTCAAACTAGATTTTATAATTTTTAAATATTAAAAAAAAATTCTATTGGTTAACTTAATTAACCATACAAAAATGAGTGAGACCACTAAAAGAGGAGCACTAATAGCTCTAAAGTGGTGTGGGTCCCACATGATGGGATGTTTTGCTCTCGTGTTTTTTTTTTTTTTTTTTTAATTTCCACCTCATTAGTGGTCCATTAGTGCTCCCAAATTAGTGGGATGAATCATTGTTGTCAACCATAACAATAAAACTCTAATTATTCCATAAATTACGATTTCTAAAAGGAAAGTATGCTCAACTATTTTAAAATTTAAATTTGTATGCCACTATATATGGAAGCAATTCACTAAAATCTTATGAAGACTTAACATAGCAGTCCAAGGCTGCAGCTACTGCAATAGTTACTGCAACAGACCAAATAGACTACAACAGATCAAACAGCGCAAAAGTAGTCCACGGAAGCTAATCAAATGCAGTCTTACATGAAGGTGTATCACAAGCCATGGTGTTACGACCCAAACCCGCCTCTATAGGTTTAGCGTCGTAACCGGCCAGTAATCCTAAATTACCTATGGCCTCAAAGATAAAATTTCAAAATATTTAAATTATATAGAGGCCTAAGGCGGAAGCAAAACAAAAAAAAAAATTACAATGTCCATCGAGCTTGTGCATACATGACGACTAAAATAATTAAAACATTAAAACACAATAATAATTTATACACATATCTTATATATCTCACATGCATATACATTAAGACTCAGCAAAATACAAAACTTAGGCAAAGTTAAGGGGCTGATTTTCTTGGCTTTACTCGAGCCTAACTTGCTCCATTCCGGAAGCTCATCAAAAGGCTGACACGGGTAGACTCCGAGGCTTTCTCTATCCTTGTTGCTTAGTTTACTCACCTACATATACATATAAATAGTGAGCTAAAGCCCAGCAAGTAACAACAGAATAAAGAGGTTAAATGAATGAAGCTCGACGATAGTACAAAAACATGTCTTACAATTTCGAAATGAGTCTTAAATCATTTTCAAACTAAGACATTTGCCATATTATATCAAACTTTATAACAAAACATTTTCCATACCAAATCTCTTACCAAAACATATATTTCATTTTCCGAAACAATCCATTTCCATAGGCAAAACAATTCGTTTAGCCATCACATCAATCTCTTTCAATAATAAAAACCATTATGCGATAGCATGTTCATTAACTCGTTAATTTCATCATTAAGATCTTTCAATGTCAAATTATGTGGTACATCCATGAAGTAATAATGAACCGTTTGTCAATCAATCCAAAAGCCATGGTATTGTTACCCCTAGGCAAAGGTCTAGCCATGGTACTATTACCCCCAGGCAAGGGCCTAGCCATGGTATTGTTACCCCTAAGCAAGGGCCTAGCCATGGTACTATTACCCCCAGGCAAGGGCCTAGCCATGGTATTGTTACCCCCAGGCAAGGGCCTATATTCAATGGATGCCACAGTATCGTTTCAAAACAGAACTTCATTTATTAGAGGACATAACATTTCAATAAGTCATGCTATCAATTATCAAATCATTTTAAGAATTCATTCAATCAATCACATATCCATGTTGATAGCAATATTATTTTTGAAAGTAAAGATACTTTGAACATATCGTTATAAGGTTATTACTCATAGCGGGTTAAGTCGATGTAACGCCTCGGATGCCCACCTATATAAATCACATAACAAAAACACAATAGAAGCACTATTCAATATTCATTTCATGTAATTCAACTCTCTTTATGTATTTCTAGTTTATTTCATGACTATGTGAGTCCAATTGGTGCCTAAGAATTCTTAGAATGTCATAAGGATGCAATTATGCATTTAAAAGAGTTAGTAAAAAATTGTTGAAAATAGGGTCCTCGAGCGGATTGTAAAATTTTGCAAAACTTCTAAGAGCTCGATTTTCACGCTCGAGCGAGACTTTCCTTGCTCGAGCAGACAAAGTGAATTCTGGAATGTCCAGAATTGTGTTCGAAGTTCAAGTTTGATATTCAAAGCCTCAAAACTTGTTTTTTTGGTATAAAACATGGAGAATCATTGTATAATTTAGTAAGCACTCCTAATTAGAAATCATTTATTCGAAATCATGCTCCAATTGTCCAAATTTAGATTTAACTCATTTTCTTTATACCAAACCCACATTTTTAAAATACGAATTAAACTTTCTAAACTCTTGAAATTTCATGATGTGTGTAAAAATAGAACCGAATTTTATTATTAATAACCAAAAATCAACTTAACTATGAGTTACACAAATCAATTTCTTAGAAATTCAACTTAACTCAATTTTTAACCAAAAACTTAATTTATAATCATGGATGTTCTAAAATGTGTTTAAATTTAATAAAACTTTTAAATTCAATTACATGCATGGATCAAACAAATTCATAATTTTCATAATAAGATCAAAACTTTTCTTACATTAGGATTAATTCCAAATTTCCATAAATTTGATTTTTCTAAAGTTTTTCCTTTCTCTCTTCAAAATATGAGATTGAATTAATCCAAATTCTTCAAAATCCATGATACATGTATAATTAGAGTATTAAACTTGTAAAATTTATTCATGCATGTAACAATGAAGCTTAATTTCATGCAAAATCACAACATCAAACCCAAAATAATTAATTTCCATAAATTGAACATAACTCCATTTCTTCATCATCTTGCTAATTCCTTTTTTAATTACATGAAATTGAACTCAATTATCTCTCAATTTCAGCTTTTAGGTAATTTATCTACAAAATTTGAACTTTAATTTCTTACCTAAAATCTTCAAATTGTTGAATCTCTTGGTCAAGCTTTGAGTTTCCTCCTTTGTCTTCAATTTCTTGAATTTCCTTCAAACCTATCAACACAAAGCTCTCTTTCTCTCTCTCTCTGTCTCTGTCTCTGTCTCTATCTCTCTCTTTTCTCTGATTTTTCCCAGCCGAACAAGTTGGTGAATAGCTTTAAGGCTCAAATACTTAGCTCACCCTCTTTCTGATTTCATTTATTCTATTCTTTATTATTATTATTATTATTATTATTATTATTATTATTATTATTATTATTAAAAATGGTGGGACACTTGTCCACCTTAAATTAATCCATGTGGTGATGTATGTTAGGATTAGTTATCACACTAATTGTACATTAGCTTAATTAACCATAACTAATTACAATTCCCACATAATTTAATTAGTCTAATTTGACTCCAATTAAGGCTCAATTATTTATATTTAATCTTTACCATTCTATGTCAGATTTTTAATCAAACTTCCAAAAAGGTCCAAATATTAAATTAGACTTATTTCCATTATCAATTTTGATTTCTCAAACTATTTAGGGCTTCAATTTCTAATCAGACTTCAAATTTTGGTCATTAAATTACTTATTCAAATTGGACGCCCTATAAATAAATTTAATTCGTAATAATCACAATTCTCAATCCTCATAATTTAATTAACTTAATTAACTCCAATTTGGACCTAATTAATCGAATCTCAATTTTACTAAACTAAAATGAATATTTAATTAAACTCCCAAATGGGTCCGTAATTAAAATTAAATTGATTCAACTTCTTAATTTCACTTCCTTAAGCCATTTGGATGGTTAAGTTCTAATTCCAAAAATAAATCTTTAATAGAATCATATACGAATTAGATTCTACAATCCTCATAAATCCCAAATTAAATTAGGATAACGACTAATTAAAATCCCAAATCTTCTTAATTAACCAAATATAAAATATTATACAAGGCAGGGTCGTCACACATGAGCTGTGTAAAACCTAAGCAGTTCACATGTATATAGTTAGTTTGTTTGGAAGATTAGTTAGTTTGTTAGATGGTTAGTTACTGATATGTGAATATATATATATATATATAATGTAATAGTTAGATCAATAATGATAGTCAAGATTCAGTTTCTCTTCATGGTATCAGAGCGGATAGAGCTCTAACAAGCATTCAACAATGGCGTTATCTTCAATGCCAACCTCTACTGTTCTTCGTCCAAATCTTTCTCTTCTTCTTTCCAATCTCAATTCTTTAGTCACAGTAAAACTTGACATAACAAATTATCTAATTTGAAAAAGTCAAGTTCA
Source organism: Camellia sinensis (assembly GCF_055761805.1). Taxonomy (NCBI): domain Eukaryota; kingdom Viridiplantae; phylum Streptophyta; class Magnoliopsida; order Ericales; family Theaceae; genus Camellia; species Camellia sinensis. Next base: position 20,915,686 of record NC_138969.1, on the reverse strand, counting down.
AAATCTGTTTTGAGCCATATAATTATTGGGATATCTTGATGGATCAGTTGATTGTCCTCTTCCTACAATTGTGAATGCACAGAACAATTCATTCTCCAATCTGGAATTCAATAAATGGAAGCTTATTGATGTACATCTTCTTAGCTGTTTAACTGTGACTTTGTCACCACCAATTTTTTTCTTCAGTCTTGCATCTGCAGCATAGTCGCAAAGTATGGATTGCTTTGGAGAAAAGGTTCACTACTTTATCACGATCACATATTCATCAACTCAAGAACAAACTTTAAACACTTTCAAAGAAATCTTAGACTATGGAGGTCTATCTGCAACAATTCAAGGAAATTTCAGATCAAATTGCATTGGTCACTTCACCTATAGATGATGAGGATCTTATTCTTCTTGTTTTGAATGCTTCCTAATGAATATAACTCCTTGAAAATAGCTATTCGAGCCCGATCTGATGGTGTAACCATGGAAAAAATGTCCTTTTTATTATGTTATGAAGCAATTCATATTGAGAAGATCAATTTACATGCTTATCCTAATGTTGCTTTCTCTGTCGTTCAAGGAGCTCCTTCTGAACATCAAACCCTAGCTTCGCCATATCAGTCATCTCCAAATTCACAACATCAACATTTTCAGTCAGGACATAATCGATCAAATTTTTCTAATTACAGAGGAAATCGTTCCAATTCTGGTGGCAGAGGTCGCTATACGAATTCTTCAAATTACAGAGGCCGTCGTGGAGATCTATTTTCAGGTTTTGCTTGTCAAATCTATGGCAAAAACAATCACACAGCTCTTGAGTGCCGCAATCGCATGAATCCAGCATATACACCCTCTTATGGATTTGCTTCTGGTTCACCGACTCAAGAAGGCTATTCTCTGCTCTCTCTCTCTCTATCCTAGTGGTCCTTCTCCATTCTCTACAGCTCCTCGAGCTTTTTCTACCACAGGTTTTGTTCATTCTTCTTCGTCTGAAGTTTCTCCTTGGTATCTTGATTTAGTTGCTACCACACACATCACTAATGACTTGCAACATATGCATCTGTATTAACCCTATCAAGGCCATGATCAGGTTGTGGTAGGCAATAGAGATTCTCTTCCTATTCAGCATAGTGGAGCTGGTATTCTTCCCACTCCTACCTTTTATTTTCAGTTCAACAATTTGCTTCATGTTCCTCAAATTTCTTCCAATCTTATTTCTGTTCATCAGCTCACTCAAGACAATAATTGTACAATCACTTTTGATAACAATTCCTTTGTTGTTTAGGACAAAACTTGAAGGCAGTGCTTTCAAGAGGTTTTCACTCTAATGGTCTTTATCAGTTTTCCTCTCCTCCGCAAGCTTAGTTTCTCAAAGCATCTCTTCTACTTTGTGGCACAAGAGATTAGGTCATCCCTTAAGTTCAATACTATAGCTAAGTTTATTCCTATTGTTTGTAATAAATATGATAATGGACTTTGTTCTCACTGTTGTATGGCTAAAAGTCATCGTTGGCCATTTACTTTGTCTTCTTCTATTGTCAACCAACCTCTTGCCCTCATCCATAGTGATGTTTGGGGCCCCTTTACTTAAGACCAATCTTAATATAGCTACTATGTTGTGTTTGTTGATGATTTCAGTGGCTTTACCTGGTTGCTTCCTTTAAACTACAAGAGTGACGTTTATACCAAATTTTTGGAATTCAAGGTGTTTGTGGAAAAACAATTCTCTACTTCTCTTAAGATTTTCCGATCCGATGGTGGTGATGAATATTCTCATCATAAATTTCAACAATTTTTCACAAAAAATGGTCTTGTTCATCAGTTTTCTTGCCCTCATACTCCATCCCAAAATGGATTGACTGAAAGAAAACATAAACATATCATTGAAACAACTATAACTCTCCTGCATCGCTTCTCTTTGCCTCTCAAGTTTTGGTTTGAGGCTATCTCTACTGTTGCATATCTCATTAATAGATTGCCTAGGTCTCATTCTCCTTGTCTTAGTCCCTTTCAGATTTTGTTTGGTACCTAATCTAACTATTCTTTTCTTAGAGTTTTTGGATGCTGTTGTTATCCCTGGCTTCGCCATATACTAACCACAAACTTAAGCCACGGTCTCTTCCTAGTGTGTTAATTGGTTATCATTCCTCCATAAAGGGGTATAGATGTTTAGATCCTGCTACTGGTAGAGTTAATATATCTAGGCATGTGATTTTTGATGAAACTCACTTTCCCTTTACTCAAGTCTCCTCTTCCGACTCCTCTTCTCCCTCTTTGTCTACACTTTACTCTTTCTTTTAGCCTTCTCCAACTGTTGCTTCTACTCCTTTATCTTATTTCTCTCCTTCTTCTGATTCGTCTTTTGCTTCTATTTTACATGTCTCCTCTACACTGTCTTCTTCTCCCTCTTCTTCATCTTCATCTCCTTCTTTGTCTACTCATCCAAGTATTCAATTAACTATACTTATTCTTCCTCATCCTCCTATTTCTTCCTCTACTACTCATTCTATGGTTACTGGGTCCAAGGATGCTTCTTCTCTGTGTTTCTCAGCTTTTATTTCTCCATCTCCAGTCTCCTCATTGGTTGGTAGCTATGCAAACAGAATTTCAAGTTTTACAAAATCAACATACCTGGATTCTTGTTCCTCCTTCTACTGCTAACCATGTTATTGGATGTGGGTTTTTAGGATCAAGAAACACTCTGATGGTACCATTGCTAGGTACAACGCCAGATTGGTAGCCAAAGGTTACTTGCAAGAAGAAGGTGTGGATTTTCATGATACTTTTTCTCCAGTTGCTAAACAGCCTACCGTTAGGATTTTATTCTGTTTGACTCTTCTTTTCAACTGGCCGATTAGGCAGTTAGATATCTCAAATGCCTTCTTGTGTGGTACTCTTAATGAAGATGTCTTTATGCACCAGCTACCTGGTTTTATCTGTTCTACTCAACCTTTCTTTGTTTGCAAATTGAACAAATCTCTTTATGGACTTCAACAAGCTCCTAGGGCTTGGTATACTGCTTTTGCTTCCTACTTTCTTTCCATAGGTTTTGTTCATAGTCAATGTGGTCATTCTTGGTTCATTCAAAAAACTTCTTCTACCATTACCTATCTTCTTGTCTATGTTAATGACATTTTACTCAATGGCAACTCTTCTTCTCATATTCAATCTCTCATTTCTCATATGAATTCAGTATTTCCTCTCAAGGATCTTGGCTTGGTTAATTACTTTCTAGGTATTGTTGTTCACCACACTTCTACTGGTCTATTTTTGTCCCAACATAAGTATGCCTCTGATATTTTGATCAAGGCAGGTCTTGCACAATATAAGCCTTACTCCTCCCCTTTGCCTCTTAAACCTCATTCTTCTTCTTCTGATTTTTCTTTGCCATTTCATAATCCCTCTCTCTATAGAAGTATTGTGGGAGCTCTTCAATATCTTACTCTTACCTGACCTAACCTTTCCATTGCTATTAACATTTCCTGTCAACATATGCACATACCTATTGTGGCTTATTTTGCAGTAGTCAAATGGATCCTTAGGTATCTTAAAGGAACTCTACACTATGGTCTTAATTTTAGTCCTGGTTCTATTGATATGCAAATCTTCTCTAATGTAGACTGGGCTGTGATCACTCTGATCGCAGATCTATTTATGGATTTTGTGTTTTTCTGGGGTCCAATCTTATTTCTTGGCAAGCCAAGAAACAGCCTACTATTGCTAGGTCTTCAACTGAGGTAGAATACAGATCATTAGCTTACACTGCAGCTGAAGCTTCCTGGGTTCAAATGCTTTTAGATGAGATGTTCTTGTCCTGTTCCACTATTCCTACTCTTTGGTGTGATAACCTTTTTTTCATTTCTCTTGCTTCTAATCCTGTGTTCCATGCAAGGACCAAACACATTGAAATAGACTATCATTTTGTTCGAGAAAAGGTTCTTCAAAAGAAACTTCACATCAGACATGTTCCTTCCTCTGAGCAGATAGCTGACATTTTTACTAAGCCCTTATCTATCTCTTAGTTTCATTATATGCAATCCAAGCTTTTGGTGACTCCTGCCCCATTTAGCATAAGGGGGGTTGATGAAGACTTAACACAACAGTCCAAGTAGTCCAAGGCTGCAGCTACTGCAACAACTACTGTAACAGACCAAATAAACTGCAACATATCAAACAGGGCAAAAGCATTCCACAGAAGTTGATCAAGTGCAGCCTTACATGAAGGTGTATCACAAGCCATAGGTTGTGTAACACCTAAGCAGTTCACGTGTATACAGTTACTATGTTTGGAAGATTAGTTAGTTTGTTAGATGGTTAGTTACTGATATGTGAATATATATAAAATGTAATAGTTAGATCAATAATGATAATGAAGATTAGTTTCTCTTCAAAATCTAATTATTTTACATTTTTAAGTAATTAAAAAAAAATTCTATTGGTTAACTCGAATTTAACCATAACAATAAAATTCAAATTATTCCATAAATTACGACTTATAAAAGGAAAGTATGCTCTACTATTTAGAAATTTAAATTTGTATGCCACTATATAATCATACGAAAAATCTAATTATTCCATAATTTATTATTTCATTTCAAAATTTAAAATTATATGCTATCTATAAAATTATGCAATTTTAATACATGTTATATATTTTGGTGACAAATATTATATAATTTTTTTTTTATAAAATTACAAGAATTTATGATTCAAAAACAAAGTTATATCTTGGGTGACTTATTTTTTACCAAAACACCATATTTGGTCTGTGATTTTTTTTTTATACCGATAATGCTTCTTACACTTGCATGGATACGTCTTTCCAATCATTACAGGCTTAAGACACTGTTTTGATGATTTTATAACTGAATGAATGTGACAATTTTAACTTCTTCTATTCATACTGATTTTGAGAAAGGGTTCATCTGTGATGAGGTAATTCCTTGAACCATTTTTTCCATCTTTTAAACTGTCTACATTTTGTTGTCTTATTGGTTTTTTTTCTCTTTCATGATATTTTAAGAAGTTACATTGGCAGTTCATTGATTTTTTTTTTTTTTTTGTTTATTCTTTACTTTCTGTAGTTTATTTATGTGGATTCAGAATTGACATCTAGGAAAATCTTCCAATATGTCTACATAATATATTTACCGATGAGAAACTTGAAAAACTTTCCATGGAATAAAATCAACCTGATTGTAATATATTGCTATCCTTAAAATGTTTCAAAGTGCATAATCTAGTGGTGATTTTTTCTTTTTAAAAAAATGAATTCCTTGTTATCATCTTAAAAACACCAAATAATATTGTTGGTCAGTGGAACTACTAGAAAGTGCTGACTTTGAATTTTTTATGATAACCAGGTGATGAAACTTGTGGGAGCCAGAAAAAAAAATATATATATATCCGCTTATTGGGGTTAATCCAAACAAGGCCTACAATGGGTCCAGCCCAAATAAATATCACACCCCCTATCTATATAAAAGGGGGCATCCAAAAAGGAAAGGCAGATGCTCTCTCCCTACACTACACACAAACACTCTTAATTTCCTTAGCTTTATTCTTTCAATCAAAGGACTAACTTTAGCATTGGAGTGTCTCCGGCAGGCAACCCCAGTTGGGTGGCGCCGATCATGCTCATCTTTGCAGACACACAGAGACAAAGTTCATCTCTTCATTGGATCTCTACAACATCCGTGTGAGAGGATAATTCATGGTCTCACAATTGGCGTTGTCTGTGGGAAACGTCTACAAGAATTCAACGAAGGAGATGACAACAACCACACTCAAGATGCTCAAATCTTCATTACACGTTACTAGAAACAAGACTCGCGGTTGATCATATCCTTTCCCTCTTTGTTTAAATTTATTTTTGAATTCTATCTTGCTGTCTATATGCATGTACATATACATAGATATATATATATATATATGTATATATATATGTATACATTTATGCTTATAGATTTGGTCCACTATATATTGATGCTTATAGATTCGGTCCAAACATTTGTTTAATATCTATCTCAACATTCTAAGAAGAGTAGTCGGCACATATTATGTAGATCTGCTTTTATATTTTCATTCCCTCTCTAAAAATGGGTTTCATACTTTTCTTGGTGACAACATCTTTTCAACATTATCAACGGAGTTTCTCGTCCAAATTCATACATGGACTATCTTGGCCAAAAAAGTTGATCTTCACTTTTTCTCTCTCTAGCTGAAATTGACGTAAATAAGGGCGTGAGTTATTACAAAAAATAATTTAAATAAGGACATAAATTGACAATCTATATATATATACATGTTTGGGAAAATCTATGTATATACATAATTCAATTGTCGTGAACGGCTCATATTGATCCTAACCAAGATCTCGACAGAATGGAAGAAGTTGTATGCATAAAGTATTGCCAACCAAGCTCTTGCAAAGTCACAGTAAATGAGACGGATCCAGGTGCTTTAGAGGTAGTTACTCGGCACATAACTCAAGCTCCTCGGCTTTCCAAACAGTTTGGTTGACACTAGAATCACAAGTGTTCCAACAAAGGTTGTTCAGCAAACCAACAATGAAGTTGTTCAGCATCTTTTCCATCCTTCTTGGCATCACTACGCTCACCCAAAAGATTATTACTCGGCTAACATTATTCGGCTCATTGATTACTCGGCAAGACTATTAGGCCACGCATCGCTCCACATTGGATCTTGTCGGCAACATTATTCAGCTAACATTATTTGGCTCATTGATTACTCGGCAAGACTATTTGGCCACGTCGCTCCACATTGGATTTTCTCGGCAACATTATTTGGCTAACATTGCTTGTCAACATTTGGCTCCATTGCTTACTCGGCAAGACTACACGTGTCACGTCCTCAAACCCGCCCCTATAAGTTTGGGCATGACCCATTTGAAAATGAACATTTAACCTGTTGTATATAACATACGGCGCCTTATCAGAAGCATATAATAAGAAAATAACGATACATATAATCTCCATTGAGCTACATCTACATGCCAGGACCTCACATGCATCATAAGTACCATAGAAAATAGGTAAAGTTCCAAACTATATCTCGTAGTATCGGTTATATACAAACATACATAGAGTCCCAGCCCCATCATGGGCTTATACGAAAATCATTGAAGTTCAATACATTTAACCTTAAATGGGTAATCAAAGGTAAGCCAATATTTTAACAAACTTTACAAAATTAAACGGCTTCGTGCAGTGCCTGGACCCACAAAGGTTGACAAAAGAAAACGAGTGTCAGGGCTTGAACTGACCACCTGGTTGGTTACCTACAGAAACAGACATAACACAGAGTGAGCCAAGCTCAGTGAATAGTAATACATAAATAAAATAATGCTTCACTTGAAATAGAATACATCAAAGCATAAAAAGGTGCACACATAGTTGGTTTGAATCTGTGTTAATTTCATGACGGTCTTGGCTCATTCTTGAAACATGGTAGCTTGCAACATGATATCTTGAAACATGATGGCTATAAGCCCTTAAACGTAATGGCACAAGCCCTTAAACATGGTGGCGTTAAGCCCTTGAACATAGTGGCACGAGGCCCTTGAATAAGTTGGCATTAAGCCTTTGAATCATGTGGCACTAAGCCCTTGAGTAAGTTGGCATTAAGCCCTTGGACATGCTTGCATGAACTGAAGAGGTGTCTCACACGGATTCTAGAGGTGGCTCACATCGTAGCATTTAGTTCCGCGTAGCACTTTGTTTCATATTACAATAACCGAATAACTTGGTTTCAGAGTCTTCCTGAATGAATGTTTTTCATCTTTCCCATTTCTTTCTTTACATATTTTGAAACATAACATAGTTGCATTTTATGCATGAACATAATACTTATGACAATCATTAGCTACATTTGAAGCATATAACGGTACTACTACTCACAGTGTTGTAACGACGTACTTGTTCCTCCTGAAGTGTGCCCTGCACACATTCAAACTTACATATTAGCTCATTTCCTTTATCAAATTACTTTCTATTCCGCTTTGCTTTGAAGGAATTTATCAATATCGAGAAGGCATCAAATATACATTTCGACAACATTAGAGGGTCCTACACGCAAAATGAAGCAACTCATATTTTTCAACATGTGCCGCACGTGCGGCTAGGATCCCCGCACGTGCGGCGGCTGGTCCCGCACGTGCGGCCAGCACGTGCCTTTTAGGCAGAATCAAAACTCCAATTTTGTTCTTCTCCAGCACGTGCGGCCACAACCCCCGCACGTGCGGCGATTGGCTCTCGCACGTGCAGCAGTGACTCCCGCACGTGCGGCGATCTTGCATTTTCTGTCCAAAATTTGCTTCAAAATCACATTCTTTTGGGACATTTTTATCGAGCTCCAATTAGCATGTTTAATTAATAGAGCATAACCTAAAACTTATGTTAATAGGATCTCCAAATACATACATATCAATCTAGACATAAATTAGATCCTTGATTCTCAAACATAACTTAATTTTCTTATGCATTCAACATCACATATATGTATATATAGTGAGTTCTTCATGATTCTCATGAAAAGGTAAGAAATAAAAGATAATTTCTCCACATATATGCATGATCAACTTAGATCAAAATCATCCAATTTGAAAGCATGTTCCAAGTCTAGGTTGTACAATTATGATGGAATTACACTTAAATTTGAAGAGAGGAGTCAGAGAAGCTAAAGACTTACTTCTGAGCTTAGATCTGGACTATTCAATCTCTAATCTTATTGAAGTTTCCCCTCTAGGTCTTCTCTTAATCAAACCTTCCCTGCTCCACTCTCCCCTTCACTTGTCTCCCAAGGGGTTTTTATGAGAAACTTCTAAGTCTTAAGTTCAAATGCTTCTCATAGACATAAATACATATATATATATATATATATAGAATAAAGACGAAAATCAATCGTTTAAACATCTGAAATTGAAATTTCACAGAACTGCTTAATATTACCTAAAAATTATGCTGATCACATATTTGAACTCAATTTCAGATAATTAAGCTCCTAAGGCTTCCAATTCCTGCTTCTAACTTAGAGATTTAACAGATACTTTCTTTGTCTAACAGATAGACATCCCTAAACATGAAAGTCTCTTACTTAACCATAATTTTTCAAAGCATTTCACAATAAGCATTCAAAAACACAAAATAGGGTCTGAAAATATATCAGAAAACATGCACGAGGGTCGGGTCATTACACTCTCCCCCCCTTAAATTAGTTTGGTCCTCCAAACTTGTTTTACCTTAGGGTAGAAACAAATGTGGATACTGGTGTTGCATTTCCTTCTCTCTTTCCCAAGTCGCGTCAGTTCCGTAATGTTCTTGCCATTCCACTTTTACCATTGGAATTTGTCGATTTCATAATTGCTTCACTTGTCGGGCCAATATACGGATTGGTTTTTCCTCATAAGTTAGCTTGTCATCCAACTCAATTCGGTGGTAATCAATGACGTGTAACGGATCCGGAAGGTATCCACGAAGCATAGAGACATGAAACACATTATGTACTTGACTCATATGTGGTGGAAGGGCAACCCGGTAAGCTACCGGACCCACTCTTTTCAAGATCTGAAAGGGACCAACGTATTGGGGTGTCAACTTACCCCTTTTCGCGAATCTTGGGTGTCCTTTCATTGGAGTAACCTTCACAAAGACATGACCATTCACTCCAAATTCCAAATCTCTCCGTCGGTTATCCGCATAGCTTTTCTGTCTACTTTGAGCAGTTTACAATCTCTCCTGAATAATTTTAACCTTTTCAATGGTCAACTGAACAATTTCAGGTCCGAGTAAGGATTTATCTCCAATTTCAGCCCAACACACGAGAGAACAACATGGTCTTCCATACAGAGCTTCATAGGGTGCCATTTCAATACTTGAGTGGTAACTATTGTTGTATGCGAACTCTACCAACTGTAGGTGGGTTTCCCAACTTTCTTGAACATTTGGAGCATATCCTCTAGAGTCTGTATCGTTCTTTCGGATTGACCGTCAGTCTGAGGATGGAAAGTTGTGTTGAACTTTAATTCTGTACCCATTGCTTCTTGTAAACTTTGCCAGAATCTGGAAACAAACTTTGGATCTCTATCTGATACAATTGAGACTGGAACGCCATGAAGCCTCACAATTTCGTTCACATAGAGTACCGCCAGTTTATCCGTATTGTACTGAGTTTTCACTAGTAGAAAATGGGCAGACTTAGTTAACCGGTCTACAATGACCCATATAGAATTCATACCCCGAGGTGTCCGTGGTAACCCCACAACAAAATCCATGGTCCGATGTTCCCACTTCCATTCCGGGATTGGAAGGGGTTGTAATAATCCTGCTGGTCTTTGATGCTCCGCTTTCACTTGCTAACATTGCAAACACTTGGAGACGAATTCTACAATCTCCTTTTTCATGTTTGGCCACCAAATTTTTTTTTTCAAGTCTCGGTACATTTTAGTACTTCCCGGATGCATAGAAAATCTTGAGGCATGTGCTTCTTCTATCAATTTCCATTTAAGCTCCAACACATTGGGGACACATACTCGATTTTGGAATTTGAGGACCGAATCCACTAAACTGAACCCCGATTTTGGTTTTGTCTCTAACTCATCACATACCTTCTTTAGAGTATCATTCTCCATTTGATGTAACTTGATCTCTTCAAGCAAAGTCGGTTGAGCCATTACTGCTGCTAATACTACCTCATGTCCATGTATCACAAGCTCCACATTCATTTTATCCAATTCACTTATCAATTCCTTTTGTTCCGTAACCAGGTTAGCCAAATCTCCCATATTTTTCCGACTAAGGGCATCTCCAACCGTGTTGGCTTTACCAGGGTGATAATGGATCTGTAAATTGTAGTCTTTAATCAACTCTAACCACCGACGCTGCCGCATATTCAATTCCTTCTGGGTGAAAAGGTATTTGAGACTTTTATGGTCGGTGTACACTTCACAAGTAATGCCATACAAATAGTGCCGCCATATCTTTAAAGCAAAAACTACCGCCGTGAGCTCAAGATCATGCGTGGGATAATTCTTTTCATGGGGTTTAAGTTGTCGTGAAGCATAGGTGATAACCCTTCCACCTTGCATAAGCACACACCCTAATCCTTTATGGGATGCATCACTGTAAATTACAAACCCTTCGGTACCAGACGGTAAAGCCAGAATTGGAGCTGTGGTTAACCTCGTCTTCAATTCCTGGAAAGCAGATTCCCGCTCTTCTGACCATTCGAATGCAACTCCCTTTTGAGTCAGTTGTGTAAGTGGCACGGCAATTTTGGAAAAATCTTGAACAAATCTCTTGCAATAGCCAGCTAACCCCATGAAACTACACACTTCAGTCACATTAGTAGGAGTCGGCTAATTCACAATCGCCTCAATTTTGTGTGGATCAATAGAAACTCCTTCCTTTGTGATAATATGCCCCAGAAATGCCACCTCGAGTAGCTAGAATTCACATTTCTTTAGCTTTGCATACAATTTCCTTTCCCGGAGGGTTTGAAGAATTAAGTGAAGATGGGTCTCATGAGCTTCCGCATTCTTTGAATAAATGAGAATATCGTCAATAAAGACCACCACAAATTCATCCAAATAGGACTTAAAAACGCGGTTAATCAAATCCATAAAGGCTGCTAGGGCGTTAGTAACTCCAAAGGGCATAACCAAAAATTCATAATGACCGTACCGGGTTCGAAAAGCTATCTTCTCAACATCATCAGTCTTGACCTTTAATTGATGATATCCAGACCGTAAATCAATCTTAGAAAAGACTTGTGCCCCTTGAAGCTGATCAAATAGGTCATCGATTCTTGGTAATGGATACTTATTCTTGATTGTGACTTTGTTCAGTTCCCTGTAATCGATACACAGCCGGAGTGTTCCATCCTTCTTCTTCACAAACAAAACTGGTGCACCCCATGGAGATACACTCGGATGGATGAATCCTTTGTCTAGTAAATCTTGCAACTGCATTTTCAATTCTTTCATCTCAACTGGTGACATTCTATATGGAGTCTTAGAAATGGGTTGAGTTCCTGGTGGTACTTCAATTGTAAACTCAATTTCACGGTCTATTAGCTGTCCTGGTAATTCTTCTGGAAAGTCGTCCGGAAATTCACAGACAACAGGGATCATGTCGGCATTCCCATTCACCACTTGCCCCTCTAACACACTACATAAATACCCCTGACACCCTTTCTAAATTAATTTACAAGCCTTTGCTGTGGAAATCAAGTAAGGTGGAGAAGTCACTCCATGTCCCTGAAAGGTAGACTCTGATTGTCCCGGAGGGTGGAAACTAATTTGTTTAGTCGAACAATCTATAGTTGCGCCATATTCACCCAACCAGTCCATTCACAGAATAATATCAAAATAGGCCATATCAAGAGGTAACAAATTGGCATATACCCGGATATCCCCAAGTTGGAGTTCACAAGCAACATATACAGAAACACAAATTATAGGGTCTCCCAAAGGTGAAGACACACACAACATATAAGACAGGTTTTCTTCAGTTTTATCTAAATTAGGAGCAAATAGTTTCGACACAAAAGAGTGGGTGGAGCCAGAATCAAACAATACATGAGCGAAATGACCGTGAACAATAAATGTACCTGACACCACTGTTGCCGCATTTTGTACATCTCCCGGAACCAATGCGAACACCCTGCCTTGTCTCGCAGTGTCTTTATTGTTAGTAGGTTTAGTAGTGGTCTTGGTGTTGGAAGTTGGTGCAGACCCCACTGAACTTGTAGCGGTCCTATTATTACTCTGTTGATTTCTTTGAGGGCAATCCTTGATCAAATGACCCGTCTTACCACACTAAAAAAGGCTCCAGACTTCCGGTAGCACGTTCCACGATGCTTCTTCCCACATTCCGAACAAGTCGGCATTGAATCCTGACTAGGGATGGAAGTATTTGAACTCCCTAAAGTCTGGTCCTTGTTTGGTGGAGTAGATGACCCCTTCGACCATTGAGTATTTTGCCTCTTCCCTTTCCATTCCGAAATTCAACTCTAAGTAGCGAGATTCCCTTCCGCTATAACGGCCCTCTCCAACACATCAACGTAAGTGGGTAACTTCAACATGTTGACCTTATCCAGGATAGCGCTTCGTAATCCCCCTTCAAATTTACGTGCCTTCTTATAATCTGTGTCCACCATATGAGGGGAAAACCGAGCTAATTCTGCAAATTGGGCTTCGTATTCGGCGACGGTTTTGTTCCCTCATCTGAGAGTTTTGAATTCTGTTACCTTCTTATCCCGCATGCTTTGAGGGAAGTACTTATCATAAAACAATTCCAAGAATCTGTCCCACGTCAATCCTTGGTGTATAGTTCTTGTAAGCATCCACCATCTGCGTGCCTCATCCTCAAGAGTGAAGGCAACCAGTTGCACCTTTTGAGCTTCTGTGCAGGGAAAGACTTTGAATAGCTTCTCTATTCCCAACACCCACGCCTCAGCTTTCATTGGTTCTATTCCTCCTTTGAAGGATGGCGGTTTCATCTTTTTAAACTCCTTAGTAATAGTGATTGTCTGGTCTTCAGCATGGAAATCTTGTACTGCTGGAGGAGGTACCGGTGGTGGTGGTGGCGGTTGTTGTTGTGGCTGTTGCTGTTGTTGTCGTAGGGTCTCCGCCATTTCCATAATCATTCTCTCCATTCTATCCAGCCGTGCAGAAGTAGCATCTTCTGCATCTTCTGTCCTTGTTCTCACCATTGCCTACACAATAATCATTTATATGCAATAGACATATTTCGAAAGTGTTAGCATTATCAAAGTATACTTAACGTTGCCATCGCTCTTTCATATACTTTCAGGATGTCATGCAAGATGCCTAAAGCTTTTCTAGACACCCTAAAGCTCAGTGGATCCGTGTGTGAGATAGCAACTCGTGCTCTGATACCACTTGTCACGTCCTCAAACCCGCCCCTACAAGTTTGGGCATGACCCGTTCGAAAACAAACATTTAACCTGTTGTATATAACATACGGGGCCTTATCAGAAGCATATAATAAGAAAATAACGATACATATAATCTCCATTGAGCTACATCTACATGCCAGGACCTCACATGCATCATAAGTACCATAGAAAATAGGTAAAGTTCCAAACTATATCTTGTAGTATCGGTTATATACAAACATACATAAAGTCCCAGCCCCATCATGGGCTTATACGAAAATCATTGAAGTTCTATACATTCAACCTTAAATGGGTAATCAAAGGTAAGCCAATATCTTAACAAACTTTACAAAAAAAACGGCTTCATGCAGTGCCTGGACCCTCGAAGGTTGACAAAAGAAAACAGGTGTCAGGGCTAGGACTGACCACCTGGTTGGTTACCTACAGAAACAGACATAACACAGAGTGAGCCAAGCTCAGTGAATAGTAATACATAAATAAAATAATGCTTCACTTGAAATAGAATACATCAAAGCATAAAAAGGTGCACACATAGTTGGTTTGAATCTGTGTTAATTTCATGACGGTCTTGGCTCATTCTTGAAACATGGTAGCTTGCGACATGATATCTTGAAACATGATGGCTATAAGCCCTTAAACGTAATGGCACAAGCCCTTAAACATGGTGGCGTTAAGCCCTTGAATATAGTGGCACGAGGCCCTTGAATAAGTTGGCATTAAGCCTTTGAATCATGTGGCACTAAGCCCTTGAGTAAGTTGGCCTTAAGCCCTTGGACATGCTTGTATGAACTCAAGAGGTGTCTCACACGGATTCCAGAGGTGGCTCACATCGTAGCACTTAGTTCCGCGTAGCACTTTGTTTCATATTACAATAACCGAATAACTTGGTTTCAGAGTCTTCCTGAATGAATGTTTTTCATCTTTCCCATTTCTTTCTTTACATATTTTGAAACATAACATAGTTGCATTTTATGCATGAACATAATACTTATGACAATCATTAGCTACATTTGAAGCATATAACGGTACTACTACTCACAGTGTTGTAACAACGTGCTTGTTCCTCCCGAAGTGTGCCCTGCACACATTTAAACATACATATTGCTCATTTCCCTTATCAAATTACTTTCTATTCCGCTTTGCTTCGAAGGAATTTATCAATATCGAGAAGGCATCAAATATACATTTCGACAACATTAGAGGGTGCTACATGCAAAACGGAGCAACTCATATTTTTCAACATGTGCCGTACGTGCCGTTTAGGCAGAATCAAAACTCCAATTTTGTTCTTCTCCCGCACGTGCGGCCACAACCCCCGCACGTGTGGCGATTGGCTCCCGCACGTGTGGCAGTGACTCCTGCACGTGTGGTGATCCTGCATTTTCTATCCGAAATTTGCTTCAAAATCACATTCTTTTGGGACATTTTTATCAAGCTCAAATTAGCATGTTTAATTAATAGAACATAACCTAAAACTCATGTTAATAGGATCTCCAAATACATACATATCAATCTTGACATAAATTAGATCCTTGATTCTCAAACACAACTTAATTTTCTTATGCATTCAACATCACATATATGTATATATAGTGAGTTCTTCATGATTCTCATGAAAAGGTAAGAAATAAAAGATAATTTCTCCACATATATGCATAATCAACTTAGATCAAAATCATCCAATTTGAAAGCATGTTCCAAGTCTAGGTTGTACAATTATGATGGAATTACACTTAAATTTGAAGAGAGGAGTCAGAGAAGCTAAAGACTTACTTCTGAGCTTAGATCTAGACTATTCAATCTCTAATCTTGTTGAAGTTTCCTCTCTAGGTCTTCTCTTAATCAAACCTTCCCTGCTCCACTCTCCCCTTCACTTGTCTCCCAAGGGGTTTTTATGAGAAACTTCTAAGTCTTAAGTTCAAATGCTTCTCATAGACATAAATACATATATGTATATATATAGAATAAAGACGAAAATCAATCGTTTAAACATCTGAAATTGAAATTTCACAGAACCACTTAATATTACCTAAAAATTATGCTGATCACATATATGAACTCAATTTCAGATAATTAAGCTCCTAAGGCTTCCAATTCCTGCTTCTAACTTAGAGATTTAACAGATACTTTCTTTGTCTAACAGATAGACATCCCTAAACATGAAAGTCTCCTTTTTAACCATAATTTTTCAAAGGATTTCACAATAAGCATTCAAAAACACAAAACTGGGGCTGAAAATATATCAGAAAACATGCACGAGGGTCGGGTCATTACAACTCGGTCACACTGTAGCATGTTCCATAGCACTGGACATTCTCGGCACGAAACTATAATTATTAACTTGCCTACCTCTTCGGCAAAAATCTCATGCTTATTATCTCGGCATAGAAATGGCATCTTGGCTTGCTGAAATCAACATCTGAATATACGAGAGGATTCGCGTCAAATCAAGGAGTCCCAACCCACGAACCCGAGCAACCAAGAAGTAACCAAAGTTCGCTGGAAACTGTGAAACGGACCACATTTTCCGAACACTAAAATTTTCAAAGTTGTCGAAATCAAGTTTTGATCATCCCAATGTGAAGTACACATCAAGATGAATCCAACGCAACAAACCGCATCAAAATCGGTGCTAAATCGAAGTCGTATGAGCCGATCAAAGTTTGCCCAGAAAATGAATTCTTTCGCTAGAGAAGACGACCCAGCAAGCAATGAAGAAATAATCATGTGCTTCGCAGTTGCCTTACACCCTATTGATCTGAACCCTCATATCCATTTTGGATAAATATACGCCCTCAGCGGTCCGATTCCAATGATCCAATATTCGTTTCTAGCTATTTGATGCATTCTGGGCCTATTGATACGGACAAATTTTTCAAATTCAACTTTAAAAAAAAAAAAAGAATGCAAATTTTATTCAAAGAATTGAGTGCAATGGCTCTCACTTTGCATATCACCACACACCCTACTTTGTCTCGGCTCCATTTCGATATCGCCACGGCACCGAACAAGGGCAAGAAATCTGTTTCAAATTGTTATCCGCATACTCGGCAATCTTGGCCCAAGTCAATTTTATTACTTCCAAATCACAAATCTTTTTCAGAAGCAATGGGGCAAATATATGTTGGACAAGAAACTCAACTTCAATAAATTGGCAACCATTGCCAACCAAGTTCTTAGCAAATCCAACTCCAAAGGGATCCCGACACACTGCAAAGCTAAGAAAAATCGCCGACCAAAAGATCGCACAATCACCTACCCAAGTTTTGACACTAGTTACGTGGCAGTGCATCAACTTTACTCGACAAGATAATTCGACACCATTATTAATTCAACATTATGCATTATCATTATTCAGCCGTGCATCAACTTTATTCGGCTAACCAACATTGTTTGTCAACTTTATGCATTGTCAACTTTATGCAGCAACATTGGCCACAGTATTCAGCAACTTTATTCACCTAACAACATTATTCAGCAAAACAATTGCCCACTAGGACATCTTAGTCAATTTTTCGCTTTCCAATTGGGGCACATCAGCTGATCATCATCTCGGCACCTCTGATATGCATGCATACTCGGCCAACTTGGTGCAAACATTGCAACGACATTTGTGTGAGTTACACACTCCCGCTCCTTTTCACACCGCTCCATGCAAGCACCAGTTTTGGGGCAATACATTACAAACTTGGTAGTCGGCAATTTGCATTTGGCAATCGGCAGTTCGCATATTTTTTGTGCGCCGTCATTTTAACAAAGCCGAATCTTCCCTGCAACATAGGGAAATGGGAATCTTCATTCTTTCCGACTAACACCTGTCATGGACTAAGCAACTCGACAATTAAATAGTTGGCCCAATATCTACTTGGCAATTCCTTACAAGCGAAACAATATTATTGGTGATTGCACCTTATTCAGTACAGGATGCATTATTCAAAGTCCTTGCCATATTGGCACCTAGCAACTCGGCAATTAAATAGTTGGCCCAATATCTACTTGGCAATTCCTTACAAGCGGAGCAATATTATTGGTGATTAACACGTCCACCTTATTCAGTACAGGTTGCATTATTCAAAGTGCTTTCCATATTGGCACCTGGTTGCCACTTAAAATCAGCAAAAGTCTCTGGGTACAGCGTAATCTTCACACTCGGCACAAAGCGATATCAGCAAAGGCCTACACCCATGCCCGGGGGTTAAAATACCGCAGGCCTACACCCATGCCCGGGGGTTAGAATACCGCAGGCCTACACCCATGCCCAGGGGATAGAATACCGTAGGCCTACACCCATATCGGGGGTTAAAATATTGCAGGACTACACCCATGCCCGGGGGTTAGAATACCGTAGGTCTACACCGTCACCCGGGGGTAATAATACCATGGTCCATTTTTTCGCTGATATATCTGCCTTATTTAATCTACATTATTTGGTTCAGGCAATTATTTTCGTGCTTGGTACATAGAAATATCACTAGCTCAGCACGAAAATCCATATTTTGAAGTGCTTTTTGCACTCGACAATATACTACACCCTCGCTCGGGGGTCATAGTACGTGGCCTACAACCCTTGCCCGGTGGTAACAATACCGTGGCCCATCGTTATGATTTGTTTGGAACTCATGTGATATAATTTCATCCTATGATAGACATATGTATATTTATACATACATTCAAGACATACATATATTTATGCATACCTTCAAGCATACATGCAGTCATTCATTCATACATTTTATTCATTTATCCAGAGTGTTCTTTATCAAAAAACCTAACAGTTATTTGAACAACGTAACTTGGCAAGAAAAACACTCATTCCTTCTACCGCAGACAATGAAAGTTTTGGGGCAATTGTGGGAGCCAGAAAAAAATATATATATCTGCTTATTGGGGTTAACCCAAAAAAGACCTACAATGGGTCCAGCCTAAATAAATATCACACCCCCCCATCTATATAAAGGGGGGCATCCCAGAAGGAAAGACAGGTGCTCTCTCCTTACACTACACACAAACACTCTTGATTTCCTTAGCTTTATTCTTTCAAGCAAAGGACTGACTTTAGCATCGAATTGTCTCCGGCCGGCAACCCCGGTTGAATGGTGCCGATCATGCTCATATTTGCAAACACACAGGGACAAAGTTCATCACTTCGTTGGATCTCTACAACATCCATGTGAGAGGATATTTCATGGTCTCACAAAACTTAACATTCATTTATTTATTTTTATTCATTTATTCAAAGTGTTCTTTATCAAGAAACTTAACATTTATTTGAACAATGCAACTCGATAATAAAAACTCTCATTCCTTCTACCGCAAGCAATGAAAATTTTGGGGCAATTGTGGGAGCAAAAAAAAAATACATACTAGCTTATTGGACCTAACCCAAACAAGGCTTATATTAGGTCCAGCCCAAATAAATATCACACCCCTCCCCATCTATATAAAGGGGGGGCATCCCAAGAGTAAGGTATGTTTGACTCTGTAGAACACACACACACACCCATTCATTTCTACTTCTTTTTTCCTTGATTCAGTGACTAACTTCATCATCAGAGTGTTCCCAGCCAGCAATCTCGGTTGGGCGGCGTCAACTATGTTCATCATTACAGATCTACAAGGGTGAAACTCTTCTCTTCATTAAATCTCTTCAACAATCTATGTGAGAGGAATTTTTTGGGTCTCACAATTCTCTACTGCGAAAGTTTTGATGGAAAGGGGACCGGGAGAGTAGAGCCATTCACTGGGCCTCATGGGGCAAGATGACTTTGCCTAAGCTATTAGGAGATATGGGTTTTCAGGATTTTCAAGCCGTTAACAAAACCTTTCTTGCTCACCAGGGATGGAGCTTGCTTAAGTTTCCTTACTATTTTTGTGCATGGTTCTTTAATGTCGTGTTTGGTTGAAGAATTTGGGGAGGGATTTGGAAAGAAAAAGAGAAAAGATGTGTGAAACTAGGTGAAATAGAAGTATATTTTATTCACATTTCACCTACCTTTTTCATTTCTTTTTCCAAATCTCTCCTCAAATCCCCCAACCAAACACAGCATAAAGGTATCTACCACCCCAATTCGGATTTTATGCATGTAGTTAGAGGTCAAAGAGCCTCGTGGGCATGGGCCAATCTTTTGGATTGCTGTGAAGTGTTAAGACACGGGGTAAGATGACAAGTGAGTAATGGGGCATCAATCAAATTTTGGGAGGATAAGTGGGTTCCATCGGTGAGAGGATTTCGAATCATATCTCAGAAACCTCCCCGTTGTAATATTGTGATTGTGAATGATGCTCTTCTTTTAATTGGAAATAGCTGGGATATCCCAGCCCTTAACTCAGTCCTCTCCCCTAGAAATTGAGGAAATCCGTGTAATTCCCACTTCCATATGCAATGGTGAAGACTCTCTTGTTTGGCATCACGCTCTTAATTGACAGTATATACGGTGCAGTCTGGGTATAAGGTTGCTGTGGGGTCTCAATTTGGTTTAAATTCTAGTGGACCTTCCTCATCTTTTTAACTCCTAGGAAATTTTTGGGAGCTTATCTAGAATCTGCCCATTCCAACTAAGTTGAGGCATTTCTGGTGGCGCGAGTGTCACAATCTCTTGGCTACAAAGCAGAACTTGTTTAGACAGAGGTGTGCTTCCAGTATTTTATTATATGTGCAGTATATATTTAATGTGAAATTCCATGTGCAGTTGAGTTTAATTGTGTGAATTATATGATTATGGGTTTATATCTGTCAATTACGAGAAAAATCTGTTACAATGGTGATATTTAGATTAGTAATTGAAAGCCCTAGAAGCTTGATAACTCGAAATTGACTCTATACTTATGATAAGTGTGATTTTTAGGTCATAATGTGAATTTTTGTAAAAAATTGATTCGTAATGATTAAACTGATTAATTTATGGTTAAACCTTAAATTACCCTTTTAAGCTCTTAACTTAGTAACTTCTATCACATAAAAAGTATCTCCTGGGAGAAGAAGAGAGTTGGAAAGGGAGAGAAAGGGGAGAAGGCTTCAACAAGAAAGAAATTGGAGAATTGAGAAGTATTGTAAAGATTTGGGCTCAAGGTAGGTACAATCTACCTAGAATAACCTTTCTAATTGATTTAAGCACGAACTTTTCTACATATATGTAAGTTAGGGTTTATAATTAAGATCAAGTGTGAGATGAGTGATTAACTAGAAGAATACTTCTTGTGTTAGGTTGATTTGGTGTTATGTTGAGCCCTAAGGAGGGGAATTACAATTTATTCCACAGTTTTTCATGTTTGAATTCATCTATGTATTTAGATAGATAAATATGTAAATTTATAAAGCCAAATATAGCTAGAAATTTAAAGGAATTGAGTTTTGTTTATGAATTGGAAGAGAATGAAGACTTAATTGAGTTTGTGATTCATGTTAGTGTGATGCTATATCATCATATTGTATCAAATTCCTTAATTTTGTACCTTGTGATGTGTTGACCTAATTGGATATTTGCCTTGTTTTAGACTGCTCAAAATAGGGATTTAGACCGCTTGTGCGAGGCTCATGGCCGCACGTGCGGAAAACAGGGGAGTCAGAAGTTGAGACACTGAAATAAAAGCACATGCAGGGCGCACGTGCGGCCCACCTTCCCCCACATGTGGGAAAGGACTTCCGCACGTGCGGCCCAAGGGAAAAAATCCTATGTATTTCTTCTCTTCTGTTTGACCCTCTGGGAATGCTAAAACGTGCATTTGAAGCTTTTAAAATGCTTGTAATCTAATGTAGAACGAATCAAATGTTGATTTAAAAGGAAAAATTAAAGAAAATAGACTAACTTATGAGTTGCATGCTGTCTGTAGGTCACGTGTAGGAAGAGACTTTTGCTCCGCCACAACACTGCGAGTAATAGTACTGTAGTGATATGTTTATTTGTTGCTAATAGTTATCGTTAGCATACTGTGATTCGTGTATGAGCTATGTCTCTATGTAGTGAACAATTGGAAAACTTATGTGTGACATTGAGTAATGGTATCCTTATGGACCCAAGGTCGTTCTGTCTTGTCATTGCTGGGCCTGAGGCCGTTCAGATAACAGTTATATCTTGTTGGCAGCAGCCCAAAAGCTGAGGGAGGTGATGACATGCCGATGTCTCACTGACCCTAATATGATTTGAATTGATTATGACTCGTGGCCTAAGGCTGAGGGAGGTGGGGAACATGTCGATGTTCTACCTACCCTCCTGTGTTTAAACAGCTATTGATATGTGGGCCTAAGGCCGTTTTGTAAGATATATGGGCCTAAGGCCGTTCTACATGATATTGGGCCTAAGGCCATTCTGCATAAATATTGGCCCTGAGACCGTTCTGTATAAATGTTGGGCCCAAGGCCGTTTGGAAATGAATATAGAACAAGAACTAGCGTGTGAAGAGTATTTATATACACCGTGATTTTTGTTTATTTACGCAATTTACCTACATACTATTATTCACTAAGCCCCGCTTACTGCGTGTTATGTAAGTCTATGCAGGTAATCAGCTCGGTGGTCAGTCTTAATCCAGCCCTAGCAGCCCTTTTGTCAACCCTACTGTGTTCAATCAATTAAGTGGAACGTATTCATTTTTGTAGAGTTCCTTCATGGCTCGTCATGGTGGGTTCGTTAATAATTTTTTCAGATGTCATTAGACATGTATACCTTTTATCATTGAGCGTTTTAATTATACCCCAAGTTATGGGGTTGGGATTATATATGTATGTATGCAAATAGTTTTTATGGGCTGGAACATGTAGTGAAATATCTTGTGATCCTGGCATGTAAACACTAGCTTAATGGATATCATTTTGAATTACTATTTGCTTCCATTCAGGCCCCATTCTATGTAAGGTATTTATTCTATTTGATTATTTGGTTTTGAGACTCATTGTCAGGTTGGTCACGCCCAAACTTTTAGGGGCGAGTTTGGGGTGTGACACCTGTAGACCCCCTCTCGGCAGTCTTCAAAATCTCATTCCTCCATTCCATTATGTCCTCACCCATTTCACCTCTAGCTATGGCTATAGTGTCACACAACTTTGGAAATCATCAATGACCTGGTTTTGTGCTATAATTTTATTTTATTTATTTTAAAATTTGTACTAAAATATTTGGTGCAAGTCTTTGTTTTTATAAAGTAAATATAAGAATAAATTATATTGATAATTCTTGTAATTTGTCTCTAGTATTAATTTGGTTCTTGTAATTTTAATTTCATCAATTTACTAGTCTAATTATGAAATTAAGTGAAAAATAGTATATTTCTTATGTTCAAATGAATTGAGAGGCTAATAACCAATTTAAAATGATTTATTTCCTTTTTAATAAACAATTTTTTTCTTGATTTATGTTCATTTTCTTAATGAATAAAAAAGTTAATATAACTAAAAAAAACTATAGGAACAAGTTATATAGTTTATATCTAAAAAATAAATATTAAAAAATTGAGAAATAAATTATATTTTAAAATTTCATTTATTATACATACATATATATGTATATATATATTTCATTTGGCTTCATTTGGGAAGTGAGTTGACTTTTCGACTTGTTTTAGGAAGTAGGTTAAAAGCTAGTTTTTTTTTAGCTTTTTTTAACTTTTAAAAATAAAACGTGTAAAAAAGTAGAGAGATAATGTGATCCAAAAGAGGTTCTTCCCAAAAGATTGGGTTGGACTTTTAAATTTTTTTTTTTTTTTACTTTTGTTAGAAAAAAAGTAAAATGATTGTGGTTTGAATGTGATATTTTATCTTATTGACTTTTTAACCTATTTTGCCTTTTTGTAACTATATTAACCAAAAAGTCCCCTTAGCCTACATGCCAAACAAAGGCAATATATGAAAGTAATTTTCCAGCAAAGTTTTGAGTTTGTCATTTCCAGGGTAGGAACAAGTAAAAAAAAAAAAAGAAAAAAAAAACACACAATTGGCTTATCCCATTATGTTTTCATAATAATTGTTATTATTATTATTATTATTATTATTATTATTATTATTATTATTATTATTATTTAGATTCATATGAAAAGTAAAGAACAAGTGTTAAGGAGTTAAAGTTACAACAAACAGAAGGCTAGTCCCTCACAAAGCTAACTCCAATCATGTCATCAATAAGGAAAACTACAACTTCAGCTAGAGGATTATCAAGAAATACAACATGCTCATTTTGAGCTACTCCCATGTTGGCTAGATGATCAGCAACTTTGTTTCACTCACGTAGGGTGTGTCCAAGAGAGCTGTTACACCAAAGTTTTTCTTTGTCACTCAAAATTTTCCATCCAAGTTTGGTTAGAAGAGTAGTATTTTGATCTCTAGCTTTTCTGATACCAAGACCACCCTCAGCCTTACTCTGGCACACATTGTCCGAATTAACCAAATGAACTTCTTTCTAGGTGTCATTGTCACCCCACAAGAAATTTCTATTAATTCTGTCAATGTCATCACAAAGCTTTCTAGGGAGTTCCATGGTTTGCATGGTATAAGTGGGTATGGCAGAAGTCACTGCTTGAATGAGGGTTGCTCTACCAGCTAAAATAAGTGTTCTAACTTTCCAACCTGAGAGTCTGGCTTTCATCTTATCGAGGATTTCAATGAACAAGTTTCTGGAAACTCTCTGATGAAGTAAGAGGGAGCCAAGATATTTGCCAAGGTTATGAGTTAGGGGAATGCCACTTTGAAAGCTAAGAGCTTTGGCGTGGTTTCTAGGAACATTAGGGGAAACAAAGAGTTTGAATATAAGAAGATTAACTTTCTGACCAGACACGTCACAGAACTCAGAGAAGGCATCCATAATGATTTCACAATTAGGTGGAGTAGCTTAAGCGAAAAGGATCAAATCATCAACAAAGAACAAGTGGGATAGTGATGGGCTATTTCTTGAAGCCTTATAGATTAAATTCACAAGACAAAAATAATTATCCCTTGGTTTATAATTTTCAATCCTCATTGTACCCTTAAATTGGTTAGAACGTGACAGAGAAGTGACATTCTAAATATACTTGCTTTATTTGTTTTTCAAATTTTCTGTTTTTTCTTTCCTTACTAGTGATTATCGTTGGAATCCATGTTGAGAAAATTGTGATGCTAAATATTATTAAAACTATCCTGTCTATGCACACACACATATTTATGGACGTATGGATGTGCGAAACAGAATCAATTTCTTATAGGGGCAGTTGTGTTTTTTTTCATTAATCATCTTCAAGTTCGATGTACGATCAAAATTGTAATTTTGTTTTTGCTGCTTTTGTTATATAGATATTAACCTTTTGCTTTCACTTTATAATAAGAGAAAATAGAGTATAGAGAGAGTGCTAAGTTGTAACTATCTAAATCAACTCTAGTCGATCATGCATTAGGAAGGGAAGGAAAAGTGAATGAACTATTAGTTTCTTTTTTTTTTTTTTTCTTTTCTTTTTTTTTTTCACTTTTCCCTTCTATTTTCCTTTCCTTTTGCAAATCCCTACTCAAATTCATGATCCAATCACAATCTTAGTTGTCCTTGTACAACTTTTCTCTACTTTCCCATGTATCCTTTATCTATCTTGGGTGACTTATTTTTGACAAAAGCACCATATTGGGTCTGGCATATTTTTTTTTATACTGATAATGCTTCTTGCACTTGCATGGATATGTCTTTCCAGTTATTACTGACTTAACACACTATTTTCATGATTTTATAACTAAATGATTGTGACTGTTTTAACTTCTTCTTCTTCTTCTTCTTCTTCTTCTTTATTTATTTATTTATTTTGCAGGTGAAATGTTGGCAAATTCAACGATAGACAAGGGATCCTCAGGCTGCTAGGACTATTCATACTAATTTTGAGAAAGGGTTCATCTGTGCTGAGGTAATTCCTTGAACCATTTTTTCCCTTTTTTCAACTGTCTACAGTTTGTTGTCTTATTGTTTTTTTCTTTTTCATAATATTTTAAGAAGTTACATTGACAGTTCATTGATTTTTATTTTATTTTATTTTATTCTTTACTTTCTGTTGTTTATTTATGACGATTCAGAACTGACATCTAGGAAAATCATCCAATATGTTTACATAATATATTTACCAATGAGCTACTTGAAAAAATTTCCATGGAAAAAAATCAACCTGATTGTAATATATTGCTATCCTTATAAGGCTTCAAAGTGCATAATCCAGTGCTGATTCTTTCTTTTTAAAAAATGAATTCCTTGTTATCATCTTAAAAACACCAAATAATACTGTTGGACAGTGGAATTGCTAGAAAGTGCTGACTTTGAATTTGTGATAATAACCAGGTGATGAAATTTGAAGATCTAAAGGAACTTGGCAGTGAACCGCCTGTTAAGGTATATGCTTTAATTCAATGAACTCCCCTAAAATATGTTGGAAATAATGGTTTATAGGCTTATTGGGCTAACTTTGAGCCCAATTTTGAGTGAGCCCTAAACGTCTTTTGGGGTGGGTCCGAAAAAGTAATGTATTCCTTGCCGTATAGCAAGTCACACAGTGAAGATGGTTCGTCAAACCCATTTATGAGTGAATGGGAACTTGACGTCATTTTCGGGTTCGTGGAATGGACATTTAAAGAATTAAATATGGGTTTCCTTGAAATGAGTTGTCCCACGTTGAAACTTTAAGTGAGGTTTATTAAGTATATAAGCTCTAGATTACAACACTTGGGTTGGGCCCCAAGGGGCACCCCAAGTTTGTAGAAGGGAAGACTTATGGACGAAATGAACCTTAGCCCAAACCACCACACACGCGCGCCACCGCTACCGTCCGCCTGGCCAAGCCGTGCCTAGTCGGGTCGGTTCTAATATTATTTTTTGGAGAAAATTTATTTGAACTTTTTCCAAAAAACTTATCGAAATTAATTCATTCATGAACTTAATTTTTCTATCCATTTTTTACTTCTTCAGTCTAATTTTTCAAATAGATCAAGCCGTTCAAACAGTTTTTCAGATTTGTTGGAACCTAGACAGATTCAAATCTGCTAGATTTGAACAGATTCAAACTGCAGTTCACTGGTTCAACTGCGACCAGATCTGTTGAACTGCATCTATTCGACAGTTTTCATATCTATTCAGATTTTTTGGACAGGTTTATTATTGTTAAGTTTCAAACAGATTGAAAAATAAAACTGCCAACAGTTCTGCACAGTTTTGTAACTGTTACAGTTACAGATCTATTTGAATTTTGAATCATACATGTTCAAAACAGTTTCACACCTGCAGTCTGGTCACCCGAACTAAAATACAAAGGTTGAGCAATGACAGAGGCGGACTCTGTTTACGCGGATAAGGACCATTCGCTCGGCTTCAACATGACCAAGGATTTGCTTCTCCGTGTGGACATGATGAAGAATGAAGAACTGTCCGACCTGAAAGTCCTTCGGTCGGCTACAAAATTGGTCATTCTGGTAAGTGATTGAGTTATTATACTTCCAAGTTATCGATCGGTTTCTCATACTAACTTCTGCATTGCTGTAGGCCGCGCAGAAAAACTGTTTGGTGCACCAACGTATGATTTTTGTGCTGCAGACTTTGAGGGAGGCTATCGTTAAAAACAAATCCAAGACGGTTGAGCTGGAGAAGCTGAAGACTGCACACGGGGTAGTGTTAACCGAGCAAGATCTCTTAGCTGAGAAGTTGGCAAAGGCTAAGGAGAAGAAGGATAAGGCTGTGCAAGCCAAAAATGAGAGATATCTGGCCGAGCTACCCAAACTCCACGCCATCCACCAGGCCGAGCTAAAAAAAGAAGTGGACAACGCCAAAGATCGGGGATACGCTGAAGGAGAAAGGGTGTACGGGCTACACGTGGCGGGCATCAAAGACATTTTTTAGTGTTGCTAGAAAGCGACTGTGGAAAAACTCAGTCAGGCGCTGGAGTCCGAGGTGTTCAATAAATCTCACCTGCCTTCATTCCCTCCCATATGCAGGCATATGCTGCCGCCGTGCAGTAAAAGTTAATAGACGATGCTAAGGAGGCAAGCGTGGACGATGAGTGTAGACACCCCATTTTTGACCGTCCTCAAGACTTGGACGTCACCATTGGAACAATTGGTGATTACCCTTGTTTGTGTTCGTTCGGAGTTCCCGGAGGTCTCGGCTACGCGCCTTGCCTCAAGATCTCCGAACTTGACTGTTTAGTGTCTGGTTTTGCACAAAACACTTGTGTTTTGCCTTGGAGGGGCAGGGAATGCCTTGTGATGCATCCCCGCACTTCACCGGCCATGGCCAGAGGCCACCGGCTGGTTTTTGCTGCCATCGACAATCTATATTGCCGGTCGGCATTCTTTGCTGCCGGTCGGCACTCCCCTTTGCCAAAATGGCATTTTTGGGCAGCCGACTACTGTTCATCTTCTTTTGCAAATATTTTATTACAGCTGTCTTGCATTTGGCTCCCCTCCATACACGTGTATGAAGGGATCTCTCTCTTTAGAAGCTTGTCTTGTAAGCTTTACAAGACAAAAGGCTCTATAAGAGGAGCCCTTCTCTCCCTTGCTTAGCATTAGACACTTTGGAGAGTTTGGACAGCCATATTAGGGTTTTGAGTTCGAGGGTTAGAATCCATACACATTCTATCTCTATACCTCTCTATTTTTACCTTTGTGTGTGTTTAATTGTGTTTGTGTCTTACTATTGCACACAAACACATAGTGTTTCACCTTCTCTTAGCTACTGAGGTTTTAAGATTCAAGCCAAGGAGGACTGTTGGAGCATCATTTGTGAAGGTGATCTACAAGGGTGAGAGACTTCCCTTTTATTCCCCATTTTTGCATTGCTTTTCTACCTATCTTAGAGCTGTTTTTGTGCTTATTGTATAATACAAAAAAGTTCTATTTTTTAGCCCTTTTGATTGTTTATTCAGAGTGTTTTGTGGTTTGGGTTTGTTTGACCCCTCCTAAGCCTTGTAAGGCTCCTTTTTGTGCTATTTTTGTGCAAGTTTCGAGACTTTGGTGTTTGGGCCTCTTCACCACTGAAATCTTGAGGGATTTCAGTGGCGGAGATGGTGCCTTGAAGTCTCCAAAAGGGGAGGGCCACCCCCTCTCCTTGTTGTCCTTGAAAGGGACCCTTTTTGGCCTCTTGAGGGAGCATCATGTTAGAGTGTGTATTGATCATGTCTTGGTTGTTTTCCATGCTTATTATGCCATGATATCACCTTGTTGTGTGTTGGTTTTGGTACACCATGCATACTTAGCATACCTACCATGTAATGCCTTGTTATTGCCTTAATATGCCTTGGGTTGTTAGCCTTTGCTCTAGCATGTTTTAGGTTTAGCCTTGTGAAGGTTTTGTGCCCATTTTGTCATGCTTTAGGTCTGTCCATAGTTGTTTGGATTGATCTTGGCATGCGTAGTATAGCTCCTTTGTATTTGAGCTTGTATGCTTCAAGTATGTGAATGTGCAGTATGTGTTGCTTGCATCATTTCGGTGGTTTGGAACCACCCTACATGTTATTTCAGTCCCTTTGACATGCTCATATGTTTGCCTTGGATGCCTCTTTGAAGCTTTGGAAGCATGCCTTGCATGCTCCTTGTTTAGCATTTATGCATGCCTTTAAATTCAAACCATCTAGATGCTATCTAGTTGGTCTTTTGGGCTTAGTTTCATGTGTTAAAACTCTGTTTTTGGTTGCCTAAGTCCTGCCATGTGTGGTTGTACTAAGTGTAGTCCATTGCCTCTTTGGTGAGCCTTGAATGCTTGGACCATTGTTGCATGTTTAGCTTGCCTTGTTGCTTGGTTTGGCACCATGTTTTAACATGATTTTCAGAGCTTATGTTGCATGCTAATTGTCCATGATATCCCTTTTCAAGTGTGCCTTAGAGTTGCTTATTTAATGCCTAAGTGTTGGTCCAACTTACTTGCATGTGTGTATGTATGTTTGATCCCAATTCCTTGGTTTTTTTTTTGGCCACTATTTTAGGCCTATTTAGAGTTGCCTAAATCATGTCGAAGTCCACCTTTTCATCAGTTTGCATTGCCTCATGTTTGCTTGTATGCTTGCATAAGTGTCTTGCCATGAAATGTTGCATCCTTAGCTTGCATGCCTAGGTTGCATTGCATCTTGCATGCATGCCTTGTTCCTTGACTTGGTAAAAGGAATTGGGCCTTGGTTCGTTTGTTTGGTTTGCATTTCATTTGACATGAAAGTTGCACACTTGATTCTTTGGGCCATCATGCATGGAAATGCGTGATTGGCGGTCCGAGAATCGAGACACATGCCCTTTTGTGTCACAAACATGATAGGGGACATGATTGGTGCATACATTGCTTGAATTGAATTGCCATGCAAGTTCTGTCCTCTGCTGCTGTGAGTTGCAGGTTCTGCAGGCATTCTTTGCCGACCGGCAGTAAATCACCAGCCGATGGATTCATTTTGTGCCGGTGACCACAATTCACTGCCGGTGGTAATTCTACTCAGCCGGTGGTGATTCCCAGTATCCAGAGAAGCATCCTTGAGACTTTGGCAGTCTTCAGAGAGGCAGAGCAGGGAAAACAGAGGCAGACTATGCATGGCCGTGCACTTCCGAGCAGGACCTGAGCATGCGCTGCATCTGGCTCTCCTCCCGAGGCGGTTTACTGCTTTTCCTAGTTTAAATTAGTTTGTTAACTGATTAGGCAATTTGTAATATTTAATTAGCTTGCGTAGTTAATTAATTTGTATTATTTTTTTGGTCCCTCCAGGCGAGGGCAAATCTGTAATAAGTGTGGGTGAGTGTGTGAATGTCTTCCAACCCCCATTTCTTCCTTCCCTTTTATTTACCTGCTTGTGATGGTAGATTAGGGCATGTTTAGATTAGCATACCTTATGCTATGCATGCGTGCATCCATACATTTGTTTTGCATGCACCGGGCTCGGTACATCATTCTAACTGCATTTGTATTTCAATCCCAAATTGAATACGTGCATTAATTGGTTGCATTTCACATGCCATGTTTAGGTTAGCCGAGCCTACTGTAATTGCATCTTGCATGTGCTGCATTAGTCAACTTGACATGAACTAGGATCACGCATGTTTGCTAACTAGTTTATTGTTTTGGCACGGAGTACGATGTAAGTATTTATGCTTTAGCAACTCGCATGCGTGTGAATGTTAACATGATAGCATGCTTACCATGTGGCTAGACGCTTATGTGTTATAAATTGTTTGAATGCCTGTGGGTGAAGGTTGGATTGTTTGAGTTGGAAAAACTCGTTGAAATCCGTATTTTAGCCTACTTGCGAGTAGCAAATTCCAAAGTACTTTTTTAAGACAAATGGATATGCAATGCTTATTTCCAAATTAGGCAATCTAGTCTATACTTGTTTGCTGCGCGCATAACATAGTAATGCTAGGCTAACAATTGGTTTAAGAACACATAACGTTTTCAAAAACGAATATCATGGTTAGTAGAGGCCGATCTTCGGATCGGGCGAGAGGGGGTGCTCATAGCCGATCTTCCCCAATCGTACCCTAGCTCCAGAGCCGAGACAACTCCGGTGATGACGGACATGTGGCCTTTGGCACCGAGTCAGGGTTTCCTAAGGTCCCCCGTAAAAAATATTTAGGTGGCGACTCTGTATCTGGCAAAGCAGTCCATGTTTGGCACTTCTTTTCAAAAATCTGTTTCTCAAAACGATTTTCCGGATTTGAACTCTTTGGTTCAGATTAAGAACCGTGACAATTTGAGAGTCCGAGCTGTAGTGACCCCACAAATGAACAGAACGGGACTCACCCTCCCGGGCCGTTCGGGGACGTCTACAGTTTCTGGCGACTCTGCTGGGGATTTAGAGAGCTTGACTCGAACTCATGATATCCTGTTTTGATCTCATTTGTCTGTCTCTTTGCATTGCATGTGCATAGGTGCACCTAGGAACACAGTGTTTGCCATCTGCCATTCCTGAACGGTTTGCCGGAGGCTTGTCTTGTCAAGGCATGACCATAAGGCTGACCGGTTATGGGCTCTGACAGTATGGGAACACAAACCCCGATTTTTCCGGGGCACCCCTTTTTGACCATTCGACCTAGTGCATATTCGAATCCGTAGTGACCATTCCAAGTTAGGACAGGTTGCTTACCCGATGTTAGGTTGTTTGAAACTGCTGCATGCATAGTGGAACCCTAGCTCCTGACAAAATAGGACAGGGGAACCCTACCCCAACATAGGGGTGTTTTGGCTCTCTTTACTTGCTATGTGCTTTTAGAATGTGTCTCTACAGGAAAGTACATGTCAGTTTGCAAGTTTGAGTATCGAACCTGAGGGCACCAGTATCAGTGTTGTTGAGAAATCAGTTATCTGCGGGTATCAGGTTCAGTTTTTGGAGACAGTGATTTCTGGGAACAGTGATCAACAGTAGAGTACAGTTGTTCAGCTACACCCGTGTTTGATCTGTTTGGGCTGAAATGTTGTTTGTTGTCTCTTTCAGTTTGGATAGCCGGTACAGAATAGCCAGTGTTCCCCTTGCTGAGGCAGGACTTATGATGACGCAGAATTCAGAAGAGATCGTGGTTATGACAACTGCATTAGATCAAGGGATCACTCTGCAATGTGAGGCCAACATTGACGTGTCACATCCACCCAGGTCGCCTGTTGCGCACCCGGTTTGGGCCCCCCAACTATACCAGGCTCGCGAGCCTACTACATTCGAACTAATGGGGATGATAGGTGATCTCCAGAGGTCTGTGGCGGATCTCGCCTACAGAATGTCAGCGTCGCCTCCAGCCGCACCGTATGCCGGGAGTTTTGTACCCCAGGAACCCCCGTTGTTAGGGCAAATTGTGATCAAACTTAGCCAACCGGAGATGGCCTCCAGCTATGGTAATGACATATCAACATCGAGCCAAACCCTCGATCAGGCTGAGGCCAGAGGAAAAGAAAAAATGAAGGCAGATGCCGATCCCATTGAACAACTGCTGTGGGCAATCGAGGCTTTGAAAGCCGGGGGGATGAACAAGCAACGGGTATCCGCAGTTGTGGCAAAAACTATGGAGGATGCTTTCCCCACTCCACCTGAGGGTAGTTCAAGTCAGTTGGAAAATTGGGATGGGCCCCGTCATGCCAGAATAGTTCCTTCTGTTCCCGCCCCTGCACCCGGGAAAGATCAGAAAGCTAAGGTGGCGCCTGCCGACCCTTTCGCTTGTGCGGCTAGTAAGAGCGCTCAGACTCCAAAGTACCTGCCCCGGGGGTGCAAGACCTTTCATGCTCTCTACATGCCTCTGTCCAAGGCACTTCAGATCCTTGCTGAGAGAGGACACCTTAAACCCTTGGAGCCTCGGCCTCTCCCGAAGAATCTCCCTGCTACGCATGATGCTGCTCAGTACTGTGCGTACCACTAGCAGACAGGCCATGCTACCGACAATTGCTTCTGCCTCCGTCATGAGGTGCAAGATTTGATTGACAACGAGGTTATCCTCCCGCCTACCTCATCCAAGTCCGTTACCACCCAGTTATTAGATTTTGAAGACACAGATACTGCAAGTATGTAATCAGAAAGTGAACCACCTGCGGGCGGCATCTGGTATATTTTGAATGTGGCATCTGGCACGCATTTTGAGCATCTGTGAACGCTAGCCTTGTAAATTCTGGCTTGGATATCGAGTCGGTCTTTTGTTTTGAGTCTGTCTCTTTGTCTTGAGTCAGTCTTTTTGCTTAAGGGTCTGTCTTGTTGTAGCGAGTCAGTCCCCTTTGTATAGAATACCAAGTGATTCTGGGGTTGTTGCTCCGAACATCGTTTTGTCTTGTAATTACCTGTTTTTGCTTTTTGAGTCTGTTTCTGCCGAGGAGCCAATTACACCAACAAATCTGAATGAAACAGCTGTTGCTATCTCACTTTCATGCTTTCTTTCAGTATAAGTACCAGAGAATTTGATTGGGCAGACAGTACATCTCGCCTGCTCTCCTGCGTGCCAAACTCATTGCATTAACCTAAGTTTTTCAAAAAAAACCCTTTTGAACACTGCGGTGATAAAAACGAAGAGAAAGGAATTCCTCGGCTTTTGCAAAATTTTGATCATTTTGAGAGAAAGGAGAGGCATGCTAAGCCTTTAATGAATGAAACCATGCTTGTTAGCGTGAGTACTGAGAAGCACCCTGGCTTGATCCAAATTGGTTCCACACAATCTTCGGCACGAGCGATTCGTCGCTTTCTTAAAAACTTTCAAAAACAAATGTTTACACGGCCCTATGAAGACCTGTGTGGAACCGCTCTTGAGATTGCGCAGCCTAGGATCGCTCTCAACCTCAAGATTCGACCCGTTCATTTTGAAATCTTGAGCCCGTTCAAAAAGTTCAAAGGTCAAACGTCATGCAAGGTCTGTATGGCCAGATCAGGAGCAACCCTCGAACAAGAGGCGCCGAAGTCGAATCAAAAGATTAGATCTCACCAAAAGAAGCTCGTGGAGCAACCATGATGGATTCTTCCGTAAATCAGTGCAACAGCCGTTCTCCTAGACACAGAGAGGCTTCAACTTCAAAAACCATTTGGCATGGACTTGTTACACTTTTACCCTTTGAGAGGCTCGCTGGGCCGAAAACCCGGAAGGGCGACCCAGGCAAAAGTTAGAGCAAGAGAAAAAAAAAAAAAAAAAAAGCAAAAATATACAAAAAAGAAAAGAAAAGAAAAGAAAAGAAATGAGGAAAAGAAAAGGAAAAGAAATGAACAAAAAAAAAAGGAAAATAAAAAGAAGCTCGCAAGGTCAAAAACCCGCATCGGGCGCCTTGGCAAAAGTTAGAGCCTGAAAATTGAAGGTTAAAATACCCGAGTGTACCTTAACCGGAACTACGTGAGGCTTGATTCCCATTATTGGGATACGTAGGCAACTTCATCCTGAAGTCCAGCCCCCAACGCTTTCATAGCGTCTCAGTCCATACAATGGTTTCGATTTCATCCCAAAGTCCAGTCGCCAACACCTTCCAAGGTGACTGTGTCCATATATTTGTTATAACCGTCTTCGTCATCTTTGCGTCCAAGAGCTCGACCACCGCCAATGAAGACTGTTTGCGGACTGCTGCGGCACCATCCAAACAAGGGGCAACTTTCCGTTGCCACGAGTCGTCGTGAGCCGCCTTTCAAACCAGGGGCAACTTTCCGTTGCCATCCACCCCTTTCAAGCCAGGGACAATTTTCCATTGCCTCCGATCCAGGGTTGCGCATCTCAAAGAGTAAGTTCCATGCTCGTTGAGCGTTAACTGTTTGCAAAATAGTTTTTGAAAATTTTTACTAAGGTTGACTATTTTCTCGAAAACTATTCCATTTTCCAAAACTGGACCATTGTCTTGGACCCGAAAGGGAAAATTTTCAGTGCTTACAGCCTGATTTGCATGATTTTCAAATCAAAAATTGAACAAGTAAGTTAATCCGACTCTCATTTTGATCAAAACTGTTTTAGTAGAAAACAAAAACAAAGAATGGTGAAAATGATGAACTAGGGGTACAGTTGAGCCAGGCGCTCTGTCCCCCCCCCCGGTCGTCAACGTACTTGCCAGAAGAGCACTCTACCCACCAGAAGAAATAGCTGTGAGCTAACGGCATTGAGCATGAACCCACACCTTCCTATTTATCCATCAATCACCCTGGGGAGGGATGAAAAATGGGAGAATAAAGAATAGAGAGGTGTAAGTTGAGAGAAAAGTAAAGAATAGGGTTTTGAGAGAAAATCCGAGCTTGAGTGCCAGAGTGATGTGAGAATCACAAATGAGAAAAGGGTGGGAAACGATACCCAGAGAAACTGGCTCCTCGTGATCAGAGGTCCCCCGGCTTCCTTAACGCGTCTGTATGTCGTGTCTTTTGTTTTGTTTACCTCAACCTTTGTTTTAGGTCTTTTCCGAGCGTGTCTCGTTATGTTTAGGTCGTGCACCCTTTTGTTTAAGTCCTCCCCGCTGTGTTCAATTGTAGGCTCGATACCCTGGTTTGAAAAACCCTTATTTAATTTCAAAAATCGTTTATACTCAGAATGCTGTGCCATTCTCTATATTTGAGCGTGCTTCAACTTTAACCGGTTCCATCTTTGAGCTCCGTCTTGTCAGATTGGGCCGTTTGTTCAGGATTTGCTGTGTGCGAAATGAACCAAATGCTGTGTTATGGGTTGTATGCAGATTAATCCCCAGTAGAGTAAGGGCTGTGTATCCAGAATCAGGCAGTGGGTTGCTTGGTTTATTTTGCCGTTGGCTGTTTAATTATTTGATTATTACCATGCAAATGTTCAACATTCAGACAACTAATCATATTTCATTTACATTGAGGTGTAACATGGTGCGATGCAATACATAAGATATGTAAATGTAACACTTTTTTTTGAGATAAAAAGTTTGTTCATTTCATAATCTTTTTTTTTAAGTACAAAGTTTTGAGGGAAACAAAAATCTGCCTGCGGCAGTACAAGGTAATCTAACTACCAACAAAAAGGAAAAGTACAAAAAAGAAGAAAAACAACAAAAATCTATATCCATGTCAAGCGACTCCGGGGGCTATCGGTCTGTCCTAGTCCTCTTCCTGGACGAAGGTCCAGGAGCATCATCAGCATCGTCATCAGAGCCTGAGCTAATGCCGCCTCCGGTCTCCTCCTTCGATGACTCCGCCTCCGACTCTGCCTCCACCTCCGACTCGTCATCATTATCATTGTCATCATCAGGGACGGGAGCCCGCGAGCTACTCCCGACATGAGTGTGCCCCGCCTTGGTGCGGGGGAATACTCTGCCCTCCTCATCTCTCCCTCGGGCGGGGACGGAAGGTCCAGGTGGAGCACCTCCTACCACGGGAATCTGGAAGGGAGGCTGAAAAAGTACATAAAAGGCAAAGGCATCAGTATACTGTGAACAGTTTATCAGTGCAGAATACGGTGTATGAGTACAATGTGTGAATGCCGTTAGCAGTTTATCAGAGCGGTGTGTCAGTGCAGAATGCAGTGTATGAGTACAATGTGTGAATGCTGTGAACAGTTTATCAGAGCGGTGTATCAGTGCAGAATGCAGTGTATGAGTACAATGTGTGAATGCCGTGAGTAGTTTATCAGTGCAGAATACAGTATATGAGTACAATGTGTGAATGCCGCGAGTAGTTTATCAGTGTAGAATGCGGTGTATGAGTATAGTGTGTGAATGCTGTGAGCAGTTTATCAGTGCAGAATGCAGTGTATGCAGTGTATCGGACGTTGTGAGATCAGTGTGTCAGGTGTTGTGTCGTGCATCAGATTACGTGAATCAGCTTGTGAGTGATTTGAGGCCGTGATTAGAAGAACATACCGGAATGCTGTAGAGGGCCAGGAGGTCAAAGGTCCGCTGTAGCATCCCCATCATGGAGGCATTCAGCTCCACGGACTGCCGGGTGTACTCGGAAGACGCCTGCAAAAGTACAAGATATATCAGTATTCCGTGGAATATCAAACAAACTGAAATGAAATGCCAATGCAAGATGCAAAATGGAGTAATACATACCGGATGCAAGTCGGGGATGCCGGCTAACTCATGACCAGCTGGGGGAGGAGCGAAGGGGATCTGGTAGGTCGCCCCATCCTGCCCTCTGTATGTCAGTACGGTGGGCAGAGCAGGCCAACTGGTCCCCCGTCCTCCCTGAACTCTGCCCGTGCCACGGACTCGAGCCCTCCTCGATGCCCCAGCTCCAGCTCCCGCTCCTGCCCTAACTGCTGGTGCCACGGGCCTGGCTCCCTCAACTCGACGGCCGCCGCTCAGAGACCGCATAATGTACGTCTGCACGTACTCTCGGTAGTCGCTGATGCCTCTGAAGCGGGTCGCCTCCCAGCCGATAGTATAATCGGCGATCTGCTCAGTAGTGAGTCTCTCGGTCTCCCTCACGTCCTCAGGAGGGTGAACCGGGACTATCTGCTCTGGTAACCCTAGGGTCTGGCGTAGGAAACACTCACCTAGGTACCAAGCCCGACAGACCGGGCCCTCGAGTAAGATCCGGAAACGCCAGGTCTCCATAGCACCGGCAAATCGGTCCCGAATCGTTGCCGGCAACGGAGCCCAAGGCTGCCAAGTGATCTGAAAGTGACATACAGTTTGTTATCTATCGTTATTGAAGTATGCAACGAAAAGCAAAGCTTAGATAAATTTTGAAATAAAAACATACCTCGGCAGGGGTGATGGTGTCGAAGAAGCGGCGGAAGAAGCTAAATGTCTCTCGCGGCCTCCGGGTGCATCTCCCGTCAAAGCGACACGAAAAAGGGATGACCAGAGGAGTCTCCGTCTCCGGTACGGGAGCGAGCCTAGGAAAGTAGGCATAAACCCACAACTGCAAGGTAAATACCAGTGCATTTATCAGATAAAGCAGAATATAGAGTAAAAGTAGAAATAGCAGAGCCATGTGTTGTGCAGTGTATTGTGCAAAGTATGTGTGTGGTGTGTGTACAGCATACAACAAGTATAAAGCAGACTACAGTGTGTGCAGTGTATAGAGTACATAAAATATAGGATAGAAATGAAAGGCAGAAAAAGAAATGTACCTCCCAAATACGCCAATAGCCCCCGAGCAACTGTCCGCTGCCGCGGGAAGCTGAGCTCATATATCCGTAGAGAGTGGCCAGAGCGGTGCCACCCCAGTCGTAATGCAAGATGTCTCTGACGTCCACCAGTGCACTGAGCAGGCAGAGAGGCACGGTGTTCGCCCGGTCGGCGAAAATGGTCGTCCCAAACAAGAACATGAGGAAGCCGTGTGCGTATCTCTCTACGGCCTCCGGAGTCATCGGGGCTGCATCAACAAGGGTGGGCTGGACCCTGAACTGCACCTTGAACCAGGAATGTCGGACGTAGCCAGGATGCGCGAGAGGTGGCACCTCACCAAGTAGATGGATCTGAGCGGCAGTCCACTCGTCCATGTCAGTATCAAAAGGGATCGGATCACCCCCTACCCCGATGCCTGTGAGCATCGAGAAATCATAGGGAGTCATCGTCATGTCTCCTGTCGCAGACAAATGGAAAGAGTCAGTGGTGTCCCACCACCTCTCCACTAGAGCGGCGAGCAAGGGCCTGCAAGTCGTGAGCCTGGATAGTCCCCTGCAGAAAGCGCCGAAGCCCGCCTAGTCCACGATGTGGCGAACCGCGTCGGGAAGCTCGGCATACCAATCCCGAGTGCCAGTATTCCCATATCCACGGATGGTATGGGAATCCCCCTGTAAACAAAAAAAACAACAATTGCAAGGCAACATTCAAAATGCAGTTCTAAGAAGCATATAGGTATGTAGCATGTGTGCATATTTTCAGATTTAAACAAATACCGGGTGCCGGTGTGCTTACAGTGAACTACAGCGTGTGATGCGTCAGCGTGTTTGGGTGGTTCAGAGCAGATGTAGCATGTGTGCAAGTTTGACAGATTTAAACAAATACCAGGTGCCAGTGTGCTTACAGTGAACTACAACGTGTGATGCGTCAGCGTGTTCGGGTGGTTCAGTACAGTACAGCATGTGTGCATATTTTCAGACTCAAGTAAATATTGGGTACCAGTGGGTATGCAGTGAAATACAGTGAGCGCCGTGTGTTCGGGTGATTCAGGGCTAGTGCAGTGTGTGTGCATGTGTCAGTCTCAAGCAGGTATCAGTTGTATGAATGTTTACAATCAACTACAGTATGCAGGGTATCTGAGCTAGAGCAATTAAAGAGTATAACCAGCTACGACAGTTTTGTATCCTACATTACAGAAAGTAAAGCAGAGAAAGAAAGTTACCTCAGAAGCGCTGAAGGACAGGTGGGAGGTAGGCTCACGCAGTAATAGCTCGGGTGGCACGTGCCTCTCGAAGCTCGGAAACTGGCGAAGTCCGTCAGGAGGTAGCACATGAATCGCCGGCCGATATGTCGCCGGGTCGAACGGGCGCTCGCTCAAAGGTAGAAGCTCGACCCCGGGATCCGTCTCGTGATCCGGGGGAGTCCCACCGCGTGGAATGTCATCCGCCATGTCAAGAATGATGAGAAAATAGCCAGAGGAAGGAAAACCGGGCTAGAATATGAAAAGTCAACTCCCGAGAAGGTCGAAAATGGCCGAAAAGGCCGGGATGTGAAAAGGGTACGGAAATCAAGAGGAAAGCGAGGGGAACAAACCCCAAAAAGGTGGGAACGGCAAAAGAGGCATCGAAACAAAGATTTTTTCGGTTGAAAATGTCCGAAACGCGAAGAAAATCACGAATCCGACGACGAAACGGGCGCAGAACGCGAAGAAATGAAGAAAAGAAGAGAGGAAAACACTCTAGAGAGAGAGGGTGTGGAATTTCGGCGAAGGAGGAAATGAGAAATAGGGTTTAGAAACCCTATTTTAAAACACCCATAGTGAAATGTCGAATCTGCCTCGACTCAGGAACATTTTGCCAGTCGGCAACATTTTGTGCCGGCCGGCAGAATATTGTGCCGATAGAATTGAATGATGGCCAGTGGATGGCCGGTGATGTATTCTGATGGCCGGTGGGCATCCGGTGACCTCCTACGGTGATTTTGGAGCCTCCTACACCCTTGTTTGAGTTATTTGTGGGGTCCAGGGCCTTTAGTGCTCAAAATAGTGCAAAACAGTGCATTTTCGACGCTCAACCGGCCTCCGTTGTGAGCTCGGATCGTGTCTTCCATGCGTGGCACTCGAATTCGTGCAAGGTGTATCCTTTTTATATCCTTTTAGCTTTTACAAAAGCTCAAAAGTTGCCACATGTGTATCGCATATCATCGCACTATTTTGTGCATTACAAATCAATCGCACTGGTTTGTGCATTTCAAGTCAATTGCACTGTCTTGTGCATTTCAAATCAATCGCACTGTTTTGTGCATTTCAAGTCAATCGCACTGCCTTGTGCATTTCAAATCAATTGCACTGTTTTGTGCATTTCAAGTCGATCGCACTGTCTTGTGCATTTCAAACCATGGCACTGTTTTGTGCATTCGCGATTGTCTAACGCATCGCGCTGTTTTGCGCATCTCATTGCATTTTGCATATCTATTCATTTCATTGCTTGCGTAGACCGCATGATAATTTCATTACTTGCGTAGACCGCATGTTAATTATATTACCTGCGTAGACCGCATGTTTGTAATCAATTTCATTACTTGCGTAGACCGCATGATAATTTCATTACTTGCGTAGACCGCATGTTAATCACATTACTTGCATAGACCGCATGCTAATTACATTACCTGCGTAGACCGCATGTTTGTAATCAATCACATTACTTGCGTAGACCGCATGTTAATTACATTACCCACGTAGACCGCATGTTTGTAATCAATCACATTACTTGTGTAGACCGCATGTTAATTATATTACCTGCGTAGACCGCATGTTTGTAATCAATTTCATTACTTGCGTAGACCGCATGTTAATTACATTATCTGCGTAGACCGCATGTTTGTAATCAATGTCATTACTTGCGTAGACCGCGTGTTTTGCTTGCGTAGACTGCATGTTTCACTTGCGTAGACCGCAAGTTAATTACGTCACTTGCGTAGACCGCATGTTTGTTCAAATTTTGTTACCTGCGTAGACCGCATGTTTCGCTTGCGTAGACCGCATGTTTGTTCAAATTTCATTACCTGCGTAGACCGCATGTATTACTTGCGTAGACTGCATGCTTGAAACCAACTGCATTACCTGTGTAGACCGCATGTTCTGCTTGCGCAGACCGCTTGTTCTGCTTGCGTAGACCGCATGCTTATGATCAATTTCGTTACCTGCGTAGACCGCGTGCTCCGCTTACATCACTGTGCTTTCACAGCATTGTTATGCTTCCCACTTGCTTTGCGTTGTCACACATTTTCAAAATACGTTAACAAACATTGTACCTGTTAAGTTTGTTTTCTTTGCAGGCACGATATTGTATGTATGGTTCATTTGAGGCTGGTGCAACCAGACGAACCGCACAGGTATATCTACGACGGTCTAGGAGACCCTAAATCCTCTGAAGGTGCGAGTCCTTCGGTGTTTGTCGTGCTCGAACGATTTTCGATAAGTTGCATTATCGTGTATCTTACAGCCGCGTGTTGTCACGCATTTCATGCAACATGCATTTTATACATCACTTGCATTTCAAAAAAAAAAAACAAAAAACATATGCGTTGTCACGCATCATCGTAAATAGTTGCATTGTCATGCATGTTTGTAAATATCCATTCCATTCCATATTTGTAGATATTGCATCGTAGATCGCATGCATTCATTGCATCGCCCCCCGTCTATGGCTTGTGCCTTTCCATGTTGAGCTTGGTCTGGTATGTGCCCATACTTTTCACGTCGAAGCATAGTTCAGTGGACCGTTCTATATTAGACGCGGCTTGTACGTGTACATGTCCTTCCTAGGCAAAATTTGGCTTGGCCCGCTTTCCATATCCACTGCATTGTAGGTCATATGCATTCATTGCATCGCCCCCGTCTATGGTTTGCACCTTTCCATGATTGAGCTTGGTCTAGTATGTGCCCATACTTTTCATGTCGAAGCATAGTTCAGTGAACCGTTCTATGTTAGACGCGGCTTGTACGCGTACATGCCTTTCCTAGGCAAGATTTAGTTTGGCCCGTGTGCCATATCCATTGCATTGTAACTTTATGGCTCGCGCCTTTCCATGTTGAGCTTGGTCTGGTATGTGCCCATACTTCTCGTGTCAAAGCATAGTTCAGTAGACTGTTCTATGTTAGACGTGGCTTGTATGCGTACATGCTTTGCCTAGGCAAGGTTTGGTTTGGCCCGCGTGCCATATCCATTGTCACCTCCCCAGCATATCCATATATATATATATTACATTGTAGTGTAATTTTTGCATCCAGCATTAGGATCATTATCCTTTCCCCAGCGGGTCGTTTCCCCACTTATGTCATTCCACCCAATACTCGTTCTTGTGTCTGTCTACATTACTCATAGTTCAGTAGACCGTTCTGTGGTAGACAGACTTGTTACCTCCATCAATCTATTTGACATTTGTGTGGTTTCGAACCACTCACGATTGGATCATGATTCAATTACTTTGCATATAGTTAGCGTTGTTTCAATTACATTGCATCTTCATTTGCATTATTTATACCTTGTTTTGTATATATTGCATATCATTTTGCATCCATTTTTGCATTGTCATGCATGTTGCTAACAACATTGTACCTGTTAAGTTTGCTTTCTTTTCAGGCACGATATTGTATGTACGGTTCATTTGAGGCTGGTGCAACCAGACGAGCCGCACAGGTATTGTATCCTCCGAGTGAGACGTATTGAGAATTGCATAATTCTCTTACATCATTTCTGCATCGTAGTGTAGTCTGGTGTATGCTAGCTTAAAACTGTCGTATGTTATGCTTCGTTATAGCTTTCTTTGCATGATCATAAGTTATGCTCGGCTTCGTCCATTGTCTTGCATTTTGCCCCCTGCCTTTGGGCGCATATCTTGTTTGTCTTGCATGTTTGTCTAAGTCTTCGGCCTTGTCAAAAATGGGTCGTCTCTGGGCTTTGACATTCACTCCCGTCATTGTTATGACTTTCGAGTTCTGTCAAGGAGGGGCAACTGTAGACACCCCATTTTTGACCGTCCTCAAGACTTGGACGTCACCATTGGAACACTTGGTGATTACCCTTGTTTGTGTTCGTTCGGAGTTCCCGGAGGTCTCGGCTACGCGCCTTGCCTCAGGATCTCCGAACTTGACTGTTTAGTGTCTGGTTTTGCCCCAAACACTTGTGTTTTGCCTTGGAGGGGCAGGGAATGCCTTGTGAGGCATCCCCGCACGTCACTGGCCATGGCCAGAGGCCACCGGCTGGTTTTTGCTGCCATCGGCAATCTATATTGCCGGTCGGCATTCTTTGCTGCCGGTCGGCACTCCCCTTTTCCAAAATGGCATTTTTGGGCAGCCGACTACTGTTCATCTGCTTTTGCAGATATTTTATTACAGCTGTCTTGCATTTGGCTCCCCTCCATACACGTGTATGGAGGGATCTCTCTC
The DNA here is from genome assembly GCF_055761805.1 of Camellia sinensis. Lineage (NCBI taxonomy): Eukaryota > Viridiplantae > Streptophyta > Magnoliopsida > Ericales > Theaceae > Camellia > Camellia sinensis. Next base: position 20,871,892 of record NC_138969.1, on the reverse strand, counting down.
TTTAGAAGCTTGTCTTGTAAGCTTTACAAGACAAAAGGCTCTATAAGAGGAGCCCTTCTCTCCCTTGCTTAGGGTTAGACACTTTGGAGAGTTTAGACAGCCATATTAGGGTTTTGAGTTCTAGGGTTAGAATCCATACACATTCTATCTCTATGCCTCTCTCTTTTTACCTTTGTGTGTGTTTAATTGTGTTTATGTCTTACTATTGCACACAAACACATAGTGTTTCACCTTCTCTTAGCTACTGAGGTTCTAAGAGGCTGGTTTTGGTGTTTTGGAGCTAGATTCAAGCCAAGGAGGGCTGTTGGAGCATCATTTGTGAAGGTGATCTACAAGGGTGAGAGACTTCCCTTTTATTCCCCATTTTTGCATTGCTTTTCTACCTATCTTAGAGCTGTTTTCGTGCTTATTGTATAATACAAAAAAGTTCTATTTTTTAGCCCTTTTGATTGTTTATTAAGAGTGTTTTGTGGTTTGGGTTTGTTTGACCCCTCCTAAGCCTTGTAAGGCTCCTTTTTGTGCTATTTTTGTGCAAGTCTCGAGACTTTGGTGTTTGGGCCTCTTCACCACTGAAATCTTGAGGGATTTCAGTGGCGGAGATGGTGCCTTGAAGTCTCCAAAAGGGGAGGGCCACCCCCTCTCCTTGTTGTCCTTGAAAGGGACCCTTTTTGGCCTCTTGAGGGAGCATATGTTAGAGTGTGTATTGATCATGTCTTGGCTATTTTCCATGCTTATTATGCCATGATATAACCTTGTTGTGTGTTGGTTTTGGTACACCATGCATACTTAGCATACCTACCATGTAATGCCTTGTTATTGCCTTAATATGCCTTGGGTTGTTAGCCTTTGCTCTAGTATGTTTTTGGTTTAGCCTTGTGAAGGTTTTGTGCTCATTTTGCCATGCTTTAGGTCTATCCATAGTTGTTTGGGTTGATCATGGCATGCGTAGTATAGCTCCTTTGTATTTGAGCTTGTATGCTTCAAGTATGTGAATGTGCAGTATGTGTTGCTTGTATCATTTCGGTGGTTTGGAACCACCCTACATGTTATTTCAGTCCCTTTGACATGCTCATATGTTTGCCTTGGATGCCTCTTTGAAGCTTTGGAAGCTTGCCTTGCATGCTCCATGTTTTAGCATTTATGCATGCCTTTAAATTCAAACCATCTAGATGCTATCTAGTTGGTCTTTTGGGCTTAGTTTCATGTGTTAAAACTCTGTTTTTGGTTGCCTATGTCCTGCCATGTGTGGTTGTACTAAGTGTAGTCCATTGCCTCTTTGGTGAGCCTTGAATGCTTGGACCATTGTTGCATGTTTAGCTTGCCTTGTTGCTTGGTTTGGCATCATGTTTTAACATGATTTTCAGAGCTTATGTTGCATGCTAATTGTCCATGATATCCCTTTTCAAGTGTGCCTTAGAGTTGCTTATTTAATGCCTAAGTGTTGGTCCAACTTACTTGCATGTGTGTATGTATGTTTGATCCCAATTCCTTGGTTTTTTTTTGGCCACTGTTTTAGGCCTATTTAGAGTTGCCTAAATCATGTCTAAGTCCACCTTTTCATCAGTTTGCATTGCCTCATGTTTGCTTGTATGCTTGCATAAGTGTCTTGCCATGCCATGTTGCATCCTTAGCTTGCATGCCTAGGTTGCATTGCATCTTGCATGCATGCCTTGTTCCTTGACTTGGTGATAGGGATTGGGCCTCGGTTCGTTTGTTTGGATTGCATTTCATTTGACATGAAAGTTGCACACTCGATTCTTTGGGCCATCATGCATGGAAATGCGTGATTGGTGGTCCGAGAATCGAGACAGATGCCCTTTTGAGTCACAAACATGATAGGGGACATGATTGGTGCATACATTGCTTGAATTGAATTGCCATGCAAATTCTGTCCTCTGCTGCTGTGAGTTGCAGGTTCTGCAGGCATTCTTTGCCGACCGGCAGTATACATTGCCGACCGGCAGTAAATCACCAGCCGATGGATTCATTTTGTGCCGGTGACCACAATTCACTGCCGGTGGTAATTCTACTCAGCCGGTGGTGATTCCCAGTATGCAGAGAAGCATCCTTGAGACTTTGGCAGTGTTCAGAGAGGCAGAGCAGGGAAAACAGAGGCAGACTATGCATGGCCGTGCACTTCCGAGCAGGACCCGAGCATGCACTGCATCTGGCTCTCCTCCCGAGGCGGTTTACTGCTTTTCCAAGTTTAAATTAGTTTATTAACTGATTAGGCAATTTGTAATATTTAATTAGCTTGCGTAGTTAATTAATTTGTATTATTTTTTTGGTCCCTCCGGGAGAGGGCAAATCTGTAATAAGTGTGTGTGAGTGTGTGAATGTCTTCCAACCCCCATTTCTTCCTTCCCTTTTATTTACCTACTTATGATGGTAGATTAGGGCGTGTTTAGATTAGCATACCTTATGATATGCATGCGTGCATCCATACATTTGTTTTGCATGCACCGGGCTCGGTACATCATTCTAACTGCATTTGTATTTCAATCCCAAATTGAATACGTGCATTAATTGGTTGCATTTCACATGCCATGTTTAGGTTAGCCGAGCCTACTCTAATTGCATCTTGCATGTGCTGCATTAGTCAACTTGACATGAACTAGGATCACGCATGTTTGCTAACTAGTTTATTGTTTTGGCACGGAGTACGATGTAAGTATTTATGCTTTAGCATCTCGCATGCGTGTGAATGTTAACATGATAACATGGTTACCATGTGGCTAGATGCTTATGTGTTATAAATTGTTTGAATGCCTGTGGGTGAAGGTTGGATTGTTTGAGTTGGAAAAACTCGTTGAAATCCGTATTTTAGCCTACTTGCGAGTAGCAAATTCCAAAGTACTTTTTAAGACAAACGGATATGCAATGCTTATTTCCAAATTAGGCAATCTAGTCTATACTTGTTTGCTGCGCGCATAACATAGTAACGCTAGGCTAACAATTGGTTTAAGAACACATAACATTTTCAAAAACGAATATCATGGTTAGTAGAGGCCGATCTTCGGATCGGGCGAGACGGGGTGCTCATATTTAGAGATTTAACTTAGAGATTTAACAGATACTTTCTTTGTCTAACAGATAGACATCCCTAAACATGAAAGTCTCTCACTTAACCATAATTTTTCAAAGCATTTCACAATAAGCATTCAAAAACACAAAATAGGGTCTGAAAATATATCAGAAAACATGCACGAGGGTCGGGTCATTACACTCTCCCCCCCTTAAATTAGTTTGGTCCTCCAAACTTGTTTTACCTTAGGGTAGAAACAAATGTGGATACTGGTGTTGCATTTCCTTCTCTCTTTCCCAAGTCGCGTCAGTTCCGTAATGTTCTTGCCATTCCACTTTTACCATTGGAATTTGTCGATTTCATAATTGCTTCACTTGTCGGGCCAATATACGGATTGGTTTTTCCTCATAAGTTAGCTTGTCATCCAACTCAATTCGGTGGTAATCAATGACGTGTAACGGATCCGGAAGGTATCCACGAAGCATAGAGACATGAAACACATTATGTACTTGACTCATATGTGGTGGAAGGGCAACCCGGTAAGCTACCGGACCCACTCTTTTCAAGATCTGAAAGGGACCAACTTACCCCTTTTCGCGAATCTTGGGTGTCAACTTACCCCTTTTCGCGAATCTTGGGTGTCCTTTCATTGGAGTAACCTTCACAAAGACATGACCATTCACTCCAAATTCCAAATCTCTCCGTCGGTTATCCGCATAGCTTTTCTGTCTACTTTGAGCAGTTTACAATCTCTCCTGAATAATTTTAACCTTTTCAATGGTCAACTGAACAATTTCAGGTCCGAGTAAGGATTTATCTCCAATTTCAGCCCAACACACGAGAGAACAACATGGTCTTCCATACAGAGCTTCATAGGGTGCCATTTCAATACTTGAGTGGTAACTATTGTTGTATGCGAACTCTACCAACTGTAGGTGGGTTTCCCAACTTTCTTGAACATTTGGAGCATATCCTCTAGAGTCTGTATCGTTCTTTCGGATTGACCGTCAGTCTGAGGATGGAAAGTTGTGTTGAACTTTAATTCTGTACCCATTGCTTCTTGTAAACTTTGCCAGAATCTGGAAACAAACTTTGGATCTCTATCTGATACAATTGAGACTGGAACGCCATGAAGCCTCACAATTTCGTTCACATAGAGTACCGCCAGTTTATCCGTATTGTACTGAGTTTTCACTAGTAGAAAATGGGCAGACTTAGTTAACCGGTCTACAATGACCCATATAGAATTCATACCCCGAGGTGTCCGTGGTAACCCCACAACAAAATCCATGGTCCGATGTTCCCACTTCCATTCCGGGATTGGAAGGGGTTGTAATAATCCTGCTGGTCTTTGATGCTCCGCTTTCACTTGCTAACATTGCAAACACTTGGAGACGAATTCTACAATCTCCTTTTTCATGTTTGGCCACCAAATTTTTTTTTTCAAGTCTCGGTACATTTTAGTACTTCCCGGATGCATAGAAAATCTTGAGGCATGTGCTTCTTCTATCAATTTCCATTTAAGCTCCAACACATTGGGGACACATACTCGATTTTGGAATTTGAGGACCGAATCCACTAAACTGAACCCCGATTTTGGTTTTGTCTCTAACTCATCACATACCTTCTTTAGAGTATCATTCTCCATTTGATGTAACTTGATCTCTTCAAGCAAAGTCGGTTGAGCCATTACTGCTGCTAATACTACCTCATGTCCATGTATCACAAGCTCCACATTCATTTTATCCAATTCACTTATCAATTCCTTTTGTTCCGTAACCAGGTTAGCCAAATCTCCCATATTTTTCCGACTAAGGGCATCTCCAACCGTGTTGGCTTTACCAGGGTGATAATGGATCTGTAAATTGTAGTCTTTAATCAACTCTAACCACCGACGCTGCCGCATATTCAATTCCTTCTGGGTGAAAAGGTATTTGAGACTTTTATGGTCGGTGTACACTTCACAAGTAATGCCACACAAATAGTGCCGCCATATCTTTAAAGCAAAAACTACCGCCGTGAGCTCAAGATCATGCGTGGGATAATTCTTTTCATGGGGTTTAAGTTGTCGTGAAGCATAGGTGATAACCCTTCCACCTTGCATAAGCACACACCCTAATCCTTTATGGGATGCATCACTGTAAATTACAAACCCTTCGGTACCAGACGGTAAAGCCAGAATTGGAGCTGTGGTTAACCTCGTCTTCAATTCCTGGAAAGCAGATTCCCGCTCTTCTGACCATTCGAATGCAACTCCCTTTTGAGTCAGTTGTGTAAGTGGCACGGCAATTTTGGAAAAATCTTGAACAAATCTCTTGCAATAGCCAGCTAACCCCATGAAACTACACACTTCAGTCACATTAGTAGGAGTCGGCTAATTCACAATCGCCTCAATTTTGTGTGGATCAATAGAAACTCCTTCCTTTGTGATAATATGCCCCAGAAATGCCACCTCGAGTAGCTAGAATTCACATTTCTTTAGCTTTGCATACAATTTCCTTTCCCGGAGGGTTTGAAGAATTAAGTGAAGATGGGTCTCATGAGCTTCCGCATTCTTTGAATAAATGAGAATATCGTCAATAAAGACCACCACAAATTCATCCAAATAGGACTTAAAAACGCGGTTAATCAAATCCATAAAGGCTGCTAGGGCGTTAGTAACTCCAAAGGGCATAACCAAAAATTCATAATGACCGTACCGGGTTCGAAAAGCTATCTTCTCAACATCATCAGTCTTGACCTTTAATTGATGATATCCAGACCGTAAATCAATCTTAGAAAAGACTTGTGCCCCTTGAAGCTGATCAAATAGGTCATCGATTCTTGGTAATGGATACTTATTCTTGATTGTGACTTTGTTCAGTTCCCTGTAATCGATACACAGCCGGAGTGTTCCATCCTTCTTCTTCACAAACAAAACTGGTGCACCCCATGGAGATACGCTCGGATGGATGAATCCTTTGTCTAGTAAATCTTGCAACTGCATTTTCAATTCTTTCATCTCAACTGGTGACATTCTATATGGAGTCTTAGAAATGGGTTGAGTTCCTGGTGGTACTTCAATTGTAAACTCAATTTCACGGTCTATTAGCTGTCCTGGTAATTCTTCTGGAAAGTCGTCCGGAAATTCACAGACAACAGGGATCATGTCGGCATTCCCATTCACCACTTGCCCCTCTAACACACTACATAAATACCCCTGACACCCTTTCTAAATTAATTTACAAGCCTTTGCTGTGGAAATCAAGTAAGGTGGAGAAGTCACTCCATGTCCCTGAAAGGTAGACTCTGATTGTCCCGGAGGGTGGAAACTAATTTGTTTAGTCGAACAATCTATAGTTGCGCCATATTCACCCAACCAGTCCATTCACAGAATAATATCAAAATAGGCCATATCAAGAGGTAACAAATTGGCATATACCCGGATATCCCCAAGTTGGAGTTCACAAGCAACATATACAGAAACACAAATTATAGGGTCTCCCAAAGGTGAAGACACACACAACATATAAGACAGGTTTTCTTCAGTTTTATCTAAATTAGGAGCAAATAGTTTCGACACAAAAGAGTGGGTGGAGCCAGAATCAAACAATACATGAGCGAAATGACCGTGAACAATAAATGTACCTGACACCACTGTTGCCGCATTTTGTACATCTCCCGGAACCAATGCGAACACCCTGCCTTGTCTCGCAGTGTCTTTATTGTTAGTAGGTTTAGTAGTGGTCTTGGTGTTGGAAGTTGGTGCAGACCCCACTGAACTTGTAGCGGTCCTATTATTACTCTGTTGATTTCTTTGTGGGCAATCCTTGATCAAATGACCCGTCTTACCACACTAAAAAAGGCTCCAGACTTCCGGTAGCACGTTCCACGATGCTTCTTCCCACATTCCGAACAAGTCGGCATTGAATCCTGACTAGGGATGGAAGTATTTGAACTCCCTAAAGTCTGGTCCTTGTTTGGTGGAGTAGATGACCCCTTCGACCATTGAGTATTTTGCCTCTTCCCTTTCCATTCCGAAATTCAACTCTAAGTAGCGAGATTCCCTTCCGCTATAACGGCCCTCTCCAACACATCAACGTAAGTGGGTAACTTCAACATGTTGACCTTATCCAGGATAGCGCTTCGTAATCCCCCTTCAAATTTACGTGCCTTCTTATAATCTGTGTCCACCATATGAGGGGAAAACCGAGCTAATTCTGCAAATTGGGCTTCGTATTCGGCGACGGTTTTGTTCCCTCATCTGAGAGTTTTGAATTCTGTTACCTTCTTATCCCGCATGCTTTGAGGGAAGTACTTATCATAAAACAATTCCAAGAATCTGTCCCACGTCAATCCTTGGTGTATAGTTCTTGTAAGCATCCACCATCTGCGTGCCTCATCCTCAAGAGTGAAGGCAACCAGTTGCACCTTTTGAGCTTCTGTGCAGGGAAAGACTTTGAATAGCTTCTCTATTCCCAACACCCACGCCTCAGCTTTCATTGGTTCTATTCCTCCTTTGAAGGATGGCGGTTTCATCTTTTTAAACTCCTTAGTAATAGTGATTGTCTGGTCTTCAGCATGGAAATCTTGTACTGCTGGAGGAGGTACCGGTGGTGGTGGTGGCGGTTGTTGTTGTGGCTGTTGCTGTTGTTGTCGTAGGGTCTCCGCCATTTCCATAATCATTCTCTCCATTCTATCCAGCCGTGCAGAAGTAGCATCTTCTGCATCTTCTGTCCTTGTTCTCACCATTGCCTACACAATAATCATTTATATGCAATAGACATATTTCGAAAGTGTTAGCATTATCAAAGTATACTTAACGTTGCCATCGCTCTTTCATATACTTTCAGGATGTCATGCAAGATGCCTAAAGCTTTTCTAGACACCCTAAAGCTCAGTGGATCCGTGTGTGAGATAGCAACTCGTGCTCTGATACCACTTGTCACGTCCTCAAACCCGCCCCTACAAGTTTGGGCATGACCCGTTCGAAAACAAACATTTAACCTGTTGTATATAACATACGGGGCCTTATCAGAAGCATATAATAAGAAAATAACGATACATATAATCTCCATTGAGCTACATCTACATGCCAGGACCTCACATGCATCATAAGTACCATAGAAAATAGGTAAAGTTCCAAACTATATCTTGTAGTATCGGTTATATACAAACATACATAAAGTCCCAGCCCCATCATGGGCTTATACGAAAATCATTGAAGTTCTATACATTCAACCTTAAATGGGTAATCAAAGGTAAGCCAATATCTTAACAAACTTTACAAAAAAAACGGCTTCATGCAGTGCCTGGACCCTCGAAGGTTGACAAAAGAAAACAGGTGTCAGGGCTAGGACTGACCACCTGGTTGGTTACCTACAGAAACAGACATAACACAGAGTGAGCCAAGCTCAGTGAATAGTAATACATAAATAAAATAATGCTTCACTTGAAATAGAATACATCAAAGCATAAAAAGGTGCACACATAGTTGGTTTGAATCTGTGTTAATTTCATGACGGTCTTGGCTCATTCTTGAAACATGGTAGCTTGCGACATGATATCTTGAAACATGATGGCTATAAGCCCTTAAACGTAATGGCACAAGCCCTTAAACATGGTGGCGTTAAGCCCTTGAATATAGTGGCACGAGGCCCTTGAATAAGTTGGCATTAAGCCTTTGAATCATGTGGCACTAAGCCCTTGAGTAAGTTGGCCTTAAGCCCTTGGACATGCTTGTATGAACTCAAGAGGTGTCTCACACGGATTCCAGAGGTGGCTCACATCGTAGCACTTAGTTCCGCGTAGCACTTTGTTTCATATTACAATAACCGAATAACTTGGTTTCAGAGTCTTCCTGAATGAATGTTTTTCATCTTTCCCATTTCTTTCTTTACATATTTTGAAACATAACATAGTTGCATTTTATGCATGAACATAATACTTATGACAATCATTAGCTACATTTGAAGCATATAACGGTACTACTACTCACAGTGTTGTAACAACGTGCTTGTTCCTCCCGAAGTGTGCCCTGCACACATTTAAACATACATATTGCTCATTTCCCTTATCAAATTACTTTCTATTCCGCTTTGCTTCGAAGGAATTTATCAATATCGAGAAGGCATCAAATATACATTTCGACAACATTAGAGGGTGCTACATGCAAAACGGAGCAACTCATATTTTTCAACATGTGCCGTACGTGCCGTTTAGGCAGAATCAAAACTCCAATTTTGTTCTTCTCCCGCACGTGCGGCCACAACCCCCGCACGTGTGGCAGTGACTCCTGCACGTGTGGTGATCCTGCATTTTCTATCCGAAATTTGCTTCAAAATCACATTCTTTTGGGACATTTTTATCAAGCTCAAATTAGCATGTTTAATTAATAGAACATAACCTAAAACTCATGTTAATAGGATCTCCAAATACATACATATCAATCTTGACATAAATTAGATCCTTGATTCTCAAACACAACTTAATTTTCTTATGCATTCAACATCACATATATGTATATATAGTGAGTTCTTCATGATTCTCATGAAAAGGTAAGAAATAAAAGATAATTTCTCCACATATATGCATAATCAACTTAGATCAAAATCATCCAATTTGAAAGCATGTTCCAAGTCTAGGTTGTACAATTATGATGGAATTACACTTAAATTTGAAGAGAGGAGTCAGAGAAGCTAAAGACTTACTTCTGAGCTTAGATCTAGACTATTCAATCTCTAATCTTGTTGAAGTTTCCTCTCTAGGTCTTCTCTTAATCAAACCTTCCCTGCTCCACTCTCCCCTTCACTTGTCTCCCAAGGGGTTTTTATGAGAAACTTCTAAGTCTTAAGTTCAAATGCTTCTCATAGACATAAATACATATATGTATATATATAGAATAAAGACGAAAATCAATCGTTTAAACATCTGAAATTGAAATTTCACAGAACCGCTTAATATTACCTAAAAATTATGCTGATCACATATATGAACTCAATTTCAGATAATTAAGCTCCTAAGGCTTCCAATTCCTGCTTCTAACTTAGAGATTTAACAGATACTTTCTTTGTCTAACAGATAGACATCCCTAAACATGAAAGTCTCCTTTTTAACCATAATTTTTCAAAGGATTTCACAATAAGCATTCAAAAACACAAAACTGGGGCTGAAAATATATCAGAAAACATGCACGAGGGTCGGGTCATTACAACTCGGTCACACTGTAGCATGTTCCATAGCACTGGACATTCTCGGCACGAAACTATAATTATTAACTTGCCTACCTCTTCGGCAAAAATCTCATGCTTATTATCTCGGCATAGAAATGGCATCTTGGCTTGCTGAAATCAACATCTGAATATACGAGAGGATTCGCGTCAAATCAAGGAGTCCCAACCCACGAACCCGAGCAACCAAGAAGTAACCAAAGTTCGCTGGAAACTGTGAAACGGACCACATTTTCCGAACACTAAAATTTTCAAAGTTGTCGAAATCAAGTTTTGATCATCCCAATGTGAAGTACACATCAAGATGAATCCAACGCAACAAACCGCATCAAAATCGGTGCTAAATCGAAGTCGTATGAGCCGATCAAAGTTTGCCCAGAAAATGAATTCTTTCGCTAGAGAAGACGACCCAGCAAGCAATGAAGAAATAATCATGTGCTTCGCAGTTGCCTTACACCCTATTGATCTGAACCCTCATATCCATTTTGGATAAATATACGCCCTCAGCGGTCCGATTCCAATGATCCAATATTCGTTTCTAGCTATTTGATGCATTCTGGGCCTATTGATACAGACAAATTTTTCAAATTCAACTTTAAAAAAAAAAAAAGAATGCAAATTTTATTCAAAGAATTGAGTGCAATGGCTCTCACTTTGCATATCACCACACACCCTACTTTGTCTCGGCTCCATTTCGATATCGCCACGGCACCGAACAAGGGCACGAAATCTGTTTCAAATTGTTATCCGCATACTCGGCAATCTTGGCCCAAGTCAATTTTATTACTTCCAAATCACAAATCTTTTTCAGAAGCAATGGGGCAAATATATGTTGGACAAGAAACTCAACTTCAATAAATTGGCAACCATTGCCAACCAAGTTCTTAGCAAATCCAACTCCAAAGGGATCCCGACACACTGCAAAGCTAAGAAAAATCGCCGACCAAAAGATCGCACAATCACCTACCCAAGTTTTGACACTAGTTACGTGGCAGTGCATCAACTTTACTCGACAAGATAATTCGACACCATTATTAATTCAACATTATGCATTATCATTATTCAGCCGTGCATCAACTTTATTCGGCTAACCAACATTGTTTGTCAACTTTATGCATTGTCAACTTTATGCAGCAACATTGGCCACAGTATTCAGCAACTTTATTCACCTAACAACATTATTCAGCAAAACAATTGCCCACTAGGACATCTTAGTCAATTTTTCGCTTTCCAATTGGGGCACATCAGCTGATCATCATCTCGGCACCTCTGATATGCATGCATACTCGGCCAACTTGGTGCAAACATTGCAACGACATTTGTGTGAGTTACACACTCCCGCTCCTTTTCACACCGCTCCATGCAAGCACCAGTTTTGGGGCAATACATTACAAACTTGGTAGTCGGCAATTTGCATTTGGCAATCGGCAGTTCGCATATTTTTTGTGCGCCGTCATTTTAACAAAGCCGAATCTTCCCTGCAACATAGGGAAATGGGAATCTTCATTCTTTCCGACTAACACCTGTCATGGACTAAGCAACTCGACAATTAAATAGTTGGCCCAATATCTACTTGGCAATTCCTTACAAGCGAAACAATATTATTGGTGATTGCACCTTATTCAGTACAGGATGCATTATTCAAAGTCCTTGCCATATTGGCACCTAGCAACTCGGCAATTAAATAGTTGGCCCAATATCTACTTGGCAATTCCTTACAAGCGGAGCAATATTATTGGTGATTAACACGTCCACCTTATTCAGTACAGGTTGCATTATTCAAAGTGCTTTCCATATTGGCACCTGGTTGCCACTTAAAATCAGCAAAAGTCTCTGGGTACAGCGTAATCTTCACACTCGGCACAAAGCGATATCAGCAAAGGCCTACACCCATGCCCGGGGGTTAAAATACCGCAGGCCTACACCCATGCCCGGGGGTTAGAATACCGCAGGCCTACACCCATGCCCAGGGGATAGAATACCGTAGGCCTACACCCATATCGGGGGTTAAAATATTGCAGGACTACACCCATGCCCGGGGGTTAGAATACCGTAGGTCTACACCGTCACCCGGGGGTAATAATACCATGGTCCATTTTTTCGCTGATATATCTGCCTTATTTAATCTACATTATTTGGTTCAGGCAATTATTTTCGTGCTTGGTACATAGAAATATCACTAGCTCAGCACGAAAATCCATATTTTGAAGTGCTTTTTGCACTCGACAATATACTACACCCTCGCTCGGGGGTCATAGTACGTGGCCTACAACCCTTGCCCGGTGGTAACAATACCGTGGCCCATCGTTATGATTTGTTTGGAACTCATGTGATATAATTTCATCCTATGATAGACATATGTATATTTATACATACATTCAAGACATACATATATTTATGCATACCTTCAAGCATACATGCAGTCATTCATTCATACATTTTATTCATTTATCCAGAGTGTTCTTTATCAAAAAACCTAACAGTTATTTGAACAACGTAACTTGGCAAGAAAAACACTCATTCCTTCTACCGCAGACAATGAAAGTTTTGGGGCAATTGTGGGAGCCAGAAAAAAATATATATATCTGCTTATTGGGGTTAACCCAAAAAAGACCTACAATGGGTCCAGCCTAAATAAATATCACACCCCCCCATCTATATAAAGGGGGGCATCCCAGAAGGAAAGACAGGTGCTCTCTCCTTACACTACACACAAACACTCTTGATTTCCTTAGCTTTATTCTTTCAAGCAAAGGACTGACTTTAGCATCGAATTGTCTCCGGCCGGCAACCCCGGTTGAATGGTGCCGATCATGCTCATATTTGCAAACACACAGGGACAAAGTTCATCACTTCGTTGGATCTCTACAACATCCATGTGAGAGGATATTTCATGGTCTCACAAAACTTAACATTCATTTATTTATTTTTATTCATTTATTCAAAGTGTTCTTTATCAAGAAACTTAACATTTATTTGAACAATGCAACTCGATAATAAAAACTCTCATTCCTTCTACCGCAAGCAATGAAAATTTTGGGGCAATTGTGGGAGCAAAAAAAAAATACATACTAGCTTATTGGACCTAACCCAAACAAGGCTTATAATAGGTCCAGCCCAAATAAATATCACACCCCTCCCCATCTATATAAAGGGGGGGCATCCCAAGAGTAAGGTATGTTTGACTCTGTAGAACACACACACACACCCATTCATTTCTACTTCTTTTTTCCTTGATTCAGTGACTAACTTCATCATCAGAGTGTTCCCAGCCAGCAATCTCGGTTGGGCGGCGTCAACTATGTTCATCATTACAGATCTACAAGGGTGAAACTCTTCTCTTCATTAAATCTCTTCAACAATCTATGTGAGAGGAATTTTTTGGGTCTCACAATTCTCTACTGCGAAAGTTTTGATGGAAAGGGGACCGGGAGAGTAGAGCCATTCACTGGGCCTCATGGGGCAAGATGACTTTGCCTAAGCTATTAGGAGATATTGGTTTTCAGGATTTTCAAGCCGTTAACAAAACCTTTCTTGCTCACCAGGGATGGAGCTTGCTTAAGTTTCCTTACTATTTTGGTGCATGGTTCTTTAATGTCGTGTTTGGTTGAAGAATTTGGGGAGGGATTTGGAAAGAAAAAGAGAAAAGATGTGTGAAACTAGGTGAAATAGAAGTATATTTTATTCACATTTCACCTACCTTTTTCATTTCTTTTTCCAAATCTCTCCTCAAATCCCCCAACCAAACACAGCATAAAGGTATCTACCACCCCAATTCGGATTTTATGCATGTAGTTAGAGGTCAAAGAGCCTCGTGGGCATGGGCCAATCTTTTGGATTGCTGTGAAGTGTTAAGACACGGGGTAAGATGACAAGTGAGTAATCGGGCATCAATCAAATTTTGGGAGGATAAGTGGGTTCCATCGGTGAGAGGATTTCGAATCATATCTCAGAAACCTCCCCGTTGTAATATTGTGATTGTGAATGATGCTCTTCTTTTAATTGGAAATAGCTGGGATATCCCAGCCCTTAACTCAGTCCTCTCCCCTAGAAATTGAGGAAATCCGTGTAATTCCCACTTCCATATGCAATGGTGAAGACTCTCTTGTTTGGCATCACGCTCTTAATTGACAGTATATACGGTGCAGTCTGGGTATAAGGTTGCTGTGGGGTCTCAATTTGGTTTAAATTCTAGTGGACCTTCCTCATCTTTTTAACTCCTAGGAAATTTTTGGGAGCTTATCTAGAATCTGCCCATTCCAACTAAGTTGAGGCATTTCTGGTGGCGCGAGTGTCACAATCTCTTGGCTACAAAGCAGAACTTGTTTAGACAGAGGTGTGCTTCCAGTATTTTATTATATGTGCAGTATATATTTAATGTGAAATTCCATGTGCAGTTGAGTTTAATTGTGTGAATTATATGATTATGGGTTTATATCTGTCAATTACGAGAAAAATCTGTTACAATGGTGATATTTAGATTAGTAATTGAAAGCCCTAGAAGCTTGATAACTCGAAATTGACTCTATACTTATGATAAGTGTGATTTTTAGGTCATAATGTGAATTTTTGTAAAAAATTGATTCGTAATGATTAAACTGATTAATTTATGGTTAAACCTTAAATTACCCTTTTAAGCTCTTAACTTAGTAACTTCTATCACATAAAAAGTATCTCCTGGGAGAAGAAGAGAGTTGGAAAGGGAGAGAAAGGGGAGAAGGCTTCAACAAGAAAGAAATTGGAGAATTGAGAAGTATTGTAAAGATTTGGGCTCAAGGTAGGTACAATCTACCTAGAATAACCTTTCTAATTGATTTAAGCACGAACTTTTCTACATATATGTAAGTTAGGGTTTATAATTAAGATCAAGTGTGAGATGAGTGATTAACTAGAAGAATACTTCTTGTGTTAGGTTGATTTGGTGTTATGTTGAGCCCTAAGGAGGGGAATTACAATTTATTCCACAGTTTTTCATGTTTGAATTCATCTATGTATTTAGATAGATAAATATGTAAATTTATAAAGCCAAATATAGCTAGAAATTTAAAGGAATTGAGTTTTGTTTATGAATTGGAAGAGAATGAAGACTTAATTGAGTTTGTGATTCATGTTAGTGTGATGCTATATCATCATATTGTATCAAATTCCTTAATTTTGTACCTTGTGATGTGTTGACCTAATTGGATATTTGCCTTGTTTTAGACTGCTCAAAATAGGGATTTAGACCGCTTGTGCGAGGCTCATGGCCGCACGTGCGGAAAACAGGGGAGTCAGAAGTTGAGACACTGAAATAAAAGCACATGCAGGGCGCACGTGCGGCCCACCTTCCCCCACATGTGGGAAAGGACTTCCGCACGTGCGGCCCAAGGGAAAAAATCCTATGTATTTCTTCTCTTCTGTTTGACCCTCTGGGAATGCTAAAACGTGCATTTGAAGCTTTTAAAATGCTTGTAATCTAATGTAGAACGAATCAAATGTTGATTTAAAAGGAAAAATTAAAGAAAATAGACTAACTTATGAGTTGCATGCT
This sequence comes from Camellia sinensis, assembly GCF_055761805.1. Lineage (NCBI taxonomy): Eukaryota > Viridiplantae > Streptophyta > Magnoliopsida > Ericales > Theaceae > Camellia > Camellia sinensis. The sequence goes on along the minus strand of NC_138969.1, from coordinate 20,856,129 downwards.
GTCTGTAGGTCACGTGTAGGAAGAGACTTTTGCTCCGCCACAACACTGCGAGTAATAGTACTGTAGTGATATGTTTATTTGTTGCTAATAGTTATCGTTAGCATACTGTGATTCGTGTATGAGCTATGTCTCTATGTAGTGAACAATTGGAAAACTTATGTGTGACATTGAGTAATGGTATCCTTATGGACCCAAGGTCGTTCTGTCTTGTCATTGCTAGGCCTGAGGCCGTTCAGATAACAGTTATATCTTGTTGGCAGCAGCCCAAAAGCTGAGGGAGGTGATGACATGCCGATGTCTCACTGACCCTAATATGATTTGAATTGATTATGACTCGTGGCCTAAGGCTGAGGGAGGTGGGGAACATGTCGATGTTCTACCTACCCTCCTGTGTTTAAACAGCTATTGATATGTGGGCCTAAGGCCGTTTTGTAAGATATATGGGCCTAAGGCCGTTCTACATGATATTGGGCCTAAGGCCATTCTGCATAAATATTGGCCCTGAGACCGTTCTGTATAAATGTTGGGCCCAAGGCCGTTTGGAAATGAATATAGAACAAGAACTAGCGTGTGAAGAGTATTTATATACACCGTGATTTTTGTTTATTTACGCAATTTACCTACATACTATTATTCACTAAGCCCCGCTTACTGCGTGTTATGTAAGTCTATGCAGGTAATCAGCTCGGTGGTCAGTCTTAATCCAGCCCTAGCAGCCCTTTTGTCAACCCTACTGTGTTCAATCAATTAAGTGGAACGTATTCATTTTTGTAGAGTTCCTTCATGGCTCGTCATGGTGGGTTCGTTAATAATTTTTTCAGATGTCATTAGACATGTATAACTTTTATCCTTGAGCGTTTTAATTATACCCCAAGTTATGGGGTTGGGATTATATATGTATGTATGCAAATAGTTTTTATGGGCTGGAACATGTAGTGAAATATCTTGTGATCCTGGCATGTAAACACTAGCTTAATGGATATCATTTTGAATTACTATTTGCTTCCATTCAGGCCCCATTCTATGTAAGGTATTTATTCTATTTGATTATTTGGTTTTGAGACTCATTGTCAGGTTGGTCACGCCCAAACTTTTAGGGGCGAGTTTGGGGTGTGACACCTGTAGACCCCCTCTCGGCAGTCTTCAAAATCTCATTCCTCCATTCCATTATGTCCTCACCCACTTCACCTCTAGCTATGGCTATAGTGTCACACAACTTTGGAAATCATCAATGACCTGGTTTTGTGCTATAATTTTATTTTATTTATTTTAAAATTTGTACTAAAATATTTGGTGCAAGTCTTTGTTTTTATAAAGTAAATATAAGAATAAATTATATTGATAATTCTTGTAATTTGTCTCTAGTATTAATTTGGTTCTTGTAATTTTAATTTCATCAATTTACTAGTCTAATTATGAAATTAAGTGAAAAATAGTATATTTCTTATGTTCAAATGAATTGAGAGGCTAATAACCAATTTAAAATGATTTATTTCCTTTTTAATAAACAATTTTTTTCTTGATTTATGTTCATTTTCTTAATGAATAAAAAAGTTAATATAACTAAAAAAAACTATAGGAACAAGTTATATAGTTTATATCTAAAAAATAAATATTAAAAAATTGAGAAATAAATTATATTTTAAAATTTCATTTATTATACATACATATATATGTATATATATATTTCATTTGGCTTCATTTGGGAAGTGAGTTGACTTTTCGACTTGTTTTAGGAAGTAGGTTAAAAGCTAGTTTTTTTTTAGCTTTTTTTTAACTTTTAAAAATAAAACGTGTAAAAAAGTAGAGAGATAATGTGATCCAAAAGAGGTTCTTCCCAAAAGATTGGGTTGGACTTTTAAATTTTTTTTTTTTTTACTTTTGTTAGAAAAAAAGTAAAATGATTGTGGTTTGAATGTGATATTTTATCTTATTGACTTTTTAACCTATTTTGCCTTTTTGTAACTGTATTAACCAAAAAGTCCCCTTAGCCTACATGCCAAACAAAGGCAATATATGAAAGTAATTTTCCAGCAAAGTTTTGAGTTTGTCATTTCCAGGGTAGGAACAAGTAAAAAAAAAAAAGAAAAAAAAAACACACAATTGGCTTATCCCATTATGTTTTCATAATAATTGTTATTATTATTATTATTATTATTATTATTATTATTATTATTATTATTATTTAGATTCATATGAAAAGTAAAGAACAAGTGTTAAGGAGTTAAAGTTACAACAAACAGAAGGCTAGTCCCTCACAAAGCTAACTCCAATCATGTCATCAATAAGGAAAACTACAACTTCAGCTAGAGGATTATCAAGAAATACAACATGCTCATTTTGAGCTACTCCCATGTTGGCTAGATGATCAGCAACTTTGTTTCACTCACGTAGGGTGTGTCCAAGAGAGCTGTTACACCAAAGTTTTTCTTTGTCACTCAAAATTTTCCATCCAAGTTTGGTTAGAAGAGTAGTATTTTGATCTCTAGCTTTTCTGATACCAAGACCACCCTCAGCCTTACTCTGGCACACATTGTCCGAATTAACCAAATGAACTTCTTTCTAGGTGTCATTGTCACCCCACAAGAAATTTCTATTAATTCTGTCAATGTCATCACAAAGCTTTCTAGGGAGTTCCATGGTTTGCATGGTATAAGTGGGTATGGCAGAAGTCACTGCTTGAATGAGGGTTGCTCTACCAGCTAAAATAAGTGTTCTAACTTTCCAACCTGAGAGTCTGGCTTTCATCTTATCGAGGATTTCAATGAACAAGTTTCTGGAAACTCTCTGATGAAGTAAGAGGGAGCCAAGATATTTGCCAAGGTTATGAGTTAGGGGAATGCCACTTTGAAAGCTAAGAGCTTTGGCGTGGTTTCTAGGAACATTAGGGGAAACAAAGAGTTTGAATATAAGAAGATTAACTTTCTGACCAGACACGTCACAGAACTCAGAGAAGGCATCCATAATGATTTCACAATTAGGTGGAGTAGCTTAAGCGAAAAGGATCAAATCATCAACAAAGAACAAGTGGGATAGTGATGGGCTATTTCTTGAAGCCTTATAGATTAAATTCACAAGACAAAAATAATTATCCCTTGGTTTATAATTTTCAATCCTCATTGTACCCTTAAATTGGTTAGAACGTGACAGAGAAGTGACATTCTAAATATACTTGCTTTATTTGTTTTTCAAATTTTCTGTTTTTTCTTTCCTTACTAGTGATTATCGTTGGAATCCATGTTGAGAAAATTGTGATGCTAAATATTATTAAAACTATCCTGTCTATGCACACACACATATTTATGGACGTATGGATGTGCGAAACAGAATCAATTTCTTATAGGGGCAGTTGTGTTTTTTTTCATTAATCATCTTCAAGTTCGATGTACGATCAAAATTGTAATTTTGTTTTTGCTGCTTTTGTTATATAGATATTAACCTTTTGCTTTCACTTTATAATAAGAGAAAATAGAGTATAGAGAGAGTGCTAAGTTGTAACTATCTAAATCAACTCTAGTCGATCATGCATTAGGAAGGGAAGGAAAAGTGAATGAACTATTAGTTTCTTTTTTTTTTTTTTCTTTTCTTTTTTTTTTTCACTTTTCCCTTCTATTTTCCTTTCCTTTTGCAAATCCCTACTCAAATTCATGATCCAATCACAATCTTAGTTGTCCTTGTACAACTTTTCTCTACTTTCCCATGTATCCTTTATCTATCTTGGGTGACTTATTTTTGACAAAAGCACCATATTGGGTCTGGCATATTTTTTTTTATACTGATAATGCTTCTTGCACTTGCATGGATATGTCTTTCCAGTTATTACTGACTTAACACACTATTTTCATGATTTTATAACTAAATGATTGTGACTGTTTTAACTTCTTCTTCTTCTTCTTCTTCTTCTTCTTTATTTATTTATTTTATTTATTTATTTTGCAGGTGAAATGTTGGCAAATTCAACGATAGACAAGGGATCCTCAGGCTGCTAGGACTATTCATACTAATTTTGAGAAAGGGTTCATCTGTGCTGAGGTAATTCCTTGAACCATTTTTTCCCTTTTTTCAACTGTCTACAGTTTGTTGTCTTATTGTTTTTTTCTTTTTCATAATATTTTAAGAAGTTACATTGACAGTTCATTGATTTTTATTTTATTTTATTTTATTCTTTACTTTCTGTTGTTTATTTATGACGATTCAGAACTGACATCTAGGAAAATCATCCAATATGTTTACATAATATATTTACCAATGAGCTACTTGAAAAAATTTCCATGGAAAAAAATCAACCTGATTGTAATATATTGCTATCCTTATAAGGCTTCAAAGTGCATAATCCAGTGGTGATTCTTTCTTTTTAAAAAATGAATTCCTTGTTATCATCTTAAAAACACCAAATAATACTGTTGGACAGTGGAATTGCTAGAAAGTGCTGACTTTGAATTTGTGATGATAACCAGGTGATGAAATTTGAAGATCTAAAGGAACTTGGCAGTGAACCGCCTGTTAAGGTATATGCTTTAATTCAATGAACTCCCCTAAAATATGTTGGAAATAATGGTTTATAGGCTTATTGGGCTAACTTTGAGCCCAATTTTGAGTGAGCCCTAAACGTCTTTTGGGGTGGGTCCGAAAAAGTAATGTATTCCTTGCCGTATAGCAAGTCACACAGTGAAGATGGTTCGTCAAACCCATTTATGAGTGAATGGGAACTTGACGTCATTTTCGGGTTCGTGGAATGGACATTTAAAGAATTAAATATGGGTTTCCTTGAAATGAGTTGTCCCACGTTGAAACTTTAAGTGAGGTTTATTAAGTATATAAGCTCTAGATTACAACACTTGGGTTGGGCCCCAAGGGGCACCCCAAGTTTGTAGAAGGGAAGACTTATGGACGAAATGAACCTTAGCCCAAACCACCACACACGCGCGCCACCGCTACCGTCCGCCTGGCCAAGCCGTGCCTAGTCGGGTCGGTTCTAATATTATTTTTTGGAGAAAATTTATTTGAACTTTTTCCAAAAAACTTATCGAAATTAATTCATTCATGAACTTAATTTTTCTATCCATTTTTTACTTCTTCAGTCTAATTTTTCAAATAGATCAAGCCGTTCAAACAGTTTTTCAGATTTGTTGGAACCTAGACAGATTCAAATCTGCTAGATTTGAACAGATTCAAACTGCAGTTCACTGGTTCAACTGCGACCAGATCTGTTGAACTGCATCTATTCGACAGTTTTCATATCTATTCAGATTTTTTGGACAGGTTTATTATTGTTAAGTTTCAAACAGATTGAAAAATAAAACTGCCAACAGTTCTGCACAGTTTTGTAACTGTTACAGTTACAGATCTATTTGAATTTTGAATCATACATGTTCAAAACAGTTTCACACCTGCAGTCTGGTCACCCGAACTAAAATACAAAGGTTGAGCAATGACAGAGGCGGACTCTGTTTACGCGGATAAGGACCATTCGCTCGGCTTCAACATGACAAAGGATTTGCTTCTCCGTGTGGACATGATGAAGAATGAAGAACTGTCCGACCTGAAAGTCCTTCGGTCGGCTACAAAATTGGTCATTCTGGTAAGTGATTGAGTTATTATACTTCCAAGTTATCGATCGGTTTCTCATACTAACTTCTGCATTGCTGTAGGCCGCGCAGAAAAACTGTTTGGTGCACCAACGTATGATTTTTGTGCTGCAGACTTTGAGGGAGGCTATCGTTAAAAACAAATCCAAGACGGTTGAGCTGGAGAAGCTGAAGACTGCACACGGGGTAGTGTTAACCGAGCAAGATCTCTTAGCTGAGAAGTTGGCAAAGGCTAAGGAGAAGAAGGATAAGGCTGTGCAAGCCAAAAATGAGAGATATCTGGCCGAGCTACCCAAACTCCACGCCATCCACCAGGCCGAGCTAAAAAAAGAAGTGGACAACGCCAAAGATCGGGGATACGCTGAAGGAGAAAGGGTGTACGGGCTACACGTGGCGGGCATCAAAGACATTTTTTAGTGTTGCTAGAAAGCGACTGTGGAAAAACTCAGTCAGGCGCTGGAGTCCGAGGTGTTCAATAAATCTCACCTGCCTTCATTCCCTCCCATATGCAGGCATATGCTGCCGCCGTGCAGTAAAAGTTAATAGACGATGCTAAGGAGGCAAGCGTGGACGATGAGTGTAGACACCCCATTTTTGACCGTCCTCAAGACTTGGACGTCACCATTGGAACAATTGGTGATTACCCTTGTTTGTGTTCGTTCGGAGTTCCCGGAGGTCTCGGCTACGCGCCTTGCCTCAAGATCTCCGAACTTGACTGTTTAGTGTCTGGTTTTGCACAAAACACTTGTGTTTTGCCTTGGAGGGGCAGGGAATGCCTTGTGATGCATCCCCGCACTTCACCGGCCATGGCCAGAGGCCACCGGCTGGTTTTTGCTGCCATCGACAATCTATATTGCCGGTCGGCATTCTTTGCTGCCGGTCGGCACTCCCCTTTGCCAAAATGGCATTTTTGGGCAGCCGACTACTGTTCATCTTCTTTTGCAAATATTTTATTACAGCTGTCTTGCATTTGGCTCCCCTCCATACACGTGTATGAAGGGATCTCTCTCTTTAGAAGCTTGTCTTGTAAGCTTTACAAGACAAAAGGCTCTATAAGAGGAGCCCTTCTCTCCCTTGCTTAGCATTAGACACTTTGGAGAGTTTGGACAGCCATATTAGGGTTTTGAGTTCGAGGGTTAGAATCCATACACATTCTATCTCTATACCTCTCTATTTTTACCTTTGTGTGTGTTTAATTGTGTTTGTGTCTTACTATTGCACACAAACACATAGTGTTTCACCTTCTCTTAGCTACTGAGGTTTTAAGATTCAAGCCAAGGAGGACTGTTGGAGCATCATTTGTGAAGGTGATCTACAAGGGTGAGAGACTTCCCTTTTATTCCCCATTTTTGCATTGCTTTTCTACCTATCTTAGAGCTGTTTTTGTGCTTATTGTATAATACAAAAAAGTTCTATTTTTTAGCCCTTTTGATTGTTTATTCAGAGTGTTTTGTGGTTTGGGTTTGTTTGACCCCTCCTAAGCCTTGTAAGGCTCCTTTTTGTGCTATTTTTGTGCAAGTTTCGAGACTTTGGTGTTTGGGCCTCTTCACCACTGAAATCTTGAGGGATTTCAGTGGCGGAGATGGTGCCTTGAAGTCTCCAAAAGGGGAGGGCCACCCCCTCTCCTTGTTGTCCTTGAAAGGGACCCTTTTTGGCCTCTTGAGGGAGCATCATGTTAGAGTGTGTATTGATCATGTCTTGGTTGTTTTCCATGCTTATTATGCCATGATATCACCTTGTTGTGTGTTGGTTTTGGTACACCATGCATACTTAGCATACCTACCATGTAATGCCTTGTTATTGCCTTAATATGCCTTGGGTTGTTAGCCTTTGCTCTAGCATGTTTTAGGTTTAGCCTTGTGAAGGTTTTGTGCCCATTTTGTCATGCTTTAGGTCTGTCCATAGTTGTTTGGATTGATCTTGGCATGCGTAGTATAGCTCCTTTGTATTTGAGCTTGTATGCTTCAAGTATGTGAATGTGCAGTATGTGTTGCTTGCATCATTTCGGTGGTTTGGAACCACCCTACATGTTATTTCAGTCCCTTTGACATGCTCATATGTTTGCCTTGGATGCCTCTTTGAAGCTTTGGAAGCATGCCTTGCATGCTCCTTGTTTAGCATTTATGCATGCCTTTAAATTCAAACCATCTAGATGCTATCTAGTTGGTCTTTTGGGCTTAGTTTCATGTGTTAAAACTTTGTTTTTGGTTGCCTAAGTCCTGCCATGTGTGGTTGTACTAAGTGTAGTCCATTGCCTCTTTGGTGAGCCTTGAATGCTTGGACCATTGTTGCATGTTTAGCTTGCCTTGTTGCTTGGTTTGGCACCATGTTTTAACATGATTTTCAGAGCTTATGTTGCATGCTAATTGTCCATGATATCCCTTTTCAAGTGTGCCTTAGAGTTGCTTATTTAATGCCTAAGTGTTGGTCCAACTTACTTGCATGTGTGTATGTATGTTTGATCCCAATTCCTTGGTTTTTTTTTTGGCCACTATTTTAGGCCTATTTAGAGTTGCCTAAATCATGTCGAAGTCCACCTTTTCATCAGTTTGCATTGCCTCATGTTTGCTTGTATGCTTGCATAAGTGTCTTGCCATGAAATGTTGCATCCTTAGCTTGCATGCCTAGGTTGCATTGCATCTTGCATGCATGCCTTGTTCCTTGACTTGGTAAAAGGAATTGGGCCTTGGTTCGTTTGTTTGGTTTGCATTTCATTTGACATGAAAGTTGCACACTTGATTCTTTGGGCCATCATGCATGGAAATGCGTGATTGGCGGTCCGAGAATCGAGACACATGCCCTTTTGTGTCACAAACATGATAGGGGACATGATTGGTGCATACATTGCTTGAATTGAATTGCCATGCAAGTTCTGTCCTCTGCTGCTGTGAGTTGCAGGTTCTGCAGGCATTCTTTGCCGACCGGCAGTAAATCACCAGCCGATGGATTCATTTTGTGCCGGTGACCACAATTCACTGCCGGTGGTAATTCTACTCAGCCGGTGGTGATTCCCAGTATCCAGAGAAGCATCCTTGAGACTTTGGCAGTCTTCAGAGAGGCAGAGCAGGGAAAACAGAGGCAGACTATGCATGGCCGTGCACTTCCGAGCAGGACCTGAGCATGCGCTGCATCTGGCTCTCCTCCCGAGGCGGTTTACTGCTTTTCCTAGTTTAAATTAGTTTGTTAACTGATTAGGCAATTTGTAATATTTAATTAGCTTGCGTAGTTAATTAATTTGTATTATTTTTTTGGTCCCTCCAGGCGAGGGCAAATCTGTAATAAGTGTGGGTGAGTGTGTGAATGTCTTCCAACCCCCATTTCTTCCTTCCCTTTTATTTACCTGCTTGTGATGGTAGATTAGGGCATGTTTAGATTAGCATACCTTATGCTATGCATGCGTGCATCCATACATTTGTTTTGCATGCACCGGGCTCGGTACATCATTCTAACTGCATTTGTATTTCAATCCCAAATTGAATACGTGCATTAATTGGTTGCATTTCACATGCCATGTTTAGGTTAGCCGAGCCTACTGTAATTGCATCTTGCATGTGCTGCATTAGTCAACTTGACATGAACTAGGATCACGCATGTTTGCTAACTAGTTTATTGTTTTGGCACGGAGTACGATGTAAGTATTTATGCTTTAGCATCTCGCATGCGTGTGAATGTTAACATGATAGCATGCTTACCATGTGGCTAGACGCTTATGTGTTATAAATTGTTTGAATGCCTGTGGGTGAAGGTTGGATTGTTTGAGTTGGAAAAACTCGTTGAAATCCGTATTTTAGCCTACTTGCGAGTAGCAAATTCCAAAGTACTTTTTTAAGACAAATGGATATGCAATGCTTATTTCCAAATTAGGCAATCTAGTCTATACTTGTTTGCTGCGCGCATAACATAGTAATGCTAGGCTAACAATTGGTTTAAGAACACATAACGTTTTCAAAAACGAATATCATGGTTAGTAGAGGCCGATCTTCGGATCGGGCGAGAGGGGGTGCTCATAGCCGATCTTCCCCAATCGTACCCTAGCTCCAGAGCCGAGACAACTCCGGTGATGACGGACATGTGGCCTTTGGCACCGAGTCAGGGTTTCCTAAGGTCCCCCGTAAAAAATATTTAGGTGGCGACTCTGTATCTGGCAAAGCAGTCCATGTTTGGCACTTCTTTTCAAAAATCTGTTTCTCAAAACGATTTTCCGGATTTGAACTCTTTGGTTCAGATTAAGAACCGTGACAATTTGAGAGTCCGAGCTGTAGTGACCCCACAAATGAACAGAACGGGACTCACCCTCCCGGGCCGTTCGGGGACGTCTACAGTTTCTGGCGACTCTGCTGGGGATTTAGAGAGCTTGACTCGAACTCATGATATCCTGTTTTGATCTCATTTGTCTGTCTCTTTGCATTGCATGTGCATAGGTGCACCTAGGAACACAGTGTTTGCCATCTGCCATTCCTGAACGGTTTGCCGGAGGCTTGTCTTGTCAAGGCATGACCATAAGGCTGACCGGTTATGGGCTCTGACAGTATGGGAACACAAACCCCGATTTTTCCGGGGCACCCCTTTTTGACCATTCGACCTAGTGCATATTCGAATCCGTAGTGACCATTCCAAGTTAGGACAGGTTGCTTACCCGATGTTAGGTTGTTTGAAACTGCTGCATGCATAGTGGAACCCTAGCTCCTGACAAAATAGGACAGGGGAACCCTACCCCAACATAGGGGTGTTTTGGCTCTCTTTACTTGCTATGTGCTTTTAGAATGTGTCTCTACAGGAAAGTACATGTCAGTTTGCAAGTTTGAGTATCGGACCTGAGGGCACCAGTATCAGTGTTGTTGAGAAATCAGTTATCTGCGGGTATCAGGTTCAGTTTTTGGAGACAGTGATTTCTGGGAACAGTGATCAACAGTAGAGTACAGTTGTTCAGCTACACCCGTGTTTGATCTGTTTGGGCTGAAATGTTGTTTGTTGTCTCTTTCAGTTTGGATAGCCGGTACAGAATAGCCAGTGTTCCCCTTGCTGAGGCAGGACTTATGATGACGCAGAATTCAGAAGAGATCGTGGTTATGACAACTGCATTAGATCAAGGGATCACTCTGCAATGTGAGGCCAACATTGACGTGTCACATCCACCCAGGTCGCCTGTTGCGCACCCGGTTTGGGCCCCCCAACTATACCAGGCTCGCGAGCCTACTACATTCGAACTAATGGGGATGATAGGTGATCTCCAGAGGTCTGTGGCGGATCTCGCCTACAGAATGTCAGCGTCGCCTCCAGCCGCACCGTATGCCGGGAGTTTTGTACCCCAGGAACCCCCGTTGTTAGGGCAAATTGTGATCAAACTTAGCCAACCGGAGATGGCCTCCAGCTATGGTAATGACATATCAACATCGACCCAAACCCTCGATCAGGCTGAGGCCAGAGGAAAAGAAAAAATGAAGGCAGATGCCGATCCCATTGAACAACTGCTGTGGGCAATCGAGGCTTTGAAAGCTGGGGGGATGAACAAGCAACGGGTATCCGCAGTTGTGGCAAAAACTATGGAGGATGCTTTCCCCACTCCACCTGAGGGTAGTTCAAGTCAGTTGGAAAATTGGGATGGGCCCCGTCATGCCAGAATAGTTCCTTCTGTTCCCGCCCCTGCACCCGGGAAAGATCAGAAAGCTAAGGTGGCGCCTGCCGACCCTTTCGCTTGTGCGGCTAGTAAGAGCGCTCAGACTCCAAAGTACCTGCCCCGGGGGTGCAAGACCTTTCATGCTCTCTACATGCCTCTGTCCAAGGCACTTCAGATCCTTGCTGAGAGAGGACACCTTAAACCCTTGGAGCCTCGGCCTCTCCCGAAGAATCTCCCTGCTACGCATGATGCTGCTCAGTACTGTGCGTACCACTAGCAGACAGGCCATGCTACCGACAATTGCTTCTGCCTCCGTCATGAGGTGCAAGATTTGATTGACAACGAGGTTATCCTCCCGCCTACCTCATCCAAGTCCGTTACCACCCAGTTATTAGATTTTGAAGACACAGATACTGCAAGTATGTAATCAGAAAGTGAACCACCTGCGGGCGGCATCTGGTATATTTTGAATGTGGCATCTGGCACGCATTTTGAGCATCTGTGAACGCTAGCCTTGTAAATTCTGGCTTGGATATCGAGTCGGTCTTTTGTTTTGAGTCTGTCTCTTTGTCTTGAGTCAGTCTTTTTGCTTAAGGGTCTGTCTTGTTGTAGCGAGTCAGTCCCCTTTGTATAGAATACCAAGTGATTCTGGGGTTGTTGCTCCGAACATCGTTTTGTCTTGTAATTACCTGTTTTTGCTTTTTGAGTCTGTTTCTGCCGAGGAGCCAATTACACCAACAAATCTGAATGAAACAGCTGTTGCTATCTCACTTTCATGCTTTCTTTCAGTATAAGTACCAGAGAATTTGATTGGGCAGACAGTACATCTCGCCTGCTCTCCTGCGTGCCAAACTCATTGCATTAACCTAAGTTTTTCAAAAAAAACCCTTTTGAACACTGCGGTGATAAAAACGAAGAGAAAGGAATTCCTCGGCTTTTGCAAAATTTTGATCATTTTGAGAGAAAGGAGAGGCATGCTAAGCCTTTAATGAATGAAACCATGCTTGTTAGCGTGAGTACTGAGAAGCACCCTGGCTTGATCCAAATTGGTTCCACACAATCTTCGGCACGAGCGATTCGTCGCTTTCTTAAAAACTTTCAAAAACAAATGTTTACACGGCCCTATGAAGACCTGTGTGGAACCGCTCTTGAGATTGCGCAGCCTAGGATCGCTCTCAACCTCAAGATTCGACCCGTTCATTTTGAAATCTTGAGCCCGTTCAAAAAGTTCAAAGGTCAAACGTCATGCAAGGTCTGTATGGCCAGATCAGGAGCAACCCTCGAACAAGAGGCGCCGAAGTCGAATCAAAAGATTAGATCTCACCAAAAGAAGCTCGTGGAGCAACCATGATGGATTCTTCCGTAAATCAGTGCAACAGCCGTTCTCCTAGACACAGAGAGGCTTCAACTTCAAAAACCATTTGGCATGGACTTGTTACACTTTTACCCTTTGAGAGGCTCGCTGGGCCGAAAACCCGGAAGGGCGACCCAGGCAAAAGTTAGAGCAAGAGAAAAAAAAAAAAAAAAAAAGCAAAAATATACAAAAAAGAAAAGAAAAGAAAAGAAAAGAAATGAGGAAAAGAAAAGGAAAAGAAATGAACAAAAAAAAAAGGAAAATAAAAAGAAGCTCGCAAGGTCAAAAACCCGCATCGGGCGCCTTGGCAAAAGTTAGAGCCTGAAAATTGAAGGTTAAAATACCCGAGTGTACCTTAACCGGAACTACGTGAGGCTTGATTCCCATTATTGGGATACGTAGGCAACTTCATCCTGAAGTCCAGCCCCCAACGCTTTCATAGCGTCTCAGTCCATACAATGGTTTCGATTTCATCCCAAAGTCCAGTCGCCAACACCTTCCAAGGTGACTGTGTCCATATATTTGTTATAACCGTCTTCGTCATCTTTGCGTCCAAGAGCTCGACCACCGCCAATGAAGACTGTTTGCGGACTGCTGCGGCACCATCCAAACAAGGGGCAACTTTCCGTTGCCACGAGTCGTCGTGAGCCGTCTTTCAAACCAGGGGCAACTTTCCGTTGCCATCCACCCCTTTCAAGCCAGGGACAATTTTCCATTGCCTCCGATCCAGGGTTGCGCATCTCAAAGAGTAAGTTCCATGCTCGTTGAGCGTTAACTGTTTGCAAAATAGTTTTTGAAAATTTTTACTAAGGTTGACTATTTTCTCGAAAACTATTCCATTTTCCAAAACTGGACCATTGTCTTGGACCCGAAAGGGAAAATTTTCAGTGCTTACAGCCTGATTTGCATGATTTTCAAATCAAAAATTGAACAAGTAAGTTAATCCGACTCTCATTTTGATCAAAACTGTTTTAGTAGAAAACAAAAACAAAGAATGGTGAAAATGATGAACTAGGGGTACAGTTGAGCCAGGCGCTCTGTCCCCCCCCCCCGGTCGTCAACGTACTTGCCAGAAGAGCACTCTACCCACCAGAAGAAATAGCTGTGAGCTAACGGCATTGAGCATGAACCCACACCTTCCTATTTATCCATCAATCACCCTGGGGAGGGATGAAAAATGGGAGAATAAAGAATAGAGAGGTGTAAGTTGAGAGAAAAGTAAAGAATAGGGTTTTGAGAGAAAATCCGAGCTTGAGTGCCAGAGTGATGTGAGAATCACAAATGAGAAAAGGGTGGGAAACGATACCCAGAGAAACTGGCTCCTCGTGATCAGAGGTCCCCCGGCTTCCTTAACGCGTCTGTATGTCGTGTCTTTTGTTTTGTTTACCTCAACCTTTGTTTTAGGTCTTTTCCGAGCGTGTCTCGTTATGTTTAGGTCGTGCACCCTTTTGTTTAAGTCCTCCCCGCTGTGTTCAATTGTAGGCTCGATACCCTGGTTTGAAAAACCCTTATTTAATTTCAAAAATCGTTTATACTCAGAATGCTGTGCCATTCTCTATATTTGAGCGTGCTTCAACTTTAACCGGTTCCATCTTTGAGCTCCGTCTTGTCAGATTGGGCCGTTTGTTCAGGATTTGCTGTGTGCGAAATGAACCAAATGCTGTGTTATGGGTTGTATGCAGATTAATCCCCAGTAGAGTAAGGGCTGTGTATCCAGAATCAGGCAGTGGGTTGCTTGGTTTATTTTGCCGTTGGCTGTTTAATTATTTGATTATTACCATGCAAATGTTCAACATTCAGACAACTAATCATATTTCATTTACATTGAGGTGTAACATGGTGCGATGCAATACATAAGATATGTAAATGTAACACTTTTTTTTGAGATAAAAAGTTTGTTCATTTCATAATCTTTTTTTTTAAGTACAAAGTTTTGAGGGAAACAAAAATCTGCCTGCGGCAGTACAAGGTAATCTAACTACCAACAAAAAGGAAAAGTACAAAAAAGAAGAAAAACAACAAAAATCTATATCCATGTCAAGCGACTCCGGGGGCTATCGGTCTGTCCTAGTCCTCTTCCTGGACGAAGGTCTAGGAGCATCATCAGCATCGTCATCAGAGCCTGAGCTAATGCCGCCTCCGGTCTCCTCCTTCGATGACTCCGCCTCCGACTCTGCCTCCACCTCCGACTCGTCATCATTATCATTGTCATCATCAGGGACGGGAGCCCGCGAGCTACTCCCGACATGAGTGTGCCCCGCCTTGGTGCGGGGGAATACTCTGCCCTCCTCATCTCTCCCTCGGGCGGGGACGGAAGGTCCAGGTGGAGCACCTCCTACCACGGGAATCTGGAAGGGAGGCTGAAAAAGTACATAAAAGGCAAATGCATCAGTATACTGTGAACAGTTTATCAGTGCAGAATACGGTGTATGAGTACAATGTGTGAATGCCGTTAGCAGTTTATCAGAGCGGTGTGTCAGTGCAGAATGCAGTGTATGAGTACAATGTGTGAATGCTGTGAACAGTTTATCAGAGCGGTGTATCAGTGCAGAATGCAGTGTATGAGTACAATGTGTGAATGCCGTGAGTAGTTTATCAGTGCAGAATACAGTATATGAGTACAATGTGTGAATGCCGCGAGTAGTTTATCAGTGTAGAATGCGGTGTATGAGTATAGTGTGTGAATGCTGTGAGCAGTTTATCAGTGCAGAATGCAGTGTATGCAGTGTATCGGACGTTGTGAGATCAGTGTGTCAGGTGTTGTGTCGTGCATCAGATTACGTGAATCAGCTTGTGAGTGATTTGAGGCCGTGATTAGAAGAACATACCGGAATGCTGTAGAGGGCCAGGAGGTCAAAGGTCCGCTGTAGCATCCCCATCATGGAGGCATTCAGCTCCACGGACTGCCGGGTGTACTCGGAAGACGCCTGCAAAAGTACAAGATATATCAGTATTCCGTGGAATATCAAACAAACTGAAATGAAATGCCAATGCAAGATGCAAAATGGAGTAATACATACCGGATGCAAGTCGGGGATGCCGGCTAACTCATGACCAGCTGGGGGAGGAGCGAAGGGGATCTGGTAGGTCGCCCCATCCTGCCCTCTGTATGTCAGTACGGTGGGCAGAGCAGGCCAACTGGTCCCCCGTCCTCCCTGAACTCTGCCCGTGCCACGGACTCGAGCCCTCCTCGATGCCCCAGCTCCAGCTCCCGCTCCTGCCCTAACTGCTGGTGCCACGGGCCTGGCTCCCTCAACTCGACGGCCGCCGCTCAGAGACCGCATAATGTACGTCTGCACGTACTCTCGGTAGTCGCTGATGCCTCTGAAGCGGGTCGCCTCCCAGCCGATAGTATAATCGACGATCTGCTCAGTAGTGAGTCTCTCGGTCTCCCTCACGTCCTCAGGAGGGTGAACCGGGACTATCTGCTCTGGTAACCCTAGGGTCTGGCGTAGGAAACACTCACCTAGGTACCAAGCCCGACAGACCGGGCCCTCGAGTAAGATCCGGAAACGCCAGGTCTCCATAGCACCGGCAAATCGGTCCCGAATCGTTGCCGGCAACGGAGCCCAAGGCTGCCAAGTGATCTGAAAGTGACATACAGTTTGTTATCTATCGTTATTGAAGTATGCAACGAAAAGCAAAGCTTAGATAAATTTTGAAATAAAAACATACCTCGGCAGGGGTGATGGTGTCGAAGAAGCGGCGGAAGAAGCTAAATGTCTCTCGCGGCCTCCGGGTGCATCTCCCGTCAAAGCGACACGAAAAAGGGATGACCAGAGGAGTCTCCGTCTCCGGTACGGGAGCGAGCCTAGGAAAGTAGGCATAAACCCACAACTGCAAGGTAAATACCAGTGCATTTATCAGATAAAGCAGAATATAGAGTAAAAGTAGAAATAGCAGAGCCATGTGTTGTGCAGTGTATTGTGCAAAGTATGTGTGTGGTGTGTGTACAGCATACAACAAGTATAAAGCAGACTACAGTGTGTGCAGTGTATAGAGTACATAAAATATAGGATAGAAATGAAAGGCAGAAAAAGAAATGTACCTCCCAAATACGCCAATAGCCCCCGAGCAACTGTCCGCTGCCGCGGGAAGCTGAGCTCATATATCCGTAGAGAGTGGCCAGAGCGGTGCCACCCCAGTCGTAATGCAAGATGTCTCTGACGTCCACCAGTGCACTGAGCAGGCAGAGAGGCACGGTGTTCGCCCGGTCGGCGAAAATGGTCGTCCCAAACAAGAACATGAGGAAGCCGTGTGCGTATCTCTCTACGGCCTCCGGAGTCATCGGGGCTGCATCAACAAGGGTGGGCTGGACCCTGAACTGCACCTTGAACCAGGAATGTCGGACGTAGCCAGGATGCGCGAGAGGTGGCACCTCACCAAGTAGATGGATCTGAGCGGCAGTCCACTCGTCCATGTCAGTATCAAAAGGGATCGGATCACCCCCTACCCCGATGCCTGTGAGCATCGAGAAATCATAGGGAGTCATCGTCATGTCTCCTGTCGCAGAAAAATGGAAAGAGTCAGTGGTGTCCCACCACCTCTCCACTAGAGCGGCGAGCAAGGGCCTGCAAGTCGTGAGCCTGGATAGTCCCCTGCAGAAAGCGCCGAAGCCCGCCTAGTCCACGATGTGGCGAACCGCGTCGGGAAGCTCGGCATACCAATCCCGAGTGCCAGTATTCCCATATCCACGGATGGTATGGGAATCCCCCTGTAAACAAAAAAAACAACAATTGCAAGGCAACATTCAAAATGCAGTTCTAAGAAGCATATAGGTATGTAGCATGTGTGCATATTTTCAGATTTAAACAAATACCGGGTGCCGGTGTGCTTACAGTGAACTACAGCGTGTGATGCGTCAGCGTGTTTGGGTGGTTCAGAGCAGATGTAGCATGTGTGCAAGTTTGACAGATTTAAACAAATACCAGGTGCCAGTGTGCTTACAGTGAACTACAACGTGTGATGCGTCAGCGTGTTCGGGTGGTTCAGTACAGTACAGCATGTGTGCATATTTTCAGACTCAAGTAAATATTGGGTACCAGTGGGTATGCAGTGAAATACAGTGAGCGCCGTGTGTTCGGGTGATTCAGGGCTAGTGTAGTGTGTGTGCATGTGTCAGTCTCAAGCAGGTATCAGTTGTATGAATGTTTACAATCAACTACAGTATGCAGGGTATCTGAGCTAGAGCAATTAAAGAGTATAACCAGCTACGACAGTTTTGTATCCTACATTACAGAAAGTAAAGCAGAGAAAGAAAGTTACCTCAGAAGCGCTGAAGGACAGGTGGGAGGTAGGCTCACGCAGTAATAGCTCGGGTGGCACGTGCCTCTCGAAGCTCGGAAACTGGCGAAGTCCGTCAGGAGGTAGCACATGAATCGCCGGCCGATATGTCGCCGGGTCGAACGGGCGCTCGCTCAAAGGTAGAAGCTCGACCCCGGGATCCGTCTCGTGATCCGGGGGAGTCCCACCGCGTGGAATGTCATCCGCCATGTCAAGAATGATGAGAAAATAGCCAGAGGAAGGAAAACCGGGCTAGAATATGAAAAGTCAACTCCCGAGAAGGTCGAAAATGGCCGAAAAGGCCGGGATGTGAAAAGGGTACGGAAATCAAGAGGAAAGCGAGGGGAACAAACCCCAAAAAGGTGGGAACGGCAAAAGAGGCATCGAAACAAAGATTTTTTCGGTTGAAAATGTCCGAAACGCGAAGAAAATCACGAATCCGACGACGAAACGGGCGCAGAACGCGAAGAAATGAAGAAAAGAAGAGAGGAAAACACTCTAGAGAGAGAGGGTGTGGAATTTCGGCGAAGGAGGAAATGAGAAATAGGGTTTAGAAACCCTATTTTAAAACACCCATAGTGAAATGTCGAATCTGCCTCGACTCAGGAACATTTTGCCAGTCGGCAACATTTTGTGCCGGCCGGCAGAATATTGTGCCGATAGAATTGAATGATGGCCAGTGGATGGCCGGTGATGTATTCTGATGGCCGGTGGGCATCCGGTGACCTCCTACGGTGATTTTGGAGCCTCCTACACCCTTGTTTGAGTTATTTGTGGGGTCCAGGGCCTTTAGTGCTCAAAATAGTGCAAAACAGTGCATTTTCGACGCTCAACCGGCCTCCGTTGTGAGCTCGGATCGTGTCTTCCATGCGTGGCACTCGAATTCGTGCAAGGTGTATCCTTTTTATATCCTTTTAGCTTTTACAAAAGCTCAAAAGTTGCCACATGTGTATCGCATATCATCGCACTATTTTGTGCATTACAAATCAATCGCACTGGTTTGTGCATTTCAAGTCAATTGCACTGTCTTGTGCATTTCAAATCAATCGCACTGTTTTGTGCATTTCAAGTCAATCGCACTGCCTTGTGCATTTCAAATCAATTGCACTGTTTTGTGCATTTCAAGTCGATCGCACTGTCTTGTGCATTTCAAACCATGGCACTGTTTTGTGCATTCGCGATTGTCTAACGCATCGCGCTGTTTTGCGCATCTCATTGCATTTTGCATATCTATTCATTTCATTGCTTGCGTAGACCGCATGATAATTTCATTACTTGCGTAGACCGCATGTTAATTATATTACCTGCGTAGACCGCATGTTTGTAATCAATTTCATTACTTGCGTAGACCGCATGATAATTTCATTACTTGCGTAGACCGCATGTTAATCACATTACTTGCATAGACCGCATGCTAATTACATTACCTGCGTAGACCGCATGTTTGTAATCAATCACATTACTTGCGTAGACCGCATGTTAATTACATTACCCACGTAGACCGCATGTTTGTAATCAATCACATTACTTGTGTAGACCGCATGTTAATTATATTACCTGCGTAGACCGCATGTTTGTAATCAATTTCATTACTTGCGTAGACCGCATGTTAATTACATTATCTGCGTAGACCGCATGTTTGTAATCAATGTCATTACTTGCGTAGACCGCGTGTTTTGCTTGCGTAGACCGCATGTTAATTACATTACTTGCGTAGACCGCATGTTTCACTTGCGTAGACCGCAAGTTAATTACGTCACTTGCGTAGACCGCATGTTTGTTCAAATTTTGTTACCTGCGTAGACCGCATGTTTCGCTTGCGTAGACCGCATGTTTGTTCAAATTTCATTACCTGCGTAGACCGCATGTATTACTTGCGTAGACTGCATGCTTGAAACCAACTGCATTACCTGTGTAGACCGCATGTTCTGCTTGAGCAGACCGCTTGTTCTGCTTGCGTAGACCGCATGCTTATGATCAATTTCGTTACCTGCGTAGACCGCGTGCTCCGCTTACATCACTGTGCTTTCACAGCATTGTTATGCTTCCCACTTGCTTTGCGTTGTCACACATTTTCAAAATACGTTAACAAACATTGTACCTGTTAAGTTTGTTTTCTTTGCAGGCACGATATTGTATGTATGGTTCATTTGAGGCTGGTTCAACCAGACGAACCGCACAGGTATATCTACGACGGTCTAGGAGACCCTAAATCCTCTGAAGGTGCGAGTCCTTCGGTGTTTGTCGTGCTCGAACGATTTTCGATAAGTTGCATTATCGTGTATCTTACAGCCGCGTGTTGTCACGCATTTCATGCAACATGCATTTTATACATCACTTGCATTTCAAAAAAAAAAAAACAAAAAACACATGCGTTGTCACGCATCATCGTAAATAGTTGCATTGTCATGCATGTTTGTAAATATCCATTCCATTCCATATTTGTAGATATTGCATCGTAGATCGCATGCATTCATTGCATCGCCCCCCGTCTATGGCTTGTGCCTTTCCATGTTGAGCTTGGTCTGGTATGTGCCCATACTTTTCACGTCGAAGCATAGTTCAGTGGACCGTTCTATATTAGACGCGGCTTGTACGTGTACATGTCCTTCCTAGGCAAAATTTGGCTTGGCCCGCTTTCCATATCCACTGCATTGTAGGTCATATGCATTCATTGCATCGCCCCCGTCTATGGTTTGCACCTTTCCATGATTGAGCTTGGTCTAGTATGTGCCCATACTTTTCATGTCGAAGCATAGTTCAGTGAACCGTTCTATGTTAGACGCGGCTTGTACGCGTACATGCCTTTCCTAGGCAAGATTTAGTTTGGCCCGTGTGCCATATCCATTGCATTGTAACTTTATGGCTCGCGCCTTTCCATGTTGAGCTTGGTCTGGTATGTGCCCATACTTCTCGTGTCAAAGCATAGTTCAGTAGACTGTTCTATGTTAGACGTGGCTTGTATGCGTACATGCTTTGCCTAGGCAAGGTTTGGTTTGGCCCGCGTGCCATATCCATTGTCACCTCCCCAGCATATCCATATATATATATATTACATTGTAGTGTAATTTTTGCATCCAGCATTAGGATCATTATCCTTTCCCCAGCGGGTCGTTTCCCCACTTATGTCATTCCACCCAATACTCGTTCTTGTGTCTGTCTACATTACTCATAGTTCAGTAGACCGTTCTGTGGTAGACAGACTTGTTACCTCCATCAATCTATTTGACATTTGTGTGGTTTCGAACCACTCACGATTGGATCATGATTCAATTACTTTGCATATAGTTAGCGTTGTTTCAATTACATTGCATCTTCATTTGCATTATTTATACCTTGTTTTGTATATATTGCATATCATTTTGCATCCATTTTTGCATTGTCATGCATGTTGCTAACAACATTGTACCTGTTAAGTTTGCTTTCTTTTCAGGCACGATATTGTATGTACGGTTCATTTGAGGCTGGTGCAACCAGACGAGCCGCACAGGTATTGTATCCTCCGAGTGAGACGTATTGAGAATTGCATAATTCTCTTACATCATTTCTGCATCGTAGTGTAGTCTGGTGTATGCTAGCTTAAAACTGTCGTATGTTATGCTTCGTTATAGCTTTCTTTGCATGATCATAAGTTATGCTCGGCTTCGTCCATTGTCTTGCATTTTGCCCCCTGCCTTTGGGCGCATATCTTGTTTGTCTTGCATGTTTGTCTAAGTCTTCGGCCTTGTCAAAAATGGGTCGTCTCTGGGCTTTGACATTCACTCCCGTCATTGTTATGACTTTCGAGTTCTGTCAAGGAGGGGCAACTGTAGACACCCCATTTTTGACCGTCCTCAAGACTTGGACGTCACCATTGGAACACTTGGTGATTACCCTTGTTTGTGTTCGTTCGGAGTTCCCGGAGGTCTCGGCTACGCGCCTTGCCTCAGGATCTCCGAACTTGACTGTTTAGTGTCTGGTTTTGCCCCAAACACTTGTGTTTTGCCTTGGAGGGGCAGGGAATGCCTTGTGAGGCATCCCCGCACGTCACTGGCCATGGCCAGAGGCCACCGGCTGGTTTTTGCTGCCATCGGCAATCTATATTGCCGGTCGGCATTCTTTGCTGCCGGTCGGCACTCCCCTTTTCCAAAATGGCATTTTTGGGCAGCCGACTACTGTTCATCTGCTTTTGCAGATATTTTATTACAGCTGTCTTGCATTTGGCTCCCCTCCATACACGTGTATGGAGGGATCTCTCTCTTTAGAAGCTTGTCTTGTAAGCTTTACAAGACAAAAGGCTCTATAAGAGGAGCCCTTCTCTCCCTTGCTTAGGGTTAGACACTTTGGAGAGTTTAGACAGCCATATTAGGGTTTTGAGTTCTAGGGTTAGAATCCATACACATTCTATCTCTATGCCTCTCTCTTTTTACCTTTGTGTGTGTTTAATTGTGTTTATGTCTTACTATTGCACACAAACACATAGTGTTTCACCTTCTCTTAGCTACTGAGGTTCTAAGAGGCTGGTTTTGGTGTTTTGGAGCTAGATTCAAGCCAAGGAGGGCTGTTGGAGCATCATTTGTGAAGGTGATCTACAAGGGTGAGAGACTTCCCTTTTATTCCCCATTTTTGCATTGCTTTTCTACCTATCTTAGAGCTGTTTTCGTGCTTATTGTATAATACAAAAAAGTTCTATTTTTTAGCCCTTTTGATTGTTTATTAAGAGTGTTTTGTGGTTTGGGTTTGTTTGACCCCTCCTAAGCCTTGTAAGGCTCCTTTTTGTGCTATTTTTGTGCAAGTCTCGAGACTTTGGTGTTTGGGCCTCTTCACCACTGAAATCTTGAGGGATTTCAGTGGCGGAGATGGTGCCTTGAAGTCTCCAAAAGGGGAGGGCCACCCCCTCTCCTTGTTGTCCTTGAAAGGGACCCTTTTTGGCCTCTTGAGGGAGCATATGTTAGAGTGTGTATTGATCATGTCTTGGCTATTTTCCATGCTTATTATGCCATGATATAACCTTGTTGTGTGTTGGTTTTGGTACACCATGCATACTTAGCATACCTACCATGTAATGCCTTGTTATTGCCTTAATATGCCTTGGGTTGTTAGCCTTTGCTCTAGTATGTTTTTGGTTTAGCCTTGTGAAGGTTTTGTGCTCATTTTGCCATGCTTTAGGTCTATCCATAGTTGTTTGGGTTGATCATGGCATGCGTAGTATAGCTCCTTTGTATTTGAGCTTGTATGCTTCAAGTATGTGAATGTGCAGTATGTGTTGCTTGTATCATTTCGGTGGTTTGGAACCACCCTACATGTTATTTCAGTCCCTTTGACATGCTCATATGTTTGCCTTGGATGCCTCTTTGAAGCTTTGGAAGCTTGCCTTGCATGCTCCATGTTTTAGCATTTATGCATGCCTTTAAATTCAAACCATCTAGATGCTATCTAGTTGGTCTTTTGGGCTTAGTTTCATGTGTTAAAACTCTGTTTTTGGTTGCCTATGTCCTGCCATGTGTGGTTGTACTAAGTGTAGTCCATTGCCTCTTTGGTGAGCCTTGAATGCTTGGACCATTGTTGCATGTTTAGCTTGCCTTGTTGCTTGGTTTGGCATCATGTTTTAACATGATTTTCAGAGCTTATGTTGCATGCTAATTGTCCATGATATCCCTTTTCAAGTGTGCCTTAGAGTTGCTTATTTAATGCCTAAGTGTTGGTCCAACTTACTTGCATGTGTGTATGTATGTTTGATCCCAATTCCTTGGTTTTTTTTTGGCCACTGTTTTAGGCCTATTTAGAGTTGCCTAAATCATGTCTAAGTCCACCTTTTCATCAGTTTGCATTGCCTCATGTTTGCTTGTATGCTTGCATAAGTGTCTTGCCATGCCATGTTGCATCCTTAGCTTGCATGCCTAGGTTGCATTGCATCTTGCATGCATGCCTTGTTCCTTGACTTGGTGATAGGAATTGGGCCTCGGTTCGTTTGTTTGGATTGCATTTCATTTGACATGAAAGTTGCACACTTGATTCTTTGGGCCATCATGCATGGAAATGCGTGATTGGTGGTCCGAGAATCGAGACAGATGCCCTTTTGAGTCACAAACATGATAGGGGACATGATTGGTGCATACATTGCTTGAATTGAATTGCCATGCAAATTCTGTCCTCTGCTGCTGTGAGTTGCAGGTTCTGCAGGCATTCTTTGCCGACCGGCAGTATACATTGCCGACCGGCAGTAAATCACCAGCCGATGGATTCATTTTGTGCCGGTGACCACAATTCACTGCCGGTGGTAATTCTACTCAGCCGGTGGTGATTCCCAGTATGCAGAGAAGCATCCTTGAGACTTTGGCAGTGTTCAGAGAGGCAGAGCAGGGAAAACAGAGGCAGACTATGCATGGCCGTGCACTTCCGAGCAGGACCCGAGCATGCACTGCATCTGGCTCTCCTCCCGAGGCGGTTTACTGCTTTTCCAAGTTTAAATTAGTTTATTAACTGATTAGGCAATTTGTAATATTTAATTAGCTTGCGTAGTTAATTAATTTGTATTATTTTTTTGGTCCCTCCGGGAGAGGGCAAATCTGTAATAAGTGTGTGTGAGTGTGTGAATGTCTTCCAACCCCCATTTCTTCCTTCCCTTTTATTTACCTACTTATGATGGTAGATTAGGGCGTGTTTAGATTAGCATACCTTATGATATGCATGCGTGCATCCATACATTTGTTTTGCATGCACCGGGCTCGGTACATCATTCTAACTGCATTTGTATTTCAATCCCAAATTGAATACGTGCATTAATTGGTTGCATTTCACATGCCATGTTTAGGTTAGCCGAGCCTACTCTAATTGCATCTTGCATGTGCTGCATTAGTCAACTTGACATGAACTAGGATCACGCATGTTTGCTAACTAGTTTATTGTTTTGGCACGGAGTACGATGTAAGTATTTATGCTTTAGCATCTCGCATGCGTGTGAATGTTAACATGATAACATGCTTACCATGTGGCTAGATGCTTATGTGTTATAAATTGTTTGAATGCCTGTGGGTGAAGGTTGGACTGTTTGAGTTGGAAAAACTCGTTGAAATCCGTATTTTAGCCTACTTGCGAGTAGCAAATTCCAAAGTACTTTTTAAGACAAACGGATATGCAATGCTTATTTCCAAATTAGGCAATCTAGTCTATACTTGTTTGCTGCGCGCATAACATAGTAACGCTAGGCTAACAATTGGTTTAAGAACACATAACATTTTCAAAAACGGATATCATGGTTAGTAGAGGCCGATCTTCGGATCGGGCGAGACGGGGTGCTCATAGCTGACCTTCCCCAATCGTACCCTAGCTCCCGAGCCAAGACAACTCCGGTGATGACGGACATGTGGCCTTTGGCACCGAGTCAGGGTTTCCTAACTTCCCCCGTAAAAAATATTTAGGTGGCGACTCTGTATCTGGCAAAGCTGTCCATGTTTGGCACTTCTTTTCAAAAATCTGTTTCTCAAAACGATTTGCCAGATTTGGACTCTTTGGTTCAGATTAAGAACCGTGACAATTTGAGAGTCCGAGCTGTAGTGACCCCACAAATGAACAGAACGGGACTCACCCTCCCGGGGCGTTCGGGGACGTCTACAATGAGCCAACTCTACCGCCAATCGACAAGACCCCACTGCCATCCATATTTGAAGAGGCGGCACTAAGCAGTGAGCAGGAGCCATCAACCGCCGAACGAGGAACGGACTCTGGCACTGAAACCGCACAGAATGTGGCAGAAGAGGTGGTGGGCAAACTGGAGGACGCTATAGATATCGACTAATGTGCATCTAGGCTTATGTTTGTCCCCTTCTTCTTTTTTTCTTTTTTTTTTTTGTATTGATGTAGCCGGCTATGAGCCCCACTTTTGTAATCAGGATTTATCATGAATGAAAAGCGAACTTTTTCTTCGCCATGTATGCAAAATTTTGTTTGCCCTTTGGTTGTCAATTTCTTCGATTTGGCCGTGATAAAATCTTCTCAGTGCATTCTGAGCGTAATGGTCTCAGTTTAACGAGCAAACTCATCTTGGTTTAAAATATTAGTTGAACACAACACTAACTGTTTGGTACGCCAAGCAAGGTCAATTCGGTTTTAATAAGAACTCGGTAAAGACATCAACATTTTAAGTGGGTGAGCAACGTCAACTCGGTTACAAAATAAGTTGGGCGAAATTGATTTTGTTTGTGCGGTCTGGCGAAATCAGCTCAATGAGTGAGCAAAATCAACTGTACATCGGCGAGCAAGAAACAACTTGGGTAATCATGAGTGAAATCTACTCTTCAATTAGCGAGCGAAAATCAGCTCGGTCAATGATGAACAAAATCAGGTCGATGTACTGAGCAAAATTTGCTCTTCATCGGCAATCAAGAAACAGCTCAGGTAATTATGTGCAAAATCTACTCTTCAATCAGCGAGCCAAAATTGACTTAGTCAATGATGAACAAAATTGGGTCGGCTCAAATACAAGTTGGCCAAAACACGAACTGTTGGGCAGTTGAGCAAGTTCAGCT
The DNA here is from genome assembly GCF_055761805.1 of Camellia sinensis. Taxonomy (NCBI): domain Eukaryota; kingdom Viridiplantae; phylum Streptophyta; class Magnoliopsida; order Ericales; family Theaceae; genus Camellia; species Camellia sinensis. The sequence goes on along the minus strand of NC_138969.1, from coordinate 20,829,780 downwards.
CAATTCAACAAGAAAAATCAGCCCATAATCGGATAACCGCTCATTCTACAAAAGTTATCCCGATTTTGAACACTTGCCCCTGGTACTCATAGCAACTTAATGTCTTTGTAACATTTCTGCGTAGAAACGCGAACATATGAGAAAGAAGGAGTCATCTTCTACTACATGTTACAGATTACACCCAATGCCAAAAGGCCAAGTTACAAGAAGCAAAGAAGTAGAAAAGATAACATTTCAAAAGTAAAATATCTTAAGATTGGCCGTAATGGTCTGGGGATAGCTTTGCTATCTAAGTCTTCCAGGTGGTATGCCCATTTCCCTGCAAGGCCAGTTGTCTTGTATGGCCCCTTCCAATTTGCTCCTAATTTTCCCTCGCCAGGGATCACTGTGTTGCCCATTACCTTCCTCAAGGCCCAGTCTCCGACCTTGAATAGCCTAGGATGCTCATTCTTGATGTATTTCTTGAAGAGATCTTGTTGGTAAGTTGCTATGTGGAGCCCCGTTACCTTCTTTCTTCGGCTAGGTCAAGCTCCAAGACTACAGCTTCATTGTTCAAGTTTGGTTGGAAACTTTCAGATAGGATGGTTGGCATGCCAATCTCCAATGGTATGACTGCCTCCATGCTGTAAGCCAAGGCAAATGGAGTTTCCCCGGTTGAGTGCCTTGGTGTAGTGCGGTATGCCTAGAGCACATTGGGAGGTTCCTCAGCCCACTTACCTTTGGCCTTCTCCAATCGCTTCTTCAGCCCGTCCAGGATGGTTTTTTTTGAAGCTTCAGCTTGACCATTTGATTGGGGGTAGGCCTGTGTAGAATTGTAGAACTTAATCTTTAACTCCTCGCAAAGAGTTTTCCGTCGAACTGAGTGCCATTATCTGAAATGAGAACTTTTGGGATGTCGAAGTGGGTGATGAAATTCTGCCAGACAAATTTTTTAACATATTTTTCCTTGATGGTGGGCAATGGCTCTGCCTCTACTTACTTGGTGAAGTAGTCGGTAGCAGCGATGAAAAATTTGCAGTTGCCTGGAGCTGCGGAAGAGGTCCTACAATGTCTAGCCCCCAAAGCGCAAATGGCTAAGGACTTGTAAGGATGAGCAACTCTCTAGGAAATTGTTCAGTAAGCCAAAGATCTGCACCCCATATGGCTTCCGTAGATGCCTTCATGAATCTCGAAGAGGAAAGCTTCAACCTTGCTGGGGTGGACACACTTCAGGTATGGCCCAGTGAAAGATTTCTGGTACAAGGCGCCAGATGGAGAGAGCCAAAACCGCTCTGACTTGGCCTTTATCTTGCTGGCCTCTTTCTTTTCAATGGGTAGAATTCGATCCTTCAGGAAGGTGATAATAGGATCCATCCAGGATGGTTCCAAGTTGGCGCAGAGTACTTCGGGCACCTCCAGTTCCTCAATGCTTAGTCAGGGTAAGAATTCTATCATCAAAGGATTGGGAAAAGTCGTTTGCATAGATGCTAGGCCAGCCAATTCGTTGGCTGCATTGTTTTTTTCACGGTTAATTATTTCCATTCTTGTTGCGGCAAACTTTTTGATTTCTGTGTGTACCACCGCTTGATACTTAGCCATCCTTTCTTCCCTGGCCTCATATTTGACAACCAGCTTGGAGTCACCGAATACCATAAGTTTTGATGCCTTCATTCTTGAAGCACTCTTCAATCCAATAAGGAGGGCTTCATATTCCCCCTCATTGTTGGATGCTAGGAACCCGAGTGTGATCACATGCTCAATGGTTAGCCCATCCGGGGATGTCAACACGACCTCTAGCCCGGCGCCATGTCTATTGGAGGCCCCATCGATGAAGAGTTTCCATATCTTGCCAAGGAACAACTTCCAGCAGTCGGAGGGATTTTGAGAGTTCCTCCACTTCAAGGTACTAGTCGGCTCATTCTGGTCTCTTAAAATATCTCCGTCAAGCTTGTATTTTGGTAAATCGGCCGGTTCTTCCATTTCTTGCTCAACTTTCTCATGCCGTTCTGCTACTTGTTGTCTACCACTTATTTTTGCTATCCGAGCCGTGGGCTGCGCCAAGTCCGCGCTAGCCAAATTGACAGGGTAAAGAGGGTTTGTTCCAGGGATAAATTCTACCACGAAGTCGGCAAGAGCTTGAGCTTTGATAATAGCGCGCGACTGGAACTTGATATCGTATTGTCCCAATTCCACGGCCCACTTCTGCTGGTGAAATCTGCCTTTTCAAAGAGCACCTAGAGCGGAAATTCGGTTAGCACGACTATCGTGTGGGCATGAAAATAGTGCGCCAGCTTTCTAGAAGCCATCATGAGAGCCAGAGCCAGTTTTTTTAGCGGCAGATATCTTGATTCGGCCAGGAGCAGTGTCTTGCTAACGTAGAAGATGGGGAGGTGCTGGATTACCTCAGCGCGGATGAGCACAGCGCTCACCGCGTGCTAAGAAATAGCCAAGTAGAGATACAATTCTTCGCCTGATTTTGGTGTGTCCAAGATTAGGGCTGAGGAAAGGTATACTTTTAGATCCGCCAGTGCATGATCGCACTCGTCATCCCAAAAGAACTTGGCCTTCAAAGTTTTGAAGAAGGGCCTGAAACGATCTGAAGACCGGCTAATAAATTGGTTCAGCGCGACTGCCATTTCGGCGAGATGTTGCACGTCTTTCGTGGAGTTTGGTTGCTCCAATTCTTGTATTGCCTTGAGCTGGGATAGGGCAGTCTTGATTCCTCGGTTTATTATAAAAAAAACCTAGAAATTTCTAGGTTCCAACTCCGAATGCACACTTGGAGGCATTTGAATGCAGCTTGTGATGTTTGTGTATGCAAACATTTCTGCTAGGTCGGCAAGGTGTTGGGACTTGTCTTTGCTCTTCACCATCATGTCATCGATGTAAGCCTCCATAGTGCGGCCAAGAAGAGGAGCGAATATTTTGGTTACCACCCTCTGAAAAGTTACCCCAGCATTTTTTAGGCCGAACGACATGACCTTGTAGCAGTACAAGCCTCTTGGAGTGGTGAATGAAGTGATCTCTTAGTCTAGTTTGTACATGGCGATCTGGTGGTAGCCCCGATATGCCTCTAGGAAGCTAAACCTCTGATGGCCAGTGGTTAGATCCGCTAACTGGTCTATTCTTGAGAAGGGGAAGCTATCCTCTGGGCACGCACGGTTGACTGTCTTATAATCGACCCACACCTGCCATTTACCATTCTTCTTCGACACTACCACTATGTTAGAGATCAATCCGGGGTAATGCACTTCTTCTATCACCCCAGCTTCCAACAAGTTCATGACCTCCTCTACCACTATTTCGGCATGGTACAAGGCTGTGCGCCGCATTCTCTGGATGACCGGTCGTGCATTTGGAATGAAGCTAGGGTCGACACCAGTCATATCGTAAGGCGTCTACGCAAAGGCCTCAATGTTGGAAACAAAAAAGATGACATAATCAAACCGCTCAGCGTTCGACAAAGATGATCCCAAAAGAAAGAACTTATTTGGATTATTCTCATCAATGCGCATTTCCACCAAATCTTCAGCCGATTTCTCTTCGACTTTTCTTCCCACGACTTCTAGGACTTCCTTCCCTTCTGGTCCTTCTACCACTTGAACAAAGCCTTTGGCGGCCCGGCTTCCATTTACTTTGACAAAGCACCGTTTTGCCATTACAAAGTCCCCCAAACCTTTTATACTTGCTCGGCTCTCATACCCCTGTCTATGTACTGGTCCAGATGCCCAGCCGCCACCAGCTCCTTTAAATGTTGTTTGAGCGGCACACAATCCACCGTTCGGTGCCCCCTTTCTTCATGGAAGGTGCAACGATACCTCGAGTTAAAGCCCCTCAGTGTCTCCCAATTTTGCTAGCCAACGCACGTAGGGCTCACCTCGGATCTCATTTTGGATGCGGTAAATTGGGATCTTAAAGACAACGGTGATACCGGTTCGTGCTTTCAACTTCCTCTTGGCATCTTCCTCTTCACTACGAAGAGCGTTAGCTCGGTCGTTTTTACGACTTTTGTTTCTATCATTGCGGTTTAAACCGCGATGTTGGTCTCTAGCTCAGTCATTAGGGCGGTTGTTCTCTTGCCCCACCGAGTGAACCTTCCCAGCCACTATTCTGTCCACCGCAACCGGATTTGCCCTCTCGGTTGCAGTGAAGATGGCAGTATCATCTTCTACTCAGATATGTTCATTGATCTGCTGCATCAAGGACTCCATGGTTGTGGGCAGGTCCATCGTAAACGAGTCTCACAACCTATGTTCGACTGCGAGACCTCCCTTGTATTGTTCGATCGCCAGATTGGTGGGGCAATCGAGGATCTCATTGTAAGTTTCCCAATACTTGGCATTGTATGCCTTCAAAGAACCTCCAGATTCCATCTTGACGCTTAGGAGGTGGTCAACCTCCTTCGGTGTTCGAGTGTTGGTTTTGAATCTAGTGATAAAGACCTCTGGTAGTTGTTGCCGCCCCTCGATGCTCTCCTCCGGGAGTCTTTCGAACCACTTCAGGCCCAGTTCTCCCAAACTTGCTGGGAATATGAGACACATCAAGGCGTCATTGCGCCAGTGGTGAGCCGTTACTTGCTAGTAATGACTCACGTGCATGTACTGATCCATTTTGCCGTCGTACAGTGTGAACTTAGGTTTGTGAAATCCGGCAGGGAGTGCCAAGCTCTCGATCTCTAGGGACAGTAGGGTAGCAGTAAATCTTGCAAGCTCTCTGTCCATCAGTGCTGGGGCCATCATTCCAAGCGCTGGCATTACCACTTCCTCACTGTAACGGATTTGGGGACTCAGCCTTTACAACGTCGGCAATCTTTGGGCCTCTTTACGGCGAGCACGCTCCTCCAATACATCCCTCAGGTCCCCCGAATGGGTAGGGTAAGAGTATCTCGACGTCGTCGACGGACGTGAGGGACGGTAACTGTTGTCGCGAGTGTGAGATCTCTCCACTGGTGGGTCAGAGTCTCTAACTCCATAGCTTCTCATGATAGAGAAAGAGGGTGTCCCATCTTGGCGATGACTGTCAGAGTAACGAGGTGGGGAGCGCTCACTGTGGTTGCCCACTCTATCTTCTGAATGAGGGCGTCCTGGTCTCTAAGTTTCTGCTCCAAGCGATGACCATGTGACTCCCCTTATCGTTGGTGACCCTTTGGACTCCTAAAGTGGTCAGTGCTCCTTGCACGTTTCTCTCACGCACTTCTAGATGAGGTTTCTAGGTTCGCCATAGTCAGAATAGTGGGAGGGCCATCTCTCCGTCGGAAGGACTCTGGTGTGATACCGTCAACAACGGACATCGGTGTTTCATCGTTGTTAGCCATGGAAACGGTTGAAAAAGCTTGGCCAACAAGGTCTGTCTGTCAAAGAGTTCCCACAGACGGGCGCCAATTGTACGGGGTGAAATATTCTCTATTCTCCATACTCCTTCCATCCAAACTTTAGGTGACGTCGCCTGACCTGAAAACCAAAAGATAGTGAGCTGTCCGATGATGTGCTGTCGGATAAACCCTTCGACGATCAAGTCAGCACACTTGGAGTAGAAGAAGAAGAATAGAGAGAGCACTTTAGAGCGAAAGAGTTTGAAATTTCTTCTGATTGCTTACCTCTAACACCTCTATTCTCTTCTTTTTCTAGGCTGGCCATACAGCCTCAGAGATTGTGGGTGCAGTACCTCTGCTGTCCTGCTCTATGCAAGCGGCTGTGGCCCCTCTACCTTTCTTACAAGTGGAGAGACCAAAACCTCCAAACAGTGTTTGTCGAACTGCTAAATGGTATTGACCCATACCAGGAGTGGATTTTCTATGGTTTACCATTGGTCCAATTGGCCTACACTACCAGGCTATCACTTGGAAGAAACAGACACCAAAACGAACAGGAACGGCCGAGCTACAATAAACCATCGGGATCAACTGGTCGTAGGACGCGCAGTTCGGCATCTCGGCCTCACCCCGCTACATCGTCGGACGCCTCGGCCCTACGTCAGTCCGAACTGTTCGTAGTTTAACCCACCGCATCAGTATGGATATAAGCAAATATCCATTTTAGCTGAATCATGGCTCAGTCAGCTTGCCTGGCCCAAATTAATTGGCCGAGCCAGCAGCGTTGGTTCAGTTCGGCCAGGTTCATGGTCCTTGGCCCTAGCGAGGCCTAATGCCATATCCCATGCTAATGTAGCTCGGCCCAATTGTTCGGCACAAATCTCCCTCTCAATTTCCCTTTAATCCCATTTGAGCTAAGCATGATTGGGATTACTACTCCGGTCGGGCTATCCAATTTGGTCGGTCATTGAGGATTGCGCTAGTAGTCTTGTCATTGGTCAATTTGATGTACTGACAAACCATCTTTTCAATGCCACGTGGCCTTCCATGACCTTATAGTAGTATAAGCCTCTTGGAGTGGTGAACAAAGTGATCTCTTGGTCTGGTTTGTACATGGCGATCTGGTGGTAGCCGTGATATGCATCCAGGAAGCTAAACCTCTGATGGCCAGCGGTTAGATCCACTAACTGGTCTATTCTCGGGAGGGGGAAATTGTCCTTTGGGAACGCACGGTTGAATGTTTCATAATCGACCCACACTTGCCATTTACCAATCTTCTTCGGCGCTACCACTGTGTTAGAGATCCATCTGGGGTACTGCACTTCTTCTATCGCCCCAGCTTCTAACAAGTTCTTGACCTCCTCTACCACTATCTCAGCATGGTGCAAGCGAGCGCCGCGTTCTCTTGATGACCGGTCGTGCATTTGGAAAGACATTCAACTGGTGGCAAATGAAGCTAGGGTCGACACTAGGCATATCGTAAGGCGTCCACGCAAAGGCCTCAATGTTGGAAACCAGAAAGTTGACATAATCGAGCAGCTCAGTGTTGGACAAAGATGATCCCAAAAGAAAGAACTTATTTGGACCATTCTCATCAACGCGCACTTCCATCAAATCTTCAGCCGATTTCTCTTCAACTTTTCTTCCCATGAGTTCCAGGACTTCCTTCCCTTCTAGTCCTTCTATCATTTGAACAAAGCCTTTGGCAGCTCGGCTACCATTTACTACGACAAAGCACTATTTTGCCATTACATGGTCCCCCGAAACCTCTTCTACTTGTCCGGCTAGCGCTGGAAAGCACAGGACTTAGTGATAAGTCGACGGCCATCACCGCCTTTAAGATGGAATTGCATCTGTGATGACCCTGTCCCCTATTATGCTAATTGGTCCTTATTATGAATATGATTATGTGTTTGATATGTTTATGTGTAACCATTTTATGTGAAGATATGACCAGATTATTCTTGGATTGATCGATAAGACCCTCTATCTAATATGATTTTGTAAAAAGGGGATTAAGAATCGTGTATAAATAAATGGCCAGATTATTCTTGGTAGAAAAACTGATAGACCCAAAACTTGAATCCATTTGGAGTACTTGACTTATTTGAAAGACCTTTTGTGGGCTATCAACAAACCGATCTAACCATGAACACTATGAAGAACCGACCTATAGTTGTTGGAGACTGAGCAAATCCAGTGAGCAAATCCAGTGATTGGGAGTTTTACGGAACAATGCTTGTGTATTGTCACATTCTTGTTTGTTTGACGCTATGGGAACCGATGGCGGTAGATTGATTTGACTATAAGCAGTACTAAACATTTATCCTTGACTGATCAGAATATGTTTTGTATGGAAGAGTAGTTGCTTCAGTGTTATCGGATTTTGGGAAATCAGGTTATGGTGAGTGGTATTATGTTTGTTTTGATGACATTCTTGGGGCGTCCTTTCATGCTATGGGACGTTAAGCCTATGTAGCACCTTTGTTGAGATATCTCTTTTGCCACCGACGGTTTTGTATGGGTGGGTTTGCTTAATCGATCTCGAGTCGGCCACCGACGATCGTGAATGGGTGTGCTTTGATTCCGAGACGATTATTCCTTTGTTTTGTCCGGAATGTCATCCTTTGGTATTATGTGGATGTTATTAGCATCAAATGAGCTTTTAAAAACTCTGATTGTCCGAAAGTATGTGAATTCAATACGCCTTGGGTAAATAACTGCTCAGTGCCATTATATTCTGTAATTGGGGCTCTGAGGATGTGTAAATTGTGTTTAACATGTGATTGACTGTTTTGATATCGTCTTTGACATCATGGGGATTAATAGACGAATTGCCTTCTGCCTTTGGTGACTATGAGATAGTGTGGAAAAACTCGAAAGAATAGGGAATTGAATATTGAACCGAATTACAAACTGTAAACTGTTGAATGAATTGAGAACACGTGTACAGGGGTAGAAATCGACTGCTTCGATGTTAGTGTGCTTTACAATTGGTACTATAGGGATATATGAGTTATGTATGTCATGTGATTGATTGCTTTGTTGTTATCTTTGTTGACTCGGGAATCAGTGTCAAGATCCGCTTTATGTTCCTGAAGACTTTTGATTGATCTTGGATAACCGTGATGAGTCACTAAACTAAATACTGAATTGGATTGTGGATGGCGAAATTATTGAAGAACGAATTGAACTTCTGTGACAAGGATATGGGCCGAACTCCTATGGGAAAGTTAGTGGGCATTTGAAATAAATATGTTGGCGAGGACTTTGGTGTACGTCTGTATATAGCTTTGTTTTGGCTGACTTAGATTTGAATGATCATGTCTGTATAGAACCTTATGTTACTATACTTTCTGTTGTGAGTTATTAACATATGTATGTATGGAATGTTATGGTGTGCATATAAGCACGGCTCTATTGACAAAGTTTTAAAATTGCTTCCATTTGGCTCCCGTTAACTCTGTTAAAATACGTCTGGTTTGGTCTGAGGCTGTAGGTAATCTCATGATTACTAGCCAGTTATGTCGTTAACCCACAGGGGTTGGTTCGGGTCATGACAGTATCCTGATAGTGCCCTCCGCAACTCCTTGACCAGATGGCGCCCCAAAACTGTCTAGTCGTTAATGAAGAAAGTCGAGGAATACTAAAAAGTGGAAGATGATGCCATGCGGGTCAAAGCCGGGCACAAGGCCAACAAGATGGCCCCGTCTGAAATTGTTCAGGCGATAAACTCTGTACCATCATGAAGCCCTGAACCACGAAATCGGGCTAAACGAGACAAAAGACAAGATTCGCACCGATCAAATGACCAATGTTCACATCGAGCTAATGAACAACTTCAAGTGGATAGCAGGCGCATAAGGCGCGCGAACAAGAAATATACTGAGTTATCGGAGCCGATCAGTACGGTTATGTCTAAAGTTCAACACCTTCCGTTCTTTAAATGGCCACCCAAGATAGTGGGACCCCCTGACACAAGGAGACGGGATAGGCGGTGCGAATATCACAAAGACCACAGTCATGATACCGACAGTTGTTATGCATTGAAGGACCACCTTGAGGAGTTGGTACAAGATGGTCTGCTTCTGCAACACGTCCAAAAGAACAATTCAACAAAAACAATAGCTTTACGGCAGGATTCACCTCCACTCGGCGTAATTCATATGATACATAGTTTGCCGATAGCACCCGCGGTACATACAATTCAGCTACAGTCTAACCCCAAAAGCAAATCACAACAGCGAAACGGCCCTATGAAGCTATGAATATTAGTTTCGATGATTCTGATTTGGTTGGCGTAACGCTCCCCCACACTGATCCCTTAGTCATTGAATTATGCGTAAACCAATTCACCGTTGAGCATGTTCTCATTGACAAGGGAAGTACTTTGGAAGTAATGTACTACAAGACCTTCGTTAAACTCGGCTTCATTAAGCCTGATCTATCTCCGGCTGATTACCCGTTATTCGACTTCCATGCTAATCCAGAATATCCTTTGGGGAAAATCAAGCTACCAGTTCAGGCGGGCTCCCGATCAGTGGATGTAGAATTTCTGGTTGTCAAGCTTCCTTCGCCGTATAATCTCATCATGGGACGAACTTGGTTGCATACCATGCAGGCCGTGCCATGCACCTATCATCAACTACTTCGCTTTTTGACTGAACGCGACATGGAGCAAATTCGAGCTTTCTAGAAATCGACGCAGGCATGCTATCTTCTTGCTGCAAAGACACCAAGAGAGCTGGAAGTGAATTCAATTGAGGTGCCGGATCGGGAGAGCCTCGACGACGTTGGGAAGCTCCCAAGTGAAAAGGAAATCAGAGCCTTGGATTGGGTTAAAATTGACGGGAATCCTGACAAGTTCTTCATGGTCGGCGCTTCCCTGAATAAAGTCGACAGGCAAGAACTAATATCCTTTTTACTCGGCAACCTTGATGTATTTGCATGGTCACCATATGAGATGCCGGGGGTGGATCCATCTATGTTCTAGCACCGCTTTAACGTTGAACCCAAATGTAAGTCAATTATTCAGAAAAGATGGCGGTCAGCCGCGGAACATACTACTGTAGTTGTTAAAGAAGTTGATTGGTTACTTGATGCCGGGGCAATCCACGAAGTGACCTATCCTACATGGTTGTCGAATACTATAGTTGTAAAGAAGAAAAATGGAACTTGGCGTGTTTGTGTGGATTTCACAGACTTAAACAAAGCTTGTCCCAAGGATTGCTTTCCCTCCCCAGAATAGACCAACTCGTAGATACAAACAAACTAGGACCGACCAGGCCCACTCCACAAAACTGTCGGTGAGGCTCAAAGACCGAGCAAACAATCACCCAATTTTGACCAAGCTATAATAAAAATTCCTTAACTAAATAAAACCGGGATAGATGGGGAAGTACCGGTTTATGGTTAATTCACCTGGGGCAATGGCCGAGTTCCATAGAGAATACAATATTCCAGACGACGTCCACTTAGAGCTGGCCAAAAAAGGAGACATTCCCTGGGGTGAGCTAGACAAATGCCCTTTCACGGTGGTATCCATTATGGAAGGCAACTGCTTTGACTTGGCTCTTATCTTGTTGGCCTGTTTCTTTTTAGTGGGTAGAATTCGTTCCTTCCGGAAGGTGATAATAGGATCCATCTAGGATGGTCCCAAGTTGGTGCAGAGTACTTCAGGCACCTCCAGTTCCTCAATGCTCGGTCAGGGCAAGAATTCTATCATCAAAGGATTGGGAAAAGTCATTTGCATAGATGCTAGGATAGCCAATTTGTCGGCTGCATTGTTTTTTTTGCGGTTAATTTGTTCCATTGTTATCGTGGCAAAATTTTTTATTTCTGTGCATACCAGTGCTTGATACTTAGCCATCCTTTCATCCCTGGCCTCATATTCCCTAAAGACCTGATTGACAACCAGCTTGGAGTTGCTGAATACCATAAGTTCTGATGCCTTCATTCTCAAAGTGCTCTTCAGTCCGGCGAGAAGGGCATCATATTTCACCTCATTGTTGGATGCTAGGAACCCGAGTGTGATCACATGCTCAATGGTCAGTCCATTCGGGGATGTCAACACGGCCTCTAGCCCGGTGCCATGTTTATTGGACGCCCCATCACCAATGAACAACTTCCACCAGTTGGAGGGATTTTGAGAGTTCCTCCATTTCAAGGTACTGGTCGGCTCATTCTGGTCTCTTTTTACATCTCCGTCGAGCTTGTATTTTGGTAAATCGGCCATTTCTTCCATTTCTTGCTTAGCTTTCTCTTGCTGTTCTGCTACTTGTTGTCCATCAATTATTTCTGCTATCAGAGTCGTGGGCTGCACCAAGTCCGTGCTAGCCAAATCGACAAGGTAAAGAGGGTGTTTTCCAGGGACAAATTCCGCCACGAAGTCAGCAAGATCTTGAGCTTTGATAGTAGTGTGCGGTTGGAACTTGATATCGTATTGCCCCAATTCCATGGCCCACTTCTGCTAGTGAAATCTTCTTTTTCAAAGAGCACCTTGAGTGGAAATTCGGTTAGCACGACTATCGTGAGGGCATGCAAATAGTGCCCCAGCTTTCTGAAAGCCATCATGAGAGCCAGAGCCAGTTTTTCTAGTAGCGAATATCTTGATTCTGCTGCGAGTAGTGTCTTCCTAACGTAGAAGATGGGAGGTATTGAATTCCCTCAGCGCGGATACGGACGACGTTCACCACGTGCTGAGAAACTACCACATACAGACACAGTTCTTCGCCGGGTTTTGGTGTGACCAAGATTGGGGGCCAAGGAAAGGTATACTTTTAGATTCACCAGTGCACGGTCGCACTCGTCATCCCAAAAGAACTTAGCCTTCAAAGTTTTGAAGAAGAGCCTGCAACGATCTGAAGACCGGCTAATAAATCGGTTCAGCGCGACTGCCATTCCGGCGAGATGTTGCACGTCCTTCGTGGAGTTTCGCCGCTCCAGTTCTCGTATTTCCTTGAGCTGGGAAAGGTCGGCCTCGATTCCTCGGTTTATGACCAAAAAACCTAGGAAGTTCTCGGTTGCAACTCTGAATGCACACTTGGAGGCATTTAAAGACAGCTTATGATGTTTGAGCATAGCAAACATTTCTGCTAGGTCGGCAAGGTGTTGAGACTTGTCTTTGCTCTTCACCATCATGTCATCGATGTAAGCCTCCATAGTGCGACAAAAAAGAGGAGCGAATATTTTGGTTACCATCCTCTGAAAAGTTGCCCTGGCATTTTTGAGAATCGAATGGCATGACCTTGTTGCAGTACAAGCCATTTGGAGTGGTGAACAAAGTGATCTCTTGGTCTGGTTTGTACATGGTGATCTGGTGGTAGCCGCATGTAGACGCGCCCGTGGGCCTCATGCTACAGTTCGGACTCGATTTGTGTCACGGTTCTAAGTCTGAACCAAAGAGTCCAAATCTGGCAAATCGTTTTGAGAAACAGATTTTTGAAAAAGTAGTGCCAAACATGGACTGCTTTGCCAGATACAGAGTCGCCACCTAAATATTTTAAAATGGGGAAATTTAGGAAACCCTGACTCGGTGCCTAAGGCCACATGTCCGTCATCACCGGAGTTGTCTCGGCTCGGGAGCTTGGGTACGATCGGGGAAGGTCAGCTATGAGCACCCCCTCTCGCCCGGTCCGAAGACCGGCCTCTACTAACCGTGGTATCCAGTTTTGAAAACGTTATGTGTCCTTATTCCAATTATTAGCCTAGCATTACTATGTTATGCCCGCGGCAAACAAGTATAGACCGAATCCCTCAAATTGGAAATAAAACATTTTATGTTCGTTTTGAAAATGGTTTGCTACTCGTAAGTAGGCTAAAATGCAGGTTTTGCCAACTTCAAGTGGGCTTAAAAAAAAAAAAAATCGCAGTTTTAACGCATTATCCTAATTTAAGCAATTTGACCTCCACCCACAGGCATTCAAGCAGTTTATCTCATGTAAGCACTTAGCCGCATGGCAAGCATACTGTCATGGCAACACTCACACGCATGCTGGATGCTAAAGCAAAAATACTTACATCGTACTCCGTGCCAAAACAGTAAACTAGTTAGCAAACATGCATGTCCTAGTTCATGTAAAAAGTGGCTAATGCATCACATGAAAAATGCGATCTAGGCAGGCTCGGCTAGCCCTAAACATGGTATGTGAAAATGCACAATTATCACATATTCGGTTTAGAATTTGAAATACAAATGCGGTTAGCGTGATGTACCGAGCCTAATGTATGCAATACAAATGCATGGATGCACGCATGCATAGCATAAGGTATGCTAATTTCAAAAAATGTCCTAATCTACCATCATAAGCGGGTAAATAAAAGGGAAGAAAGAAATGGGGATTGGAAGACATACACACCACCCACACACACTTATTACAGATTTGCCCTCACTCGGAGGGCCCAAATAAATATTACAGTCCCAAAATAATAAACAAATAAAATTATTACAAGATTTCTAATTTAATTTAAAAGAAAAGATGGCAAAGGAAAGAAGAGGGCAGCCGCAGCCTCTACCTCGGGATGCGCGAATGATGCATTCTCGAATCCGTCTCGCCCGGAAAACCCGTACTGTACTCCTACCGCCTCTGTTTGTACTGCCTTGTCTTCTGAAAATTGCCAAAGTACTGGAGCAAGTTCCTTGCATCCTGCAGAGCACCACCGGCCGGACAGAATTCCCACCGGCACTTCATAATTCCCATCGGCATTTGTTGGATTCCTCGGCACTCCAGATATTGCCGGTCGGCACTAAATTCTGCCGGTCGGCAGAAACTTCCTGCAGAAGACAATTTGACAGCAAACAGAGAACAGACAGTGCATGGCATGGGGTTCTCAGGTACATGTGGGCATGGTTGTGCTTCTTATCATGTTTTGAACTCAAAGAAGCACGACCCTTGATCTTTGAGCCATCAATGGAGCATGATGACCCAAGGGATCAAATTCGCCACTCAATGTAAGGATGCATGCAACAAACAAAATGAGATCCGAAGCCTTTTCATGTCGAGGTCAAAGGCCCCGGTGACCGAGAATCAAGGTACATTGCATCACTTGGAGTATGAATGTCCCTTGACCCTCATATTTGGCTTGACACCCCAAGCCAAATGATGCAATGCATGTTATGCTCACAAGGCTCAAAATACAACATGATGCTAAACATGCAAGATGTGCGAAATGTTATGCAACAAAAACATGGCAAGTATGTAATGTCAACATGCAAGATGCAATTGGGATACAAACATGAACCAATTTGCCATAAAGTTAGCATTAGAATAGCACATTAATGGGACAATCATGCAATCAATCATGAAATAAGCATGCAAAGGGGGCCTCGAAGTGATAAAGGTGCAAACCTTTATTCACCTCAAAACAGCACCAAAAGTGCTCAAAATGATGGACAAACAACTCATGCCAACATGCAAGCTAATAGACCCGAGGCTAAGGCGCCAAAAGGGCCACTTTACTTCCAACAACAAGACCAAGCTATGGCATAATTAAGACAAGTAAGGACAGATTTTTTTATGCAAAAAGGGGCCCCAAAACCTCCTAGTATGGCAGCTAAAGATGACTCCCAAGAGGCATATGCACTAAGGCTCATTCCTAAGCATAAGAGAGTACACCTTCAAGGCATAAAAGAGGCCATGCATGCACACATACAAACATGATTCTTGGACTAAAATGTGGTCCTAAATGATGTTAAATCATGAGGGTAATCACAACCATGCATGCTAGAGGTCAACATGCTCAAAGCTTTCAAGCCCATAATACAAAGCAACCCTAACAAACATGTCAAGCATGACCAAATGGATAACCAACAGATTTTAAGCATGGAAAAACAACACTAAAAGCTTCATGGAACTAAGCCAACACACACAAGAATCATGGCCTAATCATGAGATGCACTTCTAAGCAAAATGGAGCAATACAAAGCAAGTATTACAAGCATACAAGGAGGCACAAATCTGACCAAAAACAGAGGTTACATATGATCTAAAACACCTAAAAAACTTCAGAAATGAGGCCAAGAATCATCAAGCACACATGCTACCCTTTTGGGCCACAACTCAAGGAAACAAAATCATAAAGGGAGAGGGGGGGTCCCTCCCCTATGCAAGACTTCAAACCAACTTTTTTGACACTAAAAATACACTGATTTTCAATGATCAAAGGACCAAAACACTGAAGTGAACAAAACCTTATCAAAGAGGCACCAAAATGGACCAAACAAGGCCTAGAAGGGTGAGTTTGCACTCAAACCACAAAATGACCTTAATGAAAGTGCTAGAGCAGGAAAATACAAGACCTTTTTATGTTATACACAAGGGCTAAAACAGCAAGCAAGATAGGTAAAAAAACTATTGCAAGTTTGGGGAATATAAATCAAGATGCTCACCCATGAAGAACCTTTGAAGAACAAATGGTCTAGCCTCCTTCTTTTGATCAAAACCAGTCCAAAAACTCAAGAAACAACCCCCCAAGTCCCTCAATCTCGGAGTAAGGTGTGATGGTGTGTGTAATGGTGCAAAAGTAAGGTAAAAACCACCTTTTGAGCTAAGAAACACACACAAAGGAGGAGAGAGGGGGAGGTATAGAGATAATATGTATCTATATCTCCAAGGTCTTGTTTTTGGTTGCAAGAGTCTAACCTAGATCAAAGAGGAAGGCCCTCCTCTTATAAGACTCCCTCTTGCAAAGCTTATACAACAAGCTTGCTTAGAGGGAGATCCCTCCATACTCGTGTATGGAGGGGGGAAGAGTTGGTGCCAGCTATCACAGCTGGCACAAAATATCTCCATAAAGTGGATGAACAGTGGTCGGCTGCCCAAAAATGTCATTTCGACAAAAAACAGTGCCGACTGGCAACAAATTATGCCGACCGGCAATAAAGTGTGCCGACCGGCAAACAAAAGTGCCGATGGCAGAAAAAGACCATCCGGTGGCCTCCAGCCACTGCCGGTGGTGTGTGGGGATGCCTCATAAGGCATTCCCTGCCCTTCCAAGGCAAAACACGAGTGTTCGGTGCAAAACCAGACACTAAAGGGTCAAGTTCGGAGATCCTGAGGCAGGGCGCGCGAGCCGAGACCTCCAGGAACTCCAAACGAACACGTTCACGGATGATCACCGAGTGTTCGAACGGTGACGTCCAAGTCTTGAGGACGGTCAAAAATGGGGTGTCTACAGTTGCTCCTCTTTGACAGAACTCGAAAGTCATAACAATGACGGGAGTGAATGTCAAAGCCCAGAGACGACCCATTTTTGACAAGGCCGAAGACTTAGACAAACATGCAAGACAAACAAGATATGCGCCCGAAGGCAGGGGCAAAATGCAAGACAATGCAGAGAGCCGAACATAACTTATGATCATGCAAAGAAAGCTGTAACGAAGCATACATGCGACAGTTTTAAGCTAGCATACACCAAACTACACTACAATGCAGAAAGGATGTAAGAGAATTATGCAATTCTCAAAATGTCTCACTCGGGAGATACAATACCTGTGCGGCCCGTCTGGTTGCATCAACCTCAAATGAACCGTACATACAATATCGTGCCTGAAAAGAAAATAAACTTAACAGGTACAATATCGTTAGCAACATGCAAAGTAGTGTACTCGAAATGCGTGACAGCGCAAAGCAAGTGGGGAGCATGACAATGTATATGGAAATACAACTAGGTAAGTGGAGCAAGCGGTCTACGCAGGCGACGAAATTGATCATAAGCATGCGGCCTACGCAGGCAATGGAATTGACAAGTATGCGGTCTATGCAAGCAAAACATGTGGTCTGCGCAGGTATTGAAATTAAATATGCGGTCTACGCAATCAAGACATGCGGTCTACGCGGGTAATGAAATCGATAAATCATGCGGTCTACGCAAGCAAAACATGCGGTCTACGCAGGTAATGAAATTAAACATGCGGTCTACGCAATCAAAACATGCGGTCTACGCAGGTAATGGAATTAAACATGCGGTCTACGCAATCAAAACATGCGGTCTACGCAGGTAATGGAATTAAACATGCGGTCTACGCAGGTAATGGAATTAAGCGTGCGGTCTACGCAATCAAAACATGCGGTTTACGTAGGTAATGGAATTAAACATGCGGTCTACACAATCAAAACATGTGGTCTACGCAGGTAATGGAATTAAACATGCGGTCTACGTAATCAAAACATGCGGTCTACGCAGGTAATGGAATTAAGCATGCGGTCTACGCAATCAAAACATGCGGTCTACGCAGGTAATGGAATTAAGCATGCGGTCTACGCAATCAAAACATGCGGTGTACGCAGGTAATGGAATTAAACATGCGGTCTACGCAAGTAAAGAAAGGATGTACCATTACATAGCATAATTGAAATAATTTGCGGAGTTCACAAAGCATGAAAAGGAAATGGGGCGGGGCATTCTTCGCACGCATCGAGGGTTGCTCGCAGAAGTTGTGGCCTGAGGTCAACTCGAAGGTTCACGTTTGAAAGGTGTGATTTCCCGTATTGTGAGGGCGTCCTACGACGTGGCTGACCCGAACAAAGATGCGGAAGGTGCGTTAACCGCAAGGGGAGTTTCACTGGTATCAATTCTGATACTTGGCTACCCTGCCATTCTACGTTTTATTTTCCTTTTTACTAGTAGTTTAAGCACATTGCACTCCCTCAGGCAGGTTTTATTTTTTTTCTTAAAATTCACACACTTTGCAAAACATGTGATGGGAATGAAACAAATCATTTTATTCAAAAGATGTTGCACTTGTGGATCTTCTGTGCATCGCATCGCAGGGTATCACACCACAATGTGAACGAAATTGAACTCATTTTGGAAATTTGCCATCGTAATAATCAGGTAGTGAACCGACTTACAACTCAATAAGCAAAACAAGGACATGACGCAACCAAACAAGTGTGAATACAACTTGATAAACAAATCAAGAGCTCAAAGAGAGCGAAACACAACTCGATAAGCAAATGTTCAAAACTCGACAAGCAGACAGGCGTGGCTCCGCAAGAGTCGATCGCCGGGGAGGGGTTGGAGGTGGTGAAGTTCCCCAATTCTTAGCATAAACAGCTCAGAAAACCAGAAGGAAGTCTACCGGCATGGTGTAGGGACCACCGGCTGCAAGGAATGGCTACCGGCCATGTGTCTGTTTTGTCGGCAAAATAAAATGGCCGGTCGGCAGAGTTTTTGGCCGGCCGGCACTAAATGAGGGGGACCACCAGAATGTTGACACCTGTCCCCCACTCAACCTTATCTCCTACAAAAGATCTCAGCCTCGTAGTTTTTCTCATTTTCACATTGATTTGCTCCAATGGAAGAGTTTCTTGCTCAAAATCTGACAACTTGGATTGCTAGCTTGGATGGCTTGAAAAAAGTGAATTTCCGGGGTTTCGGCATAAATGCACTATTCACTCTAGGTCGCACCCCATTGCACCTCCCGTTTCTTCAAGCCGCGGCAAGGTTTTGGAATCCGGTTACACATGTCTTTAACTTCGACGGGCAAGAGATATGTCCTACTTTCGAAGACTTCCGAGCCTTAATGGAGTCCGAGCGCGACGAGGAACTCCTGCCCCAACTTAATTTTGGTCATGTCCAATCCTTAGGGCGCATGTGTGGACTCAGCATGCGTGACACTCGGTCCCTGACTTGTGACGGGATGCTGGACATTCCGAGTTTGGCTAATCGATTTTCTGATGCTGGTGATCGCAACAACCATCACTGGCAAGGCTTCCGGTGACATGCCCTCTGCTTGTGCATGTTGTCCCATTTCCTGTTCGTCTCAGGGTCTGGAGGGGCTAGTATCCGGTTGATTGAGGTTGCCCAAGGCTTGAAGGAGGGCAAGAGCTGTATTGCCATGGCTCTGGCCGAGACGCTAATGGGCTTAGACGTCTTTTATCGTCATGAGACGTCTAGATTGGCGGGGAGTCCACTACTACTACAGGTAATGTTTCCCACCCAATCTCGCATTTATGTATTGCTCACATCACTCGGCCCTCGAGCTCGGTCTTTTCTCACAAAAAAAAACCCCATTCTCACTCTTCTCTCCTCGTACATCTCTCTATTCTTTAATCTCTCATTTTTCAATCCCTCCCCAGGTGTGGCTGATGGATAAACTGCAGGTTGTGGACTCCTGCCCCGCATATTCAGCTCGCGGCTACTTCTTCCGGCATCGTCTAGTCAATGCCTTGGATGAGGAATGGTGGTTCGCTTGGATGTGCCACTTGTCCGCAGACCGTATTGCTTGGCGGTGCCCTTGGCTGAACCTTCCGGCAATGAGTTACAATATGCCTCGGCAGACTGGGATTCAACTGGTTGGTCTCACTCACTGTGTATTCTACTTCCCATTTCGGATTCGACGCCAATTTGGCCATGATCAGACCTGCCCGCCAGAGGGGATAGAGTATCCTACTGCATTCCCAGCCCGGGGCGCGCAGCTTGCTTGGCAAGCCACTGCGTGGAGGATGAGAGAACTCCTGGCCCCCGCTCCTACTTTCAGTTGCACTTTGCCTGACGAGTCCATAGATTGGCTCAATGAAGAAGCACAGATCGGGCCCATCTTGGCATCAGAGGCTTCGGCCAGCTCTGGGAGGGGGCGCAGGAACACCTGACTTGACTATGCCCTAGATTTATTGCTTTATTAGTACTTTCAAGTTTTCTCTTATGAATGTAATAAAAAGCAACTTCAATTGTATGTAAGAGCAGGAGAACTCTGTTTTGAAATCAAAGAAATTGAAAGTTGTGGCACTGAAAATTTTCCACCTTGGTCCAAAAATGGTCAAAGTTGTAAAAAGATTATTTGAACAAAGTCAGCTTATATTAAAACTTTTCAAAGATATTTTTGATGTGGATCAGAACTGGACACGCCTGAGATCTGTCACTCGAGATGCACAACCCCAGATTCTTGCAACTAGAAAGTTGCCCCTAGTCTGAAGAGCGCCGCAGCACTGCATAGCAACGGAAAGTTGCCCCTAGTCTGAGTGGCACTGCACCGGAGATTCCAACGAATGCTGATGAACAAAGATGACTGAGATGATCAAATGGACAAAGTTGATCGGGGAAGTGTTATAGCTGAACTTCAGGATGAAGCTGCCTACGTATCCCAAACATGGGAATCAAGCCTCACGTAGTTCCGGCTGGGGTTCACTCGAGTATTTTCACTCTCCTTTTGCGCTCTAACTTTTGCCAAGGCCGCCCTTTACGGGTTTTCAGCCTTGCGAGCTCAGTTTTTATATTTTCTAATTTTTTGTGCTCTGACTTTTGCCTAGGTCGCCCTTCCGGGTTTTCGGCCTAGCGAGCCTCTCAAGGGTAGTATTTCTTCAACTTGTCCATGTTGATCGGTTGAGAGAATTCTAAACCATCTAAGTCCATCAGAACCACAGCTCCACCTGACCAGATAGCTTTGATGATGTAGGGACCAGTCCAATTGGGTCTGAAGTTGCCGCTCGGGTCGTGGATGGGAGCTCGGTTGTCTTTGAGTACCAAATCCCCTTCCTTTAGATTTCTGGACTTAACCTTCTTGTTAAAAGCCCGAGCAATCCTGCGCTGATAACTCTGAACGTGATACAGTGCTTTCAGCCTTCTTTCGTCAAAGAGCATAAGTTCCTCGAACCTACTCTGCTGCCAATCTGCCTCAGCTATCTGACACTCGGCCAATACCCATAAAGACGGAACTTCAATTTCAATAGGTAGAACAGCCTCCATTCCATAAACTAACGAATACGGAGTTGCTCCGGTAGAAGTTCTAATTGAAGTCCTGTAGCCCCACAGAGCAAACGGCAACTTATCTGGCCAATCTCGGTAGGTCTCCACCATTTTCCGCAGTATATGCTTGATGTTCTTGTTGGCGGCCTCAACTGCTCCATTGGTTTGCGGCCAGTACGTAGATGACTTATGAAAAGCCACGTTATACTTTTCCAACAAGTCGATCACTTCTTTCTTAAAGTGGGATCCATTATCCGAAATGATCTCGTTTGGTACCCCGTAGCGACAAATGATGTTGTTTCTGATGAACTTGGCGACGTGTGACGCTTTCAACACCGCGTATGATTGGGCCTCGACCCACTTTGTGAAATAATCTATCGCTACCAGAATATACTCATGTCCGTTCGACCCCTTCGGGGTAACAGCTCCGATCACATCAATCCCCCACACGGAAAATGGCCACGGGGATGTCATGTTGTACAACTTGGATGGTGGGATGTTCATACGGTTTGCATGGATCTGGCATTTGTGGCATCGCCGAACAAAGCCGATACAATCCTCCTCCATGGTTGACCAGTAGTAGCCCTGTCTGAGGATCTTTCTGGCCAGCATTACTCCATTCATGTGTGCACCGCACTCCCCTCCATGGATGGCCTCCATTAGGCGCTTCGACTCTTCAGCTTCTACACAGAGCTTATGCATTCCCAGATGACCCCTTTTGTACAGCTTACCACCGCAGATGATGAACTAAATAGCCATTCTTCTAATGGCCCTCTTATCCTTGGCACTTGCCCCTAGTGGATACGTCTCCTTTTCCAAGAAGTTCCAAATATCGTAATACCAGGGGTTGTCGTCTTGGGCCTCATTTATGGCGGAAATTGACTCGTATGCTGGCGCAAACTTCTGATCGATGATGACTGGACGCATCCGGACTCCAGACGGGATGTCTATCATGGAAGATAGAGTTGCTAGTGAATCCGCGAAACCTGTTGTTCTCTCTTACGAGGTGGGTGAAATTTAGCTTCTCAAACCGAGGAATTAACAAATCCAGGGTTTGGTGGTAGATTTTTCCAGTCTCCTTTTGCTTGAGACACAACAAGATTCGAGTCCCCAATGACGTCCAACCGTCTTACCGCTAGTTCTAAGGCTGCTTCCAGACCAGCAATACATGCCTCATACTCTGCCTCATTGTTCGAGACTCTGAACTGGAGCTTGAATGCTAAAGGGATACGGGAATCGTCAGGCGCTATCAGCAACACCCCTATCTCATACCCATACTGGCTTGACGCTCCGTCAAAGTACATCGTCCAAGTTTCATCTTCGATGTGCAGAATGGCTTCATCTGGGAATAGGTACTCAACCGCTTCATCCCCCTCAACCGGGTGGTCGGCAAGGAACTCCGCTACCGCTCTCCCTTTCACTAACTTGCGTGTTACATACTTCAAGTCAAATTCGGAAAGCAATAGCAACCAACGAGCTAGCCTACCCGTAAGTGCTGGTTTCTCGAAAAGATATTTGATGGGATCCAAACGTGAAACCAACATTACAGAGTGAGCTAACAGGTAGTGCCGCAGCTTCCTGGTAGCCCATACCAAGGCCAAACAAGCCTTCTCCAGCGGTGTGTAGCGGGTCTTGTAATCCAGCATCTTCTTGCTCAGATAGTAGATGGCCCTTTCCACTCTGTCCTCTGACTCTTGTGCGAGCATGCAGCCCATGGTGGTCTCAGTTACTGAAAGATACAATATCAACGGTCTCCCCGGCTCTGGCGGTGACAACACGGGCGGGTTCTGTAGATATTATTTGATCTGCTCAAAAGCTGCTTGACATCGGCCGTCCCATTGGAATTTCTTTCCTTTCTTCAAAAGACCAAAAAGTGGTTCACAAGTCAAGGTTAATTTAGAGATAAACCGTCTTATGAATTGCACTTTACCTAGAAAGCCTCGCACCTCCTTTTCAGTCCTCGGTGGTGGCATTTCTAAGATGGCCTTGATTTTGGAAGGGTCGACCTCGATGCCCCTTTGCGTAATTAGAAACCCTAGCATCTTCCCTGCTGTAACACCAAAAGTACACTTCTGGGGATTCAGTCGCAGCCGAAACTCTCTGATCCTCTGAAAGAATTTTTGTAAGGCGGTGTAGTGGCCCTCTCTTTCTTTGGACTTGACAATCATGTCGTCCACATACACCTCGACCTCTTTATGGATCATATCAAGCAATATTGTAGTTGCTGCCCGTTGATAGGTAGCTCCAGCATTTTTCAGCCCAAATGGCATCACTCTATAACAATATGTACCCCACGGGGTAGTGAATGCAGTCTTCTCCCGGTCTTCGGGTGCCATTACTATCTGATTATAGCCTGAGAAGCCATCCATAAACGAAAGCAAGGCGTGTCCTGCCGTGAAATCTATTAATTCATCAATGTGCGGCAGGGGAAAGTCGTCCTTCGGACTGGCCCTGTTCAAATCTCTGAAGTCTACACAGACCCAAATTCTGCCGTCCTTCTTCGGCACCGGGACAATGTTGGCCAACCAAGTAGGGTACTCAGATACCAACAGGAAGCCTACATCAATCTGCTTGGTGACTTCTTCCTTGATCTTAATGGCCCAATCAGGGCGGATTCTTCTGAGCTTCTGTTTGACAGGTCGGGCCTCGGGATCAAGAGGGATCCGGTGCTGTACAATCTCAGGATTGATTCCAGGCATGTCTTCGTAGGACCACGCGAAAACATCTTTGAAATCTTTTAACAGAGCGACTAAGCGCTCGGTTCCTCAGAAGACAACGTGGACCCGATCTGGACCAGCCGCGGGTCCTTCTTAGTACCAACATTCACAGTAGTGATTTCATCCATTAAGGGTTTAACAAACCTTTCCTGCTCTTGATCAATTAACCGTTGCAAAACCGGAGGAATTTCTTCCTCGTCGTTTTCATCAAAATTTTGAAAATCCTGATTTAAGCAATAAATCAAAGGCACAGAAAAATACTCCGAAACCACATTCACGTCGTCCTCATTAAACACTTTCGAGCCGTCGGATTCCTCTGTTACAACAGACTCAAAAGAAAATGAAAAAGATGATCTAGACAGGACTGTGGCATCCGGGTTATCACCCCCGGGAATACCGGACTCAGACTCAGCTGAGCTGGAACCTGATTCCGACGCACAAGATTCGGTAGAATCAGATTCCGGCTCACTACCTGACCCGGTGCTGCTTGATAAAAAGCCTTCTTCATATTGCTAGATGAGAGAAGCTGCGATGGACGCATCCAAAATAGCTGATGGTAGGCCCGCAGCCGCTTCATTCTCAATCACACATACCGAGGAGCTATCCCCCAAGCACTTCTGTTCGATCGGAGGATCTGAAAGCAGACATGCCAGCGCTGCCCCCATTTCGTTTTCAGCGTCCTCAAACTGCACTTCCTTACATTGCTCAGCCTCAGCCGATAGATCTGCCTGCCCTTTGGCGATGTCACCCTCAGGTAACTGTAAATCAAAGAAAATTTCAAATCCCGGTACGCACTTCTTCTCCGCGTTGAGCCACGGCTCTGGGAAGCCACAGAACGGAAAGTCCTCCCCCTCCCGTACGAAACGTCCGTTTAGGGTCCCCCGAATGGGCTGGTGCATTAAGTCAAAGGGCTTTCCCATCTGTTTCGCCCTGGCCCTTCCGGCCATTTCCTTTCCTTTCCTTATCCAATCCTCTTTGGTGGGTAGGTAGCCCAAACCAAAGGTATGGGGGTTATGTGGCACTTCGGCCGATGTTGCGGCACCTTTCCTGCCGCTCTTGCCTAATCCCATCCCGGGGATGTGCTGGAGTTTGTTCATAAGAGAGACTGCTTGGGCACTGACATACACCCCTTCGTTAGCTGCCATGATGTTCTGTACGACCCGAGCCTCGGCTAAGGTAAAACCTGATATGAACACATCTTCTATACCGTGCTCAATTTCTAGAACAGGCGTAGATACCTCTGGTGGTGGATGAATTGATGAGTTTCCAAAAACAATGGCTACTCCCTTCCCATAGGGGTATTTCACCACTTGATGTAGGGTAGAGGAGACCGCCTTTACCTGATGTAGCCACGACCGCCCCAAAAGCAAGTTGAACGTTGCAGGAACCTCCAAGACATGGAAATCTATCTCGTGCTGTCCTGGCCCAACCTTTGTTTGAATCTTAACTGTCCCCATCACTTCCCGGCTTGTGTTGTCATACGCTCGAATCACCTGGGCCGTTGGCACAAAATCCGCGACTTTCAAACCAATCGCATAAGCTGTCCTTGCCGGGCAGACGTTGATGGCGGACCCCGTGTCGACAAGTACCACAGGTATCCACTTATCTCTGCACTCGACAGAGATGTAGAGCGGCTTGTTATGGTTCGCACCCTCGGGTGGCAATTCTTTGTCAGAAAAACTCAATGCTGGGGAACTTCCTCCCGAAAAGACTAAGCCCACCAGTTGTTCGGGCGTGGTATCTATGGAAAGTTTGGCCTTATCCATGGCTGAAAGGACAGCCTGCCTATGTACTCGAGAAGCCATAAGCAGTCCCCAGATGGAGATGTCTGCTTGTATCTTTTTCAATTGTCTCAATACGGCCTCGTCTTCGAGTTGCTTCTCCTTTTGTTTCTCTGCTTCATTATCTTTTCTAGACGCCTCTGGTTGATCTAGGTGTGGAGGCTTGAAATACCGTCCACTCCTAGTCATGTGATCGACTTCGCCGATATACCAAGTATCATCTGGTTGGTTACCTTTCCAATCCTCGTTCATGTGGGCAAGACATAGATCGTCATCTTCCCACCACATACCATCTGCAGCTGACAAGCATCTGTCTGGTTCTGGCACAACTGTCCCGATACTCGCAGTACCTTTTATCCCTATGCTCGCTGCATTCTCCATTTCCGTACTTGTGGCGGTTTTGACCCCCACGTGGCCTTTTGCTTTCCTGATCCTCTCAGAATCCTCGAATCTCTCTTGTTCTGACTGTGTCAATGCAGTAGATTGCTCACTGATCCCAGTACTTAAAATGCTCCATTCCCGAGCGAAACTCTCGACACCGGCGCTCTCCGGCGATGTATTCCGTTCTTCGACACTCCCGGCCATTGTGGACATTCCCGCCCCTACCGGGCCTTGTTCTGACTGGAACTCCCCTATTACATCTGGCTGATCGTCTAACCATCCCGTGGCCTCCGCTGATTCTTCATTATCGTACCAGTTGGTGGCTGAATATTCTAGATCTTGGTTATCACAAAATTGGAACTTGGCAAAATCCTCTTCCATGGCTGCCAAATCATCCGTTTTCTGTCTTGGACTATTCCCTCGGATTACACACAGCTCTCCCCTGACTGGAAATTTGACATTTGGTCTATTCTGGCCCACTGGTGAAATGTAGTCACTCGGACTGTAAGCATTCCCAACATCATTCTCAGGCTCCACAGACTCTGGTTTGACAACCTCTTTCCTGTTCTCGGTGGTCACCACCACTGGCTTGGGTTGGGTTATAGAGACGTCCATCATGCACAAATCGGTGCAATCAGGGAGGAAAACTTTCGGTTTAGGCAAGTATGAGGGTGTGATATAGATACTAGGATCGTAGGATGCGACCCCAGTGTAGACGAAGTTGATTATTTTGGGTGGTGGAACTTGGTTATGTGTGGGGAGAGGATTTGTAGTAACATTGGGTTTCTCCGGGGGTAGAATCACCCCATTATCAATGAGATCTTGAATCTCATGACGTAAACGAAAGCATAGGTCGGTGTCGTGACCGTGGTGCAGGTGGAACGCACAATACTTGGCTGGATTGTAGGTGGCGGGTAGTCTTTCAGGTAAGGGCCGCGGCTCTAGGGGCTTCAGATGCCCTTTTCTGATCAAAACCCCCAAAGCTTTGGACAGGGGCATATAAAGTGGAGCGAAGGTTCTGGTGTTTCTGGGAGGGTATTTGGCTGTTTGTGAGTTGCTTCCAGACGCACCGGAGAATGGTGTGGCTGCCGTATTTCTTGGGGAAGGGTTAGTGGTGACCATACTCACTTCGGAGGTCCTGGCAGTCGTAGCGCCGCACGGGCCTGCATTAGTATTACGATTGAAATTTCTGCGGGGTTGCTCCCGGTCATTATCAATCCACCCTTGTCTTAGGGCATCCTCGATCTGTACCCCCATTTCATGCAGATCAGCAAAGGTAGGGAAGGGGACTACGATCATCTTTTGCAATAGCTTCGGCTGGAGATTGCGCACAATCATCCGAATCTGGTCTTTGTCCGTGGGTCTTAAGGTCATCATCGAAGCCTTAGCCCACCATCTGGTTACAAATTCTGAGAAACTCTCCTTGGGTTCTTGCCTCGTTGTCTCGAGATCCCGGGTCGTGATCTCGATTTGTGTGTTATACGAGTACTGCAGGATGAAGGCCTCGGCCATCTCGTCCCAATTTCTCTTGACGTCATCCTCTAACTTGGCATACCATGCGGCCGCCACACCCGACAAGGTCCGGCCGAATAAAGATAGCTTCTGCAATCTAGTGAGGCCCATTGGCCTTTGGACGTCTGAGAATAGTCGCAGGTGTACCATGGGATCCTCAGATCCGTCAAAACGATCAATTTGTGGCATCTTAAACCGATCTGGCAGCGTCACAGCTGTGTCGATGTATCCGTCTCCAATGTCGGGAATGGACTTTGTACCTTGAGATTTCTTGAACAGCTTTTCAAGCTTGTGCATTTTTAATGTCATGGGGTCTACCTCGGACTCAAAGGGAGAATCCGACAGATTGATGGGGGTGGGTGCCTTGGATTGTTGACGTGGAATCGGGAGGGGAGCTGGCCCTGTTGGGATGTCTGTATCCTCTTGGACGTTCCGGGCGATTGGTGTCTCTTCGGGTATTGGAACCCTTAATGGAGGAGGGATTTGCTGCGAAGGTGATGCCCCAGTTTGCTGTTGCAATCTCCCCATTAAATCCGCTTGCTCACTCATGACTGTAGCTTGTTGTCTGGCGAATTCTGCCTGTCGGACAGCATCCTGCTGCATCATTTTCATGCTTTCTTGAAGTTGGCGCACCATCTCCTCTAAGCTAGCCATACTATTCTGCTCTGGTTGAGTTACTGGTATGCGTTCCCTCTCTGTGGGTGAAACAGGATCCTGATCCCTACTGTACACAGGTGGGGTAGATGAAGCCCTCTGTACTGACTGTTGGACCGATGTCCTCTGCCTAGTTGCCTTCCGTTTAGTAACCGGGGGTAGAGAATGGTACACCGGTTGTCCTTCTATCAGATCTTCAGATCGATGGAGCCGACGACCTCTGATCCAGAGTGCTTGGGGAATGTCTACTGGGTTGGACGCAATGATGCTAAACTACCTAGCAAAAAGATAAATAAAGCAATAAATAAACCATCAATCGGACAACACAACAGTATAAAATAAACATATAATACACAGTTGGATATTCAATACAAAGTCGGTGAGCCGAACACACTGTTCCTCGATATTGATCACTGTTTCCCCAAAAACAAGCTCTGTTCCCAACACTGAACCTTGATACCCGCAGATAACTGATTCTCTTAAAACTGATACTGATGCCCTCAGGCCTGATGCCCAGACTTGCAAACTGGTATGTACATTTCCCTGTAGAAATACATTCTAAAAGCACATAGCAAGTAAAGAGAGCCAAAACACCCCTACATTGGGGTTGGGTTTCCCTGTCCTATTTTGTCAGGAGCTAGGGTTTCACTATGCACGCAGCAGTTCTCAAACAACCTAATATCGGGTAAGCAGCCTGTCCTAATTTGGAATGGTCACTATGGATCCAAATATGCACTAGGTCGAATGGTAAAAAAGGGTGCCCCGGTAAACCGGGGTTTGTGTTCCCATGCTGTCAGAGCCCATAGCCGGTCAGCCTTATGGACATGCCTTGACAAGGCAAGCCTCCGGCAAACCGTTCAGGAATGGCAGATGGCAAACACTGTGTTCCTAGGCGCACCAATGCACATGCAATGCAAAGAAACATATAAGCGAAATCAAAACCGGATATCACGAGTTTGAGTCAAGCTCTCTAAAATTCCCCAGCAGAGTCGCCAGAAACTGTAGACGCGCCCGTGGGCCTCATGCTACAGTTCGGACTCGATTTGTGTCACGGTTCTAAGTCTGAACCAAAGAGTCCAAATCTGGCAAATCGTTTTGAGAAACAGATTTTTGAAAAAGTAGTGCCAAACATGGACTGCTTTGCCAGATACAGAGTCGCCACCTAAATATTTTAAAATGGGGAAATTTAGGAAACCCTGACTCGGTGCCTAAGGCCACATGTCCGTCATCACCGGAGTTGTCTCGGCTCGGGAGCTTGGGTACGATTGGGGAAGGTCAGCTATGAGCACCCCCTCTCGCCCGGTCCGAAGACCGGCCTCTACTAACCGTGATATCCAGTTTTGAAAACGTTATGTGTTCTTATTCCAATTATTAGCCTAGCATTACTATGTTATGCGCACGGCAAACAAGTATAGACCGAATCGCCCAAATTGGAAATAAAACATTTTATGTTCATTTTGAAAATGGTTTGCTACTCGTAAGTAGGCTAAAATGCAGGTTTTGCCACCTTCAAGTGGGCTTAAAAAAAAAAAATCGCAGTTTTAACGCATTATCCCAATTTAAGCAATTTGACCTCCACCCACAGGCATTCAGGCAGTTTATCTCATGTAAGCACTTAGCCGCATGGCAAGCATACTGTCATGGCAACACTCACACGCATGCTGGATGCTAAAGCAAAAATACTTACACCGTACTCCGTGCCAAAACAGTAAACTAGTTAGCAAACATGCATGTCCTAGTTCATGTAAAAAGTGGCTAATGCATCACATGCAAAATGCGATCTAGGCAGGCTCGGCTAGCCCTAAACATGGTATGTGAAAATGCACAATTATCACATATTCGGTTTAGAATTTGAAATACAAATGCGGTTAGCGTGATGTACCGAGCCTAATGTATGCAATACAAATGCATGGATGCACGCATGCATAGCATAAGGTATGCTAATTTCAAAAAATGCCCTAATCTACCATCATAAGCGGGTAAATAAAAGGGAAGAAAGAAATGGGGATTGGAAGACATACACACCACCCACACACACTTATTACAGATTTGCCCTCACTCGGAGGGCCCAAATAAATATTACAGTCCCAAAATAATAAACAAATAAAATTATTACAAGATTTCTAATTTAATTTAAAAGAAAAGATGGCAAAGGAAAGAAGAGGGCAGCCGCAGCCTCTGCCTCGGGATGCGCAAATGATGCATGCTCAAATCCATCTCGCCCGGAAAACCCGTACTGTACTCCTACCGCCTCTACTTGTACTGCCTTGTCTTTCTGAAAATTGCCAAAGTACTGGAGCAAGTTCCTTGCATCCTGCAGAGCACCACCGGCCGGACAGAATTCCCACCGGCACTTCATAATTCCCATCGGCATTTGTTGGATTCCTCGGCACTCCAGATATTGCCGGTCGGCACTAAATTCTGCCGGTCGGCAGAAACTTCCTGCAGAAGACAATTTGACAGCAAACAGAGAACAGACAGTGCATGGCATGGGGTTCTCAGGTACATGTGGGCATGGTTGTGCTTCTTATCATGTTTTGAACTCAAAGAAGCACGACCCTTGATCTTTGAGCCATCAATGGAGCATGATGACCCAAGGGATCAAATTCGCCACTCAATGTAAGGATGCATGCAACAAACAAAATGAGATCCGAAGCCTTTTCATGTCGAGGTCAAAGGCCCCGGTGACCGAGAATCAAGGTACATTGCATCACTTGGAGTATGAATGTCCCTTGACCCTCATATTTGGCTTGACACCCCAAGCCAAATGATGCAATGCATGTTATGCTCACAAGGCTCAAAATACAACATGATGCTAAACATGCAAGATGTGCCAAATGTTATGCAACAAAAACATGGCAAGTATGTAATGTCAACATGCAAGATGCAATTGGGATACAAACATGAACCAATTTGCCATAAAGTTAGCATTAGAATAGCTCATTAATGGGACAATCATGCAATCAATCATGAAATAAGCATGCAAAGGGGGCCTCGAAGTGATAAAGGTGCAAACCTTTATTCACCTCAAAACAGCACCAAAAGTGCTCAAAATGATGGACAAACAACTCATGCCAACATGCAAGCTAATAGACCCGAGGCTAAGGCGCCAAAAGGGCCACTTTACTTCCAACAACAAGACCAAGCTATGGCATAATTAAGACAAGTAAGGACAGATTTTTTTATGCAAAAAGGGGCCCCAAAACCTCCTAGTATGGCAGCTAAAGATGACTCCCAAGAGGCATATGCACTAAGGCTCATTCCTAAGCATAAGAGAGTACACCTTCAAGGCATAAAAGAGGCCATGCATGCACACATACAAACATGATTCTTGGACTAAAATGTGGTCCTAAATGATGTTAAATCATGAGGGTAATCACAACCATGCATGCTAGAGGTCAACATGCTCAAAGCTTTCAAGCCCATAATACAAAGCAACCCTAACAAACATGTCAAGCATGACCAAATGGATAACCAACAGATTTTAAGCATGGAAAAACAACACTAAAAGCTTCATGGAACTAAGCCAACACACACAAGAATCATGGCCTAATCATGAGATGCACTTCTAAGCAAAATGGAGCAATACAAAGCAAGTATTACAAGCATACAAGGAGGCACAAATCTGACCAAAAACAGAGGTTACATATGATCTAAAACACCTAAAAAACTTCAGAAATGAGGCCAAGAATCATCAAGCACACATGCTACCCTTTTGGGCCACAACTCAAGGAAACAAAATCATAAAGGGAGAGGGGGGGTCCCTCCCCTATGCAAGACTTCAAACCAACTTTTTTGACACTAAAAATACACTGATTTTCAATGATCAAAGGACCAAAACACTGAAGTGAACAAAACCTTATCAAAGAGGCACCAAAATGGACCAAACAAGGCCTAGAAGGGTGAGTTTGCACTCAAACCACAAAATAACCTTAATGAAAGTGCTAGAGCAGGAAAATACAAGCCCTTTTTATGTTATACACAAGGGCTAAAACAGCAAGCAAGATAGGTAAAAAACTATTGCAAGTTTGGGGAATATAAATCAAGATGCTCACCCTTGAAGAACCTTTGAAGAACAAATGGTCTAGCCTCCTTCTTTTGATCAAAACCAGTCCAAAAACTCAAGAAACAACCCCCCAAGTCCCTCAATCTCAGAGTAAGGTGTGATGGTGTGTGTAATGGTGCAAAAGTAAGGTAAAAACCACATTTTGAGCTAAGAAACACACACAAAGGAGGAGAGAGGGGGAGGTATAGAGATAATATGTATCTATATCTCCAAGGTCTGGTTTTTGGTTGCAAGAGTCTAACCTAGATCAAAGAGGAAGGCCCTCCTCTTATAAGACTCCCTCTTGCAAAGCTTATACAACAAGCTTGCTTAGAGGGAGATCCCTCCATACACGTGTATGGAGGGGGGAAGAGTTGGTGCCAGCTATCACAGCTGGCACAAAATATCTCCATAAAGTGGATGAACAGTGGTCGGCTGCCCAAAAATGTCATTTCGACAAAAAATAGTGCCGACCGGCAACAAATTATGCCGACCGGCAATAAAGTGTGCCGACCGGCAAACAAAAGTGCCGATGGCAGAAAAAGACCATCCGGTGGCCTCCAGCCACTGCCAGTGGTGTGTGGGGATGCCTCATAAGGCGTTCCCTGCCCTTCCAAGGCAAAACACGAGGGTTCGGTGCAAAACCAGACACTAAACGGTCAAGTTCGGAGATCCTGAGGCAGGGCGCGCGAGCCGAGACCTCCGGGAACTCCAAACGAACACGTTCACAGATGATCACCGAGTGTTCGAACGGTGACGTCCAAGTCTTGAGGACAGTCAAAAATGGGGTGTCTACACCGCAATACGCATCTAGGAAGCTAAACTTTGAAGGCCAGTGGTTAGATCCACCAATTGGTCTATTCTCGGGGAGGGTGAAGCTGTCCTTTGGGCATGCACAGTTGACTGTCGTATAATCGACCCACACCTGCCATTTACCATTCTTTTTCGGCACTACCACTGTGTTAGATATCCATTTGGAGTACAATGCTTCTTCTATCACCCCAGCTTCCAACATATTCTTCACCTCCTCTGCCACTATCTCAGCATGGTGCAAGGCCGAGCGCCGCGTTCTTTGGATGACTAGTCATGCATTTGAAAAGACATTCACGACTTTTAGGACTTCCTTCTCTTCTGGTCCTTCTATCATTTGAACAAGGCCGTTGGCAGCCCAGCTGCCATTTACTGTGACAAAGCACTGTTTTGCCATTACTTGGTCCCCCAAAACCTCTTCTACTTGTCCGGCTAGCGCTGGAAAGCGCAGGACTTGGTGATAAGTCGACACTACTGCCTGCATGACTTGCAACCAGCCCCTTCACGGGATAAAGTTGTAGGTTGATGGGACCTTAAGCACCCAAAATTCCACTTGCTTCATGACTGACCCAGCTTTGACCAGCAATATAACCTTTCCAATTGGCCATTCAGGTTGAGAGTTGAAGCCTACCAAATGGGACATTGTTGGAACCAAGTCTTTGTCCTCCAACTTCATCTGTTTGAACGCGTCATAATATATGATCTTGACCAAGCTCCCCTGGTCAATTACAATTCTATTGATATCGAAGTCTTTGATGTGAAGGGTCACCACCAAGGCATCATTATGAGGCGTTCGAATTCCCTCCAAGTCCTAGCTTGAAAAAGTTAAGATGTCTTTAACCTCGGCCTTTCGTTTTTCCATGGCGGGTTGAACAGAGAGCACTTCCCTCATGTGGTCGGCCTTCTTAATCATCCCCCTCAGCTCGAAAACCCGCTCTGGTTTGATGATGCTGTGAATGACATTGATTACGCCTTGGGGTGCTGCATCTAGCACAGTAAGGCCATTTGGCTCGGCCTGTCCTTGTGGAGCGGCCCTCATACCCCTGTCTATGTACTGGTCCATATGCCTAGCCGCCACCAGCTCCTCCAAATGTCGTTTGAGTGGCACACAGTCCTCCGTTCGGTGCCCCCTTTCTTCATGGAAGGGGCAGCGATACCTCGAGTAGAAGCCCCTTGGTTTGTCTCCCAATTTGGCTGGGCAGCGCACGTAGGGCTCCCCTCGGATCTAATTTAGGATGCGGTAAATGGGGATCTTAAAGACACTAGTGATGTCGGTTTGTGCTTTGAACTTCATCTTGGCATCTTCCTCTTCACTACGAATAGTTTTAACTCATTCGTTTCTGCGACTTTTATCTCTATCATTGCAGTTTAAACCGCAATGCTGGTCTCTAGCTCGGTCATTAGGGCAATTGTCCTCCTGCTCCACCGAGGGAACCATCCCAGCCACTCTTCTGTCCATCGCAACTGGATTTTCCTTCTCGGTTGCAGTGGCGGTGGCCGCGACAGCATCATCTTCTACTTGGATATATTCGTTGATCTATTTTATCAAGGACTCCATGGTTGTGGGTTGGTCCATCATAAGCGAGTCTCGCAGCCTATGTCCGACTGGGAGACCTCGCTTGGATTGTGCGATCCCAAGATTGGTGGGCAATCGAGGATCTCATTGTAAGTTTTCCAATACTTGGCATTGTATGCCATCAAAGAACCTCCAGATTCCATCTTGATGCTCAGGAGGTGGTCAACCTCCTTCGGTGTTCGAGTGTTGGTTTTGAATCAAGTAACAAAGACCTTTGCTAGTTGTTGCCGCCCCTCGATGCTCCCCTCCGAGAATCTTTCAAACCACTTCAGGCCCAGTTCTCCCAAACTTGCTGGGAATATGAGACACATCAAGGCGTCATTGCGCCGATGGGGAGCCAATTCATGCCAGTAATGACTCACGTGCATGTACTGATCCGTTTTGCCGTCGTAAAGTGTGAACTTAGGTTGGTGGAATCCAGAAGGGAGTGGCATGCTCTCGATCTCTAAGGACAGTGGGGTAGTGGTAAATCCTACTAGCTCCCTGTCCATCGGTGCTGGGGCCATCATTCTAGGCGCTGGCATTGCCACTTCCTCACTGCAACGGATTTGCGGACTTAGCCTTTGCAACGTCAACAATCTTTGGGTCTGTCTATGGCAAGCTCGCTCCTCCAATACATCCCTCAGGTCCCCTGAATGGGCAGAGTAAGAGTATCTCGACTTCATCGACGGACGTGAGGGACGGTAATTGCTGTGCGAGTGTGAGATCTCTCCACTGGTGGGTCAGAGTCTCCAACTCCATAGCTTCTGGTGATAGAGAAAGAGGGCGTCCCATCTTGGCGATGACTGTCAGAACGACGGGGTGGGGTGCGCTCACCGTGGTTGCCCACTCCAGCCACACCCTTTCCCTTGATCTGGTGCTTCAGTGTCTCCATTTCAGCCACCATCTTCTGAGTGAGGGCATCCTGGTCTCTGAGTTTGTGATCCAAGCGCTGAGCATGTGACTTTCCTCATCGTCGGCGACCCTCTGGACTCTTGAAGTGTTCCGGGATCCTTGCACGTTTGTCTGGCACAGTTCCGAAAGAGGTTTCCACGTTGGCCATAGTCAATATAGTGGGAGGGCCATCTGTTCATCGGACAGACTCTGGTATAGTAACGTCAACAACGGACATCAGTGTTTCGTCGTTGTTAGGGATGGAAAAGGTTGAAAAAGCTTGGCTAACAAGTTTTGTCTGTTAAAGAGTTCCCGTAGACGGCGCCAATTGTACGGGGGTGAAATATTCTCTGTTGTCTGTACTCCTTGAATACAAGCTTCACGTGACGTTGCCTGACCTGAAAACCAAAAGATGGTGAGCTGCCCTGAGGTGTGCTACCAGATAAACCCTCTGACGTTCAAGTCAGCACACTTGGAGAAGAAGAAAAAGAATAGAGAGAGCACTTTAGAGTGAGAGAGTTTAGAATTCCTTCTGATTGCTTACCTCTAACGTCTTTCTTCTCTTCTTTTTTTAGGCTGGCCATGCAGCCTCAGACATTGTGCACGCACTACCTCTGCTGTCCTTCTCTAAGCAGACAAATGTGCTCCTCTCTCCACCTTTCTTACACGTGTAGAGACCAAAACCTCCAAATAGTGTTTGTCGAACCGCCAAACGGTATTGACGCATACCATGAGTGGATTTTCTCTACTTTACCATTGGTCCAGGTGGCTTACACTACTAGGCTATCACTTGGAAGAAACAGACACCACAACAAACTGGAATGGCCGAGCTACAATAAACCGGTCCATCGGGATCAACTGGTCATAGGACACGCGGTTCGGTATCTTGGCCTCGCCCTGCTACCTCGTAGGACTCCTCGGCACTATGTCCGGACTGTTCGTAGTTCGGCCCAATGCATCCGTACGGATCTAAAAAAATACCCATTTTAGCCGAATAATAGCTCGGTCAGCTTGCCCGGCCCAACTTGATGGGCTGGGGCAGCTGCGCTGGTTAAGCTCGGCCAGGTTCATGGTCCTTGGCCCTAGCGAGGAGCAACACCATATCCCACGTTGACGTAGCTCGGCCCAATTGTTCAGCGCAAATCTCCCCCTCAATTGCCCCTTATTCCCATCTGAGCTAAACATGATTGGGATTACTACTACGGCCACGCTATCCAATTTGGTCAGTCATTGGGGATTGTGCCAAGAGTCTTGTCATCAATTAATTAGCTGTACTGACAAACCATCTTTTCAATGCCACGTGGCCTTCCCTGACTGGTTTCATGCGTTCCTCTAGTTGTTCAAATTATACCAAAGATTTGAAAAGTGGCCGCCAATTCGGTTTCCCCCATATAAACACACAAGAAGCCCAAAAACCCTCATCATTGTTCATCTCCCTTTTGTAGAAACCCTAAGCTTCAAACCTCCAAGCTTATGCCATCACCACCGTCACTGTTGTCGTTCCTTTTCGAGTCGTTTCTAGCTATTTCTGTCCTCGGGAAGGCCTCAGTGAGGGTCATGGTCGACTGGGTCCTGACTTGGCATCCATACCCTTAAGTTTTTCTCACTTTCCTTTATATTCTCCATTGATGTTCTTTGTGTTCTTAATTCCCGTCTGTTTCGTGACTGTTAAAATATTGCCTATACCCCTCATGTGGGATTAATATCTATGAGCATTAGGCCAAATCGAAGCCCTAAGTAGCAACGGCGCTTCCTTGCCCCTTATTTCCCTTGATTACTGTAGGTGGTTCTAGATTTAGGATAAATACTGAAAACTCTATGTAGAACCGATCAAAAACCCACTTTTACATCTAAAAATAGGATTTAGCCGAGCTGGAACTGGTTCGAGGTTCCCCCTTATGGTCCTCCCTGTGGGAAGATCGAACCGAGATAAGAATCGAAATACCGCACCATAACCGATCAAATGGGCAGAATCTCAGACCGAGCTAAAAACTTCCTCATAGGAGCCATGTAAGTTATGCCGTTCTAATACTTAGACTTATTTTTTAATAATGCAAAACAAACTAGGACCGACCAGGCCCTCTCAACATAATTGTCGGTAAGGCTCAAAGATCGAGCAAACAATCACCCAATTTTGGCCGAGCTATAGTCAAAATTACCCAACTAAATATAATCGGGATAGATGGGAAAGTACCAGTTTATGGTTATTTCGCTTGCGGCAATGGCCGAGTTCCATAGAGAATACAATATTCCAGACGACATCCACTTAGAGCTGGCAAAGAAAGGAGACACTCCCTGGGGCGAACTGGACAAATGCCCTTTCACGATGGTATCCATTGTGGAAGGCAGCCTACGCTTCCCGCTCCAACCCTTAGTATACAAATTTTTAAGGCAAACTAGGTTGTGCCCGACCCAAGTCTCCAACAACACATGCAAAATAATAAACGGTGTGGCCGCGTTGAATGGGATACTCGGTCTGAATCTCGGCCTCATCGAGATATTCCATCGATACACACTTAGCAAAAATAAAAAGGGTTTTGTTGGTATCTCAAAGTTAGGAAAGGCCGAGCAAACCTTATCGAAGGTAACCCGGATAAAGAGACAAACGACGATGATTTCCTATGGGTGTCCGGTAATTACGAGGACGCCAAAGCGCCCATACTCGGGCTAGTACATAAGAAAAGGCGTTCAGAGTGTTGGTGAGCACCTTGGCATGTTTTTTAATTCTGTAATTGTTCTTGTTTTGGCCGATCTAAACCTTGCTTTCTTGTTGCAGGCTACAGACTCTTGGTCAACAATTACTCTCACGCAAATCAAGAGGCCATAGGAATTGCGTTGCGACATCCGACCAGGGAGCAAAAGCCTAAAAAATTGCTCGATTTTGAACCGAGTTATCGTTACATAACGCCGCGGAGGAGTAGGGTGACCGACTTCCTTCGTGTCCTTTATCCAGAGCCAGACCCAAACCTTCTACCAATCAGACTTGTATCATTCACAGAAGAAGAAGAAATGGCCAAAATCTTAGCCATAAAGTCTATGATCACGGGGAAGCCAAGCGACTCATCGCCGGCTGAAACGACAGAAGACCAAACATCTTGGCATGCTGTGCAAAAGGGGCCCGTGCTAGCTTTTCCCAGCGAGGCAGCTGCTGGTCGGTCGAGAAAAAGGCCTAGAAAGGATCAAACCGAGTAACGCCTTGTTGACGAAGATTCGGCCGAGCTCCCATCGACTGAACATGGAGAGCAGACTGAACAACCGCTTTTCAGGCGATCCGCCCATTCCACTGCCCCTGCAGTTTGGTCACTCAAGCTAAAATACAAAGGTCATGTAGTGACGGAGGTGGAGTCTGTTTTCGTGGATAAGGACCATTCGCTCATCTTCAACATGACCAAGGGTTTGCTTCTTCTTGTGGACATGAAGAAGCATAAGGAACTGTCCGACCTGAAAATCCTCTGATCGGCCACAAAATTGGTTGTTCTGGTTAGTGATCGAGTTACTGTACTTCCAAGTTATCGATTGGTTTCTCATACTAACTTCTGTCTTGCTGTAGGCCGCACAGAAAAACTGTTTGGTGTACGAACGTATGATTTATATGCTGCAGGGTTTGAGGGAGGCTATCGCTGACAACAAATCCAAGACAGATGAGCTGGAGAAGCTGAAGACTACACACAAGCCAGTAGAGGTTGATAGATGACGCTAAGGAGGCCAGCACGATCGATAAGCCAACTCTACAGCCAACCGACAAGACCCCACTGCCAGCCATATCAGAAGAGGTGGCGCCGAGCAATGAGCAGGAGCCTTCAATCGTTGAACAAGGAATGGACTCTGGTGCAGAAACCATACAGAATATGGCAGAAGAGGGGGTGGGCAGCCTGGAGGACACTGTAGATATCGACTAAGGCGCAACCAGTCTTATGTTTATGCCCTTGTTTTTTTTTTTTTTTTTTTTTTTTTTTTTGTATTGATGTAGCAGGCTAAGAGCCCCACTTTTGTAATCAGGCTTTATCATGAATGAAAAGTGAACTTTTTCCTCGCCATGCATGCAAATTTTTGTTTGCCCTGTGGTTGTTGTTTTCTTCGATTTGGCCGAGAGAAAATCTTTTCAGTGCATTCAAAGCGTAATGGTCTCAGTTTAACGAGTAAACTCATCTTGGTTTAAAATATTAGTTAAATACAACACCAACTGTTTGGTAGGCCGAGCAAGGTCAGCTTGGTTTTACTAAGAACTCGGTAAAGACACCAACATTTTAAGCGGGCAAGCAATGTCAACTTGGTTACAATATAATTTGAGCGAAATTGATTCTGTTTGTGCGGTAGGGCGAAATCCGCTCGGTGAGTGAGCAAAATCAACTCTACATCGCCGAGCAAGAAACTGCTCGGGTAATCGTGAGCGAAATCTGCTCTTCAATTGGCGAGCCAAAATCAGCTCGGTCAATGATGAGCAAAATCAGCTCGATGTAATGAGCAAAATCTGCTCTTCATCGGCAACTAAGAAAAAGCTTGGGTAATTATGAGCAAAAGCTGCTTTTCAATCGGCGAGCGAAAATCAACTCGGTCAATTATGTGCAAAATCAGCTTCACACAGCCGAGCAAAAATCAGCTTGGATAATTATGAACAAAATTCGCTCAGCTTAAATACAAGTTGGGCGAAACACTAACTGTTGGGCGGTTGAGCAAGTTCAACTCGGTTTAACAAGCAAAATCAGCCGATAATCGAATAAACACTCATTCTGCAAAAGTTATCCTGGTTTTGAACACTTGCCCCTGGTACTCATAGCAACTTAATGTCTTTGTAACATTTCCATGTAGAAACGCGAACATAGGAGAAAGAAGGGGTCATATTGTACTACATGTTACAGATTACACCCAATGCCAAAAGGCGAAGTTACAAGAAGCAAAGAAGTAGAAAAGATAACATTTCAAAAGTAAAATATCTTAAGATTGGCCGCATTCTGTGGTCTAGAAATAGCTTTGCTATCTAAGTCTTCCAGGTGGTATGCCCTTTTGCCTGCGAGGCCAGTTATCTTGTATGGCCCCTTCCAATTTGCTCCTAATTTTCCCTCGCCAGGGATCACTATGTTGCCCATCACCTTCCTCGAGACCCAGTCTCCGACCCTGAATAGCCTAGGATGCACGGTCTTGTTGTATTTCTTGGAGAGCCCTTGTTGGTAAGTTGCTATGTGGATTAGAGCCTGTTTCCTTCTTTCTTCGGCTAGATCAAGCTCCAAGGCTACAGCTTCATTGCTCAAGTCTGGTTGGAAACTTTCAGAATGGATGGTTAGCATGCCAATCTCCAATGGTATGACTGCCTCCATGTGGTAAGCCAAGACAAATGGAGTTTCCGTGGTTGAGCATCTTGGTGTAGTGCGTTATGCCTATAGTACATTGGGAAGTTCCTCAGCCCACTTCCTTTTGGCCTTCTCCAATCACTTCTCCAGCCCGTCCAAGATGGTTTTGTTTGAAGCGTCGGCTTGACCATTTGATTGGGGGTAGGCCGGCGTAGAATTGTAGAACTTAATCTTTAACTCCTCGCAAAACCCGTGAAACAGTTTTTCGTTGAACTAAGTGCCATTATCCGAAATGAGAGGTTTTGGGATGCCGAAATGGGTGATGACATTCTACCAGACAAATTTTTTAACATCTTTTTCCTCGATGGTGGCCAATGGCTCGGCCTGTACCCACTTGGTGAAGTAGTCGATAGCAGCGATAAAAAATTTGCAATTGCCTGGAGCTGTTGGAATAGGTCCTACAATGTCTAGCCCCCAAAATGCAAATGGCCAAGGACTTGCAAGGAGGAGCAACTCTCTGTCCGGTTGGTGAATCTGGTTAGTGAATTTTTGACATTTTTTGCATTTGCAAAAATATTTCTATGCGTAGGCCAGCATGCACGACCACCAATAACCACTGGGAAATTGCTCAGTAAGCCAAAGATCTACCCCCAATATGGCTTTCGCAGATGCCTTCATGAATCTCGAAGAGGAAAGCTTCAACCTTGCTGGGGTGGACATACTTTAGGTATGGCCCAGTGAAAGATTTCTTGTACAAGGCGCCAGATAGAGAGAGCCAAAATCGCTTTGACTTGGCCCTTATCTTGTTGGCCTCTTTCTTTTAAGTGAGTAGAATTCGTTCCTTCAGGAAGGTGATA
This sequence comes from Camellia sinensis, assembly GCF_055761805.1. Classification (NCBI taxonomy): domain Eukaryota; kingdom Viridiplantae; phylum Streptophyta; class Magnoliopsida; order Ericales; family Theaceae; genus Camellia; species Camellia sinensis. The sequence goes on along the minus strand of NC_138969.1, from coordinate 20,788,309 downwards.
ATAGGATCCGTCTAGGATGGTCCCAGGTCGGCACAGTGTACTTCGGGCACCTCTGGTTCCTCAATGCTCACTCAAGGTAAGAATTTGATCATCGAAGGATTGGGAAAAGTTGTTTGCATAGATGCTAGGCCGGCCAATTCGTTGGCTGCATTATTTTTTTCGCAGTTAATTTGTTCCATTCTTATTGCGGCAAACTTTTTGATTTCTGCGCGTACCAGCGCCTGATACTTACCTATCCTTTCATCCCCGACCTTATATTTCTTAGAGACCTAATTGACAACTAGCTTGGAGTCGCTGAATACCATAACTTCTGATGCCTTCATCCAAAAAGCACTCTTCAATCCGGCGAGGAGGGCTTCATATTCCGCCTTATTGTTGGATGCTAAGAACTTGATTGTGATCACATGCTCAATGGTCAGCCCATCCGAGGATGTCAGCACGACCCCTAGCCCGGCGCCATGTCAATTGGAGGCCCCATCGACAAAGAGTTTCCATATCTCGCCAATGAATAACTTCTAGCAGTCGGAGGGATTTTGAGAGTTCCTCCACTTCAAGGTCTGATCGGCTCATTCTAGTCTCTTTCTACATCTCCGTCGAAATTGTATTTCGGTAAAAATGCCAGTTCTTCCATTTCTTGCTCAGCTTTCTTTTGTCGTTCTACTACTTGTTGTCCACCACTTATTTATGCTATCAGAGCCGTGGGCTGCGCCAAGTCCGCACTAGCCAAATCGATAGCGTAAAGAGGGTATGTTCCAAGGACAAATTTTGCCACGAAGCCGGCAAGGGCTTGAGCGTGTGACTGGAACTTGATATCGTATTGCCCCAATTCCACGGCCCACTTCTATCGATGAAATTTGCCTTTTCAAAGAGCACCTTGAGTGAAAATTCGGTTAGCACGACTGCCGTGTGGGCATGAAAATAGTGCACCAGTTTTCTAGAAGCCATCATGAGAGCCAGAGCCAGTTTTTCTACCGGCAAATATCTTGATTTGACTGGGAGCAGTGTCTTGCAAACGTAGAATATGGGGAGGTGTTAGATTCCCTCAGTGCGGATGAGGACGACGCTCAACACGTGCTAAGAAACTACCAAGTAGAGATACAGTACTTCGCCCGGTTTTGGTGTGAAAAAGATTGGTACCGAGGAAAGGTATACCTTTTGATCCGCCAGTGCACAGTCGCACTCGTTATCCCAAAAGAACTTGGCCTTCAAGCTTTTGAAGAAAGGCCAGCAATGATCTGAAGATCGGCTAATAAATCGGTTCAGTGAGACTACCATTCTGGTGAGATGTTGCACGTCCTTTGTGGTGTTTGGCCTCTCCGATTCTTGTATTGCCTTGAGCTGGGAAGGGTCAGCCTCGATTCCTCGGTTTATGACCAGAAAACCTAGAAATTTCCCGGCTTCAACTCCGAATGCATACTTGGAGGCATTTAAACGCAGCTTGTGATGTTTGAGTATGCAAATATTTCTGCTAGGTCGGCAAGGTGTTGAGACTTGTCTTTGCTCTTCGCCATCTTGACATCGATGTAAGCCACCATAGTGTGGCCAAGAAGAGGATCGAATATTTTGGTTACCATCCTTTGAAAAGTTACCCCGGCATTTTTGAGACCGAACGGCATGACCTTGTAGCAGTACAAACCTCTTGGAGTGGTGAACGAAGTGATCTCTCGGTCTGGTTTGTACATGGCAATCTGATGGTAGTCGCTATATGCATTCAAGAAGCTAAACCTCTGATGGCCAGCGGTTAGATCCACCAATTGGTCTATTCTCAGGAGGGGGAGGTTGCCCTTTGGGCACGCACGTTGGACTGTGTTATAATCGACCCACACCTACCATTTACCATTCACTGTGTTAGAGATCCATTTGGGGTACTGCACTTCTTCTATCGCCCCAACTTCCTACAAGTTCTTGACCTCCTCTGCCACTATCTCGGCATGGTGCAAGGCCGAGGGCCGCATTCTCTGGATAACCGGTCGTGCATTTGGAAAGACATTCAACTGGTGGAAAATAAAGCTAGGGTCAACACCAGGCATATCGTAAGGCGTCCACGCAAACGCCTCAATGTTGGAAACCAAAAAGTTGACATAATTGAGCCGTTCGGTGTTCGAGAAAGATGATCCCAAAAGACAAAACATATTTGGATCATTCTCATCAACGTGCAATTCCACCAAATCTTCAGCCGATTTCTCTTCGAATTTTCTTCCCATGACTTCCAGGGCTGCCTTCCCTTCTAGTCTTTCTATCATTTGAACAAAGCCTTTGGCTGCCCGACTGCCATTTACTACGACAAAGCACTACCTTTCCATTACATGGTCGCGCCAAACCTCTTCTGCTTGTCCAGCTAACACTGGAAAGTGCAGTACTTGGTGATAAGTCGACGCTACTGCCTGCATGACCTGCTACCAGCCCCTTCCTTGCTTGAGGTTGTAGGTTGATGGGACCTTAAGCACCCAGAAATTCCACTTGCTTCGTGACTGACCCAGCTTTGACCAGCAATATAATCTTTTCGATTGGCCATTCGGGTTGAGAGTTGAAGCCTACCAAAGGGGGCGTTGTTGGAGCCAAGTCTTTGTCCTCCAACTTCATCTGTTTGAGCGCGCCAGAATACATGATCTCGACCAAGCTCCCTGATCAATTAGAATTCTATGGATATCGAAGTCCTTGATGCGAAGGGTCACCACTAAGGCATCATTATGAGGCGTTTGAATTCTCTTCAAGTCCTTGCTTGAAAAAGTTAAGACGTCTTTTACCTTGGTGTTTCCTTTCTTCACGGTGAGTTGAACAGAGAGCACTTCCCTCATGTACTCGGCCTTCTCGATCATCCCCCTTAGCTCGCAAACCCACGCTGGTTCGATGATGTCGTGAATGACATTGATTACGCCTTGGGGTGCTGTGTCCAAGACAACAAGGCCATTTGGCTTGGCCTGTCCTTGTGGCGTGGCCCTCATACCCCTGTCTATGTACTAGTCTAGATGCCTAGCTGCCACCAACTCCACCAAATGTCGTTCAAGTGGCACACAGTCCTCCGTTCGGTGCCCCCTTTCTTCATAGAAGGTGGAACGATACCTCGAGTTGAAGCCCCTCTGTGTGTCTCCCAATTTGGCCGGCCAACGCACATAGGGCTTACCTCGGATCTCATTTAGGATGCGGAAAATTAGGATCTTAAAGACAGTGGTGATGACGGTTCGTGGTTTCAACTTCCTCTAGGCATCTTCCTCTTCACTACGAAAAGTGTTAGCTCGGTCGTTTCTACAACATTTGTTTGTATAATTCCGGTTTAAACCGCGATGTTGGTCTTTAGCTCGGTCATTAGGGCGGTTGTCCTCCTGTCCCACAGAGTGAACCTTTCCAGCCACTCTTCTGTGCGCCGTAACCAAATTTGCCTTCTCAGTTGCGGTGGCGGTGGCGGCATCATCTTCTACTCGGCTATGTTCGTTGATCTGCTGCGTCAAGGACTCCATGGTTGTGGGCTAGTCCATCGTAAGCAAGTCTCGCAGCCTATGTCCAACTGGGAGACCTCGCTTGTATTGTGCGATCGCCATATTGGTGGGTCAATCGAGGATCTCATTGTAAGTATCCCAATACTTGGCATTGTATGTCTTCACAGGCCCACCAGATTCCATCTTCACGCTTAGGAGGTGGTCAACCTCCTTCGGTGTTCGAGTGTTGGTTTTGAATCTAGTGACAAAGACCTTTGTTAGTTGTTGCCGCCCCTCGATGCTCCCCTCCGGGAGTCTTCGAACCACTTCAGGCCTAGTTCTCCCAAACTTGCTGGGAATATGAGACACATCAAGGCGTTATTGCACTGGTGGCAAGCCATTACTTGCCAGAAATGACTCACGTGCACGTACTGATCCGTTTTACCATTGTACAGTGTGAACTTAGGTTGGTGGAATCCGGCAGGGACTGGCATGCTCTCAATCTCTGGGGATAGTGGGGTAGCGGTAAATCTTGCTCGCTCTCTATCTATCGGTGCTGGGGCCATCATTCTACGCACTGGCATTGCCACTTCCTCGCTGCAATGGATTTGGGGACTCAGCCTTTGGAACGCCCGTAATCTTTGGGTCTCCCTACAGCGAGCTCGCTCCTCCAATACATCCCTCAGGTCCCCCGAATGGGCAAACTAAGAGTATCTCGACGTCGTCGACGGACGTGAGGGACGATAACTGCTGTCGAGAGTGTGAGATCTCTCCACTGGTGGGTCAGAGTCTCCAACTCCATTGCTTCTGGTGATAGAGAAAGTAGGCGTACCATCTTGGCGATGACTGTTAGAGCGACGGGATGGGGTGCGCTCACTGTGGTTGCCCACTCCAGCAACACCCTTCCCCTTGATTTAGCGCTTGAACGTCTCCATTTCAATCGCCATTTTTTGAATGAGGGCGTCCTGCTCACTGAGTTTGTGCTCCAAGCACTGAGCATATGACTTTCCTCATCGTCGGTAACCCTCTAGACTTTTGACGTGTTCAGCGAGCCTTGCGCGTTTGTTTGGCACACCTCTGGAAGAGGTTTTAAAGGTCGCCATGGTCGGAATAGTGGGAGGGCCATCTCTTCGTCAGACAGACTCTAGTATGATACCGTTGACAACGAACAGCAATGTTTCGTCGTTGTTAGCGATGGAAACGGTTGAAAAAGCTTGGCCAACGAGGTTTGTTTGTTAAAGAGTTCCCGTAGTCGGCGCCAATTTTACGGGGGTGAAATATTCTCTGTTGTCTGTACTCCTTGAATACAAGCTTCACGTGACGTCGCCTGACCTGAAAACCAAAAGATGGTGAGCTGTCCAGTAGTGTGCTGCCAGATAAACCCTCCGACGTTCAAATCAGCACACTTGGAGAAGAAGAAGAAGAATAGAGAGAGCACTTTAGAGCGAGAGAGGTTGGAATTCCTTCTGATTGCTTACCTCTAACATATCTCTTTTTTTCTTTTTCTAGGCTGGCTATGCAGCCTCAGAGATTGTGGACGCACTACCTATGCTGTCCTTCTCTAAGCAGGCAGCTGTGCTCCTCTCTCCACCTTTCCTACACGTGTAGAGACCAAAACCTCCAAATAATGTTTCTCGAACCGCCAAATGGTATTGATGCATACCATGAGTGGATTTTCTCCGCTTTACCATTGGTCCAGGTGGCTTAGACTACCAGCTATCACTTGGAAGAAACAGACACCACAACAAACTGGAACGGCCGAGCTACAATAAACCGGTCCATCGGGATCAACTGGTCGTAAGATACGTTGTTCGGTATCTCGGCCTCGCCCTGCTACCTCTCAGGACTCCTCGGCCCTACGTCACTCTGGACTGTTCGTAGTTTGGCCCAACGCATCCGTACAGATTTAAGCAAATATCTATTTTAGTCGAATCATAGCTCGATTAGCTTGCTCGGCCCAACTTGATGGGCTGTGGTAGGCGCGTTGGTTAAGCTCGACTAGGTTCATGGTCATTGGCCCTAGCGAGGAGCAACGCCATACTGCACATGGACGTAGCTCGGCCTAATTGTTCGGCGCAAATCTCCTTCTCAATTGCCGCTTAATTCCATCCAAGCTAAGCATGATTGGGATTATTACTCCGGTCGAGCTATCTAATTTGGTCAGTCATTGAGGATTGCGCCAAGAGTCTTGCCATCGATCAATCATCTGTACTGACAAACGATATTTTCAATCCCACGTGGCCTTCCTTGACTGGTTCCTTGCGCTCCTATAGCTATTCATATTATACCAAAGATTTGAAAAGTGGCACCCTATTCGGTTTCCCCTATATATACGCACAAGAAGCCCAAAAACCCTCATCACTGTTCATCTCCCTTTTGTAGAAACCCTAAGCCTCAGACTTCCAAGCTTTTGCCACCGCCGTCGTCGCTGTTGTCGCTGCTTTTCGAGTCGTTTCCAGCTATTTCTGTCCTCGCGAGGGCCTCAGTAAGGGTCATGGTTGACTGGGTCCTGACTTGGCATCCATACCCTTAAGTTTTTCTCACTTTCCTTTATATTCTCCATTGATGTTCTTCGTGTTCTTAATTCCCGTCTGTTTCGTGACTGTTAAAATATTGCCTACGCCCCTCTTGTGGGATTAATATCTATGAGCATTAGGCCAAATCAAAGCCCTAAGTAGCAACAAGGCTTCCTTGCCCCTTATTTCCCTTGATTACAGTAGGTGGTTCTAGATTTAGGATAAATACTGAAAACTCTAGGTAGAACCGATCAAAAACCCACTTTTAGATCTAGAAATAAGATTTAGCTGAGCCGGAACTGGTTCGAGGTTTTCCTTTGAGGTCCTTCCTGTGGGAAGATCGAACCGAGATAAGAATCGAAATACAGCACCATAATCGATCAAATGGGCAGAATCTCAGACCGAGCTAAACAACTTCCTCATAGGAGCCGTGCAAGTTATGTTGTGCTAATACTTGGACTTATTTTTTAATAATGCAGAACAAACTAGGACCGACTAGGCTCTCTCAACATAACTGTCGGTGAGGCTCAAAGACCGAGCAAACAATCACCCAATTTTAACCGAGCTATAATGAAAATTACCGAAATAAATAAAACTGAGATACATGCGGAAGTACCAGTCTATGGTTATTTCCACTGGGGCAATGGCCAAGTTCCATAGAGAATACAGTATTCCAAACGACGTCCACATAGAGCTGGCAAAGAAAGGAGACACTCCCTTGAAAGAACTGGACAAATGCCCTTTCACGATGGTATCCATTGTGGAAGGCAGCTTACGCTTCCCGGTCCAACCCTTAGTCTGTGAATTTTTGAGGCAGACTAGGCTGTGCCCGACCCATGTCTCCAACAACAGATACAAAATAATAAACGGCGTGGCCGTGCTAAATGGGATACTCGGTCTGAATCTCGGCCTCATCGATATATTCCATCAATACACACTTAGCAAAAATAAAGGGGGGTTTTGTTGGTATCTCATAGTTAGGAAAGGCCGCGCAAACCTTATCGAAGGTAACCTGGATAAAGAGACAAGCGATGATGATTTCCTGTGGGTGTCCGGTAATTACGAGGACACCGAAGCACCCATACCGTGCTGGTACATAAGAAAAGGCGTTAGGAGTGCTGGTGAGCACCTTAGCACGTTTTTAATTCTGCAATTGTTCTTGTTTTTGCCGATCTAAACCTTGCTTTCTTGTTGCAGACTACAAACTCTTGGCTGACGATTACTCCCACGCAAATCAAGAGGCCGTAAGAATTGCGTTTCGACATCCAGCCGAGGAGCGAGAGTCTAAAAAATTTCTCGGTTATGAACCGAGTTACCGTTACACAGCGCCGCGCAGGAGGAGGGCGACCGACTTCCTTCGTGTCCCCTGTCCAAAGCCAGACCCAAACCTTCAGCCAATCAAACTTGTACCATTGACAAAAGAACAAGAAATGGCCAAAATCTTAGCCATAAAGTCTATGATCACGGGGGAGCCAAGCAACACATAGGCGGCTGAAATGATAGGAGGCCAAACATCTAGGCCTGCCGCGCCAAAAGGGGCCTGTGCTAGCTCTTGCCAGTGATGCAGCAGCTGGTCGGTCGAGAAAAAGGCCAAGAAATGAGCAAGCTGAGTAGCGCCTTGTTGACGAAGATTCGGCCGAGCTACTATCGACTAAACAGGGAGAGAAGATTGAACAACCACTTTTCGGGTGATCCGCCCATTCCATTGCCCCTGCAGTTTGGTCACCCAAGCTAAAATACAAAGGCCGAGTAGTGATGGAGGCGGAGTCCATTTTCGTGGATAAGGACCGTTCGCTCGGCTTCAACATGACCAGGGGTTTGCTTCTCCCTGCGGATATGAAGAAGCATGAGGAACTGTTTGACCTGAAAGTCCTCTGGTCGGCCGCAAAATCGGTCGTTCTAGTAAGTGATCAAGTTATTGTACTTCCAAGTTATCGATCGGTTTCTCATACTAACTTCTGCCTTGCTTCTGGCTGCGTAGAAAACTGTTTGGTGCACAAACGTATGATTTATGTGCTGCAGAGTTTGAGGATGGCTATCGCTGACAACAAATCCAAGATGGCTGAGTTGGAGAAGCTGAAGAGTACGCACGAGCCAGTAGAAGTTGATAGACAACGCTAAGGAGGCCAGCACGGTCGATAAGCCAACTCTACAGCCAACCGACAAGACCCCACTGCCAGCCATATCGGAAGAGGCAGCGCCGAACAGTGAGCAGGAGCCATCAACCGCCGAACGAGGAATGGACTCTGGCGCCGAAACTACACAGAATGTGGCGTAAGAGGTGGTAGGCAACCTGGAGGATGCCGTAGATACCGACTAAGGCACAACTAGGCTTATGTTTGTAATTTTTTTTTTTTTTTTTTTTTTTTTTTTTTTTTTGTGGATTGATGTAGCAGGCTACGAGCCCCACTTTTGTAATCAGGCTCTATCATGAATGAAAAGTGAACTTTTTCCTCACCATGTATGCAAATTTTTGTTTTCCCTGTGGTTGTCGTTTTGTTCGATTTGGCAGAGATAAAATCTTCTCGATGCAGTCTAAGCGTAATGGTCTTAGTTTAACGAGCAAACTCATCTTGGTTTAAAATATTAGTTGAACACAACACCAACTGTTTGGTAGGGCGAGCAAGGTCAGCTTGGTTTTAATAAGAACTCGGTAAAGACACCAATATTTTAAGCGGGCAAGCAATGTCAACTAGGTTACAATATAAGTTGGGCGAAATTGATTTTGTTTGTGCGGTCGGGCAAAATCAGCTTGGTGAGTGAGCAAAATCAGCTCTACATTGGCAAGCAAGAAACAGCTCGGGTAATCTTGAGCAAAATCTGCTCTTTAATTAGCGAGCCAAAATCATCTCGGTCAATGATGAACAAAATCAGCTTGACGTAATGACCAGGATCTGCTCTTCATCGGCAACCAAGAAAAAGTTTGGGTAATTATGAGCAAAATCTGCTCTTCAATCGGCCAGCGAAAATCAACTTGGTCAATGATAAGCAAAATTAGCTTCACAAAGCCAAGCAAAAATTAGCTCGGATAATTTTGAACAAAATTGGCTCGACTTAAATACAAGTTGGGCAAAACACTAACTGTTGGGTGGTTGAGCAAGTTCAGCTCGGTTTAACAAGCAAAATCAGCCCATAATTGGATAAACGCTCATTTTGCAAAAGTTATCCCGATTTTGAACACTTGGCCCTGGTACTCATAGCAACTTAATGTCTTTATAATATTTCCACGTAGAAATGCGAACATAAGAGAAAGAAGGGGTCATCTTCTACTACATGTTACAGATTATACCCAATGCCAAAAGGCCAAGTTACAAGAAGCAAAGAAGTTGAAAAGAATACATTTCAAAAGTAAATTATCTAAAGATTGGCCGCATTCTGTGATCTGGGGATAGCTTTGCTATCTAAGTCTTCCAGGTGGTATGCCCCTTTGCCTGCGAGGCCAGTTATCTTATATGGCCCCTTCCAATTTGCTCCTAATTTTCCCTCGCCAGGGATCACTATGTTGCCCGTCACCTCCCTCAAGACCAAGTCTCCGACCCTAAATAGCCTAGGATGCACGGTTTTGATGTATTTCCTGGAGAGCTCTTGTTGGTAAGTTGCTATGTGTATTAGAGCCTGTTCCCTTCTTTCTTCGGCTAGGTCAAGCTCCAGGGCTACATCTTTATTGTTCAAGTCTGGTTGGAAACTTTCAGAATGGATGGTTGGCATGCCAATCTCCAGTAGTATGACTGCCTCCATGCTGTAAGCCAAGGAAAATGGAGTTTCTCTGGTTGAGTGCCTTGGTGTAGTGCGGTATGCCTAGAGCACATTGGTAAGTTCCTCAGCCCACTTCCCTTTGGCCTTCTCCAATTCTTCAGCCCGTCCAAGATGGTTTTGTTTGAAGCTTCAGCGTGACCATTTGATTGGAGGTAGGCCGGTGTAGAATTGTAGAACATAATCTTTAACTCCTCGGAAAACCCGCGAAAGAGTTTTCTGTAGAACTAAGTGCCATTATCCGAAATGAGAGCTTTTGGGATGCCGAATGGGTGATGACATTCTGCCAGCCAAATTTTTTAACATATTTTTCCTTGATGGTGGCCAATGGCTCGACCTATACCCACTTGGTGAAGTAGTCGGTAGCAGCGATAAAAAATTTGCAGTTGAGTAGAGCTACTGGAAGAGGTCCTACAATGTCTATCCCCCAAAGTGCAAATGGCCTAGGACTTGTAAGGTGGAGCAAATTTCTGTCCGGTTGGTGAATCTGGTGAGCAAATTTTTGACATTTTTTACATTTGTGAACATATTTTTACGTGTCCTCCTGCATGCATGACCACCAATAACCCCTGGGAAATTGCTCGGTATGCAAAAGATCAGCCCCTAATATGGCTTCCACAAATGCCTTCGTGAATCTCGAAGAGGAAAGCTTCAACCTTACTGAGGTGGACACACTTCAGGTATGGCCCAGTGAAAGATTTCCTGTACAAGGCGCCAGATGGAGAGAGCCAAAACCGCTCTAACTTGGCCCTTATCTTGTTGGCCTTTTTCTTTTCATTGTGTAGAATTTAATCCTTCAGGAAGGTGATCATAGGATCCATCTTGGATGGTCCCAGGTCAGCGCAGAGTACTTCGGGCACCTCTGGTTCCTCAATGCTCGGTTAGGGTAAGAATTCTGTCATCAAAGGATTCGGAAAAGTCGTTTTCATAGATGCTAGGCCGGCCAATTCAACGGCTGCATTGTTTTTTTCGCGGTTAATTTGTTCCATTCTTATTACGGCAAACTTTTTGATTTCTGCGCATACCAGCGCTTCATATTTAGCCATCCTTTTATCCCTGGCCTCATATTGCCTAGAGACCTGATTGACAACCAACTTGGAGTCGCTGAATACCATAAGTTCTGATGCCTTCATTCTCAAAGCGCTCTTCAATCCGGCGAGGAGCGCTTCATATTTCGCGTCATTGTTAGATGCTAAGAACCCAAGTATGATCACATGCTCAATGGTCAGTCCATCCGAGGACGTCAACACAACCCCTAGCCCGGTGGCATGTCAATTGGTGGCCCCATCGACGAAGAGTTTCCACATCTTGCTAATGAAGAACTTCCAGTCGTCAGAGGGATTTGGAGAGTTCCTCCACTTCAAGTTACTGGTCGGCTCAATCAGGTGACTTTCTACATCTCCGTCATGCTTGTATTTTGGTAAATCGGCCGGTTCTTCCATTTCTTGCTCAGCTTTCTCTTGTCAATCTGCTACTTGTTGTCCACCACTTATTTTTGCTATCCGAGCCGTGGGCTGCGCCAAGTCTGCGCTTGCCAAATCGACAACATAAAGAGGGTATGTTCCAGGGACAAATTCCGCCACGAAGTCGGCAAGGGCTTGAGCGTTGATAGTAGTGCGTGGCTGGAACTTGATATCGTATTGCCCCAATTCCACGGTCCACTTCTACCGGTGAAATCTCCCTTTTCAAAGAGCACCTTGAGCGAAAATTCGGTTAGCACGACTATTGTGTAGGCATGAAAATCGTGCGCCAGCTTTCTGGAAGCCATCATTAGAGCCAGAGTCAGTTTTTCTAGGGGCAGATATCTTGATTCGGCCGGGAGCAGTACCTTGCTAACGTAGAAGACGGGGAGGTGCTCGATTCCCTCAGCACGGATAAGGACGGCGCTCACCGCGTGCTGAGAAACTACCAAGCAGAGATACAGTCCATCGCCCGGTTTTGGTGTGACCAAGATTGGAGCTGAGGAAAGGTATACTTTTAGATCCACTAGTGCACAGTCGCACTCGTCATCCCAAAAGAACTTGGCATTCAAAGTTTTGAAGAAGGGCCCACAACGATCTAAAGACTGGCTAATAAATCGGTTCAATGCGACTGCGATTCCGGCGAGATGTTGCACGTCCTTCGTGGAGTTTGGCCGCTTTAGTTCTTGTATTGCCTTAAGCTGGGAAGGGTCGGCCTCGATTCCTCAGTTTATGACAAAAGAACCTAGAAATTTCTTAGTTCCAATTCCGAATGCACACTAGGAGGCACTTAAACACAGCTTGTGATGTATGAGTATGGCAAATATTTCTGCTTGGTTGGCAAGGTGTTGAGACTTGTCTTTGCTCTTCGTCATCATGTCATCGACATAAGCCTCTATCGTGCGGCCAAGAAGAGGAGCGAATATTTTGGTTGCCATCCTCTGAAAAGTTGCCCCGGTATTTTTGAGACCGAATGGACTTTGTAGCAGTACAAGCCTCTTGGAGCGGTGAACGAAGTGATCTCTCGGTCTGGTTTGTACATTACGATCTGGTGGTAGTCGCGATATGCATCTAGAGAGCTAAACCTTTGATGGCCAGCAGTTAGATCCACCAACTGATCTATTCTCTAGAGGGGGAAGTTGTCTTTTGGGTACGCACGTTTGACTGTCTTATAATCGACCCACACCTACCATGTACCATTCTTCTTCGGCACTACCATTGTGTTTGAGATCCATCTGGGGTACTGCACTTATTCTATCACCCCAGCTTCCAAAAAGTTCTTAACCTCCTCTCTCACAATCTCGGCATGGTGCAAGGCCGAGCGTCGCGTTCTCTGGATGACTGGTTGTGCATTTGGAAAGACATTCAACTAGTGGCAAATGAAGCTAGGGTCGACACCAGGCATATCGTAAGGCGTCCACGGAAAGGCCTCAATGTTCGAAACCAAAAAGTTCACATAATCGAGTCGCTTGGTGTTAGAGAAAGATGATCCCAAAAGAAAGAACTTATTTGGATCATTCTCGTCAACCCGCAGTTCCACCAAATCTTCAACCGATTTCTCTTCGACTTTTCTTCCCATGACTTCCAGGACTTCGTTCCTTTCTGGTCCTTCTATCATTTGAATAAAGCCTTTGGCAGCCTGGCTGCCATTTACTACAATAAAGCACTGTTTTGCCATTACTTGGTCCCCTTAAACCTCTTCTACTTGTCTGGCTAGCACTGGAAGCGCAGGACTTGGTGATAAGTCGACGCTACTACCTGCATGTCGTGCAACCAGCCCCTTCCCTGGGTGAACTTGTAGGTTGATGGAACCTTAAGCACCCAAAATTCCACTTGCTTCATGACTGACCCAGCTTTGACCAGCAATATAATCCTTTCGATCGGCCATTCGGGTTGAGAGTTAAAGCCTACCAAAGGGACGTTGTTGGAGCCAACTCTTTGTCCTCCAACTTTACCTGTTTAAACGTGTCGTAATACATGATCTCGACCAAGCTCCCCTGGTCAATTGGAATTCTTTTCATATCGAAGTCCTTGATGTGAAAGGTCGCCACTAAGGCATCTTTATGAGGCGTTTCAATTCTCTGAAAGTCCTTGCTTGAAAAAGTTAAGACGTCTTTTACCTTCGTCTTTTCTTTCTTCACGGCGGGTCGAACAGAGAGCACTTCCCTCATTTGCTTGGCCTTTTTGATCATCCTCCCGTCTCGCAAACCGGCACTGGTTCGATGATGCCGTGAATGACATTGATTACGCCTTGGGGTGTTGCATCCAGGATAGCAAGGCCATTTGGCTCGGCCTGTCCTTGTGGAGTGACCCTTGTACCCCTATCTATGTACTGGTCCAGATGCCCAACCGCCACCAACTCATCCAAATGTCGTTTGAGCGGCACATAGTCCTCCGTTCGGTGACCCCCTTCTTCATGGAAGGTGCTGCAATACCTTGAGTTGAAGCCCCTCTGTGTCTCTCCCAATTTGGCTAGCCAACGCACGTAAGGCTCGCCACGGATCTCTTTTACGATGCGGTAAATTGGGATCTTAAAGACAGTGGGGATGCCGGTTCATACTTTCAACTTCCTCTTGGAATCTTCCTTTTCACTACGAAGAGCGTTAGCTATGTCATTTCTACGACTTTTGTTTCTATCATTGCGGTTTAAACTGCGATGTTGATCTCTAGCTCAGTCATTAAGGCGATTGTCCTCCTGCCCTGCCGAGTGAACCTCCCCTGCCACTCTTCTGTCTGCCGCAACCGGATTTACCTTCTCGGTTGCGGTGGTGGTGGTGGCATCATCTTCTACTCAGATATGTTCGTTGATCTGCTGCATCAATGACTCCATGGTCGTGGGCTGGTCCATCGTAAGCGAGTCTTGCAGCCTATGTTCGACTGGGAGACCTCGTTTGTATTGTGCGATCGTCAGATTGGTGGGGCAATCGAGGATCTCATTGTAAGTTTCCCAATACTTGGCATTGTATGCCTTTAAAGAACCTCTAGATTCCATCTTGATACTCAGGAGGTGGTCAACATCCTTCGGTGTTTGAGTGTTGGTTTTGAATCTAGTGACCAAGACCTCTGCTACTTGTTGCCTCCCCTCGATGCTCCCCTCCGGGAGTCTTTCGAACCACTTCAGGCCCAATCCACCAAAACTTGCTGGGAATATGAGGCACATCAAGGCGCCATTGCGTTGGGGGCGAGCCATTACTTGCCAGTTGACTCATGTGCATGTACTGATCCATTTTGCTATTGTACAGTGTGAACTTAGGTTGGTGGAATCCGGCAGGGAGTGGCATGCTCTCAATCTCTGGGGACAGTGGGGTAGCGGTAAATCTTGCTAGTACTCTGTCCATCGGTGCTAGGGCCATCATTCTAGGCGTTGGCATTGCCACTTCCTCACTGCAACGGATTTGGGGACTCAGCCTTTGCAACACCGGCAATCTTTGGGTCTCTCTAAGCAGGTGAGTCTCCTCGTCGTTGGCCACCCTCTGGACTCTTGAAGTGTTCAATGCTCCTTGCGCGTTTGTCTAGCGCACTTCTGGAAGAGGTTTCCAAGTTTGCCATAGTCGGAATAGTGGGAGGACCATCTCTCCGTCAGACAGACTCTGGTGTGATACCGTCGACAACGGACAACGGCGTTTCATCGTTGTTAGCCATGGAAATGGTTGAAAAAGCTTGGCCAACAAGGTTTGTTTGTCAATGAGTTCCTGCAGACGGTGCTAATTGTACGAGGATTAAATATTCTCTGTTCTCCGTACTCCTTGAATCCAAGCATCACGTGACGTCTCCTGACCTGAAAACCCAAAGATGATGAGTTGCCCAGCAGTGTGCTGTCAGATAAACCCTTCGACGATCAAGTCAGTACACATGGAGAAGAAGAAGAAAAATAGAGAGAGCACTTTAGAGCGAGAGAGTTGGGAATTCCATCTAATTGCTAACCTCTAACGTCTCTCTTCTCTTATTTTTCTAGGCTAGCCTTGCAGCCTCAAAGATTGTGGGCGCACTACCTCTGCTGTCCTTCTCTAAGCAGGCGGATGTGCTGCCCTCTTTACCTTTCTTACACGTGTAGAGACCAAAAACTCCAAACAGTGTTTGCCGAACTGCCAAATGGTATTGACGCATACCAGCAGTGGATTTTCTCTGCTTTACCATTGGTCCAGGTGGCTTACACTACCAGGCTATCACTCGAAAGAAACAAACACCACAACGAATTGGAATCGTCGAGCTACAATAAATCGGTCCATCTGGATAAACTGGTCATAGGACGCGTGGTTCGGCATCTCAGCCTCGCCCCATTACCTCGTAAGACACCTCGGCCCAACGTCAATCCGGACTGTTCGTAGTACGGCTTAACGCATCAGTACGAATTTAAGCAAATATCCATTTTAACCGAATCATAGCTCGATTGGCTTGCCCGGACCAACTTAATGGGCCGGGGCAGCCGCATTGGTTCAGTTCAGCCAGGTTCATGGTCCTTGGCCATAGCGAGGCGCAATGCCATATCCCACACTGACGTAGCCCGACCCAATTGTTCGGCGCAAATCTCCGTCCCAATTGACCCTTAATCCCATCCAAGCTAAGCGTGATTGGGATTACAACTCCGGCCGAGCTACCCAATTTGGTTGGCCATTGAGGATTGCGCCAGTAGTCTTGTCATCGATCAATCAGTTGTACTGAAAAACCATATTTTCAACGCCACGTGGCCTTCCCTGACTGGTTCCATGCGTTCCTATAGCTGTCCACATTATACCAAAGATTTGAAAAGTTGCTGCCAATTCTGTTTTCCCCATATATACACACAAGAAGCCCAAAAACCCTCATCACTGTTCATCTCCCTTCTGCAGAAACCCTAAGGTTCAGACCTCCAAGCTTCCGCCACCGCTGCCATCGCTGTTGTCGTTGCTTTTCGAGTCGTTTCCAGCTATTTCTGTCCTCGCGAAGGCCTCAGTAAGGGTCATGGTTGACTAGGTCTTGACTTGGCATCCATACCCTTATGTTTTTGTTACTTTCTTTTATATTCTCCATTGATGTTCTTCGGGTTCTTCATTCCCGTCTGTTTCGTGACTGTTGAAATATTTCCTATGCCCCTCTTGTGGGATTAATATTTGTGAGCATTAGGCCAAATCGATGCCCTAAGTAGCAACGGGGCTTCCTTGGTATTTCCCTTGATTACTGTAGGTGGTTCTAGATTTAGGATGAATACTGAATACTCTAGGTAGAACCGATGAAAAGCCCACTTTTAGATCTAAAAATAGGATTTAGCCGAGGTAGAACTGGTTCGAGGTCCTCCCTGTGGGAAGATCGAACCGAGATATGAACCGAAATACAGCACCACAACCTGTCAAATAGCCCAGAATCTAAAACCGAGCTAAAAAACATCCTCATAGGAGTCATGCAAGTTATGCCGTGCTAATACTTGGACTTATTTTTTAATAATGCAGAACAAACTAGGACCAGCCAGGCCCACTCAGCATAACTGTCAGTGAGGCTCAAAGACAGAGCAAACAATCACCTAACTAAATAAAACCGGGATAGATAGGAAAGTACCGGTTTGTGGTTAATTCGCCTAGGGCAATGGCCAAGTTCCATAAAGAATACAATATTCCAGACGATGTCCACTGAGAGCTAGCCAAGAAAGGAGACACTCCCTGGGGCGAACTGGACAAATGCTCTTTCACGGTGATATCCATTGTGGCAGGCAGCCTACGCTTCCCGGTCCAACCCCTAGTCTGCAAATTTTTGAGGTAGACTATGCTGTGCCCGACCCAAGTTTCCAACAACACATACAAAATAATAAACAGCGTGGCCACGTAGAATAGGATGCTCGGTCTGAATCTCGGCCTCATTAAGATATTCTGTCAATACACACTCAACAAAAATAAAGGGGGGTTTTGTTGGTATCTCAAAGTTAGGAAAGGCCAAGCAAACCTTATCGAAGGTAACCCGGATAAAGAGACAAACGACAATGATTTCCTGTGGGTGTCCGGTACTTATGAAGACACCAAAGTGCCCATACCGGGCTGGTACATAAGAAAAGATGTTAGGAGTGCTGGTGAGCACCTTAGCATGTTTTTAATTCTGTAATTGTTCTTGATTTTGCCGATCTAACCCTTGCTTTCTTGTGGTAGACTACAGACTCTTGGCCGAGGATTACTCCTGCGCAAACCAAGAGGCCATAAGGATTACGTTACGGCATCCGGCCAAGGGGCGAGAGCCGAAAAAATTGCTCGGTTATGAACCGAGTTACCGTTACATAGCGCCACGCAGGAGCAGGGTGACCGACTTCCTTCCTGTCGCCTTTCCGGAGCCGGACCCAAACCTTCCGCCAATCAAACTTGTACCATTGTCAGAAGAACAAGAAATGGCCAAAATTTGAGCCATAAAGTTTATGATCATGGGGGAGCCAAGCGACTCATAGCCGGCTGAAATGATAGGAGGCCAAACATCTAGGCCTGTTGTGCAAAAGGGGCCCGAGCTAGCTCTTGCCAGCGAGGCAGCTGCTGGTCGGTCAAGAAAAAGGCCAAGAAAGGAGCAAGCCGAGTTGCGCCTGTAGACGTCCGCGAACGCCCTGGGAGGGGATCTCCCCCCCCCCCCCCGGTTCTGTTCATTTTGCAGGTCTACTACAGTTCAGGACTCTCAAATTGTCACGGTTGTTAATCTGAACCAAAGTGTCCAAATCCGGCAAATCGTTTTTAAAAAAACAGATTTTTAGAAAATAAGTGCCAAGCATGGACTGCTTTGCCAGATACAGAGTCGCCACCTAAATATTTTTTATGGGGTAATTTAGGAAACCCTGACTCGGTGCCAAAGGCCACGTGTCCATCATCACCAAAGTTACCTTGGCTCAAGAGCTTGGGTACGATTGGGGAAGGTCAGCTATGACCACCCCCTCTCGCCCGATCCGAAGATCGGCCTCTACTAACCATGATATCCAGTTTTGAAAACGTTATGTGTTCTTATTCCATTTATTAGCCTAGAATTACTATGTTATGCGCGCAGCAAACAAGTATAGACCAAATCGCCTAAATTGGAACAAAACATTGCATATCCGTTTGTTTGGAAAACGCTCATGCTATCATGTTAACGTTCACACTCATGTGAGATGCTAAAGCATAAAGAGCTCACCTAGTACTCCGTGCCAAAACAAGAACATGTTAGCAATCATGCATGATCCAAGTCCATGTTTAAATGCCTAATGCAACGCATACGGAATGTCACTAGAGTAGGCTCGGCTAGTCTATAAATGACATGTGAAAATGCACAAGTAGCACATATTGAAGTTAGATTTGAAATACTTATGCAGTTAGTATGATGCGCCGAGCCTGGTGCATGCAAGACTAATGAATGATGCACGAATGCATAGCATAAGGTATGCTAAAGTAAACATGTCCTAATACTAACCATCAAAGCAGGTAAGTAAAAAGGAGAAAGAAGTGGGGGTTAGAAGACATACACACACGCACCCACATTTATTACAAATTCACCCTCGCTCGGAAGGACCAAAAGAATAATACAAATTAATTAACCTACAAGCTAATTAATTATTACAGACCACCTAATTAATTAAGCAAATTAACTAAGCTTAAGAAAGCAGTAAATGCCTCGGGAAGAGGATCCAATGCGCACGTGCTCGGGTTTGCTCAGAAATCCAACGCCATGCACAAGTTTGCCTCTGCTTTGACTGTTCCGCTTCTCTGAAAATTGCACAACTCCCAAGGTTGCTTCTATGAGTGTTGTGGAACACTACCGGCTGAGTGAGAACACCACCGGCCATGGAAAATGGTCACCGGCCACAAACTTATGCTCTTGGCCAAACCTGTTTTGCCAGTCGGCACAAACACTGCCGGCTGGCCAATTCTTCCTGCTGAAACCTGTTTGACAACAGCAGAGGACAGGCAAGGCATGGCAATGTATTTCAAGCAAATGTATGCACCAGTATATCCCCTATCATGTTTTTGACTCAAAGGGACACGGTTCTCGATTCTCGGACCATCAATCGCGCATTTCAATGCATGATGGCCCAAGAAACCAAGTATGGACTTTGATTTTAAATGAAATGCAATGTAAATAAGCAAACAAAGGGACTTTCAACCTCTACCATGGCTTGATCAAGAGGTGAAAGATGCATGCAAATGCAATGCAATCTAAGTATATTAACTAGGCATGCAACATGAGCATATGGGAAGCATGCAAGGCATATAACAAGCATGTAAGGCGTATAACAAGCATGCAAGTTAAATGAGCATACAAGGCACAATGTCAACACACAAACATGCAAAACATATGGCATGTTAAGCAACCAAAACAAAGAGGAGAATACGTGCCAAATGCAACATCATTTCAACATGCAACAACATGTCATAAGCTAGGCATGCAACAACATGCCAAGGGGTGGACTTAAACTAAATTAGGCAGCCCTTAAACAAGCCTAAAACAGTGGCTAATGCTATGGAAATGATAACCAATACACACACACACATGCAAGCAAATGGGCTAACACTTGAACATCAAATAAGCAACCTTTAAGCACACTTAAAGGATGACAAACATGGGCATATGGCATGTATCATAAGCTCTGAAATTACATGAAAAGAGAGGTGCCAAACCAAGTAATCAAAACAAGAAAAGCATGCAATAATGGCCCAAGTACTTGAGGCAAGCTAAGGAGGTATTGAACTACCCTTAGCAAAACCAAACATGGCATGAATTAAATGATCAAAACAGAGTTTTAACATATTAAAACAGAGCCTAAAGACCACTTAGATGGCATCTAAATGACTTAAATTCAAGGGCATGCACAATGACCAAACATGGAGCACAAGGCACAACCTCATAAGGCATCAAAGAGGCATCAAAGGCGAGGATACAAGCATGTTATAGGGACTGAAATAACATGGTAAGTGGTTCCAAACCACTGAAACAATGCAAGTAATGCATGCTAGAGAGGCCAAAGCTTAAGGCATTCAAGAGGGATTGCATGGTAGCTATACAAAGCAAGACATGAATGACTCAAATGACCTAAAACAGTCCCTTAGTACATCAAAATATGCATGTAAGCTTCACAAAGCTAAGCCTAAATCATGCTAGAACAATGGTCTATACCTAAAGCATGCTAAGGCAAAAATGTGGCATTACAAGACATGTATGCAAGGCATGCAAGGTGTGTCCAAACCAACTGAAAACAGAGCTATATTATGACATAATAAGCACAAAAATCAGTTAAACCATGGCCAACATACACTTAAACAAGATGCTCCCTCAAGAGGCAAAAATGACCCTTTTCACGGACAACAAGGAGAGGGGGTGGCCCTCTCCTTCCTAGGACCTCAAGGCACCATCCTCATCACTGAAATCCCTCAAGATTTCATTGGTGAGGAGGCCCAAACACAATGGTCCCGGAGCTCAACCAAAATGGCACAAAACATGGGCCAAACAAGCCTTAAGAGGGGTCAAACAACCCCAAAGCTTAAAACACCCTTAAGAAACTATTTAGGGCAGATAAAAACAAGACTTTTCTATGTCATATGTTAAGATCAAAAACAGTTGCAAATATGGAAAAACAAGCTATGAAAACAAGGCTTAAAAGAGGTAAAAGCTCACCCTTGAAGCACAGTAGCAAATCAGCAACTTTTGGACCAAAAAAGGGCTTCAAATCACCCCAAAAATCACCTCGAAGGACCTCAGCTCAATAAAGGGAGTAGAGAACTAGGTGTTTGTATGCAAAAGTGCAAAGAACATGCACTTTTGAGCACAAACAAGCCCTAAACCTTAGAGAGAGAGAGGCAGAAAATGTAGAGAGAGAGAGAGAGATTTTTTTTGCTCAAAGTTGTATATCTCTCCCTTGTGTGTTAGAGAGCTTGATTGATATAGAAATATATCAATCTGCAGCTCCTCAGAACTCCCACGCCCACGCATGGGCTGGGGTATGGCCTGGTATGACAGCTGCCAGCTGTCTACAGAGATATCTGTTGAAAACCACACTTGGCCGGCCGGCCATAAAAGTAGTCGACCGGCAGTCAAATTGGCTGGCCGGCCATCACATTTGGCCGATTGAAAATCAAGGCGGCCGGTGGGCAGGGGACTTGGTCGACAGGCTACCCCCTTCCCTCAGGAACACATCCACAAGCTCTTGGTGCAACCAAGCACAAAACAGAGAAGCTAAGAGATTCTAAGGCAAGGCGCGCAACCAAGACTTTTCGAAACTCAAAACAAACACAAGCATGGATAATCATCGCGTGTTCAAACGATGACGTCCAAGCCTTGAGGACGGTCAAAAATGGGGTGTCTACAGTTGCCCCTCTTTGACAGAACTCGAAAGTCATAACAATGACGGGAGTGAATGTCAAAGCCCAGAGACGACCCATTTTTGACAAGGCCGAAGACTTAGACAAACATGCAAGACAAGCAAAGATATGCGCCCGAAGGCAGGGGCAAAATGCAACTGACAATGCAAGGAGCCGAACATAACTTATGATTATGCAAAGAAAGCTGTAACGAAGCATGACATGCGACAGTTTTAAGCTAGCATACACCAAACTACACTACAATGCAGAAAGGATGTAAGAGAATTATGCAATTCTCGATACGTCTCACTCGAAGAATACAATACCTGTGCGGTTCGTTTGGTTGCACCAACCTCAAATGAACCGTACATATATTATCGTGCCTGAAAAGAAAGCAAACTTAACAGGTACAATATCGTTAGCAACATACATAACATGCAAAATGAATGCAAAATGATATGCAATATATACAAAACTATGTATAAACAATGCAAATGAAAATGCAATTGTATTAAATCATGATCAAATCCTGAACGGTTCAAAACCACACAAATGTCAAATAGATTGATGGAAATGCAAAGTCCGTCTACCATAGAAAAGGTGCCGCAACCCTCAAACCAACATACCAACGTGGAATAGGCGCGTACACATGCAGAACTATGAGTGATGTAGACGGACACAAGAACAAGTAATTGGGTGGAATGACATAAGTGGGGAAATGACCCGCTGAAGAAAGACCAATGATCCTAATGCTGGATGCAAAAAAAAAAAAAATTACACTACAATGTAATATATATACAATGGATATGGCAAGCAACCAAACCAAATCTTGCCTAGGAAAGGCATGGACACACACAAATCACGTCTAACATAGAACGGTCATACAGAACTATGAGTGTATAGACATGAAAAGTATGGGCACATACCAGACTAAGCTCAACATGGAAAGGCGCAAGCCATAGATGAGGGGATGCAGTCGATGCGTGCAAGCTACAATGCACTATTTACAAATATGCAATGGAATGGATACAGTGGAACAAGGCCTACGGCCAAGCCGTATCTTGCCTAGGAAAGGCATGGACACGAACAAATCACGTCTAACATAGAACGTTCATACAGAACTATGAGTGTATAGACGTGAAAAGTATGAGCACATACCAGACCAAGCTCAACAAGGAAAGGCGCAGACCCTAGATGGAAGTGATGCAGTGAATGCATGCAAGCTACAATGCAATATCTACAGTATGCAATGGAATGGAATATTTATAATATTTGCCGTAAGATGTATGACATATGCATTATTTACAGTGGTATGCATGACATATGCACTATTTACAATGATTCATGACATATGCATTTTTTGCAATGATGCATGACATATGCATTTTTTGCAATGATGCATGACATATGCACTTTTATTTTTTATTTTTGTTTTTAGTTTTTGAAATGCAAATGCATGATGATGCATGATTTTGAAATGCGCAACAACGTGCGGCTTTTGAGATGCATGACAATGCAGATGATCTTGAAATGGGCGACAACGTGCGGCATTTGGAATGCACGTGAACTTGAATATGCGACAACGCGTGTCGCTTGAAATACATGTATAATGCAACTTATCAAAAGTCGTTCGGGCACGACAAACACCGAAGGACTTACACCTTCAGAGGATTTAAGGTCTCCTAGACCGAGTGTATTTAAGGTCTCGCCAGACCGTTAATATGCATAACAATGCAAGCATAATGATATATAACTCAACACGCGTTCATACCAAAGCGTTGTAAAGCAATGCATGTGAGGCAACTTTAAAATCTTAAAAGAGACAAAAGGATACAAAAAGATACACCTTGCACATATTCGAGTGCCACGCACAGAAGACCCGGTCTGAGGTCAAAATAGGGGCCGGTCGAGCTTCGAAAATGAACTTTTCTTGCACTTCCTCGGACAATGAAGGCCCCAAACTACACATATGACCCAAACAAGGTTGTAGGAGGCTCACCGGCCATCAGGGGATGTCACCGGCCATCCACCGGCCACAAAAAAATATCACCGGCCAAATATTTGGCCGGCCGGCCAAAGATGTAGCCGACCGGCCAAAAATGCCTGATTCAGGGCAGTTTTGACTTTTCGCCTTGGGTCTTTTAAAATAGGGTTTCAAACCCTATTTCTTTCATTCTCCTTGGCCGAAAATAGTTGCTCTCTCTCTAGAGCATTTTTGCCTCTTCTATTTTCCATTTTCCTTAATTCTCGTGCCCTTTTCGACACTTGATTTGCGAAGTTCATCACGTTTCGAACACTTTCATCCGATTAAAACTTCGTTTCAGTGTCTCCTTTTCGATTTCCTCCTCTTGGGGTTTGTTTCCCCCAAGTTTTTCTTGATTTCGGTGCCATTTCTGCACCCCGACCTTTCCGGCCATTTTTCACCCTTCCGGGGGTTGACTTTTCGGTTGACTTTTCATATTCTTGCCCGATTTTCACTCTTTCGGCCATTTTCGCACCACTTTTGACATGGCGGATGACATTCCATGAGGCGGGACTCCCTCGGATCACGAGATGGACCCAGAGGCCGAGCTCCTCCCCTTGAGCGTCCGCCCGTTCGACCCGGCGACCTACCGGCCGGCGATTCACGTGCTTCCTCCCGACGGACTTCGCCAGTTCTGGGATTTTGCGAGAGGTGTGCCACCAGAGCTTCTCTTGCGTGAGCCTGAGACGTACTTTTCATACGGCACTTCCGAGGTATATTCTCC
This sequence comes from Camellia sinensis, assembly GCF_055761805.1. Taxonomy (NCBI): domain Eukaryota; kingdom Viridiplantae; phylum Streptophyta; class Magnoliopsida; order Ericales; family Theaceae; genus Camellia; species Camellia sinensis. The sequence goes on along the minus strand of NC_138969.1, from coordinate 20,764,149 downwards.
CCCGTTTCATTTTCCGCAATGTAGAACACTTAACTGCCATAGTTGATTCTGTTCTTTAATTGCTTAACCTAGATACACTATATGTTGTAGTTGACTGTGAATACACTTGCACTCGATATCCGTTTGAATCTGAACACGTGCACACACACTACATTTGCCCTGAACCACTCAAACACACTGGCACATCACATGCAGTAGTTCCTTGCTAGCACATTGGCACCCGATGTTTGTTTGAACCTGAAAATGTGCACACACCTTATATCTGTACTGAACCACTCAAACACACTGACACATCATATGCTGTAGTTCCCTGCTAGCACACCGGCACCCGATGTTTGTTTGAACCTAAAAACATGCACATACGTTATATCTATACTGAACCACTCAAACACACTGACACATCATATGCTGTAGTTCCCTGTTAGCACACCGGCACCCGATGTTTGTTTGAACCTGAAAACGTGCACACACGTTATATCTGTACTAAACCACTCAAACACACTGACACATCATATGTAGTAGTTCCTTGCTAGCACACCGGCACCCGATGTTTGTTTGAACCTGAAAACGTGCACACACGTTATATTGTCACCAATTCTGAATACTCTTCCAAACTGTACATTTTATATTCTTCACAACTATTTTGCTTTTGAACAGGGAGATTCCCATACTGTTCGCGGGTATGGGAATGTTGCTGTCCAGGATTGGTGCACGGAGTTACCGAACGCAGTCCGTCGCATTGTTGACCAGGCCGGATTTGGCGCATTCTGCAGGGGACTCTCGTGCCTTACTGCGAGCAGGCCTCTCCTTGCTGCTTTAGTGGAGAGGTGGTGGGACACCACCGATTCTTTCCACTTCTCCGTCGCAGGAGACATGACAATGACTCCCTATGATTTCTCGATGCTCATCAGCATCGGAGTGGGGGGTGATCCGATCCCTTTCGACACCAACATGGACGAATGGGAGGCTGCTGAGATCTACCTGCTCGGTGAGGTGCCACCTCTCGCACGTCCCGGCTTCATTCGATATTCATGGTTCGAGGTCCAGTTTAGAGTTCAGCCAGCCTTAGTCGAGGAGACTCTGATGACTCAGGAGGCGGTGGAGCGATATGCGCGCGGCTTTCTTATGTTCCTGCTGGGGATGACTATTTTTGCCGACCGGGCGAACACTGTGCCCCTCTGCCTGCTCAGCGCTCTCGTGGACGTCACCTGGATCTTGCGCTATGACTGTGGTGGCGCTGCCTTGGCCACTCTGTACGGGTACATGAGCTCAGCCTCCCGTTGCAGCAGACAGCTGCTCGGGGGCTACTGGCGAGCTTGGGAGGTACGTTTTCTCCTCTGCTTTTCATTTCTGCTTTACATTTTCTGTACTCTGTACACTGCACACACTGTGGTCTGCTTCATACTGATCGTATACTGCGCACATGGCACACACATATACCTTGCTTTACACTGACTGTACACTGCACACACTGTACACTCTGCTCAATACACTGCACAATACATGGCCCTGCAATTTTTACTTTATTTTGTGTTCTGGTTTATCTGATGACCCTTTTGGTATTTGCTCTGCAGTTGTGGGTCTACGCCTACTTCCCGAGACTCGCCCCAGTGCCAGACGTAGAGACCCCTCTTGTCGTCCCATTTTCGCGTCGCTTTGACGTGAGGTGCGTGCGGAGGCCCCGGGAGACATTCATCTTTTTCCGTCGCTACTTCGACACTATTACCCTCGCAGAGGTATGTTTTACTTGCGGTTCATTTGAGCTTCGCTTTACACTCTATTGTCAATAATAGTAGATAACAATCTGTATTTCATTTTTAGATCACCTGGCAGCCTTGGGCTCCACTGGCAGCCCCGACTCGGGATCGGTTTGCTGGTGCAGAAGAGACTGTACGTTTTCGGATTTTGCTGGAGGGCCCGATCTGTCGGGCTTGGTACTTGGGTGAGCGTTTCCTATGCCAGACCCTGGGCTTGCCAGAGCAGATAGTTCTGGGTCCGCCGCCTACCCACATGAGGGACACCGAGAGGTTCACCGCTAAGGAGATGGCCGATTACACAATCGGCTGGGACGCGGAGGGCTTTAGGGGCAAGGGCAACTACTCAGAGTATGTTCGGACGTACATTATGCGGCCTCTAAGTAGTGGCTGCCGAGCTGAGAGAGGGGGACCTGCGGTGCCAGTAGCTGCAGTAGGAGTGGGGGCAGGGACGTCGAGGACAGCTCGTGTCCGTGGCAGGAGCAGAGCTCGGAGGGGTCGGGGGGTTAGCTGGCCAACACTACCCACCATGATGACATGTCGAGGACAAGGTGGGGCGACCTACCAGATCCCCTTTGCTCCTCCTCCGGCTGAGCATGAGTTGGTCGATTTCCACGACTTGCCTCCGGTATGTATTACTACATTTTATGCATCTTGTATTGGCATTTCATTTTAGTTTATTTGATATTCCGCAGAATACTGATGCATTTGATACTTTTGCAGGCTTCTTTCGAGTATACCCGACAGTCCTTGGAGCTGAATGCCTCCATGATGGGGATGTTGCAGCAGACTTTCGACCTCCTGGCCCTCTACAGCATTCCAGTATGTTCTTTTGATCACGGTCTCAAACCGTTCTCATAAGCTGCTTCACATAATCTGGTGCACAACACAACACTTGATAAACTGCTCACGGCATTCATACGCTATACTCATACACTGCATTCTGCACTGATAAACTACTCACGGCATTCTCACACTGTACTCATACACTGTATTCTGCACTGATATACTGCTCACAGTATTCACACACTGCATTCATACACTGCATTCTGCACTGATAAACTATTCACGGCATTCTCACACTGTACTCATACACTGCATTCTACACTGATATACTGCTCACAGTATTCACACACTACATTCATTCATTGCATTCTGCACTGATAAACTGCTCAAGGCATTCTCACACTATACTCATGCACTGTATTCTGCACTGATATACTACTCACAGTATTCACACGCTGCATTCATACACTGCATTCTGCACTGAAACACTGCTCACTGCATGCTGATGCATTTGCCTCTTATACTTTTCAGCCCCCTTTCCAGATTCCCACTGTGGGAGGTGTTCCAGCCAGGCTTTCTGTTCCTGCCAGAGGAGATGGAGAGGGAAGAGTATTCCCCTGCACCAAGGCGGGGCGCACTCACATCGGGAGTAGCTCGCGGGCTCCAGTCCTTGATGACGATGACGAGGAGTCGGAGGCGGAGGTGGAGGCAGAGTCGTCGGAGGAGGAGACCGGAGACGGCTCGGACTCGGGCTCAGATGACAGCGCTGATGATGCTCCTGGACCTTCGTCCAGGAAGAGGACTAGGATGGACTCCCAGGCCTGAGATCCTTTGTCATTGATCCAGATTTTTGCTTTCTTTTCTTTTTTTTTTTCTTTTTTTTTTCTTTCTTTTTTCTTTCTTTTCCTTTTATACCTTTTACTGGTAGCTAGAGTACCTTGTACTGCCGCAGGCAAATTTTTATTTCCAAAACCATGTACTTGAAAAAGATGATGAAATGAAATGAACTTTTTGTCTAAAAAAGTGTTGCATTTGTACATTTCATATATTGCATCGCATTGCATCATGTTACATCTCAAATGAAATTGATCTGTTGTCTGAAAATTGAGCATTTGCATTGTAATAATCATATAACGAACCAGCTAACAGCAAAACAACCCATACCAACCACTGCACATTCTGAACACTCGGCTCATACTCTACTGGGGATTAATCTGCATACATCTCATAACACAACGCTTGGTTCATTTTGCACACAGCGGATCCTGAACAAACAGCCCAAATCTGACAAGACGGACCATGAAGGTTGAATCTACTGAAGTTGAAGTACACTCAGATGCGATCTGAAACCCAGAAGCTTCAAAGAGGCCCAGGTTTCCTTGTTCACACTTATCGGGGGTGGACCCTGCAGTTGTATGAAAGAACCAAATCATGTTTTTGCACAAATGTGGAGAATGGCACAGCATTCTGAGCACAAAACGATTAATTTTTGAAATTGAAGAAAGTTTTTTTTTTTTTTTTTAAACCAGGGTATTGAGCCTACAACTGAACTCAGCGAGGAAGACTCAACAGCGGAGACAAAAGGGTAAACAACCTAAGCACAACGAGACGCACTCAGAAAAGACTCAAAACAAAGGTCGAAGTAAACAAGAAAAAAGACACGACATACAGACACGTTAACGAAGGCGGGGGACCTCAGATCACGAGGAGCCGGTTTCCCTGGGTATTGTTTCCCACCCTTTCTTATTTGTAATTCTCACATCACTTTGGCACTCAAGCTCGGTTCTTCTCTCAAAACCGTTCGGCTCACTTTTTCTCTCAACTTACACCTCTCGATTCTTTATTCTCTCATTTTTTTTATCCCTCCCCGGGGTGTTTAATGGATGAATAGGAAGTTGTGGGTTCACGCCCGACATGGTTAGCTCACGGCTGTTTCTTCCGGTGGTGCTTGGTCGATGCCCCAGGTAAGGGAACGGAGTACCTTGATCCCTTCAGATTCGTGCTTCGTACTTGGTTCGATACCTCGTTGCTCGGAGGTTGGGAGAGCTTTCAGTCTTTTAATGACTGCTTGAGTTGTGCCCTTCTTGGCAAGTATTTTGGCAATGGGGGAAAAACAGGAAGCCTGACTCAACCGTGCCCCTAATTCATCGTTATGACCATTTTTTGTTTTGGCTTTCTACTAAAACAAATTTGACCAAGATGAGAGTCAGATTAACATACTTGTTCAATTTTCTGATTTAAAATCATGCAAGTCAGGCTATGAGCACTGAAAATTTTCCTTTTTTTTGGGTCCCAGAAAATGGTCCAAGTTTTGAAAAATAAAGCAATTTTTGAGAAAACTAGTCAACCTCAGTAAAAATTCTCAAAAACTATTTTTGCAAACGACCGGTGCTAAACAAGCATGGAACTTACCCTCGAGATGCGCAACCTCGGATCGGAGGTAATGAAAAATTGCCCCTGGCTTGGAAGGGGTGGATGGCAACGGAAAGTTGCCCCTGGTTTGAATGGCGACTCATGGCAACGGAAAGTTGCCCCTTGTTTGGATGACGCTGCAGCATTTGGTAAACAGTCTTCGTCAGTAATGATTGCAAATGAACTCTCGGATGCTGAGAAGATGGAGATGGTCAAAACCAATATATGGACATAGTTACTTTGAAGGTGTTGGGGGCTGGACTTCGGGATGAAGTTGCCTACGTATCCGGTTGTCACAACCGAACTATCGGATTCGGGGAGGGCAAGAATAATCAAAACCATTACATGGACTGAGGCGCTATGAAAGCGTTGGGGGCTGGACTTCAGGATGAAGTTGCCTACGCATCCCAAGCATTGGAATCAAGCCTTACGTAGTTCCGGTTAAGGTACACTCGGGTATTTTAACCTTCACCTTTTAGGCTCTAACTTTTGCCAAGGCGCCCGATGCGGGTTTTCGACCTTGCGAGCTTTTCTTTCCTTTTTCTTTCTTCCCTTTTTTTTTCTCTCTTTTGTATATTTTATTTTTTTCTTTTTTCTCTCTTTTGTATATTTTTTCTCTTTTTTCTCTCTTTAGTATATTTTTCTCTTTTTTTGTATATATTTTCTTTTGCTCTAACTTTTGCCTGGGTCGCCCTTTCGGGTTTTCAGCCCAGCGAGCCGCTCAAAGGGTAAAATTGTAACAAGTCCATGCCAAATGGTTTTAGGGTTTTGAAGCCATCCGTATCTAGGAGAGTGGCTGTTGCATTGACTTACTAAAGGACCCATCTTCGGCTCTTCGAGCAAATCGGACATTTTTGCCCCTAGTTTGGAGGGGTGCTTCTGTTCTAGTTTTACAGGCTTCTTCTGATGAGATCTGATCTTCTTGGCCTGGCTTTGGCGCCTCTTGTTCGAGGGCTACTTCCAATCTGGCCACACAGGCCACCCTTGATGGTCGATCGTTGAACACTTCGAATTGTGGTTCAAGGTTTTAAAGCAAGGGCTTAAGTCTTGAGGCTGAGAGCGATCCTAAGCTGCACAATCTCAACAGCGATTCCACACTGGTCTTCGCAAGATCGCGCAAAACATTTTGTTTTTGAAAGTTTTTAAAGAAGCGACGAATCACGCGCGCTGAAGATAGTGTGAAACCAGTCTAGATCAAGCCAGGGTCCTTCTCAGTACTCACGCTGACAAGCATGATTTCAATCATTTAAGGGCTTAGCACGCCTCTCTTTCTCTCAATTTGATCAAAGTTTGCAAAACCCGAGGAATTCCTTCCTCTTTGTTTTCACCGCAGTGTTCAAAAAGTTTTGAAAAAACATAGGTCAATGCAATGATTTTCAAGGCACAAGAGAACAGGTGGAATGTATTGCTGTTCCATTCAAGTCCCCTGGCACAACCAATTCAAAATAGTAGTAAGCATGGAAACATGATAGCCGCAGCTGTTTCATTCAGATTCCCTGGTTGCAACTGGCTCCACGGTAGAGACAGACTCAAAAGAAAAGCAAAAGGATAATTACAAAACAAAACGGTGTTCGAGGCAATAGTTCCGGAATCACCCGACATTCTATACAAAGGGGACTGACTCGCTACAACAAGACAGACCCATAAGCAAAAGGACTGACTCAAGACAATGAGAGAGACTCAAAACAAAACAAAAGGATGACTCGACATGCAAACCAGGATTTACAAAACTAGCATTCGCAGATGCTCCAAAAATGCGTGCCAGACGCCACATCCAAAATACACCGAGCACCCTCCGCAGGTGGTCTAACCCCTGATCACAAATTTGCAGTATCCTCGAAGTCCAATAGCTCAGTGGTAACAGACTTTGCTGAGGTAGGCGGGAGGATGACCTCATTGTCGATCAAATCTTGCACTTCATGGCGAAGGAAGAAACAACCATCGGTACTGTGACCGGACTGTTGGTGGTACGCGCAATACAAGGTAGCATCATGCAAGAGAGGGAGATTCTTCGGAAGGGACCGAGGCTCGAGGGGTTTAAGATGCCCCTTTTTAGCCAATATTTGAAATGCCCTAGACAGAGGCATGTAGAGGCCATGAAAGGCTCTACGCCCTCGAGGCAGGTACTTTGAAGTCTGAGGGTTCTTGCTAGACGCACTAGCGAAATGACCGGCAGGCACTGCCTTCGCTTTCTGATCTTTTCCTGGTACAGGGTTAGGGATGACAGGGACTGTCTTGGCATGACGGGGCCCATCTCGATTTTTCACCCAGCTTGAACCGCCTTCGGTTGAAGTGGGGAAAGCATCATCCACAGCTTTAGTCATGACTGCGAATACTTGTTGCTTATTCATCCCCCTGGATTTCAAAGCCTCGGCTGCCCACAGCAGTTGTTCAATGGGATCGGCATCTGCCTTCATTTTGTTCTTGTCTCTGGCCTCAGCCTGATCGGGGGTTTGGGTTACTACATCAGAGCGAAGCCCGATTGTTGCTGACACGTCGTTGCTGTAGCTGGAGGCAACCTCTAGTTGGCTGAGCTCGATCACAATCCGCCCAGTAGCAGGGGCTCCTGTGGTATGAAATTCCCGGCATACAGTGCAGCTGGTGGCGAAGCCGACATTGCATAGGCCAGATCGGCCACGGATCTCTGGAGGTCACCTATCATTCCCATCAATTCGAATGTGGTGGGCTTACGAGCCTGATACAACTGGCGGGTCCAGACCGGGTGCGCGACAGGCGACCTGGGTGGATGCGGTACATCGACATTAGTCTCGCTTTGCAGAGTGATTCCTTGATCTGATGTGGCCATCACAGCCACAATCTCCTCCGAATTCTACGTCATGATAAGTCCGCTGTACTGAACGGTGACTGACGGATCAGATATCTGTCTTGTCTTAGCAAGGGGGAACACTAGCTATTCTGTATCAACTCTCTGAACCTTGAAAAGAAAAACAAGTAACGTTTCAGCCTAAATGGATCAAACACAGATGCAGCCGAACAACTGTACTCCACTGCTGACCATTGTTGGCAGAAATCACTGACCCCAAAATACTGAATCGGATGCCCACAAATATAACTGATTCTCATAAACTGATACTGGTGCCCTCAGGTTTGATACTCAAACTTGCAAACTGATATGTACGTTCCCTATAGAGATGCACTCTAAAAGCACATAGCAAGTAAAAAGAGCCAAAACACCCCTATGGAGGGGTAGGGTTTCCCTGTCCTATTTTTGTCAGGAGCTAGGGTTTCACTATGCACGTAGCAATTTTCAAACAACCTAACATCGGGTAAGGAACCTGTCCTAGTTTGGAATGGTCACTATGGATTTCGATATGCACTAGGTCGAATGGTCGAAAAGGGTGCCCCGGTAAAACCGGGGTTTGTGTTCCCATACTGTCAGAGCCCACAACCGGTCAGCCTTATGGCATGCTTTGACAAAGTCAAGCCTCCGGCAAACCGTTCAGGAATGGCAGATGGCAAACACGGTGTCCTAGGCGCACCAATGCACATGCAATGCAAAGAGACACATAAATGAAATCAAAATAGGATATCACGAGTTCGAGTCAAGCTCTCTAAATCCCCAACAGAGTCGCCAGAAACTGTAGACGTCCCCGAACGCCCCGGGAGGGGATCCCCCCCCCCCCCCACGATTCTGTTCATTTTGCGGGTCTACTATAGTTCCGGACTCTAAAATTGTCACGATTCTTAATCTGAACCAAAGAGTCCAAATCCGGCAAATCGTTTTTTAAAAAAAAAACAGATTTTTAGAAAAGAACTGCCAAACATGGATTGCTTTGCCAGATACAGAGTCGCCACCTAAATATATTTTATGGGGGAAATTAGGAAACCCTGACTCGGTGCCAAAGGCCACGTGTCCGTCATCACCAAAGTTGCTTTGGCTCGGGAGCTTGGGTGTGATTGGGGAAGGTCAACTATGAGCACCCCCTCTCGCCCGAACCGAAGATCGGCCTCTACTAACCATGATATCCAGTTTTGAAAATGTTATGTGTTCTTATTCCATTTATTAGCCTAGAATTACTATGTTATGCGCGCAGCAAACAAGTATAGACTAAATCGGCTAAATTGGAACAAAACATTGCATATCCGTTTGTTTGGAAAAACGCTTTGGAATTTGCTACTCACAAGTAGGCTAAAATACGGATTTCAACGAGTTATCCCAACTCAAACAATCCAACCTCCACCACAGGCATTCAAGCAGTTCATCAAATAAGCATCTAGCCTCATGGTAATCGTGCTATCATGTTAACGTTCACACTCGTGTGAGATGCTAAAGCATAAAGAGCTCACCTAGTACTCCGTGCCAAAACAAGAACATGTTAGCAATCATGCATGATCCAAGTCCATGTTTAAATGCCTAATGCAACGCATATGGAATGTCACTAGAGTAGGCTCGGCTAGTCTATAAATGACATGTGAAAATGCACAAGTAGCACGTATTCAAGCTAGATTTGAAATACTTATGCAGTTGGTATGATGCGCCGAGCCTAGTGCATGCAAGACTAATGAATGATGCACGCATGCATAGCATAAGGTATGCTAAAGTAAACATGTCCTAATACTAACCATCAAAGCAGGTAAGTAAAAGGGAGAAAGAAGTGGGGGTTGGAAGACATGCAAATATGCACCCACACTTATTACAAATTCACCCTCGCTCAGAGGGACCAAAAGAATAATACAAATTAATTAATCTACAAGCTAATTAATTATTACAGACCACCTAATTAATTAAGCAAATTAACTAAGCTTAAGAAAGCAGTAAATGCCTCGGGAAGAGGATCCAATGCGCGCGTGCTCGGGTTTGCTCGGAAATCCAACGCCATGCACAAGTTTGCCTCTGCTTTGACTGTTCTGTTTCTCTGAAAATTGTACAACTCCCAAGGTTGCTTCTATGAGTGTTGTGGAACACTACCGGCTGAGTGAGAACACCACCGGCCATGGAAAATGGTCACCGGCCACAAACTTATGCTCTTGGCCAAACCTATTTTGCCGGTCGACACCAAACACTGCCGGCCGGCCAATTCTTCCTGCTGAAACCTGTTTGACAGCAACAGAGGGCAGGCAAGGCATGGCAATGTATTTCAAGCAAATGTATGCACCAACATATCCCCTATCATGTTTAAGACTCAAAGGGACACGGTTCTCGATTCTCGGACCATCAATTGCGCATTTCAATGCATGATGGCCCAAGAAACCAAGTATGCACTTTGATTTTAAATGAAATGCAATGCAAATAAGCAAACAAAGGGACTTTCAACCTCTATCATGGCTTGATCAAGAGATGAAAGATGCATGCAAATGCAATGCAACCTGAGTATGTTAACTAGGCATGCAACATGAGCATATGGGAAGCATGCAAGGCATATAACAAGCATGCAAGTTAAATGAGCATACAAGGCACAATGTCAACACACAAACATGCAAAACATATGGCATGTTAAGCAACCAAAACAAAGAGGAGAATACGTGCTAAATGCAATATCATTTCAACATGCAACAACATGTCATAAGCTAGGCATGTAACCACATGCCAAAGGGTGGACTTATACTAAATTAGGCAGCCCTTAAACAAGCCTAAAACAGTGGCTAATGCTATGGAAATGATAACCAATACACACACACACATGCAAGCAAATGGGCTAACACTTGAACATCAAATAAGCAACCTTTAAGCACACTTAAAGGAAGACAAACATGGGCATATGGCATGTATCATAAGCTCTGAAATTGCATGAAAAGAGAGGTGCCAAACCAAGTAATCAAAACAAGCAAAGCATGCAATAATGGCCCAAGTACTTAAGGCAAGCTAAGTAGGTATTGAACTACCCTTAGCAAAACCAAACATGGCATGAATTAAATGATCAAAACAAAGTTTTAACATATTAAAACAGAGCCTAAAGACCACTTAGATGGCATCTAAATGACTTAAATTCAAGGGCATGCACAATGACCAAACATGGAGCACAAGGCACAACCTTATAAGGCATCAAAGAGGCATCAAAGGCAAGGATACAAGCATGTTATAGGGACTGAAATAACATGGTAAGTGGTTCCAAACCACTGAAACAATGCAAGTAATGTATGCTAGAGAGGCCAAAGCTTAAGGCATTCAAGAGGGATTGCATGGTAGCTATACAAAGCAAGACATGAATGACTCAAATGACCTTAAATAGTCCCTTAGCACATCAAAACATGCATGTAAGCTTCACAAAGATAAGCCTAAATCATGCTAGAACAAGGGTCTACACCTAAAGCATGTTAAGGCAAAAATGTGGCATTACAAGACATGTATGCAAAGCATGCAAGGTGTGTCCAAACCAACTGAAAATAGAGCTATATTATGACATAATAAGCACAAAAATCAATTAAACCATGGCCAACATACACTTAAACAAGATGCTCCCTTAAGAGGCAAAAATGACCCTTTTCACGGACAGCAAGGAGAGGGGGTGGCCCTCTCCTTCCTAGGACCTCAAGGCACCATCCTCATCACTGAAATTCCTCAAGATTTTAGTGGTGAGGAGGCCGAAACACAATGGTCCCGGAGCTCAACCGAAATGGCACAAAATAAGGGCCAAACAAGCCTTAAGAGGGGTCAAACACCCCAAAGCTTAAAACACCGTTAAGAAACTATTTAGGGAAGATAAAAACAAGACTTTTCTATGTTATATGTTAAGCTCAAAAATAGTTGGAAATATGGCAAAACAAGCTATGAAAACAAGGCTTAAAAGAGGTAAAAGCTCACCCTTGAAGCACAGCAGCAAATCAGCAACTTTTGGACCAAAAAAGGGCTTCAAATCACCCCAAAAATTACCTCCAAGGATCTCAGCTCAATAAAGGGAGTAGAGAACTAGGTGTTTGTATGCAAAAGTGTAGAGAACATGCACTTTTGAGCACAAACAAGCCCTAAACCTTAGAGAGAGAGGCAGAAAATGTAGAGAGAGAGAGAGATTTTTTTTGCTCAAAGTTGTATATCTCTCCCTTGTGTGTTAGAGAGCTTGATTGATATAGAAATATATCAATCTGTAGCTCCTCAAAACTCCCACGTCCAGGCATGGGCTGGGGTATGGCCTGGAATGACAGCTGCCAGCTGTCTACAGAGATATCTGTTGAAAACCACACTTGGCCGGCCAGCCATAAAAGTAGTCGACCGGTAGTCAAATTGGCCGGCCGGCCATCACATTTGGCCGATTGAAAATCAAGGCGGCCGGTGGGCAGGAGACTTGGTCGACAGGCTACCCCATTTCCTCAGGAACACATCCACAAGCTCTTGGTGCAACCAAGCACATAACAGAGAAGTTAAGATATTCTAAGGCAAGGCGCGCAACCAAGACCTTTCGAAACTCAAAACAAACACAAGCATGGATAATCATCGCGTGTTCAAACGATGACGTCTAAGCCTTGAGGTCGGTCAAAAATGTGGTGTCTACAGCGCCTTGTTGACGAAGATTCGGTGAAGCTACCATCGACTGAACAAGGAGAGCATACTGAACAACCGGTTTTCGGGCGATCTGTCCATTCCACTGCCCCTGCAGTTTGGTCACTCGAGCTAAAATACAAAGGTCGAGCAGTGACGGATGCAGACTTCATTTGCGTGGATGAGGACCATTCGCTCAGCTTCAACATGACCAAGGATTTGCTTCTCCCTGCAGACATGAAGAAGCATAAGGAACTGTCTGACCTGAAAGTCCTTCTGTCGGTCGCAAAATTGGTCGTTCTGGTAAGTGATCGTGTTATTATACTTCCAAGTTATAAATCAGTTTCGCATACTAACTTCTGCCTCACTGCAGGCCGCGTAAAAAAACTATTTGGTGAACGAATGTATGATTTATGTGCTGCAGAGTTTGAGGGAGGCTATCGCTGACAACAAATCCAAGACGGTCGGGCTGGAGAAGCTGAAGACTGCACATGAAGCAGTGTTAACCGAGTGGGATCTCCTTGATGAGAAGTTGGCGAAGGCCATGGAGGAGAAGGATAATGTCGTGCAGGCCAAAAATGAGAGATATCTGGCCGAGCTACCCGAGCCCCACACCATTCACAGGGCCGAGTTAAAAAAAGAAGTGGATGACACCAAAGATCGGGGATACGCCGAGAGAGAAAGGGTGTACGGGCAGCAGGTGGTGGGCACCAAAGACATATTTTTTGAGTGCGGCAGGAAAGCGGCTGCGGAAAAACTCAGTCAGGCTCTGGAGTCCGAGGTGTTCAATAACTCCCCACCTGCCTTCATTCCCTCCTATATGCAAGCATATGCTGCCGTTGTGTAGTAGAAGTTGATAGACGACGCTAAGGAGGCCAGCGCGGTCGATGAGCCAACTCTACAAACTGACAAGACCCCACTGCCATCAATATCAGAAGAGGTGGCGCCGAGCAATGAGCAGGAGCCTTCAATCGCCAAACGAGGAACGAACTCTGGCCCTGAAACCGCACAAAATGTGGTAGAAGAGGTGGTGGGCAACCTGGAGGACATTGTAGATATCGACTAAGGCGCAACTAGGCTTATGTTTGTCCCCTTCATTTTTTTATTTTTTATTTATTGATGTAGCCGGCTACGTGCCCCACTTTGTAATCGGGCTTTATCATGAATGAAAAGTGAACATTTTCCTCGCCATGTATGCAAATTTTTGTTTGCCCTATGGTTATCATTTTCTTCGATTTGGTCAAGCTAAAATCTTTTCGGTGCATTCTAAGCGTAATGGTCTTAGTTTAACGAGCAAACTCATCTTGGTTTAAAATATTAATTGAACACAAAACCAACTGTTTGGTAGGCCTGGCAAGGTCAGCTCGATTTTAATAAGAACTCGGTAAGGACACCAACACTTTAAGCGGGCGAGCAATGTCAACTCGGTTGCAATATAAGTTGGGCGAAATTAATTCTGTTTGTGCGGTCGAGTGAAATCAGCTCGTTGAGTAAGCAAAATCAGCTCTACATCGGCGAGCAAGAAACAGCACGGGTAATCATGAGCGAAATCTACTCTTCAATTGGTGAGACAAAATTAGCTCGGTCAATGATGAACAAAATCAGCTCGATGTAATGAGCAAAATCTGCTCTTCATCGACAACCAAGAAACAGCTTGGGTAATTACGAACAAAATCTACTCTTCAATTGGCGAGACAAAATTAGCTCGGTTAATGATGAACAAAATCAGCTCGATGTACTGAGCAAAATCTGCTCTTCATCGGCAACCAAGCAACAGCTTGGGTAATTATGAGCAAAATCTTCTTTTCAATCGACGAGCCAAAATCAACTCGGTCAATGATGAGCAAAATCAGCTTCACAAAGCCAAGCAAAAATTAGCTCGGATAATTATGAACAAAATTGGCTCAGCTTAAATACAAGTTGGGCAAAACACTAACTGTTGGGCGATTAAGCAAGTTCAGCTCGGTTCAACCAGCAAAATCAGCCCATAACCGGATAACCCCTCATTCTGCAAAAGTTATCCTGGTTTTGAACACTTGCCCCTGGTACTCGTAGCAACTTAATCTCTTTGTAACATTTCCGTGTAGAAATGTGAACATAAGAGAAAGAAGGGGTCATCTTCTACAACATGTTACAGATTACACCCAGTGCCAAAAGGCCAAGTTACAAGAAGCAAAGAAGTAGAAAATATTACATTTCAAAAGTAAAATATCTAAAGATTGGCCGCATCCCATGGTCTGGGGATAGCTTTGGTATCTAAGTCTTCCTGGTGGTATGCCCCTTTGCTTGCAAGGCCAGTTATCTTGTATGGCCCCTTCTAATTTGCTCCTAATTTTTCCTCGCCAAGGATCACTATGTTGCCCATCACCTTCCTCAAGACCCAGTCTTCGACCCTGAATAGCCTAGGATGCACAAACTTGTTGTATTTCTTGGAGAGGTCCTGTTGGTAAGTTGTTATGTCGATTAGAGCCCGTTCCCTTCTTTCTTAAGCTAGGTCAAGCTCCAGGGCTACAGCTTCATTGTTCAAGTCTGGTTGGAAACTTTCAGAATGGATGGTTGGCATGCCAATCTCCAACAGTATGACTGCCTCCATGCTGTAAGCCAAGGAAAATGGAGTTTCCCCAGTTCAGTGCCTTGGTGTAGTGCGGTATGCCTAGAGCACATTGGGAAGTTCCTCTGCCCACTTCCCTTTGGCCTTCTCCAATGGCTTCTTCAGTCCGTCCAAGATGGTTTTGTTTGAAGCTTCGGCTTGACCATTTGATTTGGGGGTAGGCCGGTGTAGAATTGTAGAACTCAATCTTTAACTCCTCGTAAAACCCGCGAAAGCATTTTCCATCGAACTGAGTGCCATTATCCGAAATGAGAGCTTGCGGGATGCCACAGTTGGTGATGACATTCTGCCAGACAAATTTTTTAGCATCTTTTTCCTTGATGGTGGCCAATGGCTCAGCCTCTCCCCACTTGGTGAAGTAGTTGGTAGCAGCGATAAAAAATTTGTGGTTGCCTGGAGCTGCTAGAAGAGATCCTACAATGTCTAGCCCCCAAAGCACAAATGGCCAAGGACTTGTAAGGAGGAGCAACTCTCTGTCTGGTTGGTGAATCTGGTGAGCGAATTTTTGACATTTTTCACATTTGCGAACATATTCTACGCGTCGGCCTGCATGCACAGCCACCAATAACCACTGGTAAATTGCTCGGAAAGCCAAAGATCTGCCCCTAATATGGCTTCTGTAGATGCCTTCATGAATCTCAAAGAGAAAAGCTTCAACCTTGCTAGGGTGGACACACTTCAGGTATGGCCCAGTGAAAGATTTCTTGCACAAGGCGCCAGATGGAGAGAGCCAAAACCGCTGTGACTTGGCCCTTATCTTGTTGGCCTCTTTTTTTCAGTGGGTAGAATTCGATCCTTTAGGAAGGTGATAATAGGATCCATCTAGGATGGTACCAAGTCGGTGCAGAGTACTTCGGGCACCTCCGGTTCCTCAATGCTCGGTTAGGGTAAGAATTCTATCATCAAACGATCGAGAAAAGTCCTTTGCATAGATGCTAGGCCGGCCAATTCGTCGACTACGTTGTTTTTTTCGCGGTTAATTAGCAACAAAAATTTTTTATTTATGCGTGTACCAGCACTCGATACTTAGCCATCCTTTCATCCCTGGCCTCATATTCCCCAGAGACATAATTGACAACCAGCTTGGAGTTGCTGAATACCATAAGTTATGATGCTTTCATTCTCAAAGCGCTCTTCAATCCGGTGAGGAGAGCTTCATATTCCGCGTCATTGTTGGATGCTAGGAACCCGAGTGTGACCACATGCTTAATGGTCAGCCTACCCGAGGATGTCAACACGACCTCTAGCCTAGCGCCATGTCTATTAGATGCCCCGTCGACGAAGAGTTTCCACATCTCGCCAATGAACAACTTCCAGTAGTCGGAGGGATTTTGAGAGTTCCTCCACTTCAAGGTACTGGTCGGCTCATTCTGGTCCCTTTCTACATCTCCGTCGAGCTTGTATTTTTATAAATTGGCCGGTTCTTCCGTTTCTTACTCAACTTTCTCTTGTCGTTCTGCTTCTTGTTGTCCACCCCTTATTTTTGCTATACGAGCTATAGGCTGCGCCAAGTCCGCACTAGCCAAATCGACAGGGTAACGAGGTTGTGTTCCACGAACAAATTTCGCCACAAAGTCGGCAAGAGCTTGAGCTTTGACAGTAGCGCGCGGCTGGAATTTGATATCGTATTGCCCCAATTCCACGGCCCACTTCTGCCGATGAAATCTGCCATTTGAAGGAGGACCTTGAGCGGAAATTCGGTTAGCACGACTATTGTGTGGGCATGAAAATGGCGCGCCAGCTTTCTGGAAGCCATCATGAGAGCCAGAGCCAGTTTTTCTAGCGGTAGATATCCTGATTCGGCCGGGAGTAGTGTCTTGCTAACGTAGAAGATGTGGAGGTGCTGGATTCCCTTAGCGTGGATGAGGACGGTGCTAACCGCGTACTGAGCAACTGCCAAGAAGAGATACAATTCTTCGCTCGGTTTTGGTGTGACCATGATTGGGGCCGAGGAAAGGTATACTTCTAGATCCGCCAGGGCACGTTCGCACTCGTCATCCCAAAAGAACTTGGCCTTCAAACTTTTGAAGAAGGGCCTACAACGATCTGAAGACCGTCTAATAAATCGGTTAAGCGCGACTTCCATTCTGGTGAGGTGTTGCACGTCCTTCGTAGAGTCTGGCCGCTCCAATTCTTGTATTGCCATGAGCTGGGAAGGGTCGGTCTCGATTCCTCGATGTATGACCAATAAACCTAGAAATTTCCCGGTTCCAACTCCGAATGCACACTTGGAGGCATTTAAACGCTGCTTGTGATGTTTGAGTATGGCAAACATTTCTGCTAGGTCAGCAAGGTGTTGAGACTTGTCTTTGCTCTTTGCTATCATGTCATCGATGTAAGCCTCATAGTGCGGCCAAGAAGAGGATCGAATATTTTGCTTACTGTAGTACGGCCCCGAACGCCCCGGGAGGGTGAGTCCCGTCTCGTTCATTTGTGGGGTCACTACAGCTCGGACTCTCGAATTGTCACGGTTCTTAATCTGAACCAAAGAGTCCAAATCCGGCAAATCGTTTCGAGAAATAGATTTTTGAAAAGAAGTGCCAAACATGGACTGCTTTGCCAGATACAGAGTCGCCACCTAAATATTTTTTACAGGAGAATTTAGGAAACCCTGACTCGGTGCCAAAGGCCACATGCCCGTCATCATCGGAGTTGTCTCAGCTCGGGAGCTAGGGTACGATTAGGGAAGGTCAGCTATGAGCACCCCCTTTCGCCCGGTCCGAAGACCGGCCTCTACTAACCATGATATCCGATTTTGAAAATATTATGTGTTCTTATTCCGGTTATTAGCCTAGAATTACTATGTTATGCGCACAGCAAACAAGTATAGACTAGATTGCCTAATTTGGAAACAAGCATTGCATATCCGTTTGTTTTGAAAAGCGCTTTGGAATTTGCTGCTCGCAAGTAGGCTAAAACACGGATTTCAACGAGTTTTTCCAACTCAAACAATCCAACCTTCACCCACAGGCATTCAAATAGTTTATCACATATAAGCACTTAGCCACATGGTAAGCATACTATCGTGGCAACATTCACACGCATGCAATATGCTAAAGCGAAAATACTTACATCGTACTCCGTGCCAAAACAATAAACTAGTTAGCAAACATGCATGTCCTAGTTCATGTTAAAATGACTAATGCAACGCAAGCAAATGTGATTAGGATAGGCTCGGCTAATCTGCGATGACATGTGAAATGCTACAATTAACACGTATTCAATTTGGAAATTGAAATACAGATGCAGTTAGAATGATGCGCCGAGCCCGGTGTATGCAAGGCAAATGTATGAATGCACGCATGCATTGCATGAGGTATGCTAAATTTAAAGATGCCCTAGTCTACCATCAAAAGCGGGTAAATAAAAGGGAAGAAAGACGTGGGTTTGGACGACACACACCCACTCACGCACACTTATTACACAATTGCCCTCACTTGGAGGGTACAAATAAATATTACAATCCGAATAACAAATACATTAATTATTACAGAATTTCTAATTAATTAATAGAAAGAATGCAAAAAAAGGGAGAAAGGTGGCGACAGCCTCCGCCTCGGGATGCGCGAATGATGCATGCTCGAAACCCGGCTCGCCTGGAAAGCCCGCACCATACCATTGCTGCCTCTGTTTTTACTGCCTTGCTCCTCTGAAAAATGCCAAAATTCAGGGACAGGTTCCTTGCACACTGCAGAATACCACCGGCTGGAGGAAGTTCCCACCGGCAATGTATAAATTCCATCTGCTGATGATGGAGTTATCGGCCATTCACCCATGGCTGATCGGCACTAAATTCTGCCGGTCGGCAGCAACTTCCTGCAGAAGACAGTTTTGACAGCAACAGAGGACAGACAGTGTGTGGCATGGGATTTCAGGCACATGTGAGCATGGTCATGTTTCCCATCATGCTTTGAACTCAGGGAAGCATGGCCCTCGATCCTCGAGCCATCAATGGTGCATGATGGCCCAAGAGATCAAGCTTGCCACTTGATATAATAATGCATGCAATCACACAAATGAGGACCGAGACCCTATCATACCGAAGTCAAGGGCCCCGGTGACCGAGAGTCAAGGCACATTACATCACTTATAGTATGAATGCTCCTTGACCCTCACACTTGGTTTGACACCCCAAACCAAGTAATGCAATGCATGTTATGGGAACAATGACTCAACGGTACAACATGAGATTGGAAATGCAAGGCATGCCAAATGCCATGCAACTAATATGGCAAGTATGCAATGCTAGGCATGCAAGATGCAAATGCAATGCAAACATGGACAATTTAAGCAATAGGATCAACATATTACAACACTTAATGAAGCAATTATGCAATGGACATGAGACAAGCATGCAAAGCGGCCTTAAACCATAGAAGGGCAGACCTTGATCCACCCCAAAACAGTGGCCAGAAGTGCCCGAAAAGATGGACAAATACTCATGCCAACAAGCAAGCCAATGGTCCTAAGTTTAAGGCACAAAAAGGGGCACTTCACTCCCACCAACAAGACCACTCATGGCATGAATTGGACAAGCCAAAACAGAAACTTAACATGCAAGAATAGACCCCATAACCTACTAACATGGCAGCTAAAGGGGCTCCAATGAGATGCTTGCACCAAAGCTCATATCTAGGCATAAAAGGGGATACCACCAAAGCATGAAAGAGGGCACTTATGTACACATACAAACATGATTTATGGGCTGAAAAACGATCCTAAATGATGCCAAATCATGAGGATGGTCTAAGCTATGCATTCTAGAGGCGAAAATGTTCAAAGCTTACAAGCCAAAACACAAAGAGGTGACACCAAACAAGGCAAGCATGTCTGAAATAAATGGCCAACAGACCTTAAACATGGTAAAATAATGCCAACACCTTCATGGAACTAAGCCAACACATGCAAGAATCATGGCCTAAACACAAGGTGCATTTCTAGGCCAAATAGAGGAATGTAAAGCAAGTATGTTGAGCATGCAAAAGGGCACAAATCCGACCAAAAATAGAAATTACATGTGACCTAAAAGCACCCAAAAACCTCTGAAAAAGGGCCAAAATCAATCAAGCATGCATGTTACCCTTTAAGCCAAAATGCAAGGAAACAAGACAATGAAGGGAGAGGGGTGTCCCTCCCCTATGCAAGACTTCAAACCACCTTCCTCACCACTGAAAATCCACTGGTTTTTAGTGGTGAAAAGACCAAAACACTTAAGCAAACAAGGCCTTACCAAGGAGGCAACAAAAAGGCCAAATAAGGCCTAAGAGGGTGAGTTTGAACTCAAATCATAAAAGACCCTTAATGAAAGTTCTTAAGCATGAAAATATAAGCTTTTTTTATGTTATGCACAAAAACTAAATCAACAAACAAGATAGGTAAAAAACTAGTGCAAGTTTGGGGAAACTAAAGCAAAGTGCTCACCCTTGAAGCACACCTCAAGAACAGCCAATGCAGCCCTCTTCTTTTGATCAAAAACAGTCCAAAAACTCAAGAATCAATCCTCAAAAGTCCTCAATCTCGGAGCAAGGTGTAATAGTGTGTGTATTAGTGCAAAAGTAAGGTAAAATCACACTTTTAGGCCAAGAAACACACACAAGGGAGGAGAGAGAGGGAAATATAGAGAGAGGGTGTATCTATATGTATAAGCTCTGGTTTTTGCCTTCAAAATTTCTAACCTAGAACAAGGAGAAGACCTCTCCTCTTATAGAAGTCCCTCTTGCAAAGCTTACACAACAAGCTTGCTTAGAGGGAAATCCCTCCATACACGTGTATGGAGGGAAGCAGAGTTGGTGCCAGCTATCACAGCTGGCACAAAATATCTACATAAAGTAGATGAACAGTGGTCGGCTACTCAAAATTGCCATTTTGACAAAAATGAGTGCCGACCGGCAACAAATAGTGCCGGCCGGCAATATATATTGCCGGCGGCGACAAAAACCAGCCGGTGGCCTCTGGCCATGACCGGTGGTGTGTGGGAATGCCTCACAAGGCATTCCCTGCCCCTCCAAGGCAAAATACAAGTGTTTGGTGCAAAACCAGACACTAAACGGTCGAGTTTAGAGATCCTGAGGCAAGGCGCTTAGCCGAGACCTCCGGGAACTCCAAACGAACACAAACAAGGGTAATCACCAAGTGTTCCAATGGTGACGTCCAAGTCTTGAGGACGGTCAAAAATGGGGTGTCTATAGTTGCCCCTCTTTGACAGAACTCGAAAGTCATAACAATGACGGGAGTGAATGTCAAAGCCCAGCGACGACCCATTTTTGACAAGGCCGAAGACTCAGACAAACATACAAGACAAACAAGGTATGCGCCTGAAGGCAGGGGCAAAATGCAAGACAATGCACGAAGCCGAGCATAACTTATGATCATGCAAAGAAAGCTGTAATGAAGCATACATGCGACAATTTTAAGCTAGCATACACCGAACTACATTACAATGCAGAAGGGATGTAAGAGAATTATGTAATTCTCAATACGTCTCACTCGGAGGATACAATACCTGTGCGGCTCGTTTGGTTGCACCAGCCTCAAATGAACCGTACATACAATACCGTGCCTGCAAAGAAAACAAACTTAACAAGTACAATATCGTTAACAACATGCATAATAGTGTACTCGAAATGCGTGACAACGCAAAGCAAGTGGGGAGCATAACAATGCTGTGAAGGTACAGATGTGTAAGTGGAGCATGCGGTCTACACAGGCAATGAATTTGATCATAAGCATGTGGTCTACGCCAACAATGAAATTGGACATAAGAGTGCGGTCTACGTAAGTAAAATATGCGGTCTACGCAAGTAATGAAATTGAACAATCATGCGGTCTACGCAAGCAAAACATGCGGTCTACGCAGGTAATGAAATTGAACAATCATGCGGTCTACGCAAACAAAACATGCGGTCTACGCAAGTAATGAAAATAAACAATCATGCTGTCTATGCAAACAAAAAATGCGGTCTACGCAAGTAATGAAATTAATTACAAACATGCGGTCTACGCAAGTAATGTAATTAACATGCGGTCTATGCAAGTAATGAAATTGATTACAAACATACGGTCTACACAGGTAATGTAATTAACATGCGGTCTACGCAAGTAAAGAAAGTGATTACAAACATGCGGTCTACGTAGGTAATGTATTTAACATGCGGTCTACGCAAGTAATGAAATTGATTACAAACATGCGGTCTACGCAGGTAATGTATTTAACATGCGGTCTACGCAAGTAATGAAATTGATTACAAACATGCGGTCTACACAGGTAATGTAATTAACATGCGGTCTACGCAAGTAATGAAATTGATTACAAACATGCGGTCTACGCAGGTAATGTAATTAACATGCGGTCTACGCAAGTAATGAAATTGATTACAAACATTCGGTCTACGCAGGTAATGTAATTAACATGCGGTCTATGCAAGTAATTGAATTGATCACAAACATGCCGTCTATGCAGGTAATGTAATTAGCATGCGGTCCACGCAAGTAAAGAAAGTGATTACAAACATGCGGTCTACGCAGGTAATGTATTTAACATGCGGTCCACGCAAGTAAAGAAAGTGATTACAAACATGCGGTCCACGCAGGTAATGTAATTAACATGCAGTCTATGCAAGTAAAGAAAGTGATTACAAACATGCGGTCCACGCAGGTAATGTAATTAACATGCGGTCTACACAAGTAATAAAATTGATTACAAACATGCGGTCTACGCAGGTAATGTAATTAGCATGCGGTCCACACAAGTAAAGAAAGTGATTACAAACATGCGGTCTACGCAGGTAATGTATTTAACATGCGGTCTACGCAAGTAAAGAAAGTGATTACAAACATGCGGTCCACGCAGGTAATGTAATTAACATGCGGTCTACGCAAGTAAAGAAAGTGATTACAAACATGCAGTCCACGCAGGTAATGTAATTAACATGCGGTCGACGCAAGTAATGAAATTGATTACAAACATGCGGTCTACGCAGGTAATGTAATTAACATGCGGTCCACGCAAGTAAAGAAAGTGATTACAAACATGCGGTCTACGCAGGTAATGTATTTAACATGCGGTCTACGCAAGTAATGAAATTGATTACAAACATGCGGTCTACGCAGGTAATGTAATTAACATGCGGTCTACGCAAGTAATGAAATTGATTAGAAACATGAACACATGTGAGTGAGAACATATCATTCATAATGCAAGGGTGGGTGAAATACTGTAACACAGCGTATTTGAAGCGATTTGTGGGAATCCTTAAGACATGAAAATGATACAGGAAGGGACATTCTTCGTACGTATCGAGCATCATTCGCAGAAGTTGTGGCCTGAGGTCAACTCGAAAGTCCACGTTTCAAAAGTGCGCTTCCCCGCATGGTCTCAAGTAATGAAGGTGCCAAACCATGTGGTTGACCAGAACAAAGGCATGGAAGGTGCGTTGACCGCAAGGGGAGTTTTGCTGGTATCCATTCTGACACTTTGCTACCCTGTCATTCTATGTTTTACTTTCCTTTTTACTAGTAGTTTAAGCACATTGCACTGCCTCGGGCAGGTTTTGTTCTTTCTCAAAATTACACATTTCGCAAAACACGTAACGGGAATGAAACAACCATTTTGTTCAAAAGATGTTGCATTTGTAAACTTTCTATGCATCGCATCACAAGGTATCACACCACAATGTGAACGAAATTGAACTCATTCTAAACACGGAGTATTTGCATCGTAATAATCAGGCAGTGAACCGACTTACAACTCGATAAGCAAATGTACAAAGGCATGATATAACTAAACAAGTGTGTGTACAACTCGATAGACAAATCTAAGACTCAAAGAGAGTGAAATACAACTCGATAAGCAAGTATACAATAACTCGATAAGCTGACAGGTGTGACTTCGCAAGAATCGATCACCGGGGAGGGATCGGAGGTGGTGGATTTCCCCAATCCCTAGCATAAACAGCTCAGGGAACCAGGAGGAAGCCCATCGGCTAGGGGTAGAGGCCATCGGCCACAAGGAATGGCCATCGGCCAAAAATTTTATTCGGTCGGCAAAAGGTAATGACCGGTCGGCAGAATATTCGGCCGGCCGGCTATGAATGAGGGAATCACCAGAATGTTGACACCTGTCCTCCACCCAACCTTATCTCCTACAAAAGACCCCAGCATCGAAGTTTTTCTCAATTCCACACTGATTTGCTCTGATCGAAGAGTTTCTTGTCCAAAATCTCACAGCTTGGATTGCTAGCTTGGATGGCTCGGAAAAGTTGAATTTTCGGGGTTTCGGCATCAATGCACTATTCACTCTGGGTCGTACCCCGCTGCACCTCCCGTTTCTTCAAGTTGCGGCAAGGTTTTGGAATCCGGTGACGCATGTCTTTAGCTTCGCTGGGCAAGAGATATGTCCTACCTTTAAAGATTTCCGAGCCTTAATGGAGTCCGAACGCGACGAGGAGCTCCTGCCCCAACTTAATTTTGGCCATGCCCAATCCTTACGGCGAATGTGTGGACTCAGCATGCGGGACGCTCGGTCTCTGATTTGTGACGAGATGCTGGAAATTCCGAGTTTGACCGATCAGTTTTCTGATGCTGGTGATCGCAACAACCATCATTGGCAAGGCTTCCGGCGACATGCCCTCTGTTTGTGCATGCTGTCTCATTTTCTATTTGTCTCAAGCTCTGGAGGGTCTAGTGTCCGGCTGATTGAGGTTGCCCAAGGCTTGAAGGAGGGCAAGAGCTGTATTTCCATGACTCTGGCTGAGACGTTAATGGGCTTAGATGCCTTCTATCATCATGAGACGGACAAATTAGCAGGGAGTCCACTACTACTACAGGTAACATTTCCCACCCAATCTCGCATATGTATTTGCTCACATCACTCGGCCCTCAAGCTCAGTCTTTTCTCACAAAACCCTATTCTCGCTTTTCTCTCCTCGTACATCTCTCTATTCTTTACTCTCTCATTTTTCCATCCCTCCCCAGGTATGGTTGATGGACAAACTGCAGGTCATGGACTGTTGCCCAGCATATTCAGCTCGTGGCTACTTCTTTCGGCACCGTCTAGTCAATGCCTTGGATGAGGGATGGTGGTTCGCTTGGATGTGCTGCTTGTCCGCAGACCGTATTGCTTGGTGGTGCCCTTGGCTGAGCCTTCTGGCAATGAGTTACAATATGCCCCGGCAGCCTGGGATTCAATTGATTGGTCTTACTCACTGCGTATTCTACTTCCCATTCCGGATTCGACGCCAATTTGGCCATGACTAGACCTGCCCGCCAGAGGGGATAGAGTATCCTGCTGCATTCCCAGCCCGAGGCGCACAACTTGCTTGGCAGGCCACCGCGTGGAGGATGAGAGAACTTTTGGCCCCCGCCCCTACTTTCAGTTGCACCTTGTCTGACGAGTGCGTGGATTGGCTCAATGAAGAGGCACAGATTGGGCCCAGCTTGGCATCAGAGGCTTCGACCAGCTCTGGGAGGGGGCGCAGGAGCACCTGACTTGACTATGCCCCAGATTTATTGCTTTATTAGTACTTTCAAGTTTCTTTATGAATGTAATAAAAAAGCAACTTCGATTGTATGCAAGAGCAGGAGAACTCTGTTTTGAAATCAATGAAATTGAAGGTTGTGGTACTGAAAATTTTCCGCTTTGGTCCAAAAATGGTCAAAGTTGTAAAAAGATTATTTGAACAAAGTCGGCTTTTATTAAAACTTCTCAAAATCATTTTTGATGTGGATCAGAACTGGACACGCCTGAGATCTGTTACTGAGATGCACAACCCCGGATCCCTGCAACTGGAAAGTTGCCCCTAGTCTGAAGAGCACCGCAGCACTACACAGCAACGGAAAGTTGCCCCTAGTCTGAAGAGCACTGCACCGAAGATCATAACCGAACCCTCGAATGCTGAATAGACAAAGATGGCCGAGACGATCGAATGGACAAAGTTGATCGGGGAAGTGTTATGGCTGAACTTCAGGATGAAGCTACCTACGTATCGCAAAGATGCGAATCAAGCCTTACGTAGTTCAGGCTTAGGTTCACTCGGGTATTTTCACTCTCCTTTTGCGCTCTAACTTTTGCCAAAGCCGCCCTTTGCGGGTTTTCAGCCCTGCGAGCTTAGTTTTTATATTTTTTAATTTTTTGTGCTCTAACTTTTGCCTAGGTCGCCCTTTCGGGTTTTCGGCCTAGCGAGCCTCTCAAGGGTAATATTTCTTCAACTTGTCCATGTTGATCGGTTGGGAGAACTCCAGGCCATCTAGGTCCATCAGAACCACAGCTCCACCTAACCAGATAGCTTTGATGATGTAGGGACCCGTCCAATTGGGTCTGAACTTGACCCTAGGGTCGTGGGTGGGAGCTCGGTTGTCCTTGAGCACCAAATCCCCTTCTTTTAGATTCCTGGACTTAACCTTATTGTTGAAAGCTCGGGAAATTCTGTGCTGATAGCTTTGAACGTGGTACAGTGCTTTCAGTCTTCTCTCGTCAAAGAGCATGAGTTCCTCAAACCTGCTCTGCTGCCAATCTGCTTCAGCTATTTGACACTCAGCCAATACTCGTATGGACGGAACCTCAATTTCGATTGGTAGAACGGCCTCCATTCCATAAACTAATGAATACGGAGTCGCTCCGGTAGAAGTTCTAATTGAAGTCATGTAGCCCCACAGAGCAAATGGCAACTTATCTGGCCAATCCTGGTAGGTTTCCACCATCTTCCGCAGTGTATGCTTGATGTTCTTGTTGGCGGCCTCAGCTGCTCCGTTGGTTTGTGGCCGGTATGTGGATGACTTATGAAAAGCCACGTTATATTTCTCCAACAAGTCAGTCACTTCCTTCTTAAAGTGGGATCCATTATCCGAAATAATCTCGTTTGGCACCCCGTAGCGACAGATGATGTTGTTTCTGTTGAACTTTGCGACGTGCGACGCCTTCAACACCACATATGATTGGGCCTCGACCCACTTCGTGAAATAATCTATCGCTACCAGGATAAACTCATGCCCGTTTGATCCCTTCGGGGTAACAGCTCCGATCACATCGATTCCCCAAACGGAAAATGGCCATGGGGACGTCATGTTGTACAGTTTTGACGGCGGGATGTTCATACGGTTTGCATGGATCTGGCATTTGTGGCATCGCCGAACAAAGCCGATACAATCCTCTTCCATGGTAGACCAGTAGTTGCCCTGTCTGAGGATCTTTCTGGCCAGCATTACTCCATTCATGTGTGCACCGCACTCTCCTCCATGGATGGCCTCCATCAGGCGCTTCGATTCTTCAGCTTCTACACAGAGCTTATGCATTCCCAGATGACCTCTCTTGTACAGCTTTCCCCCGCAGATGATGAACTGAACAGCCATTCTTCTGATTGCCCTTTTATCCTTGGCATTTGCCCCTGGTGGATACGCCACCTTTTCCAAGAAGTTCTAAATGTCGTAATACCAGGGGTTGTCGTCCTGAGCCTCATCTATGGCGGAAATTGACTCGTATGTTGGCGCAAACTTCTGGTCAATAATGACTGGACGCATCCGGACTCCGGACGGGATGTCTATCATGGAAGATAGAGTTGCTAGTGAATCTGCGGACCTGTTGTTCTCTCTTACTAGGTGGGTGAAATTTAGCTTCTCAAATCAAGGAATTAACAAATCCAAGGTTTGGTGGTAAATTATCATCCTTTCCTCTTTGACTTTCCAGTCTCCTTTTGCTTGGGATACAACAAGGTTCGAGTCCCCAATGACGTCCAACCGTCTTGCCCCTAGTTCTAGGGCTGCTTCTCGGCTAGCAATACATGCCTCATATTCTGCTTCATTGTTCGAGACTTTGAACCGGAGCTTGAATGCTACAGGAATATGGGAATCGTCTGGCGCTATCAACAACACTCCTATCCCATACCCGTATTGGTTCGGCGCTCCGTCAAAGTACATCGTCCAAGTTTCGTCTTCGATGTGCAGAATGGCTTCATCTGGGAATAGGTACTCAACCGCTTCATCCCCTTTAACCAGGTGGTCGGCAAGGAACTCCGCTACTGCTCTTCCTTTTACTGACTTGCGTGTTACATATTTCAGATCAAATTCAGAAAGCAACAACAGCCAACGAGTTAGCCTACCCGTAAGTGCCGGTTTCTTGAAAAGATATTTGATGGGATCCAAGCGTGAAACCAACATTACAGAGTGAGCTAACAGGTAGTGCCGCAGCATCCTGGTAGCCCATACCAAGGCCAAGCAAGCCTTCTCCAGCGGAGTATAGCGGGTCTCGTAATCCAGCATCTTCTTGCTCAGATAGTAGATGGCCCTTTCCACTTTGTCCTCTGACTCTTATGTGAGCATGCAGCCCATGGTAGTCTCAGTTACTAAAAGGTACAATATCAATGGTCTCCCTGGCTCTGGCGGTGACAACACAGGTGGGTTCTGTAAATATTCTTTGATTTGTTCAAAAGCTGCTTGACATCGGCCGTCCCATTGGAATTTCTTTCCTTTCTTCAGGAGACCAAAAAGTGGTTCACAAGTCAAGGTTTGTTTTGAAATAAACCGTCTTATGAATTGCACTTTACCTAGAAAGCCTCGCACCTCCTTTTCAGTCATCGGTGGTGGCATTTCCAAGATGGCCTTGATTTTGGAAGGGTCGACCTCGATGCCCCTTTGTGTAATCAGAAACCTTAGCATTTTCACTGCTGTAACACCGAATGTACACTTTTGGGGATTCAACCGCAGCCGAAACTCTCTGATCCTTTGAAAAAACTTTTGTAAGGCGGTGTGGTGGCCCTCTCTTTCTTTGGACTTGACAATCATGTCATCCACATATACCTCGACCTCTTTATGGATCATATCATGCAATATTGTGGTCGCTGTCCGTTGATAAGTAGCTCCAGCGTTCTTCAACCCAAATGGCATCACTCTGTAGCAATATGTACCCCACGGGGTAGTGAACGCAGTCTTCTCTCAGTCTTCGGGTGCCATTACTATCTGATTATAGCCTGAGAAGCCATCCACAAATGAAAGCAAGGCGTGTCCTGCCGTGAAATCTACCAATTCATCAATGTGTGGCAAGGGAAAGTCGTCGTTCGGACTGGCCCTGTTCAAATCTCTGAAGTCTACGCATACCCGAATTCTGCCATCCTTCTTCGGCACCGGAACAATGTTGGCCAACCAAGTCGGGTATTCGGATACCAGCAGGAAGCCTGCATCGATTTGCTTGGTGACCTCTTCCTTGATCTTAATGGCCCAATCAGGGCGGATCCTTCTGAGTTTCTGCTTGACAGGTCGGGCCTCGAGATCAAGAGGGATCCGGTGCTGTACAATCTCAGGATCGATTCCAGGCATGTCATCGTAGGACCACGCGAAAACATCTTTGAAATCTTTTAATAAAGCGACTAAGCACTCGCGTTCCTCCGAAGACAACGTGGACCCGATCTGGACCAGCCGCGGGTCCTCCTCAGTACCAACATTCACTGTAGTGATTTCATCCATTAAGGGTTTAACAAATCTTTCCTGCTCTTGATCAATTAACCGTTGCAAAACCGGAGGAATTTCTTCCTCGTCGTTTTCATCAAAATTTTGAAAATCCTGATTTAAGCAATAAATCAAAGGCACATAAAAATACTCAGAAACCACATTCACATCGTTCTCATTAAATACTTCCAAGCCGTCTGATTCTTCTGTTACAACAGACTCGAAAGAGAAAGAAAATGATGACCTAGACAGGACTGTGGCATCCGGGTTATCACCCCCAGGAATACCGGACTCAGACTTAGTCGAGCTGGAACCTGATTCCGACTCACAGGACTCGGTGGAATCAGATTCCGGCTCACTGCCTGACCCGGTGCTGCTGGACAAAAATCCTACTTCATATTGCTAGACGAGAGAGGGTGCGAAGGATGCATCCAAAATAGTTGCTAGTAGGCTCGCAGCCGCTTCGTTCCCGATCACACATATCTAGGAGTTGTCCCCCAAGCACTTCTGTCTGATCGGAGGATCTGAAAGCAGACATGCCAGTGCTACCCCCATTTCATTTTCAGCGTCCTCAGACTGCACTTCCTTACTTTGTTCAGCCTCAACCGATAGATCTGTTTGCCCTTCAGCGATGTCATTCTTAGGTAGCTGCAGGTCAAAGAAAATCTCAAAACCCGGCACGCGCTTCTTTTCCGCGTTCAGCCATGGTTCTGGGAAGCCACAAAACGGAAAGTCCTCCCCCTCCCGGACCAAGTGTCCGTTTAGGGTACCCTGAATGGGCCTATGCATCAACTCGAAAGGCTTCCCAGCCTTCTTTGTTGTGGCTCTTCCGGCCATTTCCTTTCCTTTCCTTATCCAGTCCTCTTTGGTGGGTAGATAACCCAATCCAAAGGTATGAGGGTTATGTGGCACTTCGGCCAATGCTGCGACACCCTTTCGGCCGCTCTTGCCCAATCCCATCCCGGGGATGTGTTGGAGCTTGCTCATGAGATAGACTGCCTGAGCACTGACATATACCCCTTCACTAGCAGCCATGATGTCCTGTGCAACCCGAGCCTCAGCCAAGGTAAAACCCGATATGAACACATCTTCCATACCGTGCTCACTTTCTAGAACAGGCGTAGATACTTCTGGCGGCGGATGAATCGATGAATTTCCGAAAACAATGGCTACTCCCTTCCCATAGGGGTATTTCACCACTTGATGTAGGGTGGAGGAGACTGCCTTTGCCTGATGCAGCCACGGCCGCCCTAAAAGCAGGTTGAAAGTTGCAGGAGCCTCCAAGACATGGAAATCTATCTCATGCTGTCCCAGCCCAACCTTTGTTTGAATCTTAACTGTTCCCATTACTTCCCGGCTTGTGTTGTCATACGCCCGAATCACCTGGGCCGTTGGCACAAAATCCGCGATTTTCAAATCGATCGCATAGGCTGTCCTTGCCGGGCAGACGTTGATGGCGGACCCCGTGTCGACAAGCACCACGGGTATCCATTTATCTCTGCACTCCACAGAGATGTAGAGTGGCTTGTTATGGTTCGCACCCTCAGGTAGCAGTTCTTTGTCAGAAAAGGTCAATGCCGGGGAACTTCCTCCCGAAAAGCTGTTCGGGCGTGGTGTCTATAGAAAGCTTGGCTTTGTCCATGGCTGAAAGGACAGCCTGTTTATGTACTCGAGAAGCCATAAGTAGCCCCCAGATGGAGATGTCTGCATGTATCTTCTTCAATTGTCTCAACACGGCCTCATCCTCGAGTTGCTTTTCTTTTTACTTTTCTGCCTCCTTATCTTTTCCAGACGCCTCTGGTTGATCTAGGTGTGGAGGCTTGAAGTACCGTCCACTCCTAGTCATGTGATCGATTTCGCCGATATACCAGGTATCATCTGGTTGGTTACCTCCCAAATCCTCATCTGTGTGGGCAAGACATAGGTCATCGTCTTCCCACCACATCCTATCTGCAGCTGACAGGCACCTGTCCGATTCTGGCATGACTGTTCCGATACTTGCAATACCTTCTATTCTTATGCTCGCGGCATTCTCCATTTCTGTACTTGCGGCGGTCTCAACCCCCACATGGGCTTTTGCCTTCCTGATTCTCTCAGAATCTTCGAATCTTTCCTGTTCTGACTGTGACAATGCAGTAGACTGTTCAATAATCCCTGTACTCAAAATGCTCCAATCCCGAGCGAAACTCTTGACACCGGCGCTCTCCGGCGATGTACTCTATTCTTCGACCCTCCCGGCTGTTACTAACATTCCTGCCCCTGCCGGGCCTTGTTCTGACTAAAACTCTCCTACCACATCTGGCTGATCGTCCAACCATCCCGTGGCCTCTGTTGATTCCTCATAATCGAACCAGTTGACGACTGAGTCTTCTGGATCTTGGTTACTGTAAAACTAGAACTTGGCAAGATCCTCTTCCACAGCTGTCAAATCATCCGTTCCCTATCCTGGACTGTCCCCTTAGATTGCACACAGCTCTCCTCCTGTTGGAAATTCCACATCTGGTCTATTCTGGCCCATTGGTGAAATGTAGTCACTCGGACTATAAACATTCCCAACATCACTCCCAGACTCCTCAGACTCTAGCTCGACAACCCCCTTCTCCTTTGGAGTCTTCTCTCTCCTGCTCTCGATGGTCACCACCACTGGCTTGGGTTGGGTTATGGAGACGTCCATCATGCACAAATCGGTGCAATCAGGAAGGAAAACCTCCGGCTTAGGCATGTACGAGGGTGTGATATAGATACTAGGATCGTAGGACACGACCCCAGCGTGGATGAAATTGATTCTTTTGGGTGGTGGAGCTTGGTTATGTGTGGGGAGAGGATTTGTAGTAACATTGGGTTTCTCAGGAGGTAAAATCACCCTGTTATCAATGAGATCTTGAATCTCATGACGCAATCGAAAGCACAGGTCGGTGTCGTGACTGTGCTGCTGGTGGAATGCACAATACTTGGCTGGGTTGTGGGCAGCGGGGAGTCTTTCCGGTAAGGGCCGCGGCTCTAGGGGCTTCAGATGCCCTTTTCTGATCAAAACCACCAAAGCTTTGGACAGGGGCATATAAAGCGGAGTGAAGGTTCTAGTATTTTTTGGAGGGTATTTGGCTGTTTGTGGGTTGCTTCCGGACGCACCAGAGAATGGTGTGGCTGCCATAGTTCTCGGGGAAGGGTTGGTGGTGACCATACTCACTTCGGAGGTCCTGGTAGTTGTAGCGCCACTCGGGCCTGCATTAGTATTACGATTGAAAGTTCTGCGGGGTTGCTCCCGGACATTATCAATCAAGCCATGTTTTAAGGCATCCTCGATCTGCACCCCCATTTCATGCAGATCAAAATAGATAGGAAAGAGGAGTACAATTATCTTTTGCATTAGCTTCGGCTGAAGATTGTGCACAATCATCCGAATCTGGTCTTTTTCCGTGGGTCTCAAGGTCATCATCGAAGCCTTGGCCCGCCATCTGGTTACGAATTCTGTGAAGCTCTCCTTGGGTTCTTGCCTAGTTGTCTCGAGATCCCGGGTCGTGATTTCGATTTGTGTATTATATGAGTACTGCAGGATGAAGGCCTCAGCCATCTCGTCCCAACTTCTCTTGACGCCATCCTCCAATTTGGCATACCATGCGGCCGCTACACCCGACAGGGTCCGGCCAAATAAAGACAGCTTCTGTAGTCTAGTGAGGCCCATTGGCCTTAGGACGTCTGAAAATAGTCGTAGGTGGACCATGGGATCCCCAGATCCGTCAAAACAATCAATTTGTGGCATCTTAAACCGATCTGGCAGCGTCATGGCTGCGTCAGTGTATCCGTCTCCAATGTCCGGAATGGACTTCACACCTTGAGATTTCTTGAACAGCTTTTCAAGCTTGCGCATTTTTAATGCCACGGGGTCCACCTCGGACTCGAAGGGAGAATCCGATTGATTGATAGGAGTGGGTGCCTTGGATAGTTGAGGCAGAATCGGGGGTGGAGCCGGCCCTGTTGGGATGTCTGTATCTTCTTTGACATTCTGAGCATTTGGCGTCTCTTCGGGTATCGGAACCCTTAGTGGGGGAGGGACTTGCTGTGAAGCTGAAGCTCCAGTTTGCTACTGCAATCTCACGATTAACTCTGCTTGCTCATTCATAACTGTGGCTTGTTGTTTGGCGAATTCTGCCTGTCGGACAGCATCCTGCTGCATCACTTTCATGCTTTCTTGGAGTTGGCGCACCATCTCTTCTAAACTAGCCATGCTGTTCTGTTTTGACTGAATTGTCGGTATATGTTCCCTTTCTGTGGGTGAAACAGGATTCTGATCCCTACTGTACACAGGTGCGGTAGATAAAGCCCTCTGTGCTGACTGTTGAGCTGATGCCCTCTACCTAGTTGTCCTCTGCCTGGTAATCGGGGGTAGAGAGTGGTACACTGGTTGTCCGTCTACCAGATCCTCAGATCGATGGAGCCGACGACCTCTAATCCAGAGTGCTTGGGGAATATCTACCAGGTTGGAAGCAATGATGCTAAACAACCTAGCAAAAAGATAAATAAAGCAGTAAATAAACTAACAACTGGACAGCATAACGGCATAAAATAAACACACACAACGCACAGTTGGGTATCCATAATACACAGTTGGTAAGCCGAACACACTGTTCCTCGATACTGATCACTGTTCCCCAAAATCACTGTTCCCAAAACTGAACCTGATACCCGTAGATAACTGATTCTCATAAACTGATATTGATGTCCTCAGGTCGAATACTCAATCTTGCAAACTGATATGCACGTTCCTGTAGAGCAACACTCTAAAAGCACATAGCAAGTAAAGAGAGCCAAAACACCCCTATGTTGGGGTAGGGTTTCCCTGTCCTATTTTGTCAGGAGCTAGGGTTTCACTATGCACGCAGCAGTTTTCAAACAACCTAACATCGGGTAAGCAGCCTGTCCTACCTTGGAATGGTCACTATGGATCCGAATATGCACTAGGTCGAATGGTCGAAAAGGGTGCCCCAGTAAAATCGGGGTTTGTGTTCCCATACTGTCAGAGCCCATAACCGGTGAACCTTATGCTCATGCCTTGACAAGACAAGCCTCCGGCAAACTGTTCAGGAATGGCAGATGGCAAACACTGTGTTCCTAGGCGCACCAATACAAATACAATGCAAAGAGACACATCAATGAAATCAAAATAGGATATCACGAGTTCGAGTCAAGCTCTCTAAATCCCCAGCAGAGTCGCCAGAAGCTGTAGCACGTCCCCGAACGCCCAGGAGGGTGAGTCCTGTCTTGTTCATTTGTGGGGTCACTACAGCTCGGACTCTCCAATTGTCACGGTTCTTAATCTGAACCAACGAGCCCAAATTTGGCAAATCGTTTTGAGAAACAGATTTTTGAAAAGAAGTGCCAACCATGGACTGCTTTGCCAGATACAGTGTCGCCACCTTAATATTTTTTACGGGGGAATTTAGGAAACCCTGACTCGGTGCCAAAGGCCACATGTCCGTCATCACCGGAGTTGTCTCGGCTCGGGAGCTAGGGTACGATTGGGGAACGTCAGCTATGAGCACCCCCTTTCGCTCGGTCCGAAGACCGGCCTCTACTAACCATGATATCCGATTTTGAAAACGTTATGTGTTCTTATTCCGGTTATTAGCCTAGAATTACTATGTTATGTGCACAGCAAATAAGTATAGACTAGATTGCCTAATTCGGAAACAAGCATCGCATATCCGTTTGTTTTGAAAAGCGCTTTGGAATTTGCTACTTGCAAGTAGGCTAAAACACGGATTTCAACGAGTTTTTCCAACTCAAACAATCCAACCTTCACCCACAGGCATTCAAACAGTTTATCACATATAAGCACTTAGCCACATGGTAAGCATACTATCATGGCAACATTCACACGCATGCAATATGCTAAAGCGAAAATACTTACATCGTACTCCGTGCCAAAACAATAAACTGGTTAGCAAACATGCATGTCCTAGTTCATGTTAAAATGACTAATGCAACGCAAGCAAATGTGATTAGGATAGGCTCGGCTAATCTGCGATGACATGTGAAATGCTACAATTAACACGTATTCAATTTGGAAATTGAAATACAGATGCAGTTAGAATGATGCGCCGAGCCCGGTGTATGCAAAGCAAATGTATGAATGCACGCATGCATTGCATGAGGTATGCTAAATTTAAAGATGCCCTAGTCTACTATCAAAAGCGGGTAAATAAAAGGGAAGAAAGACGTGGGTTTGGAAGACATATACCCACTCACGCACACTTATTACACAATTGCCCTCACTCGGAGGGTACAAATAAATATTACAGTCCGAATAACAAATACATTAATTATTACAGAATTTCTAATTAATTAATAGAAAGAATGCAAAAAAAAAGGGAGAAAGGTGGCCACAGCCTCCGCCTCGGGATGCGCGAATGATGCATGCTCGAAACCCGGCTCGCCTGGAATGCCCGCACCATACCATTGCTGCCTCTGTTTTTACTGCCTTGCTCCTCTGAAAAATGCCAAAATTCAGGGACAGGTTCCTTGCACACTGCAGAATACCACCGGTTGGAGGAAGTTCCCACCGGCAATGTATAAATTCCATCTGCTGATGATGGAGTTATCGGCCATTCACCCATGGCTGATCGGCACTAAATTCTGCCGGTCGGCAGCAACTTCCTGCAGAAGACAGTTTTGACAGCAACAGAGGACAGACAGTGTGTGGCATGGGATTTCAGGCACATGTGAGCATGGTCATGTTTCCCATCATGCTTTGAACTCAGGGAAGCATGGCCCTCGATCCTCGAGCCATCAATGGTGCATGATGGCCCAAGAGATCAAGCTTGCCACTTGATATAATAATGCATGCAATCACACAAATGAGGACCGAGACCCTATCATACCGAAGTCAAGGGCCCCGGTGACCGAGAGTCAAGGCACATTACATCACTTATAGTATGAATGCTCCTTGACCCTCACACTTGGTTTGACACCCCAAACCAAGTAATGCAATGCATGTTATGGGAACAATGACTCAACGGTACAACATGAGATTGGAAATGCAAGGCATGCCAAATGCCATGCAACTAATATGGCAAGTATGCAATGCTAGGCATGCAAGATGCAAATGCAATGCAAACATGGACAATTTAAGCAATAGGATCAACATATTACAACACTTAATGAAGCAATTATGCAATGGACATGAGACAAGCATGCAAAGCGGCCTTAAACCATAGAAGGGCAGACCTTGATCCACCCCAAAACAGTGGCCAAAAGTGCCCGAAAAGATGGACAAATACTCATGCCAACAAGCAAGCCAATGGTCCTAAGTTTAAGGCACAAAAAGGGGCACTTCACTCCCACCAACAAGACCACTCATGGCATGAAATGGACAAGCCAAAACAGAAACTTAACATGCAAAAATAGACCCCAAAACCTACTAACATGGCAGCTAAAGTGGCTCCAATGAGATGCATGCACCAAAGCTCATATCTAGGCATAAAAGGGGATACCCTCAAAGCATGAAAGAGGTCACTTATGTACACATACAAACATGATTTATGGGCTGAAAAACAATCCTAAATGATGCCAAATCATGCGGATGGTCTAAGCTATGCATGCTAGAGGCCAAAATGTTCAAAGCTTACAAGCCAAAACACAAAGAGGTGACACCAAACAAGGCAAGCATGACTGAAATAAATGGCCAACAGACCTTAAACATGGTAAAATAATGCCAACACCTTCATGGAACTAAGCCAACACATGCAAGAATCATGGCCTAAACACAAGGTGCATTTCTAGGCCAAATAGAGGAATGTAAAGCAAGTATGTTGAGCATGCAAAAGGGCACAAATCCGACCAAAAACAGAGATTACATGTGACCTAAAAGCACCCAAAAACCTCTGAAAAAGGGCCAAAATCAATCAAGCATGCATGTTACCCTTTAAGCCAAAATGCAAGGAAACAAGACAATGAAGGGAGAGGGGTGTCCCTCCCCTATGCAAGACTTCAAACCACCTTCCTCACCACTGAAAATCCACTGGTTTTTAGTGGTGAAGAGACCAAAACACTTAAGCAAACAAGGCCTTACCAAGGAGGCAACAAAAAGGCCAAATAAGGCCTAAGAGGGTGAGTTTGAACTCAAATCACAAAAGACCCTTAATGAATGTTCTTAAGCATGAAAATATAAGCCTTTTTTATGTTATGCACAAAAACTAAATCAGCAAGCAAGATAGGTAAAAGACTAGTGCAAGTTTGGGAAAACTAAAGCAAAGTGCTCACCCTTGAAGCACACCTCAAGAATAGCCAATGCAGCCCTCTTCTTTTGATCAAAAACAGTCCAAAAACTTAAGAATCAACCCTCAAAAGTCCTCAATCTCGGAGCAAGGTGTAATAGTGTGTGTATTAGTGCAAAAGTAAGGTAAAATCACACTTTTAGGCCAAGAAACACACACAAGGGAGGAGAGAGAGGGAAATATAGAGAGAGGGTGTATCTATATGTATAAGCTCTGGTTTTTGCCTTCAAAATTTCTAACCTAGAACAAGGAGAAGACCTCTCCTCTTATAGAAGTCCCTCTTGCAAAGCTTACACAACAAGCTTGCTTAGAGGGAAATCCCTCCATACACGTGTATGGAGGGAAGCAGAGTTGGTGCCAGCTATCACAGCTGGCACAAAATATCTACATAAAGTAGATGAACAGTGGTCGGCTACTCAAAATTGCCATTTTGACAAAAATGAGTGCCGACCGGCAACAAATAGTGCCGGCCGGCAATATATATTGTCGGCGGCGACAAAAACCAGATGGTGGTGTGTGGGGATGCCTCACAAGGCATTCCCTGCCCCTCCAAGGCAAAATACAAGTGTTTGGTGCAAAACCAGACACTAAACGGTCGAGTTTGGAGATCCTGAGGCAAGGCGCGTAGCCAAGACCTCCGGGAACTCCCAACGAACACAAACAAGGGTAATCACCAAGTGTTCCAATGGTGACGTCCAAGTCTTGAGGACGGTGAAAAATGGGGTGTCTACACTTACCATCCTCTGAAAGGTTGCCCCTGCATTTTTGAGACTGAACGACATGACCTTGTAGCAGTACAAGCCTCTTGGAGTGGTGAACGAAGTGATCTCTCAGTTTGGTTTGTACATGGGGATCTGGTGGTAGTCGCGATATGCATCTAGGAAGCTAAACCTTTGATGGCCAGCGGTTAGATCCACCAACTGGTCTATTCTCCGGGGGGGGGGGGCAGTTGTCCTTTGGGCATGCACGTTTGACTGTGTTATAATCGACCCACACCTCCCATTTACCATTCTTTTTTGGCACTACCACTGTGTTAGAGATCCATCTGGGGTACTGCACTTCTTCTATCACCCCAGCTTCCAACAAGTTCTTGCCCTCCTCCGCCACTGTCTCGGCATGGTGCAAGGCTGAGCGCCGCGTTCCCTGGATGACCGGTCGTGCATTTGGAAAGACATTCAACTGGTGGCAAATGAAGCTACGCTCAACACCAGGCATATCGTAAGGTGTCCATGCAAAGGCCTCAATGTTTGAAACCAAAAATTTAACATAATCGAGCCGCTCAGCGTTGGAGAAAGATGATCGCAAAAGAAACAACTTATTTGGATCATTTTCATCAACGCGCACTTCCACCAAATTTTCAGCCAATTTCTCTTTGACTTTTCTTCCCACGACTTCCAGGACTTCCTTTCCTTCAGGTCCTTCCATCATTTGAACAAAGCCTTTGGCAGCCCGGCTGCCATTTACTGCGACAAAGCACTGTTTTGCTATTACTTGGTCCCCCCCAAACCTCTTCTACTTGTCCGGCTAGCGCTAGAAAGTGCAAGACTTGGTGATAAGTCGACGCTACTACCTGCATCACGTACAACCAGACCCTTCCTAGGATTAAGTTGTAGGTTAATGGGACCTTAAGAACCTAAAATTCCACTTGTTTCGTGACTGACCCAGCTTTGATCGGCAATATAATCTTTTCGATTGGCCATTCGGGTTGAGAGTTGAAGCCTACCAAAGGGGACGTTGTTGGAGCCAAGTTTTTGTCCTCCAACTCCATCTGTTTGAACATGTGGTAATACATGATCTGGACTAAGCTCCCCTAGTCAATTAGAATTCTTTTGATATCGATGTCCTTGAGGCGAAGCGTCACCACTAAGGCATCATTATGTTGCCTTTGAATTCTCTCAAAGTCCTTGTTTGAAAAAGTTAAGACTTCTTTTACCATGGTCATTCCTTTCTTCACAGCGGGTTGAACAGAGAGCACTTCCCTGTTGTGCTCGGCCTTCTTGATCATTTCCCTCAGCTCACAAACCCTCGCTGGTTCGATGATGCCGTGAATGACATTGATTATGACTTGGGGTGCTGTATCCAGGACAACAAGGCCATTTGGCTCGGCCTATCCTTGTGGAGCGGCTCTCTGTAGACACCTCATTTCTGACCGTCCTCAAGACTTGGATGTCACCATTTGAACACTCGGTGATCACCCTTGTTTGTGTTCGTCTTGAGTTCCCGGAGGTCTCGGCTACGCGCCTTGCCTCAGGATCTCTCGACTCGACTGTTTTGTGTTTGGTTTTGTACCAAACACTTGTGTTTTTGCTTTAGAGGGCAGGGAATGGCTTGTTCGCCATCCCCACACTCCACCGGCCATGGCTTGAGGCCACCGGCTATGTTTTGTTGCCATCGGCCAAATGTTTGGCCGACCGGGACTCTAGATGGTTGACTGGCCATCTATTTTGGTCAAATTTCATTTTTGGCTGGCCGACCACTGTTCATCTGCTTTTGCAGAAATTTTTATGCCAACTGTGCTAGCTGGCATACACTTTGCTTGTATGGAGGGATCTCCCTCTTGACTAGATTGTTTGGAAAGCTTTACAAGGGGGATTGTTTAGAAGAGGGAGCCTCTTCTCCCTCTATTAGGGTTACAAAATTTTTCAGAGCTTTGAGTTTTAGGGTTTGGGTTTGTTCATACTCTATCTCTATATCTCTCCCTCTCTTGAGTGTTTTGTGTGTGTTTGGTCTTAGTTTTGCACACAAACACCTACCATTACACCATACCATAGTTGCTGAGGCATAAGGGGCTTGTTCTTGGAGGTTTTGGACTAGTTTGAGCCTAAGGATGCTGCTGGTCTTCCATTTTTGAAGAGGGTCTACAAGGGTAACAATCTTACCCCTTTTTCCCTTTTTTTTCATAGCTTTTTCATTTATCTTGCAACTGTTTTTAGACATTGTGTATAACCTATAAAAGTGTTGCTTTTGCCTGCTCCAAATAGTTGTTTCAGAGTGTTTTGAGCTTTGGGGTTGTTTGACCCCTCTTAGGGCTTGTTTTGCCCCATTTTGTGCCATTTTGGTTGAGCTCCGGGACCACCTTGTTTTGGCCTCCTCACCACTGAAATCTTGAGGGATTTCAGTGGTGAGGATGGTGCCTTGAGGTCCTACAAAGGAGAGGGCCACCCCCTCTCCTTGTTGTCCTTGAAAAGGGCCGTTTTAGCCTCTTGAGTGAGCATCTTATTTAAGTTCATGTTGGCCACATCTTAGCTACTATTTAGTGTTATTTTGCCATGCTATAGCATTGTTTTATGTTGGTTTAGGCACACCATGCTTGTTTAGCATACATGTCTTGTAATGCCATCATTTTCCTTAACATGTACTTAGCATGTAGATTACCATGCTTGCTTGTTTTGGCCAAGCTTTGTGAAGCTTTTAGGCTCGTTTTGCCATGCTTAGGTCTGATATAGGTTGTCTTAGCCATGCTTGCCATGCTTTGTTTAGCCTCTTTGCATTCTTGGCATGTAAGCCTCAAGTGTATGAACCGTGAGCATGCATTACTTGCATTATTCCAGTGGTTTGGAACCATTTAACATGTCATTTCAGTCTTCATGACATGCTTGCATGCTTGCATTTGATGCCCCTTTAATGTGTTAAAAGGTTGTTGTCTTATGCCCCTTGTTTAGGCCCTTGTGCATGCTTGCATGTTTAAGCCATTTAGATGCCATCCAGATGTGTTATTGGCTTTGTCTGAATATGCTAAAACTCTTATTTTGGTTTCTTAATTCATGCCATGTTCGATTTTGCTAAGTGTAGTTCAATACACCTTTGGCTTGCCTTGAATTTTGGCTTTGCTTGCATGCCTTGTTTGTCTTGTCTAGTTGGTTTGGAACCTTTCATGACTTGATTTTCAGAGCTTATAATGCATGCCATTTGTCCATGTTTTCATCCTCTTAAGTGTGCTTCAGAGTTGCTCTTGAATGCCTAAGTGTTGGTCCTTGTGTGTATGCAAGCTTGCATGTTATTTGGTCCTCATTCACTTAGCAATTGGCCACTATTTTGGGCTTAGTATAGAGCTGCCCAAATTTGTTTAAGTCCATTATTCGCATGTTGTTGCATGCTCACCTTGTGTGTTGTTGCATACTTGTGTGTTGTTACATGTTTAGGTTGTTTAACATGTTTGCTCCATGTGTTGTTGCATGCTTGAACATCCACATTGCATCTTGCACACTTGTTGGTTTACATTGCCTTATGCCTTGCATGCTTGCTTGCATAGGTTGTATGCCTAGTATGCATTGTGCATTGCATGCCCATGTTGCATACTTAGTTAACATGCCTAGGTTGCATTGCATTGGCATGCATGCTTTGCCTCTTGAATTGAGTATGATAGAGGTTGAGCCTCACTTGTTTGTTTGATGCGCATCTCATTTGAAATCAAAGTGCATACTTGGTTTCTTGGGCCATCACGCATTGAAATACACGATTGGTGGTCCAAGAATCGAGAACCATGTCCCTTTAAGTCATAAACATGATAAGGGATGTGTTGGTGCACACATTTTCTTGAAATGCATTGCCATGCCTTGTTTTACCCTCTTTTGCTGTCAAAACAGGTTCTGCAGAAAGTTTTGGCCGGTCGGCTACATACAGTGCCAACCGACCAACAATTTTTGGCCGATATCTCCACAGGTGGTCGATGACCATTCCCCATGGCCGGTGACCATTCCTCATGGCCGGTGGTGTTCCACAGCACTCAAAGAAGCAACCTTGGAGTTTGTGCAATTTTCAGAGGTGCCAAACCGTAAAAATAGCGGCAACTCGTGCATGGCAGTGGACTTCCGAACGGAACCGAGCATGCATTACATTGGGCCCTCTTCCCGAGGCTGTTTACTATTTTATTAGATTAGTTAATTTGCTTAACTAGTTTAATTTGTCTGTAATAATTAATTAGCTTGTAGGTTAATTAATTGTATTATTCTTTTGGTCCCTCCGAGCGAGGGCGAATTTGTAGTAAGTGTGGGTGAGTGTGTGTATGTCTTCCAACCCCCACTTATTTCTCCCTTTTACTTACCTACTTTCAATGGTTCGTATTAGGGCATATTTAAATTAGCATACCTTATGCTATGCATGCATGCATCCATACATTTGTCCTGCATGCACCGGGCTCGGCGCATCATACTAACTGTATTGTATTTCAATTCCAAGTTGAATACGTGTTAGTTATAGCATCATCATATGCCATCTTAGAATAGCCGGGCCTATTGTAGTTGCATCTTGGATGTGTTGCGTTAGCCATCTTAACATGAACTAGGGTCATGCATATGATTATTAACTAGTTTCTATTTTGGCTTGGAGTACTCGGTAAGCATTTATGTTTTAGCATCCTTGCATGAGTGTAAGTGTTGCCATGATAGCATGCTTACCATGTGGCTATATGCTTATGTGATATAACTGCATGAATGCCTGTGGGTGAAGGTTGGATTGTTCGAATTGGGATAATTCATTGAAATCTGTATTTTAGTCTACTCGTGAGTAGCAAAATTCAAACCATCTTCCAAACAAACGGAAATGCGATGCTTTGTTCCGACTTAGGCAATTTAGTCTGTACTTGTTTTGCTATGCGCATCACGTATTAAATCTAGGCTAATAACCGGAATAAGAACGCATAATGTTTTCAAAACTAGATATCATGGCTAGTAGAGGCCGATCTTCGGATCGGGCGAGAGAGGGTGCTCATAGCTGACCTTCCCCAATCGTACCCAAGTTCCTGAGCCGAGGCAACTTTGGTGATGACGGACACGTGGCCTTAGGCAAACGAGTCAGGGTTTCCTAAATTCTCCCAAAATAAAATATTTAGGTGCCGACTCTGTATCTGGAAAACAGTCCATGTTTGGCACTTCTTTACAAAAATCAGTTTTCCAAAACGATTTGCCGGATTTGGACTCTTTGGTTCAGATTTAGAACCATGACAATTTGAGTCCGAACTGTAGTGAGCCCAAAATGCACAGAACGGAATTCATCCTTCCGGGGCGTTTGGGGACGTCTACAGTTTCTGGCGATTCTGCTAGGGAGTTTAGAGAACTTGACTCGAACTCATGATATCTTGTTTTGACTACATTTATATGTTTCTTTGCATTGTATGTGCATTGGTGCGCCTAGGACACCGTGTTGGCCATCTGTTACTCCTGAGCAGTTTGTGCGGAGGCTCACTTTGAGAAGCGTGCCATAAGGCTGACCGGTTGCGGGCTCTGCCACGATGGGAACACAAACCCCGGTTTTACCGAGGCACCCTTTTTGACCATTCGACCTAGTGCATATTCGGAATCCATAGTGACCATTCCAAGCTAGGACAGGTTGCTTACACGATAGATTGTTTGAAACCGCTACGTGCGTAGTGAAACCCTAGCTCCTAACAAAATAGGACAGGGAAACCCTACCCCAACATAGGGGTGTTTTAGCTCTCACTTATCTGCTATCTGCTATTAGAGTGTGTCTCTACAGGGAATGCATGTATCAATTTGCAAGTCTGGGTATCAGGCCTGTGGGCATCAGTATCTGGAAGAATCAGTTTGACCTCAGGGTATCGGTTTCCAGGTAGAATTTTGGGCAGAATTCAGTAGAGAACACAGTCGTTCAGCTATGTGTATACCTGTTCTGGTGAAATCAAGCTGAGATACTGTCTGTTTTCTCTTTTGCAAGGTAGTCGTGGAACTATAGCTTCAGAGGGCTCCAATATCCCCTGGGTATATTAGATCCGTGTTGATAGACTTTGTTAG
Source organism: Camellia sinensis (assembly GCF_055761805.1). Taxonomy (NCBI): domain Eukaryota; kingdom Viridiplantae; phylum Streptophyta; class Magnoliopsida; order Ericales; family Theaceae; genus Camellia; species Camellia sinensis. Next base: position 20,719,696 of record NC_138969.1, on the reverse strand, counting down.
GTCGGAGATTCAGTTCAAAGGCAAATCAGTGTTCCTTTGCCAGAGGCAGGGTAAAAGGGCCAGTCAAGCACAGATCACCAGTTCAGCAGTTACTAGATCAGTGGCCCTTATCCACCCAACCAATGAACAGTCACGCTGAGGCCTCAGTTTTTATCACAAGAGGTAGATATACCAGTCAGTCAGCCAGAATAGCAGAACATGGCAGGAATGGAGGAAATGATGCGTCAACTCTAAGAGAGCATGAAAACCATGCAGCAGGACGCTGCTCGTCAAGCGGAATTTGCCAAACAGCAGGCTGCGATCATGGCACAGCAGGCTGAGCTAATCACTAGGTTGCAACAGCAAAACGGAGCATCTGCTTCGCATCAAGCTCCTCCACCACCAGGAGTTCCAGCACCCGAGGAGGCACCAAATGTCCAGGGAGATACAGACATTCCGACAGGGCCAGCTCCGCCCACATTCTTACCCCAGCTGTCCAAAGCACCAATCAACCTACCGGACTCTCCCTTTGAGTTCGAGATAGACCATACAGCGTTGAAGCTGAGCAAGCTTGAAAAGATGTTCAAGAAATCTCAGGGAGTAAAGTCCATCCCGGACATCGAGGATGGGTATACCGATGTAGCTGTGACGTTACCGGACAGATTCAAAATGCCGCGTATCGATCGCTTTGACGGCTCTGGAGACCCAAGGGTGCACCTCCACCTGTTTTCTGATATATTGAGGCCAATGGGTTTGACCACACTTAGAAGTTGTCTCTTTTTGGCCGAACCATGTTTGGGATAGTCGCAATCTGGTACGCGACATTGGAGGACTCTGTGAAACGGAACTGGAAAGAGCTGGCTGAGGCCTTTATTGCTCAATACTCCTACAACACACAGATCGATGTCATAAATCGTGATCTCGAAGTCACCCGCCAAGAACCAAAAGAGGGTTTCTCAAGGTTCATGACGAGATGGAGAGCCAAGGCTTCAATGATGACCATTAGGCCAACTGACAAACATTAGATTCGGATGGTTGTGTGCAACCTCCAACGCAAGCTCATGCAGAAGATGATCGTTCTGCCCTTCCCCACCTTTTCAGATTTGCATGAGATAGGAGTACAGATTGAGGATGCTTTGAAACAGGGCCTGATTGACAATGACAAAGAACAGCCCAGGAAGGCGTTTTCCCGCAGTTCGAATGTGACCACCAGTGGTGATGCAGCTGCAAGATCTTCTAAAGTTGGAATGGTCACCACCAAAACAGCCCCCCCTTTGTTGGTACATCCAATCCAAACCCCCGAACCTCAGACTATCTACCCCGGGGCAAGAGGATTTTGACCCCACTTTATATGCCTTTGTCTAAAGCTCTGGGGGTCGTACTCAGGAAAGGACATCTAAAACCGTTAGAACAACGGCCTCTACCCGATCCTCTCCCTCCACAGCATGACCCGACTAAGTACTTTGCTTTTCAATAACAAACCGGTCATGATACCGACAGTTGCGTCCGTCTCCGCCACGAGATACAAAATTTGATTGACAACAAGGTCATCCCCGCACCAGGTCCTGCAAAGTCTATCGACACTTGATCAGTGAACTTGTTGGGGATAATGTGATGTGATTAGGGCATGAACCACCTGCGGGCGGCGCTCAGTTTACTCCAGATGTGGCGTATGACACGCACTGTTTTGAATATTTGTGAATGTTGGTTTTTGTACTTTTTGACTTGGGTATTGAGTCAGTTTTGTTATGTCGTTTAGAGTCTGTCTCGCTGTATAGAGTCAGTCTTTTCATACTGAATCAGTTGGGTCTGTCTGGTTGTATCGAGTCAGTGCTGTTTTGTCAGAGTCGAGTGATTCCGGGGATGTTACCTCAGATGTCACTGTTTTGTTTTGTGTTTGTCTCTTTGCTTTCTTTTTGAGTCTGTTTCTGCCGTGGAGCCAGTTGCAACTGGGAAATCTGAATGAAACAGTTGTGGCTGTCATGTTTCGTACTTATTGCTGCTTTGAGCCAGTTGTGCCAATAGATCTGAATGAAAAAACAGTAATTCTCACACTCTTGTGTTTGCTTCTATCGTGTGCCAGTTGTGCCAGAAATTCTAAATGAGATGGCAGCATTTGACTAGAAGCTGTGTCTTTTCTGTGCCTTGAATTCATTGCATCGACCTAAGTTTTCCAAAACTTTTTTCGAAACATTGTGATAAAAACGAAGAGGAAGGAATTCCTCGGGTTTTGCAAAATTTGATCAATTGAGAGAAAGAGAGGCATGCTAAGCCCTTAATGATCGAGATCATGCTTGTTAATGTGAGTACTGAGAAGGATCCTGACTTGATCTAGATTGGTTCCGCACTGTCTTCAGCGTGAGCGATTTGTCATTTTCTTAAAAGATTTCAAAAAAAAAATTATTTTGCGCGATCCTGCGAAGACTTGTGTGGAATCGTTCTTGAGATTGTGCAGCCTGGGATCGCTCTCAGCCTCAAGACTCGACCCCTCATTGTTAAACCTTGGACTTAAATTCAAAATGTTTAATGGTCAACTACAACGTGACGCCTGTGTGGCCATATTCAAAGCAGCCCTCGAACAAGAGGCAAGAAAGTCAGATCAAGAAGACCAGATGTCATCAAAAGAAGCTTGCAAAGCTAGATCAGAAGCACCCCTAGAACTAGGGGCAATGAATTTCAAATGTGCTTGAAGAGCCGAAGATGGATCATTCCACAAATCAAAGAAGGTCGGCAAGAATGCCAAATCCCAGATGGAGGAAAAAAGAAAGTATTGCTGAAGAAAAACTGAGTCTCGATCCACAACACTGGGGGCAGATTCAGCCCCCCATTGGATGGACTCCAGTATCGTCAGCGAACAGCAGCCATTCTCCTGGATTCAGATGACTTTGGGATCTGAAAACCATTTGACATGGACAAAGCTACATTTTACCCTTGAGAGGCTCACTGGGCCAAAAACCTAGAAGGGTGACCCAAGCAAAAGTTAGAGCAAGAAAAAAAAAAGAGAAAAAGAGGAAAAAATGCAAAGAATGAAGAAAAGATGAAAAAAGAAAAGGAGAAAAGAAAAGAAAAGATGAAAAAAATGAAAAGAATTGAAAAGAAAAGAAAAACAGAGCTCGCAAGGTTGAAAACCCGGAAGGGCGGCCTTGGCAAAAGTCAGAGCGCAAAAGGAGAGGTTAAATACCTGAGTGTACCTTAACCCCGAACTACGTAAGGCTTGATTGCCATTTTTGGGATACGTAGGCAACTTCGTTCTAAAGTCCAGCCACAAACACTTCCAAATCAATTGTATCCTTGTAATAGTTTTGGTCATCTTTGCCTTCTCTGTATCCGAGAGCTTGGTTGTGACCTTCACTGTGAAGACTGATTACAACGCGCTGTGGTACTATCCAAACAAGGGGCAACTTTCCGTTGCCAATGCGCTGCGGTGCTATTCAAATAAGGGGCAACTTTCCGTTGCCATGCAACTCTCCTCAAACAAGGGGCAATTTTCCTTGGGATATGAGGTTGTGCATCTCAAGAGTAAGTTCCGTGCTCGTTGAGCAGTGGCTGTTTGCAAAAACAAATTTTGAGAATTCTTACTGAGGTTGACTGATCTCTAAAAATTATTCCATCTTTTCCAAAACTGGACCATTTCTTGGACCCAAAAAAGGGAAAATTTTTAGTGCTCATAACCTAACTTGCATGATTTTCAAATCAAAAATCGAACAAGTATGTTAATCTAACTCTCATATTGGTCAGAATTGTTTTAGTAGAAAGCAAAAACAAAAAAATGGTCAAAATGATGAAATAGGGGCATAGTTGAGTCAGGTGTTCTGTCTTTCTCCCGTTACTCTACTTGCCGAAAGGGCGCCGTATTCGCCAGAAAAGGGCACCACTGAAGCTGACCACAAAAGGGCTGAAAACTCTCTCAATCCTCCAAGCAATGAGGTATCAAGCCAAGTGCGAAGCACGAACCGGAATAGGACAACATATTCCACTCCCTTATCTGGACAGATCTAATCACGTCCAAACTCCCCAGCAGAGCATCGTCAACCGATGTCAGCTGCAGATTTGCTACACACCCAATTGTAGCGCAGCCCCTCTGTGGAAGAAACTCACTGTTGTGAACAAGAAGAAGAATCTAGTGGAATGCTAGGGGCAAGAGCCCACAGCTTTCTGTTTATCCATCAACCACCCAGGAGAGGGACAAAAAATGAGAGATTGAAGAATAGAGAGATATGCGCTGAGAGAAAAAGCGAGAAAAGGGTTTTGAGAGAAAAAAAAAGAGCTGAGTGTCAGAGTGATGTGAGAATCACAAATGAGAGAGGGTGGGAAACAATACCCGCTGAAACTGGCTCCCCATGTTCTAAGAGGTCTCTCATCTTTGTAACGCGTCTGTGTGTCGTGTCTTTTGTTTTGTCTCAATTCTTTCTTTGAGTCGTTTCGAGTGCTACTCGATGTGTTTAGGTTGTTTACCTTTGTTTTTCCTTTGTCGAGTCATTTTGGCTGTGGCCAGTCGTCGGCTCAATACCCCGTTAAGAACTCATTTCTCAATTCCAAAAAAATCATCTTGTGCTCAGAGTGCTGTGTCATTCTCCACATTTGTGCAAAACTGGATTTGTTCTTTCATAAAACCACAGGGTTCAACCCAGGTCATGTGAGAACAGTAAAACCAGGACCTATCTGAGGCTATATTGGTTTCGGACTGCAAAGCAAAAGGAAAGAGGGAAAATTTGGAGCATCTGAGATTGTTTCAACTTCTGCAAATTCCAAGACTGCATTCCAGGTGCACCTTCTTAGGCCTCGCCGTTTCTCTGGAGTATGAGTGTATCTCGACCCCAAGTGTAAGACTGTTTCAAAGCCAGAATGGCAATTAAAGCAACTGCAGATGTTATCTCTCGCCAATACAAACAGGGTGTGCCCTTTTTGAGCTGGGCGTGTTGCCAAGTCCTCCGAGAGGTAAATCGGAGGTTACGTTTGAATTGGTCTCATTAAGGTGTGTCTTTCCTTATTCAGTAGTTTACTTCAAACATGCTGTTGATGTTACACTGAAAATGCTTTGCTATGCACCGTTCTCTTTGCATTGTTATGCACACTCTGCCTGCATTGTTATGCACCGTCCAACTTGCATTATCATGCACCTCTTTGACTTGCGTTATCACGCACGTTCTACTTGCATTGTTATGCACAATTCAATCGCATTGTTATGCACACTCTTAGTTCCGAGACACTGGGATACGTCCCAACGTTTTTCTCTGTTCTTGAAACACCGGGATACGTCCTTATGTTTCTTCTTCCTTCCTAGACACGGGGATACGTCCCTACGTTTCTCTCTTCTTTTTGAAACATCGGGATACGTCCCTACATTTCTCCTTCCTTTCGAAACATCGAGATACATCCCTACGTTTCTCTCTTCTTTCCGAAACACCGGGATACACCCCTACGTTTCTCTCTTCTTTCCGAAACACCGAGATACGTCCCTACGTTTCTCTCTTCTTTTCGAAACACCGGGATACGTCCCTATGTTTCTCTCTCTTCCCTGAGCACTGGGATACGTCTCTATGTTTCTCCCTCTTTGGTTAAGAGCATTTGGAATACGTTCCAGTGCTTGAACCACTCTAAAACAACGGGATACGTCCCTATGTTTCTCCCTCTTTGGTTAAGAGCATTTGGAATACGTTCCAATGCTTGAACCACTCTGAAACACCGGGATATGTCCTTATGTTTCTCCCTGCCCCCTTTCCTCACACGATTTCAGCGTGTTTAGACTTCACCTTAGATTGCATTGTCTTGCACTCGCATACCTTACTTGCATTGTTTTGCATTTTAAGTCGCCTCGGTCTGGCGAGACCTTAAACCCGCTCGGTCCGGCGAGACCTTAAATACGCCCAGTCTGGCGAGACCTTAAATACGCTCGGTCTAGGAGACCTTAAATCCTTCGAAGGTGCGAAACCTTTGGCGTCTGCATTGTCATGCATGATCCTCATCACGCATTGCTATACGCACCTTACATGCGTTGTTATGCATCTTCCTCATTTGCATTGTCATGCATCTCAGAAGTCGCGCATTGTCGCGCATTTCAAAATCATGCATTCTCATGTATTTAAAAAAAACAACAATAAAATCATGCATTTTTATGCATCTCAAGCCGCGCATTGTTGCGCATTTCGAAATCATGCATTTTCATGCATTTCAAGCAACTTGTGTTGTCACGCATTCCAGACAACATGCATTTCAAAAAAAAAACACATGCATCATTTGCATTTCAAAAAAAACATGCATATGTCATGCACTGTAAATAGCATGCATTATCATGCATTTTCATGCATCTGTCATGCATCCACTGTATATAGTGCATTTGTCATGCATTTCATCGTAAATAGTGCATATGTCGTGCATGCATTGTAAATATTGCATATGTCATGCATTTCATTATAAACTGCATATGTCATGCATTCACTGTAAATATTGAACCCAACCATTGCATATTGTATTAATTGCATTGTAGATTGCATGCATCCACTGCATCACATCCATCTATGGCTTGCGCCTTTTCATGTTGAGCTTGGTCTGGTATGTGTCCATATTTTTCTCGTTGAAGCACAATTCTGCATGTGTACGCGCCTATTCCACTGCTGATATTGTGGTTTGAGGGTTGCGGCACCTTTTCTGTGTTAGACATGGCTTGTATCTGTACATGCCTTTCCTAGGCAAGATTTGGTTTGGCCCACACGCCATATCCATTGTATATATTACATTGTAGTGTAATTTTCGCATCCAGCATTAAGGTCATGGTCTTTCCTCAGCGGGTCACTTCCCCACTTATGTCATTCCACCCAATTACTTGTTCTTGTGTCCGTCTACATCACTCATAGTTCTGCATGTGTACGCACCTATTCCATGCTTGTATGTTGGTTTGAGGGTTGCGGCACCTTTTCTATGGTAGACAGACTTTGCATCTCCATCATCTCTTTGACAAGGTGATGGAGATGCAAGAGATGATGGTCCGAGGATCGAGATGCAAGAGATGAAAGTGCATACTTGGTTGAGCCTCACTTGTTTGTTTGATGAAAGTGCATGCAAGAGATGAAAGTGCATACTTGCATTTCTATGGAGATGCAACCATGGTTGAGCCTCACTTGTTTGTTTGATGTGCATCTCATTTGAAATCAAAGTGCATACTTGGTTTCTTGGGCCATCACGCATTGAAATACGCGATTGGTGGTCCGAGAATCGAGAAACATGTCCCTTTAAGTCACAAACATGATAAGGGATGTGTTGGTGCACACATTTGCTTGAAATGCATTGCCATGCCTTGTTTTTCCCTCTGCTGCTGTCGAAACAGGTTCTGTAGGAAGTTTGGGCCGGTCGGCTACACACAGTGCCGACCGAGCAACAATTTTTGGCCGATATCTCCACAGGTGGTCGATGACCATTCCCCATGGCCGGCGACCATTCCTCATAGCCGGTGGTGTTCCACAGCACTCAGAGAAGCAACCTTGGAGTTTGTTCAATTTTCAGAGGTTCCAAACCGTAAAAACAAAGGCAACTCGTGCATGGCAGTGGACTTCCGAACGGAACCAAGCATGCATTACATTGGGCCCTCTTCCTGAGGCTATTTACTGTTTTATTAGATTAGTTAATTTGCTTAACTAGTTTAATTTGTCGGTAATAATTAATTAGCTTGTAGGTTAATTAATTGTATTATTCTTTTGGTCCCTCAGAGCGAGGGCGAATTGGTAATAAGTGTGGGTGAGTGTGTGTATGTCTTCCAACCCCCACTTCTTTCTCTTTTTTACTTACCTGCTTTCAATGGTTAGTATTAGGGCATATTTAAATTAGCATACCTTATGCTATGCATGCGTGCATCCATATATTTGTCATGGCGCATCATACTAACTGTATTGTATTTCAATTCCAAGTTGAATATGTGTTAGTTGTAGCATCATCATATGCCATCTTAGAATAGCTGGGCCTATTGTAGTTGCATCTTGGATGTGTTGCGTTAGCCATCTTAACATGAACTAGGGTCATGCATATGATTATTAACTAGTTTCTGTTTTGGCTTTGAGTACTCGGTCAGCATTTACGTTTTAGCATCCTTGCATGAGTGTAAGTGTTGCCATGATAGCATGCTTACCATGTGGCTATATGCTTATGTGATATAACTGCACGAATGCCTGTGGGTGAAGGTTGGGTTGTTTGAATTGGGATAATTCATCGAAATTCGTATTTTAGTCTACTCGCGAGTAGCAAAATTCAAACCATCTTCCAAACAAACGGAAATGCGATGCTTTGTTACGACTTAAGCAATTTAGTCTATACTTGTTTTGTTGTGCGCATCACGTATTAAATCTAGGCTAATAACCGGAATAAGAACGCATAATGTTTTTCAAAACTAGATATCATGGTTAGTAGAGGCCGATCTTCAGATCGGGCGAGAGGGGGTGCTCATAGCTGACCTTCTCCAATCATACCCAAGTTCCCGAGCCGAGGCAACTTTAGTGATGACGGACACGTGGCCTTAGGCAAACGAGTCAGGGTTTCCTAAATTCCACCAAAATAAAATATTTAGGAGGCGACTCTGTATCTCGCAAAGCAATCCATGTTTGGCACTTCTTTGCAAAAATCAGTTTTCCAAAACGATTTGTCGGATTTGTACTTTTTGGTTCTGATTTAGAATCGTGACAATTTGAGTCCAAACTGTAGTGAGCCCAAAACGAACAGAACGACATTCATCCTCCCGGGGCGTTTGGGGACGTCTACACTCTCATACCCTTGTCTATGTGCTGGTCCAGATGCCCAGCTGCCACCAGCTCCTCCAAACGTTGTTTGGGCGGCACACAGCCCTTCATTCGGTGCCCCTTTTCTTCATGGAAGGTACAGCGATACCGCAAGTTGAAGCCCCTCTGTATGTCTTCCAATTTTGTCAGCCAATGCACGTAGGGCTCCCCTCGAATCTCATTTAGGATGCAGATAAATTGGGATCTTAAAGCCAGTGGTGATGCCGACTCGTGCTTTCAACTTCCTCTTGGCATCTTCCTCTTCACTACGAAGAGCGTTAGCTCAGTTGTTTCTACGACTTTTGTTTCTATCATTGCGGTTTAAACTGCGATGTTAGTCTAGCTCGGTCATTAGGGCAGTTGTCCACCTGCCCCACCGAGTGAACCTTCCCTGCCACTCTTCTATCCGCCGCAACCATATTTTCCTTCTCAGTTGCGGTGGCGGTGGCGGCATCATCTTCTACTCGGGTATGTTCGTTGATCTGCTGCATCAAGGACTCCATGGTTGTGGGCTGGTCCATCGTAAGTGAGTCTCGCAGCCTATGTCCGATTGGGAGACCTTGTTTGTATTGTGCTATCACGAGATTGATGGGGCAATCGATGATCTCATTGTAAGTTTCCCAATACTTGGCATTGTATGCCTTCAAAGAACCTCCAGATTCAATCTTGATGCTCAACAGATGGCCAACCTCCTTCGGTGTTCGAGTGTTGGTTTTGAATCTAGTGACAAAGACCTCTACTAGTTGTTGCCGCTCCTCGATGCTCCCCTTCGGGAGTCTTTCGAACCACTTCAGGCCTAGTTCTCCCAAACTTGCTGGGAATAGAAGACACATCAAGGCGTCATTACGCCGGTGGCGAGCCATTACTTGCCAGTAATGACTCACGTGCATGTACTGATCCATTTTGTCGTTGTACAGTGTGAACTTAGGTTGGTGGAATCCGGCAGGGAGTGTCATGCTCTCGATCTCTGGGGACAGTGGGGTAGCGGTAAATCTTGCTAGCTCTCTATCCATCGGTGCTGGGGCCATCATTCTAGGCGTTGCCATTGCCACTTCCTCACTGCAATGGATTTAAGGACTCAGCCTTTGCAACGCTGGCAATCTTTGGGTCTCTCTACGGCGAGCTCGCTCCTCCAATACATCCCCCAGGTCTCCCGAATGGGCAGACTAAGAGTATTTTGACGTCGTCGACGGACATGAGGGACGGTAACTACTATCGCGAGTGTGAGATCTCTCCACTCGTGGATCAGAGTCTCCAACTCCATAGCTTCTGGAGATAGAGAAAGAGGGTGTCCCATCTTGGCGATGACTGTCAGAGCGACGGAGTGGGGTGCACTCACTGTGGTTGCCCACTCTAGCAACACCCTTCCCTTTGATCTGGCGCTTCAGCATATCCATTTCGGCCGCCATCTTCTTAATGAAGGTGCCTTGGTCTCTAAGTTTGTGTTCCAAGCGCTGAGCATGTGACTCTCCTCATTGTTGTCGGCCCTCTGGATTCTTGAAGTGTTCAGCGCTCCTTGTGCATTTATCTGGCGCACTTCCAGAAAAGGTTTCCAGGTTCGCCATAGTCGGAATAGTGGGAGGGCCATCTCTCCATCAGACAGACTCTGGTGTGATACCATCGACAATAGACAGTGGTGCTTCGTCGTTGTTAGCCATGGAAACGGTTGAAAAAGCTTGCCCAACAAGGTTTTTCTATCAAAGAGTTCCTACAGACGGCGCCAATTGCACAGGGGTGAAATTTTCTCTATTCTCCGTACTCCTTGAATCCAAGCTTCACGTGACGTCGCCTGATGTGAAAACCAAAAGATGCTGAGCTGCCCAGCGGTGTGCTGCCGGATAAACCCTCCGATGATCAAGTCAACATACTTAGAGAAGAAGAAGAAGAAGAATAGAGAGCACTTTAGTGTGAGAGAGTTTGGAATTCCTTCTAATTGCTTACCTCTAACATCTCTCTTCTCCTCTTTTTCTAGGCTAGCCATGCAGCCTCAGAGATTATGGGTGCACTACCTCTGCTATCCTTCTTTAGGTAGGCGGTTGTGCTCCCCTCTCTACCTTTCGTACACGTGTAGAGACCAAAACCTCCAAACAGTGTTTGTCGAACTGCCAAACGGTATTGACGCATTCCAGGAGTGGATTTTCTCTGCTTTACCATTGGTCCAGGTGGCTTACACTACTAGGCTATCACTTGGAAGAAACAGACACCACAACGAATTGGAACGGTCGAGAAAAAATTAAGCGGTCCATTGGGATCAACTGGCCGTAGGACGCGCGGTTTGGCATCTCGGCCTCGCCCCGCTACCTCGTAGGACTCCTTGGCCCTACGTCAGTCCAGACAGTTCGTAGTTCGGCCCAACGCATCAGTACGAATTTAAGCAAAATTTCATTTTAGCCGAAACATTGCTCGATCGGCTTGCCCGGCCCAACTTAATGGGTCGGGCCAGCCGCGTTGGTTCAGTTCGGCCAAGTTCATGGTCCTTGGCCCTAGCGAGGCACAACGCCATATCCCACGCTGACGTAGCTCGGCCTAATTGTTTGGCCCATATCTCCCTCTTAATTGCCCCTTCATCCCATCCGAGCTAAGTGTGATTGGAATTACTACTCCGGCTAAGTTATCCAATTTGGTCGGCCATTGAGGATTGCGCCAGTAGTTTTGTCATCAATCAATCAACTATACTGACAAACCATCTTTTCAACGCCACGTGGCCTTCCCTAACTGGTTCTGTGTGTACCTATAGTTGTCCACATTATACCAAAGATTTGAAAAGTTGCCGCCAATTCGGTTTCCCCCATATATACACACAGGAAGCCCAAAAACCCTCGTCATTATTCATCTCCGTTCTACAGAAACCCTAAGCTTCAGACCTCCAAGCTTCTGTCACCAGCGTCGTCGCTGTTGTTGTTGCTTTTCCAGTCGTTTCAAGCTATTTCTGTCCTCACGAAGGCCTCAGTAAGGGTCGTGGTCGACTGGGTCCTGACTTGGCATCCATACTCTTAAGTTTTTCTCATTTTCCTTTATATTCTCCATTGATGTTCTTCGTGTTCTTAATTTTTGTCTGTTTCGTGACTACTAAAATATCGCCTATGCCCTCTTCGGGGATTAATATCTATGAGCATTAGGCCAAATCGAAGCCCTAAGTAGCAACGGGGCTTCCTTGCCCCTTATTTCCCTTGATTACTGTAGGTGGTTCTGGATTTAGGATGAATACTGAAAACTCTAGGTAGAACCGATCAAAAACCCACTTTTAGATCTAAAAATAGGGTTTAGCCGAGCCAGAACAGGTTCGAGGTCCTCCCTGTGGGAGGATCGAACCGAGATAGGAACGAAATACAGCACCACAACCAGTCAAATGGCCCAGAATCTCAGACCGAGCTAAAAAAATTCCTCATAGGAGCCGTGCAAGTTATGCCGTGCTAATACTTGGACTTATTTTTTAATAGTGCAGAGCAAACTAGGACCGACCAAGCCCACTCAGCATAACTGTCGGTGAGGTTCAAAGACCGGGCAAACAATCACCTAATTTTGACTGAGCTATAATCAAAATTACCCAACTAAATAAAACTGGGATAGATGGGGAGGTACCGGTTTATAGTTAATTCGCCTGGGGCAATGGCCGAGTTTCGTAGAGAATACAATATTCCAGATGACGTCCACTTAGAGCTGGCCAAGAAAGGAGACGCTCCCTGGGGCAAATTGGACAAATGCCCTTTCACGGTGGTATCCATTGTGGAAGACAGCCTACGCTTCCCGGTCCAACCCTTAGTCTGCAAATTTTTGAGGCAGACTAGGCTGTGCTCGACCCAAGTCTCTAAAAACACACACAAAATAATAAACGGCATGACTGCGCTGAATAGGATACTCCGCCTGAATCTCAGCCTCATCGAGATATTCCATCAATACACACTTAGCAAAAATAAAGGGGGGTTTTGTTGGTATCTCAAAGTTAGGAAAGGCCAAGCAAACCTTATCGAAGGTAACTTGGATAAAGAGACAAACGATGATGATTTCCTGTGGGTGTCCAGTAATGACGAGGACAACAAAACACCCATGCCGGGCTGGTACATAAGAAAAGATGTTAGGAGTGCTGGTGAGCACCTTAGCATCTTACCTTTGCTTTCTTGTTGCAGACTACAGACTCTTGGCCGACGATTACTCTCGCACGAACCAAGAGGCCACAAGGATTGCATTGTGGCATCCGACCGAGGAGCGAGAGACTCAAAAATTGCTCAGTTACGAACCAAGTTACCGTTACACAGTGCCGCGCAAGAGCAGGCTGACCGACTTCCTTCATGTCCCCTCTCCAGAGCCGGACCCAAACCTTCCGCCAATCAAACTTGTACCATTGACAGAAGAACAAGAAATGGCCAAAATCTGAGCCATAAAGTCTATGATCACAGGGGGGCCAAGTGACTCATAACCGGTTGGAACGACAGGACGTCGAACATCTAGGCCTACTGTGCAAAAGGGGCCCGTGCTAGCTCTTGCCAGCGTGGCAGCTGCTAGTCGATCAGGAAAAAGGCCAAGAAAGGAGCAAGCCGAGTAACGCCTTGTTGACGAAGATTCGACCAAGCTACCATCGACTGAACAAGGAGGGCAGACTGAACAACCGCTTTTCGGGCAATCCGCCCATTCCACTGCCCTATAATTTGGTCACCCGAGTTAAAATACAAAGGCCGAGCAGCGATGGAGGCAGACTCCGTTTACGCGAATAAGGACCATTCGCTCGGCTTTAGCATGACCAAGGGTTTGCTTCTCCCTGCGGACATGAAGAAGCATAAGGAACTGTCTTACCTAAAAGTCCTCTGGTCAGCCGCAAAATCGGTTGTTCTGTAAGTGATCGAGTTATTGTACTTCGAAGTTATCGATCGATTTCTCATACTAACTTCTACCTTGCTGCAGGCCGCACAAAAAAACTGTTTGGTGCACGAACGTATGATTGATGTGCTACAGAGTTTGAGGGAGGCTATCGCAGATAACAAAGCCAAGACGGCTGAGCTGGAGAAGCTGAAGACTGCATACAAGGCAATGTTAACACAACGAGATCTCCTGGATGAGAAGTTAGCGAAGGCCAAGGAGGAGAAGGATAAGGCCGTGCAGGCCAAAAATAAGAGATATCTGGCCAAGCTACCCAAGCTTCGCGCCATCCACAAGGCTAAGCTAAAAAAAGAAGTGGACGACACCAAAGATCGGGGATACGCTGACGACACCAAAGCCGGTGTCCGAGGTGTTCAATAACCGCCCGCCTACCTTCATTACCTCCTATATGCAGGCATATGCTGCTGCCATGCAGTAGAAGTTGATAGACGATGCTAAGGAGGCCAGTGCGGTCGATGAGCCAACTCTACAGCCAACCGAGAAGACCCCACTGCCAACCATATTGAAAGAGGCAGCGCCGAGCAGTGAGCAGAAGCCTTCAACCGAGGAACAAGGAATGGACTCTGGCGCTGAAACCGCACAGAATGTGGTAGAAGAGGTGATGGGCAACCTGGAGGACGCTGTAGATATCGAGTAAGGCGTAGCTAGGCTTATGTTTGTCCCCTTCTTTTTTTTTTCTTTTTTTTTGTATTGATGTAGCTAGCTACGAGCCCCACTTTTGTAATCAGGCTTTATCATGAACGAAAAGTGAACATTTTCCTCGCCATGTATGCAAATTTTTGTTTGCACTATGGTTGTCATTTTCTTCGATTTGGCTGAGATAAAATCTTCTTGGTGCATTCTAAGCGTAATGGTCTTAGTTTAACAAGCAAACTCATCTTGGTTTAAAATATTAATTGTACACAACACCAACTATTTGGTAGGCTGAGCAAGGTCAGCTCGGTTTAAATAAGAGCTCGGTAAAGACACCAACATTTTAAGCGGGCGAACAATGTCAACTCGGTTGCAATATAAGTTGGGCGAAATTGATTCTGTTTGTGCAGTCCGGCGAAATCAGCTAGGTGGGTGAGCAAAATCAGTTCTACATCGGCGAGCAAGAAACAGGTCGGGTAATCATGAGCGAAATCTGCTCTTCAATTGGTGAGCCAAAATCAGCTTGGTCAATGATGAACAAAATCAGCTCGATGTAATGAGCAAAATCTGCTCTTCATCGGCAACCAAGAAATAGCTTGGGTAATTATGAGCAAAATCTGCTCTTCAATCGGCGAGCCAAAATCAACTCGGTCAATGATGAGCAAAATAAGTTTCACAAAGCCGAGCAAAAATCAGCTCAAATAATTATGAACAAAATTGGCTCAGCTTAAATACAATTTGGGTAAAACACTAACTGTTGGACGGTTGAGCAAGTTTAGCTCGATTCAACAAGCAAAATCAGCCCATAACCGGATAACCGCTCATTTTGCAAAAGTTATCCCAGTTTTGAACACTTGCCCCTGGTGGTCATAGCAACTTAATGTCATTGTAACATTTCCGTGTAGAAATGCGAACATAAGAGAAAGAAGGGGTCATCTTCTACTACATGTTACAGATTACACCCAATGCCAAAAGGCCAAGTTACAAGAAGCACAGAAGTAGAAAAGATTACATTTCAAAAGTAAAATATCTTAAGATTGGCCGCATTCCATTGTTTGGGGATAGCTTTGCTATCTAAGTTTTCCAGGTGGTATGCCCATTTGCCTGTAAGCCTAGTTATCTTGTATGGCCCCTTCCAATTAGCTCCTAATTTTCCCTCGCCAAGGATCACTGTGTTGCCCACTACCTTCCTCAAGACCCAGTCTCCAACCTTGAATAGCCTAGGATGCACGGTCTTGTTGTATTTCTCAAAGAGCTCTTGTTGGTAAGTTGTTATGTGGATTAGAGCCCCGTTCCCTTCTTTCTTCGGCTAGGTCAAGCTCCAAGGCTACAACTTCATTGTTCAAGTCTAGTTGGAAACTTTCAGATCGGATGGTTGGCATGCCAATCTCCAATGGTATGACTGCCTCCATGCCGTAAGCCATGGCAAATGGAGTTTCCCCGGTTGAGCGCCTTGGTGTAGTGCGGTATGCCTAGAGCACATTGGGAAGTTGCTCAGTTCACTTCCCTTTGGCCCTCTTCAATCGCTTATTCAGCCCGTCCAAGATGGTTTTGTTTGAAGTTTCGGCTTGACCATTTGATTGGGGGTAGGCTGGTGTGGAATTGTAGAACTCAATCTTTAACTCCTTGCAAAACCCGCGAAAGAGTTTTTCGTCAAAATGAGTGCCATTATCTGAAATGAGAGCTTTTACGATGCCAAAGTGGGTGAGGACATTCTGCCAAACAAATTTTTTAACATCTTTTTTCCTTGATGGTGGCCAATGGCTTGGCCTCTACCCACTTGGTGAAGTAGTTGGTAGCAGCGATGAAAAATTTGCGGTTGCCTGGAGCTGCTGGAAGAGGTCCTACAATGTCTAGCCCCCAAAGCGCAAATGGCCAAGGACTTGTAAGGAGGAGCAACTCGATGTCCAGTTGGTGAATCTGGTGAGCGAATTTTTCACATTTTTCACATTTGCGAACATATTTCTACGCGTCGGCCTGCATGCACAGCATCAACCCCCAATATGGCTTCCGCAGATACCTTCATCAATCTCGAAGAGAAAAGCTTCAACCTTACTGGGGTGGACACACTTCAGGTATGGCCCAGTGAAAGATTTCTTATACAAGGCGCCAGATGGAGAGAGCCAAAACCGCTTTGACTTGGCCCTTATCTTGTTGGCCTCTTTCTTTTCAATTGGTAGAATTTGATATTTTAGGAAGGTGATAATAAGATCCATCCAGGATGGTCCCAAGTCAGCGTAGAATACTTCGGGCACCTCCGGTTCCTCAATACTCGGTCAGGGTAAGAATTCTATTGTAGACACCCCATTTTTGACCGTCCTCAAGACTTGGACGTCACCGTTTGAACACCCAGTGAGCATCCATGTTTGTGTTCGTTTGGAGTTCCTGGAGGTCTCGGCTACGCGCCTTGCCTCAGGATCTCTGAACTCGACTGTTTAGTGTCTGGTTTTGCACCAAACACTTGTGTTTTACCTTGGAGGGGTAGGGAATGCCTTTTGAGGCATCCCCACACATCACCGGCCATGGCCAGAGGCCACCGGCTAGTGTTTTGATGCCATCGGCAATGTATATTGCCGGTCGGCATTCTTTGTTGCCAGTCGGCACTCCATTTTGACAAAATGGCATTTTTGAGCAGCCGATTACTGTTCATCTGCTTTTGCAGATATTTTAATACAACTGTATGGCATTTTGTTCCCCTCCATACACGTGTATGGAGGGATGGACTTCTTGTTAGCTTACCTTGTAAGCTTTACAAGATTGGCTCCTCTATAAGAGGAGCCCTCCCCTCTTGGCTCTAGGTTAGACATTTTAGAGAGAAAAGTTGTGTGAGAGCTCTGGTTTTAGGTTTAGGGTTCCATACATATTCTATCTCTATACCTCTCTCTCATTTGGCCTTTGTGTGTGTATAAGTGTGTTTGTGTCTTACTATTGCACACAAACACATAGTGTTACACCTTTCCTTGGTTTCTTGAAGGACCAGAGGTTGTTCTTGAGGTTCTTGGGCTGTTTTGAGCACAAAGAAGCTGCTGGAGCTTCATTGGTGAAGAGGGTCTTCAAGGGTAAGAAGTTGTCCCTTTATTCCCCATTTTTGCATACTATTTTTTCCTATCTTAGAACTATTTTTGAGCTTAGTGTATAATTAAAAAAAGTTCTATTTTTAGGCCCTCTTAGTAGTTTGTTTAGAGTGTTTTGTGGTTTGGAGGTGTTTGACCCCTCCTAAGCCTTGTAAGGCTCCATTTTGTGCTATTTTGTGTATGCTCCGAGACTTTGGTGTTTGGGCCTCCTCACCACTGAAATCTTGAGGGATTTCAGTGGTAAGGATGGTGCCTTCAAGTCCCAAGAAGGAGAGGGCCACCCCCTCTCCTTGTTACCCTTGAAATGGACCATTTTTGGCCTCTTGAGGGAGCACCTAGCTAAGCTTCTTGTTGACCATGCCTTGGCTGTTTTTTGCGCTTATTATGTCATAATATGCCTTTGTTTTTTGTTGGTTTTTGTACACCATGCATGCTTAGCATACCTACCTTGTAATGCCACTTTGTTGCCTTAACATGCCTTAGGTTGTAAACCCTTGTTCTAGCATGTTTTAGGCTTAGCCTTGTGAAGCTTTTGTGCTTATCTTGCCATGTTTAAGGTCTGTCCATAGTTGTTTGGGTCGATCTTGGCATGCTTAGTATAGCCCCTTTACATTTTTGGTTTGTTGGCCTTGAGTGTGTGAATGTATAGCATGCATCCTTGCCTTAATCTAGTGATTTGGGACCATTCGCCATGTTATTTCAATCCCTTTAACATGCTTGTATGCTTGCCTTGGATGCCTCTTTGAAGCTTTGAAAGCTTGTGTAGCATGCTCCATGTTTTGGCATTTGTGCATGCCTTTGAATTTAGGTCAATTGTATGCCATCTAAGTGATCTTTAGGCCTTGTCTTAACATGCTAAAATTCTGTTTTTAGTCATTTAATTCATGCCATGTGTGGTTGCACTAAGTGTAGTTCAATGCTTCTTTGGTGGGCCTTAGGAATTGGACCATATTTGCATACACGTGTGCGTGTGTTTTGGGCCTCATTTCCTTGGCTTTGGCCACTGTTTTGGGCCTAATTAGAGCTGCCCAAATCATGTTTAAGTCCGTCACTTGCTTGCTTGCATGCTTACCTTGCATGCTGTTTGTATGCTTGCATGCACATCTTGCATTCCCATGTTGCATCCTTAGCTTGCATACCTAGGTTGCATTGCATCTAGCATGCATGTCTTGTTCCTTGATCTAGCGATAGGAATTGGGCTTTGGTTTGTTGGTTTGCATTGCATTTGACATCAAAATGTGCACACTTGGTCCCTTGGGCCATCACGCATGGAAATGCGCGATTGGTGGTCCGAGAACCAGGGAGCATGTCCCTTTGACTCACTCACATGATAAGGAACACGATTGGTGCATATATGGCTTGAATTGTATTGCCATGCAAAGTCCTGTCCTCTGCTGCTATCAAACAGGTTCTGCAGGCATTCTCTGCCGATCGACTTCATAGAGTGCCGACCGGCAATAAACTGGCAGCCGATGGATTCATTATGTGCCGATGACCACCAGACCACTGCCGGTGACCATTCTACTCAGCCGGTGGTGTCTCCCAATGTCCAGAGAAGCAACTCTGAGACTTTGACAGTCTTCGGAGGAGCAGAGCAGGGAAAATAGAGGCAGATTGCGCATGGTAGTGAATTCCCGAGCAAGACCGAGCATGCATTGCATCGAGCTCTCTTCCCAAGGCGGTCTACTGTGTTTCCTAGCTTAGTTAATTTGTTAACTAATTAGGTAATTTGTAATAATTAATTAGCTAGGATAGTTAATTCATTATTCGAACTGTATTATTCTTTCAGTCCCTCCAAGCGAGGGTAAACTTGTAATAAGTGTGGCTGAGTGTGTGCATGTCTTCCAACCCCCACTTCTTTCTCCCTTTTACTTACCTGCTTTGATGGTTAGTAATAGGTCATGTTTAAATTAGCATACCTTATGATGCGCATGCGTGCATCCATGCATTTGTCTCGCACGCACCGGGCTCGGTACATCATGCTAACTGCATTTGTATTTCAATTCGAAGTTGAATACGTGCATCAATTGATTGCATTTCACATCCCATGCTTAGGTTAGCCGAGCCTACTCTAATTGCATCATGTATGTGTTGCATTAGACATTTAAACATGGACCTGGATCATGCATTGCTTACTAACGAGTTTATTGTTTTGGCATGGAGTACGATGTAAGTATTTTCATGTTTTAGCATATCGCATGCATGTGAATGCTATCATAACAGCATGCTTACCATGTGGCTAGATGCTTATGTGATAAACTGTTTGAATGCCTGTGGGTGAAGGTTGGATTGTCTGAGTTGGAAAAACTCGTTGAAATCCGTATCTTAGCCTACTTGTGAGTAGCAAATTCCAAAGTGTTTTTCAAAACAAACGGATATGCAATGCTTATTTCCAAATTAGGCAATCTAGTCTATACTTGTTTTCTGTGCGCATAACATAGTAATTCTAGGCTAATAATTAGTTTAAGAACACATAACGTTTTCAAAAACGGATATCACGGTTAGTAGAGGCCGATCTTCGGATCGGGGGAGAGGGGGTGCTCATAGCTGACCTTCCCCAATCGTACCCAAGCTCCCGAGCCAAGGTAACTTTGGTGATGACGGACACGTGGCCTTTGGCACCGAGTCAGGGTTTCCTAAATTTCCCCATTTTAAAATATTTAGGTGGCGACTCTGTATCTGGCAAAGCAGTCCATGTTTGGCACTTCTTTTCAAAAAAATCTGTTTCTCAAAACGATTTGCCGGATTTGGACTCTTTGGTTCAGACTTTGAACCGTGACACAAATCGAGTCTGAACTGTAGCATGAAGGCCTCTCGCGGGCGCGTCTACAGTTTCTGGCGACTCTGCTAGGGATTTAGAGAGCTTGACTCGAACTCGTGATATCTTATTTTGATTCCATTTATGTGTTTCTTTGCATTGCATGTGTATCGGTGTGCCTAGGAACACAGTGTTTGCCATCTGCCATTCCTAAACGGTTTACCGGAGGCTTGTCTTGTCAAGGCATGACCATAAGGCTGACCGGTTATGGGCTCTGACAGTATGGGAACACAAACCCCGATTTTACCGGGGCACCGTTTTCGACCATTCGACCTAGTGCATATTCGGATCCATAGTGACCATTCCAAGTTAGGACAGGCTCCTTACCCGATGTTAGGTTGTTTGAAAACTGCTGCATGCATAGTGAAACCCTAGCTCCTGACAAAATAGGGCATGGAAACCCTACCCCACCATAGGGGTGTTTTGGCTCTCTTTACTTGTTATGTGCTTTTAGAATGTATCTCTACAGGAACGTACATATCAGCTTACAAGTTTCAGTATCAGACCTGAGGGCATCAGTGTCGGTTTATGAGAATCAGTTATCTGCGGGTATCAGGTTCAGTTTTGGGGACAGTGATTTCTGGGGAACAGTGATTAGCAGTAGAGTATGGTTGTTTAGCTACACCCGTGTTTGATCCATTTGGGCTGAAATGCTGCTTGCTGTCTCTTTCAGTTCGGACAGCTGGTACAGGATAGCTATTGTTCCCCCTTGCTGAGGCAGGACTTGTGATGACGCAGAATTCAGAAGAGATCGTGGTTATGACAGCTGCATTAGAGCAAGGGATCACTCTGCAAAGTGAGACCAATATTGATATGCCACATCAACCCAGGTCGCCTATCGCGCACCTGGTCTGGGCCCCCCATCTATACCAGGCTCGCGAGCCTACTACATTTGAACTAATGGGGATGATAGGTGATCTCCAGACGTCTGTGGCGGATCTCGCCTACGGAATGTCAGCTTCACCTCCAGCTGCACCATATGCCGGGAGTTTTGTACCCCAGGAGCCCCCGCTGTTGCGGCGAATTGTGATTGAACTTAGCCAACCAGAGATGGCCTCCAGCTATGGAAATGACATATCAACATCAAACCAAACCCTCGACCAGGCTGAGGCCAGAGGCAAGAACAAAGTGAAGGCAGATGCCGATCCCAGTGCACAACTGCTGTGGGCAGTCGATGCTTTGAAAGCTGCGGGGATGAACAGGCAACGGATATTTGCAGTTGTGGCAAAAACTGTGGAGGATGCTTTCCCCACTCCACCTGAGGGGAGTTCAAGTCAGTCGGAAAATCGGGATAGGCCCCGTCATGCCAGAACAGTTTCTCCTGTTCCCGCCCCTGCACCCGGGAAAGACAAGAAAGCCAAAGCAGTGCCTGCCGACCCTTTTGCTTGTGCGGCTAATAAGAACGCTCAGACTCCAAAGTACCTGCCCCGAGGGTGCAGGACCTTTAATGCTCTCTACATGCCTCTATCTAAGGCACTTCAGATCCTTGCCGAGAGGGGACACCTTAAACCCTTGGAGCCTCGGCCTCTCCCGAAGAATCTCCCTGCTACGCATGATGCTGCTCAGTACTGCGTGTACCACCAGCAGACAGGCCATGCTACCGACAATTGTTTCTGCCTCCGTCATGAGGTGCAAGATTTGATTGACAGTGAGGTTATCCTCCCGCCCACCTCAGCCAAGTCTGTTACCACCCAGTTATTGGATCTTAAGGACACAGATACTGCAAGTATATAATCAGAAAGTGAACCACCTGCGGGCGGCATTTGGTATATTTTTGAATGTGGCGTCTGGCACACATTTTTGAGCATCTGTGAACGCTAGCTTTGTAAATTCTGGCTCGGGTATCGAGTCAGTCTTTTGTTTTGAGTCTGTCTCTTTGTCTTGAGTCAGTCTTTTTGCTTAAAGGTCTGTCTTGTTGTAGCGAGCCAGTCCCCTTTGTATAGAATACAAGGTGGTTCCGGGGTTGTTGCCTCGAACACCGTTTTGTCTTGTAATTACCCGTTTTTGTTTTTGAGTCTGTTTCTGCCGAGGGGCCAGTTACACCAACAAATCTGAATGAAACAGCTGTGGTTATCTCATTTTCATGCTTGCTTTCAGTATGAGTTAGTTGTGCCAGAGGATTTGAATGGGCTGACAGTACATCTCGCATGCTCTCCTGCACGCCAAACTCATTGCATTGACCTAAGTTTTTCAAAAACCCCTTTTGAACACTGCGGTGATAAAAACAAAGAGGAAGGAATTCCTCGGGTTTTGCAAAATTTGATCAATTGAGAAAAGGAGAGGCATGCTAAGCCTTTTTATGAATGAAATCATGCTTGTCGGCGTGAGTACTGAGAAGGATCCTGGCTCGATCCAGATTGGTCCCACACTATCTTCGGAGCGAGCAATTTATCGGTTTCTTAAAAACTTTCAAAAACAAATGTTTTACGCAACCCTATGAGGACCTGTGTGGGATCGCTCTTGAGATTGTGGGATCGCAAACTTTCATGTCAAAGGGGATCGGATCACCCCCTACCCCAATGCCAGTAAGCATCGAGAAGTCGTAAGGGGTCATCGTCATATCCCCTGCGACGGAGAAGTGGAAGGAGTTGGTGGTATCCCACCACCTCTTCGCTAGAGCAGCAAGCAAGGGCCTGCAGGTAGTCAGTCGAGAGAGCCCCCTGCAGAAGATGCCAAAGCCGGCCTCGTTGATGATGTCACGAACCGCACCTGGCAGCTCGAGGTACCAGTCCCGAGCACCGGTGTTCCCATACCCGCGAATGGTATGGGAATCCCCCCTGTAATAAAAAACAACAATTGCAAGGCAATATTCAAAATGCAGTTCTAAGAAGCATGTAGGTATACAGCATGTGTGCATGTTTTCGGATTCAAGCAAATACCGGGTGCTGGTGTGCTTACAGTGAACTACAACGTGTGATGTGTCAGCGTGTTTGAGTGGTTCAGGGCAGATGTAGCATGCGTGTGAGTTTTAACAAATTCAAACGAATACCGGGTGCCGGTGTGCTTACAGTGAACTACAACGTGTGATGTGTCAGCATGTTTTGGTGGTTCAGGGCAGATGTAGCATGCGTGCAAGTTTTAACTGATTCAAACAAATACCGGGTGCCGGTGTGCTTACAGTGAACTACAACGTGTGATGTATCAGCGTGTTTGGGTAGTTCAGTACAGTATAGCATGCGTGCATATTCTCAGACTCAAGCCAATACCAGGTACCAGTGTGTATGCAGTGAAATATAGTGTGCGTCGTGTGTTTGGGTGATTCGAAACCCGTGCAGTGTGTGTGCATGTGTCAGTCTCAAACAGATATCAGTTGCACGTGTGTTTACAATCAACTACGGTATACAGCATATCAGAATTAAGCAGTTAAAGAGCATAACCAGCTACGGCAGTTTTGCATCCTACATTGCAGAAAGTAAAGCAGAGAAGGAAAGTTACATCGGAAGCGCCGAAGGACAGGTGGGAGGTAGGCTCACGCAGTAGTAGCTCGCGTGGTACGTGCCTCTCGAAGCTCCGGAACTAGCGTAGTCCGTCGGGGAGCGTCTCGTGAACTGCAGGCCTGTAGGTCTCCGGATCGAACGGCCGGATACGGAGTGGCAAGGGCTCGGCCTCAGGGTCCATCTTGAGCTCTGGAGGAGCCCCGCCCTGTGGAAGATCGTCCGCCATCTCGAAGAGAATGTGAAAATGGCCGGAAGACGAAAAATCGGGCAAAAAGTCAACAAAAAGTCAAACCCTGAGAGGGTCGGAAAAGGCCGGAAAAGCCAGAATGCGGAAAAGGCACGGGTATCGACAAAAACTCAAGGGAAACAAGCCCCGAGTGGTGAAAATCAAGAAAGAAACGCCGAAATGAAGTTTCGTTCGGTTGAAAATGTCCAAAACGCGAAGGAGATCGCGAATCGAACAACGAAATGGGAGCTAGAACGCAAGAAAAGGAGAGAATCAAGGGAGGAAAATGCCCTAGAGGGGAGCGGGAAGGATTTTCGACCAGGGAGGAGTGAAGAAAATAGGGTTAGAAACCCTATTTTAAAAGACCCGTAGCGAAATGACAGTACTGCCCCGATACAGGAACTTTTTGCCGGTCGGCCACACTCTTTGCCGGTCGGCAAAATATTGTGCCGATGGGATCGTATGATGGCCGGTGGACGGCTGGTGATGCATTTTGATGGCCGGTGGACATCCGGTGGTCTCCTACAGTGATTTTGGGGCCTCCTACATCCTTGTTTGGGTTATTTGTGGGGTCCAGGGCCTTTAGTGCTCAAAACAGTGCAAAACAGTGCCTTTCCGACACTTAACCGGCCTCCGTTTTGACATCGGGTCGTGTCTTTTATGCGTGGCACTGGAATTCTTCCAAGGTGTATCCTTTCCGTATCGTTTTGGCTTTTACGAAACTCAAAAGTTGCCCCATGCGTATCGCATATCAATTGCACTGTCTTGTGCGCTGGCGTCGTCTAAAAACGCATCGCGCGGTTTTGGGCATCTTATTGCATGTTTGTTCAAATTTCATTACTTGCGTAGACCGCATGTTTTGCTTGCGTAGACCGCACGTTTGTTCAAATTTCATTACCTGTGTAGACCGCATGTTTTGCTTGCGTAGACCGCATGTTTGTTCAAACTTCATTACTTGCGTAGACCGCATGTTTTGCTTGAGTAGACCGCACGTTTGTTCAAATTTCATTACTTGCGTAGACCGCATGTTTTATTTGCGTAGACCGCATTCTCTTGTTCAATTTCATTACCTGCGTAGACCGCACGTTTGTTCAAATTTCATTACTTGCGTAGACCGCATGTTTTATTTGTGCAGACCGCATTCTCTTGTTCAATTTCATTACTTGCGTAGAGCGCATGTTTTGTTTGCGTAGACCGCATATTTGTTCAAATTTCATTACCTCCGTAGACCGCATGGTTTGCTTGCGTAGAGTGCATGTTTGTTCAAATTTCATTACTTGCGTAGACCGCATGTTTTGCTTGCGTAGACCGCATATTTGTTCAAATTTCATTACCTGCGTAGACTGCATGTTTTATTTGCCTAGACCGCATTCTCTTGTTCAATTTCATTACTTGCGTAGACCGCATGTTTTATTTGCGTAGACCGCATATTTGTTCAAATTTCATTACCTGCGTAGACCACATGTTTTGCTTGCGTAGAC
The DNA here is from genome assembly GCF_055761805.1 of Camellia sinensis. Taxonomy (NCBI): domain Eukaryota; kingdom Viridiplantae; phylum Streptophyta; class Magnoliopsida; order Ericales; family Theaceae; genus Camellia; species Camellia sinensis. The sequence continues at coordinate 20,694,411 of NC_138969.1, read as the reverse complement.
CGCATGTTTGTTCAAACTTCATTACTTGCGCAGACCGCATGTTTTGTTTGCGTAGACCACATTCTCTTGTTCAAATTCATTACTTGCGTAGACCGCATGTTTTGTTTGCGTAGACTGCATTCTCTTGTTCAAATTTCATTACCTGCGTAGACCGTATGTTTTGCTTGCGTAGACCGCATGTTTGTTCAAATTTCATTACTTGCGTAGACCGTATGTTTTGCTTGCGTAGACCGCATATTTGTTCAAATTTCATTACCTAAGTAGACCGCATGTTTTATTTGCGTAGACCGCATTCTCTTGTTCAATTTCATTACTTGCGTAGAACGCATGTTTTGCCTTGTGTAGACCGCATGTTTGTTCAAATTTCATTACTTGCGTAGACCACATGTTTTGCTTGCGTAGACCGCATATTTTTTCAAACTTCATTACTTGCGTAGACCGCATGTTTTGCTTGCGTAGACCGCACGTTTGTTCAAGTTTCATTGCTTGCGTAGACCGCATGTTTTGCTTGCGTAGACCGCATGTTTGTTCAAATTTCATTACTTGCGTAGACCGCATGTTTTGATTGCATAGACCGCATGTTTGTTCAAATTTCATTACTTGCGTAGACCGCATGTTTTGTTTGCGTAGACCGTATTCTCTTGTTCAATTTCATTACTTGCGTAGACCGCATGTTTTGTTTGCGTAGACCGCATTCTCTTGTTCAATTTCATTACTTGCGTAGACCGCATGTTTTGTTTACGTAGACCGCATTCTCTTATTCAATTTAATTACTTACGTAGACCGCATGTTTTGTTTGCGTAGACCGCATTCTCTTGTTCAAATTTCATTACTTGCGTAGACTGCATGTTTTGTTTGCGTGGACCGCATGTTTGTTCAAATTTCATTACTTTCGTAGACCGCATGTTTTGTTTGCATAGACCGTATATTCGTTCAATTTCATAACTCGCGTAGACCGCATATTTTACTTGCGTTGACCGCATTCTTATGTTCAATTTCATCGCTTGCGTAGACCGCATGCTTGTGATCAATTTTGTTGCCTGCGTAGACCGCGTGCTCCACTTACATGTCTGTGCTTTCACAGCATTGTTATGCTTCCCACTTGCTTTGCGTCGTCACGCATTTTCAAAATACATTAATATGCATATTGTTAATCACATTGTACCTGTTAAGTTTGTTTTCTTTGCAGGCACGATATTGTATGTACGGTTCATTTGAGGCTGGTGCAACCAGACGAACCGCACAGGTATACAGGACGGTCTAGGAGACCCTAAATCCTCTGAAGGTGCAAGTCCTTCGGTGTTTGTCATGCCCAAACAACTTTTGATAAGTTGTATTATACATGCATATCTTAAGCCGCACGTTGTTGCGTATTTTAAGTTCACTTGCATTGTTATGCATTTCTTATGCAATCTACACGGTCTAGGAGACCTTAAATCCTCGAAAGGTGCAAGACCTTTGGCGCATTGATGTGCACAGTTCGTTTGCATTGTCGTGCATATCTTAAGCCGCGTGTCGTCACGCATTCCATGCAACATGCATTTTATACATCATTTGCATTTCAAAAACAAAAAAACAAACACACATGCATTGCCACGCATCATCATAAATAGTTGCATTGTCATGCGTCATTAGAACATAGTACATACTACATTGTCATGCATGTTTCTAAATATCCATTCCATTGCATATTTGTAGATATTTCACTGTAGTTTGCATGCATTTATTGCATCACCTGCCATTTATGGCTCGCGCCTTTCCATGATTGAGCTTGGTCTAGTATGTGCCCATACTCTTCACGTTGAAACATAGTTCAGTAGACCGTTCTATGTTAGACCTGGCTTGTACGTGTACATGCTTTTCCTAGGCAAGATTTGGTTTGGCCCGCGTGCCATATCCGCATTGCATTGTAGATCGCATGCATTCACTGCATCACTTGCCATTCATGGATCGCGCCTTTCCATGATTGAGCTTGGTCTGGTATGTGCCCTTACTTTTCACGTTAAAACACAGTTCTGCATGTGTACGCGCCTATTCCACACTGGTATGTTGGTTTGAGGGTTGCGGCACCTTTTCTGTGTTAGACATGGCTCGTATGCCTACATGCATTTCCTAGGCAAAATTTAGTTTGGCCCGCGTGCCATATCCGTTGTATCCATTTCTATTGCATTATAGCTTGCATGCATTCACTGCATCACTTGCCATTTATGGCTCGCACCTTTCCATGATTGAGCTTGGTCTGGTATGTGCCCATACTCTTCACGTCGAAACATAGTTCAGTAGACCGTTCTATGTTAGACCTGGCTTGTACGTGTACATGCCTCTCTTAGGCAAGATTTGGTTTGGCCCGCGTGCCATATCCGTATTGCATTGTAGATCGCATGCATTCACTGCATCACTTGCCATTTATGGCTCGCGCCTTTCCATGATTGAGCTTGGTCTGGCATGTGCCCATACTTCTCGTGTCGAAGCATAGTTCAGTGGACCGTTCTATGTTAGACCTAGCTTGTACGTGTACATGCCTTTCCTAGGTAAGATTTGGTTTGGCCCGCAGGCCATATCCATTATATTGCATTTCCAGTCCATTGCATATTTGTAGATATTGCATTGTAGCTTGCATGCATTCACTGCATCACCCCCCGTCTATGGCTCGCGCCTTTCCATGATTGAGCTTGGTCTGGTATGTGCCCATACTTCTCGTGTCGAAACATAGTTCAGTAGACCGTTCTATGTTAGACGTGGCTTGTATGCTTACATGCCTTTCCTAGGCAAGATTTGGTTTGCCTGCGTGCCATGTCCATTGCCATCTCCCCAGCATATTCATTATATTGCATTGTAGTGTAATTTTTGCATCCGGCATTAGGATCGTAGTCCTTTCCCCAGTGAGTCATTTCCCCACTTGTGTCAATCCCCTCCAATACTTATTCTTGCATCCGTCTACATTACTCATAGTTCAGAAGACCGTTCTGTGGTAGACGGACTTGTTACCTCCATCAATCTATTTGACATAGGTATGGTTTCGAACCGCTCATGATTGGATCATGATTCAATTGCTTTGCATATAGTTTGCATTGTTTCAATTCCATTGCATCTCCATTTGCATTATTTATCCATTGTTTTGTATATATTGCATATCATTTTGCGTCCATTTTTGCATTATCATGCATGTTGCTAAATAACATCGTACCTGTTAAGTTTGCTTTCTTTTCAGGCACGATATTGTATGTACGGTTCATTTGAGGCTGGTGCAACCAAACGAGCCGCACAGGTATTGTATCCTCCGAGTGAGACGTATTGAGAATTACATAATTCTCTTACATCCTTTCTACATTTTAGTGTAGTTTGGTGTATGCCAGCTTAAAACTGTTGCATGTTTGCTTCATTACAGCTTTCTTTGCATGATCATAAGTTATGCTCGGCTTCGTGCATTGTCTTGCAGTTTGCCACTGCCTTCGGGCGCATACCTTGTTTGTCTTGCATGTTTGTCTAAGTTTTCGGCTTTGTCAAAAATGGGTCGTCTCTGGGCTTTGACATTCACTCCCGTCATTGTTATGACTTTCGAGTTCTGTCAAAGAGGGGCAACTGTAGACACCCCATTTTTGACCGTCCTCAAGACTTGGACGTCACCGTTTGAACACCCGGTGATCATCCATGTTTGTGTTCGTTTGGAGTTCCCGGAGGTCTCGGCTACGCGCCTTGCCTCAGGATCTCCGAACTCGACTGTTTAGTGTCTGGTTTTGCACCAAACACTTGTGTTTTGCCTTGGAGGGGCAGGGAATGCCTTTTGAGGCATCCCCACACATCACCGGCCATGGCCAGAGGCCACCGGCTGGTGTTTTGATGCCATCAGCAATGTATATTGCCGGTCGGCATTCTTTATTGCCGGTCGGCACTCTATTTTGACAAAATGGCATTTTTGAGCAGCCGATTACTGTTCATCTGCTTTTGCAAATATTTTAATACAGCTGTATGGCATTTTGTTCCCCTCCATACACGTGTATGGAGGGATGGACTTCTTGTTAGCTTACCTTGTAAGCTTTACGAGATTGGCTCCTCTATAAGAGGAGCCCTCCCCTCTTGGCTCTAGGTTAGACATTTTAGAGAGAAAAGTTGTGTGAGAGCTCTGGTTTTAGGTTTAGGGTTCCATACATATTCTATCTCTATACCTCTCTCTCATTTGGCCTTTGTGTGTGTATAAGCGTGTTTGTGTCTTACTATTGCACACAAACACATAGTGTTACACCTTTCCTTGGTTTCTTGAAGGACCAGAGGTTGTTCTTGAGGTTCTTGGGCTGTTTTGAGCACAAAGAAGCTGCTGGAGCTTCATTGGTGAAGAGGGTCTTCAAGGGTAAGAAGTTGTCCCTTTATTCCCCATTTTTGCGTACTATTTTTGCCTATCTTAGAACTATTTTTGAGCTTAGTGTATAATACAAAAAAGTTCTGTTTTTAGGCCCTCTTAGTAGTTTGTTTAGAGTGTTTTGTGGTTTGGAGGTGTTTGACTCCTCCTAAGCCTTGTAAGGCTCCATTTTGTGCTATTTTGTGTAAGCTCTGAGACTTTGGTGTTTGGGCCTCCTCACCACTAAAATCTTGAGGGATTTCAGTGGTAAGGATGGTGGCTTGAAGTCCCAAGAAAGAGAGGGCCACCCCCTCTCCTTGTTGCCCTTGAAATGGACCATTTTTGGCCTCTTGAGGGAGCACCTAGCTAAGCTTCTTGTTGACCATGCCTTGGCTGTTTTTTGTGCTTATTATGTCATAATATGCCTCTGGTTTTTTGTTGGTTTTGGTACACCATGCATGCTTAGCATACCTACCTTGTAATGCCATTTTGTTGCCTTAACATGCCTTAGGTTGTAAACCCTTGTTCTAGCATGTTTTAGGCTTAGCCTTGTGAAGCTTTTGTGCTTATCTTGCCATGTTGAAGGTCTGTCCATAGTTGTTTGGGTCGATCTTGGCATGCTTAGTATAGCCCCTTTACATTTTTGGTTTGTTGGCCTTAAGTGTGTGAATGTATAGCATGCATCCTTGCCTTAATCTAGTGATTTGGGGCCATTCACCATGTTATTTTAGTCCCTTTAACATGCTTGTATGCTTGCCTTGGATGCCTCTTTGAAGCTTTGAAAGCTTGTGTAGCATGCTCCATGTTTTGGCATTTGTGCATGCCTTTGAATTTAGGTCAATTGGATGCCATCTAAGTGATCTTTAGGCCTTGTCTTAACATGCTAAAATTCTGTTTTTAGTCATTTAATTCATGCCATGTGTGGTTGCACTAAGTGTAGTTCAATGCTTCTTTGGTGGGCCTTAGGAATTGGACCTTATTTGCATACATGTGTGCGTGTGTTTTGGGCCTCATTTCCTTGGCTTTGGCCACTGTTTTGGGCCTAATTAGAGCTGCCCAAATCATGTTTAAGTCCATCATTTGCTTGCTTGCATGCTTACCTTGCATGCTGTTTGTATGCTTGCATGCACATCTTGCATTCCTATGTTGCATCCTTAGCTTGCATGCCTAGGTTGCATTGCATCTAGCATGCATGTCTTGTTCCTTGATCTAGTGATAGGAATTGTGCTTTGGTTTGTTGGTTTGCATTGCATTTGACATCAAAATGTGCACACTTGGTCCCTTGGGCCATCACGCATGGAAATGCGCGATTGGTGGTCCGAGAACCAAGGAGCATGTCCCTTTGACTCACTCACATGATAAGGAACAAGATTGGTGCATATATGGCTTGAATTGTATTGCCATGCAAAGTCCTGTCCTCTGCTGCTGTCAAACAGGTTCTGCAGGCATTCTCTGCCGATCGACTTCATAGAGTGCCGATCGGCGATAAACTGGCAGCCGATGGATTCAATATGTGCCGATGACCACCAGACCACTGCCGTTGACCATTCTACTCAGCCGGTGGTGTCTCCCAATGTCCAGAGAAGCAACTCTGAGACTTTGACAGTCTTCGGAGGAGCAGAGCAGGGAAAACAGAGGCAGATTGCGCATGGCAGTGAATTCCCGAGCAAGACCGAGCATGCATTGCATCGAGCTCTCTTCCCGAGGCGGTCTACTGTTTTTCCTAGCTTAGTTAATTTGTTAACTAATTAGGTAATTTGTAATAATTAATTAGCTAGGATAGTTAATTCATTATTCGAACTGTATTATTCTTTCAGTCCCTCCGAGCGAGGGTAAACTTGTAATAAGTGTGGGTGAGTGTGTGGATATCTTCCAACCCCCACTTCTTTCTCCCTTTTACTTACCTGTTTTGATGGTTAGTAATAGGTCATGTTTAAATTAGCATACCTTTTGCTGCGCATGCGTGCATCCATGCATTTGTCTCGCACGCACCGGGCTCGGTATATCATGCTAACTGCATTTGTATTTCAATTCGAAGTTGAATACGTGCATCAATTGATTGCATTTCACATACCATGCTTAGGTTAGCCGAGCCTACTCTAATTGCATCCTGTATGTGTTGCATTAGACATTTAAACATGGACTTGGATCATGCATTGTTTACTAACGAGTTTATTGTTTTGGCATGAAGTACGATGTAAGTATTTTCATGTTTTAGCATATCGCATGCGTGTGAATGCCATCATAACAACATGCTTACCATGTGGCTAGATGCTTATGTGATAAACTGTTTGAATGCCTGTGGGTGAAGGTTGGATTGTCTGAGTTGGAAAAACTCGTTGAAATCCGTATCTTAGCCTACTTGTGAGTAGCAAATTCCAAAGTGTTTTTCAAAACAAACGGATATGCAATGCTTATTTCCAAATTAGGCAATCTAGTCTATACTTGTTTGCTGTGCGCATAACATAGTAATTCTAGGCTAATAATTGGTTAAAGAACACATAACGTTTTCAAAAACGGATATCACGGTTAGTAGAGGCCGATCTTCGGATCGGGCGAGAGGGGGTGCTCATAGCTGACCTTCCCCAATCGTACCAAAGCTCCCGAGCCAAGGCAACTTTGGTGATGACGGACACGTGGCCTTTGGCACCGAGTTAGGATTTCCTAAATTTCCCCATTTTAAAATATTTAGGTGGCGACTCTGTATCTGGCAAAGCAATCTATGTTTGGCACTTCTTTTCAAAAAAATCTTTTTCTCAAAACGATTTGCCGGATTTGGACTCTTTTGTTCAGACTTAGAACCGTGGCACAAATCGAGTCCGAACTGTAGCACGAAGGCCTCTCGCGGGCGCGTCTACATCTATCATCAAAGGATTGGGAAAAGTCATTTGCATACATGCTAGGCCGGCCAATTCGTCGGCTGCATTGTTTTTTTCGCGGTTAATTTGTTCCATTTTTACTACGGCAAACTTTTTGATTTCTGCGCGTACCAGTGCTTGATACTTAGCCATCCTTCCATCCTTGGCCTCATATTCCTCGAAGACCTGATTGACAACCAGCTTGGAGTCGCTGAATACCATAAGTTCTGATGCCTTCATTCTCAAAGCGCTCTTCAATCCGGCGAGGAGGGCTTCATATTCCGCGTCATTGTTGGATGCTAGGAACCTGAGTGTGATCACATGCTCAATGGTCAGCCCATCCGGGGATGTCAACACGACCCCTAGCCCGGCGCCATGTCTATTGGAGGCCCCATCGACGAAGAGTTTCCATATCTCGCCAATGAACAACTTCTAGTAGTCGAAGGGATTTTGAGAGTTCCTCCACTTCAAGGTACTGGTTGGCTCATTCTGGTCTCTTTCTACATCTCCGTCGAGCTTGTATTTTGGTAAATCGGTCGGTTCTTCCATTTCTTGCTCAGTTTTCTCTTCTCGTTCTGCTACTTGTTGTCCACCACTTATTTCTACTATCCGAGCCATGGATTGTGCCAAGTCCGCGCTAGCCAAATCGACAGGGTAAAGAGGGTGTGTTCCAGGGACAAATTCCGCCACGAAGTCAGCAAGAGCTTGAGCTTTGATAGTAGTGCGTGGCAGGAACTTGATATCGTGTTGCCCCAATTCCACGGCCCACCTCTGTCGATGAAATCTGCCTTTTCAAAGAGCACCTTGAGCAGAAATTCGGTTAGCACGACTATCATGTGGGCATGAAAATAGTGCACCAGCTTTCTGGAAGCCATCATGAGAGCCAAAGCCAATTTTTCCAGTTGCAGATATCTTGGGGTGCTGCATCCAGGACAGCAACACCATTTCGCTCGATCTGCCCTTGTGGAGTGGCCCTCATACCCCTGTCTATGTACTGGTCCAGATGCCCAGCCGCTACCATCTCCTCCCAATCTTGTTTGAGCAGCACACAATCCTTCGTTCGGTGCCCCCTTTCTTCATGGAAGGTGCGGCGATACCTCGAGTTGAAGCCCCTCAGTGTGTCTCCCAATTTGGTCGGCCAACGCGCGTAGAGCTCATCTCGGATCTCATTTTGGATGCGGTAAATTGGGATCTTAAAGACAGTGGGGATGCCGGTTCGTGCTTTTAACTTCCTCTTGGTATTATCCTCTTCAATATGAAGAGCGTCAGCTCGGTCGTTTCTGTGACATTTGTTTCTATCATTACTGTTTAAACCGCAATGTTGGTCTCTGGCTCAGTCATTAGGGTGGTTGTCCTCCTGCCCCACCGAGTGAACCTTCCCAGCCACTCTTCTGCACGCTGCAACCGGATTTGCCTTCTCAGTTGCGGTGGCAGTGGTGGCATCATCTTCTACTCGGATAGGTTCGTTGATCAGCTGCATCAAGGACTCCACAGTTGTGGGCTAGTCCATCGTAAGCGAGTCTCGCAGCCTATGTCCGACTGGGAGACCTCGCTTGTATTCTGCGATCGCCAGATTGGTGGGGCAATCGAGGATCTCATTGTAAGTTTCCTAATACTTGGCATTGTCTGCCTTCAAAGAACCTCCAGATTCCATCTTGACGCTCAGGAGGTGGTCAACCTCCTTCGGTGTTCGAGTGTTGGTTTTGAATCTAGTGACAAAAACCTCTACTAGTTGTTGCCGCCCCTCGATGCTCCCCTCCGGGAGTCTTTCGAACACTTCAGGCCCAGTTCTCCCAAACTTGCTGGGAATATGAGACACATCAAGGCATCATTGCGCCGGTGGCGAGCCATTACTTGCCAGTAATGACTCACGTGCATGTATTGATCCATTTTGCTATCGTACATTGCGAACTTAGATTGGTGGAATCTGGCAGGGAGTGGCATGCTCTCGATCTCTAGGGACAGTGGGGTAGCGGTAAATCATGCTAGCTCTCTGTCCATCGGTGCTGGGGCCATCATTCTAGGCTCTAGCATTGCCACTTCCTCACTGCAATGGATTTGGGGACTTAGCCTTTGCAATGCCGACAATCTTTGGGTCTCTCTACGGCGAGTTCGCTCCTCCAATACATCCCTCAGGTCCCCCGAATGGGTAGAGTAAGAGTATCTCGACGTCGTCAATGGGCATTGTAGACACCCCATTTTTGACCGTCCTCAAGACTTGGACGTCACCGTTTGAACACTCGGTGATCATCCATATTTGTGTTCGTTTGGAGTTCCCGGAGGTCTCGGCTTGCCCGCCTTGCCTCAGGATCTCCGAACTCGACTGTTTAGTGTCTGGTTTTGCACCAAACACTTGTGTTTTGCCTTGGAGGGGCAGGGAATGCCTTGTGAGGCATCCCCACACATCACCGGCCATGGCCAGAGGCCACCGGCTGGTGTTTTGTTGCCATCGGCAATGTATATTGCCGGTCGGCAGTCCATTTTGTCAAAATGGCAATTTTGAGCAGCCGACTACTGTTCATCTACTTTTGGTAGATATTTTGTGCCACCTGTGATAGCTGGCACCCATTCTGTTTCCCTCCATACACGTGTATGGAGGGATTTCCCTCTAAGCAAGCTTGTTTGGTAAGCTTTGCAAGGGGGACTTCTATAAGAGGAGAGCTCTCCTCCTTCTTCTAGGTTGGCAATTTTGAAGAGAAAAACCAAAGCTTATACATATACATACGCACTCTCACTATATATTTCCCTCTCTCTCCTCCCTTGTGTGTGTTTTGTGGCCCAAAAGTGCATTTTTACCTTAGTTTTGCACTAACACACACACTACCACACCTTACTTCAACTTTGAGGGACTTGGAGGGTTGTTTGTTGAGGTTTTGGACTGGTTTTGGTCAATAGAGGGTGGCTGGACCAACTGTTCTTCAAAGGTTCTTCAAGGGTAATCACTTTGCTTTAGTTTCCCCAAACTTGCACTAGTTTTTTACCTATCTTGCTTGCTGATTTAGGCTTTGTGCATAACATAAAAAAAGCTTATATTTTCATTCTTAAGAACTTTCATTAAGGGTGTTTTTTGGTTTGAGTTCAAACTCACCCTCTTAGGCCTTATTTGGCCTTTTTTGTGCTTCCTTTGTGAGGCTTTGTCTGCTTGAGTGTCTTAGTCTTCTCACCACTGAAAACCAGTGGATTTTCAGTGGTAAGGAAGGTGGTTTGAAGTCTTGTATAGGGGAGGGACACCCCTCTCCCTTCATTGCCTCATTTCCTTGCCTTTTGGCTTAAAGGGCAACATGCATGCTTGACTGATTTTGGCCCTATTTCAGAGGTTTTTGGGTGTCTCTAGGTCACATGTTATCTCTGTTCTTCGTCGGATTTGGGCCCTTTTGCATGCTTAACATACTTGCTTTACATTCCTCTATTTGGCCTAGAAATGCATCTTGTGTTTAGGTCATGATTCTTGCATGTGTTAGCCTAATTTCATGAAGGTATTGGCATTACTTTACCATGTTTAAGGCCTGTTGGCCATCTGTTTCAGCCATGCTTGCCATGTTTGGCGTCATCTCTTTGTGTTTTGGCTTGTAAGCCTTGAGTATATTGGCCTCTAGCATACGTAGCTTAGATCATCCTCATGATTTGGCATCATTTAGGATCATATTTCAGCCCATAAATCATGTTTGTATGTCTGCATATGTGACCTCTTTCATGCTTTGAGGATGTGCCCTTTTATGCCTAGAAATGAGTTTTGGTGTATGCATCTCATTGGAGCCACTTAAGATGCCATATCAGTGGGTTTTGGAGTCCATTTTTGCATGCTAGGATTCTGTTTTGCTTGTCTAATTCATGCCATGAATGGTCATGTTAGTGGAAGTAAAGTGCCCCCTTTTTGTGCCTTAGCCTTAGGTCCATTGGCTTGTATGTTGGCATGACTGTTTGTCCACCATTTTGGGCACTTTTGGCCACTGTTTTGAGGTAGATTGAGGTCTGCCCCTTTATGGTTTAAGTCCACCATTGCATGCTTGTCTCATGTTTGTTGCATGATTGCTTCATTAGGTGTTGTAACATGATGATCATATTGCTTAAATCGTCCATGTTTGCATTACATTTGCATCTTGCATGCCTAGCATTGCATACTTGCCATGGTAGTTGCATGGCATTTGGCATGCCTTGCATCTTTATCTCATGGTGTATCTTTGAGTCATGTTTGCATAACATGCATTGCATTACTTGGTTTGGGGTGTCAAACCAAGTGTGAGGGTTAAGGAGCGTTCATACTATAAGTGATGTAATGCGTCTTAACTCTCGGTCACCGGGACTCTTGACTTCGACATGATAGGGTCTTGGTCCTTATTTGTATGTTGCATGCATTTTTACATCAAATGGCAAGCTTGATCTCTTAGGCTATCATGCACAATTGATGGCTCGAGGATCGAGGGCCATGCTTCCCTGAGTTCAATACATGATGCAGAACATGGCCATGCTCACATGTGCCTGAAATCCCATGCCATATACTGTCTATCCTCTGTTGCTGTCAAAACTGTCTTCTGCAGGAAATTTCTGCCGATCGGCAGCATTCAATGTCGACCGGCCATTGGTTAATGGTCGATAACTCCATTAGCAGCCGATGGAAATTATATATGGCCGGTGGGCATTTGCTCCAGCCGGTGGTATTCTACAATGTGCAAGAAACCTGTCCTAGAACTTTGGCATTTTTCAGAGAAGCAGGGCAGTGTAAACAGAGGCGGCAGTGGTATGGTACGGACGTTCCGAGCGAGACGGGTTCGAGCATGCATCATTCGCGCATCCAAAGGCGGGGGCTGTGGGCACCTTTCTTTTTTGCATTCATTTTGTTAATTAATTAGAAATTCTGTAATAATTTATGTCTTCATTATTCGGACTGTAATATTTTTTAGGACCCTCCGAGTGAGGGCAATTGTGTAATAAGTGTGCGTGTGTGATGTATGTCTTCCAATCCCACGCCTTCCTTCCCTTTTATTTACCTGCTTCTGATGGTAGATTAGGGCATGTTTAAATTAGCATACAGTATGATAGCATGTTTGCATTCATTCATTTGTTTTGCATGCATTGGGCTCAGCGCATCATTCTAACTGCATCTGTATTTCAATTCTAAATTGAATACATGTTAGCTGCAGCATTTCACATGTCATTATATATATTAGCTGAGCCTATCTAAGTGACATTCTGTATGTGATGCATTAGCCATTTTTAACATAAACTAGGATCATGCAAGATTACTAACTAGTTTCTGTTTTGGCACGGAGTACTCGGTAAGCATTTATGCTTTAGCATATCGCATGCGTGTGAATGCTATCATGACAGCATGCTTACCATGTGGCTAGATGCTTATGTGATAAACTGTTTGAATGCCTGTGGGTGAAGGTTGGATTGTCTGAGTTGGAAAAACTCGTTGAAATCCGTGTTTTTAGCCTACTTGCGAGTAGCAAATTCCAAAGTACTTTCTAAGACAAACGGATATGCAATGCTTGTTTCCAAATTAGGCAATCTAGTCTATACTTGTTTGCCGTGCGTATAACATAGTAATGCTAGGCTAATAATTGGTTTAAGAACACATAACGTTTTCAAAAATGGATATCACGGTTAGTAGAGGCCGATCTTCGGATCGGGCGAGAGGGGGTGCTCATAGCTGACCTTTCCCAATCGTACCCAAGCTCCCGAGCCAAGGCAACTTTGGTAATGACGGACATGTGACCTTTGGCACCGAGTTAGGGTTTCCTAAATTCCCCCACTTTAAAATATTTAGGTGGCAACTCTGTATCTGGCAAAGCAGTCCAGGTTTGGCACTTCTTTTCAAAAAATCTGTTTCTCAAAACGATTTGCCGGATTTGGACTCTTTGGTTCAGATTAAGAACCATGACACAAATCGAGTCCGAACTGTAGCGGGGCCCTACGCGGGCGCGTCTACAGGCATGAGGGACGATAACTACTGTCGCGAGTGTGAGATCTCTCCACTGGTCAGTCGGAGTCTCCAACTCCAAAGCTTCTAGTGATAGAGAAAGAAGGCGTCCCATCTTGGCGACGACTGTTAGAGCGACCGAGTGGGGTGCGCTCACTGTGGTTGCCCACTCTAACAACACCCTTCCCCTTGATCTGGAGTTTTAGTGTCTCCATTTCAGCCGACATCTTTTGAATGAGGGCGTCGTGGTCTCTGAGTTTGTGCTCCAAGCATTAAGCATGTGACTCCCCTCGTCGTCGGCGACCCTCTAGACTCTTGAAGTGTTCAGAGCTCCTTGCGCAGTTGTCTGGCGCACTTCTGGAAGAGGTTTCCAAGTTCGCCATAGTCGGAATAGTGGAAGGGCCATCTCTCCATTGGACAGACTCTGGTGTGATACCGTCGACAACGGACAGCGGTGTTTCGGCGTTGTTTGCCATGGAAATGGTTGAAAAAGCTTGGCCAACAAGGTTTGTCTGTCAAAGAGTTCCCGCAGATGGTGCCAATTGTACGAGGGTGAAATATTCTTGGTTCTCTGTACTCTTTGAATCCAAGCTTCACGTGACGTCACCTGACGTGAAAACCAAAAGATAGTGAGCTGCCCAGCGATGTGCTGCCAGATAAACCCTCCGACGTTCGAGTCAGCACACTTGGAGAAGAAGAACAAGAATAGAGAGAGCACTTCAGAGCGAGAGAGTTTGGAATTCCTTCTAATTGCTTTCCTTTAATGTCTCTCTTCTCTTCTTTTTCTAGGCTGGCCATATAGCCTCAGAGATTGTGGGCGCACTACCTCTGCTGTCCTTCTCTAAGCAGGTGGCTGTGCTCCCCTCTACCTATCTTACACGTGTAGAGACCAAAACCTCCAAACAGTGTTTGTTGAACTGCCAAACGGTATTGACGCATACCAGGAGTGGATTTTCTCTACTTTACCATTGGTCTGGGTGGCTTACACTACCAGGCTATCACTTGGAAGAAACAGACACCACAACAAACTGGAACGACCGAGCTACAATAAACCCGCCCATCGGGATCAACTGTCGTAGGACGCACGGTTCGGCATCTTGGCCTCGCCCCGCTACCTTGTAGGACTCCTTGGCCCTACATCAGTCCAGAATGTTCGTAATTCGGCCCAATGCATCAATACAGATTTAAGAAAATATCCATTTTAGCCGAATCATAGCTCGATCGGCTTGCCCGGCCCAACTTAATGGGCCGGGGCAGCCCCATTGGTTCAGTTCGGCCAGGTTCATGGTCCTTGGCCCTAGCAAGGCCCAACGCCATATCCCACGCTGACATAGCTCGGCCCAATTGTTAAGTGTACTAGTAAGATTATTAATAATTGTATCAATATGCCCAATGTTGTTGTAAAAAAAATTTCTATTGGTCAATTCAATTAGCCAAAACAATAACTTTAATTATTTCATAAATCACACCAGAGCTCTCAGTAAGGATGATCACACATAAAACAATAAACAATAAATAATAAAAATGCTTCAACTGTCCATAGGACCAATGAATTTGAAATCGTTAATCATGCAAATATTGAGATAAAATACAATATAAATTACCAAATGTCAAGTTAGATCTTTGACCTTTTCAAATAAACAACCAAGCAATTATATATAAGGAATACCCAATTTCTCACAGAAAATTCCAAAATTAAAATACAAGTACATTGTAATCCAAATCCCTTGTTTGTTGGCTAATTAAAAAAAAAAAAAAAACAAAAAGGGCATATCAGTCCAAAAATTCTAAAAAAAAAGACTAAAGGGATCTCCTAGAATAACTCACAAAGTCAATGGGCCTTACATGTCCATAAGAAAATTCATAAAACTTTTTAGTATACAAGTTTTTGAAATGAGATTTCCAAGTAAATTTTATCAAAAAAATTTCTATTGATTAACTCTAATTTAATCATAACAATAAATTATAATTATTCCATAAATTATAACTTCTAAAAGAAAAGTATGCTCAACTATTTCAAAATTTAAATTTGTATGCCACCATATAGAAGCAATTTACTAAAATTTAATTATAATCATAAAAAAATCTAATTATTTCATAATTTATAATTTTTAAAATATATATATATATATATATATATATATATATATATATATTAGTATAATACCCGAGCTATATGCACGGACATAAATAAATATGTAGATGTAGATGTAGATGTAGAAATATGAAAAAAAACATTCACCGATATAATTAAATATGACTAAATTTCTTTCTTACCTTTCTATATAAAACATTTTAAATTCCAAAATCATAAATATGGTTAGATGGACCAATTCTATGCCATGTGTATTTCTTAACATATAATTTTTTTTATAAAAAAAAAAGAATTGTGAAGATCAATGCTGTAAAGCTAATACTGCATTTCGGATGAAACATTCTTTCGCTATAACATATATGTAGATGTAGAAATATGAAAATTTTATTTTTATTATGCAAAGTTACAATAAAATTGTTTACACTTGTCAATTAGCTAAATTTTCTCTTCCTATGCCTTTACCGTTCTCTTTATTCATCTTCTAAGAAGGGCAATTATGTTATTTATGCAAAAATTACATAGTCAGTTAAAAACATAGTATGTGATGGGAAAAAAGGAATGCGAATAGAGCTACCACAAAAATTAAAGTTACCTTAGCAAGTTAACAGCAAAAGCTGACCATCATGGTTATTCTATAATGGCAAAAAAAATAAAAAAAAAATGGTTGTAAACAAAGTTAAACTATACAGTTCAGTTTTATTTTTTCAAAAGATGATTTGATCTTGGTTCTAAATAAAAATAGAAATCAATTGAATTAAAGTAGTTGCAATGTTTTGTACTAATTAATTGATTTCTTGTTGATTGATAATTCGGATTTTTTTTTTTTTTTTTTTTTTGGGAATAAATAACTTTAAACAGTCTAGCTTTGGTTTTAAATTATTATTTTTTTTATATTTTTATTTTTTTTAAATCATAACCTTTCAAATTGACTCTAAAACCAAACTAAACATCCCAATATTTCATATTGGAGTAGATTATATATAGTTCGAAAAATTGAATGATCCAAATATATGCATTTCAAACCTATTCAAACTATCGTGCAAAAAAAGAAAATATCTCAAATTTATTCAAAAATATGTTAGCACGACAAATATGGGTGTTTTCTAACTATTATTTTAATTTTAGTATCAAACAATAAATAGCTGATTCTTCTTAAATGGAACACAGGACTTTGGATTAGTTTAAAATCAAACAATTATTAGATAAAAAAACAACTAAAGAAATTCAATTATACAAAAAAATAACATTATGAGAAGTGAGGTGGAATGGTTGACTAACCAGTGACTTTGAAATAGCTTTATTATCGAGTGACTATCTGAACTTGTAAGAAGTTCTTCTTGTTGTCTATGATGTGTATGAGCCTTAACAATACATATGACTTTTTAATATTTTAGGGTTTTAGGGTGGGGATGAGTTAGGAGCAATTAATCATACTTTCAATATATATATTTTTCAATGGAAGTTTTCCTATTATGGGATTGTCATTATTTTAGATGTCATGGAATATAATTAGGCCCATAAATTTGAATTTGGAAACGGATTGGTGTTGTTTCCTTTTGAAAATCACAAAATGTGGAATAATTATATTTTTTATGCTTACATGATAGTCAGCCAATACGTTTTTTTTAACTATTTAAAATCAAAATAAATCAAGAAAATTTGTATGATGTTTTCTCATATGACTCCTCATTGCAATGTCAATTTACTATAATATATTGTATAGATTTTTCCATTTAAAATTTAAAATTATGTGTTATATATATACTAACATTCAACCCATATTATGCAGAGTTTGGGATTGCTGCTGCGTAGGGTGTGCAACAGCAACTGTTGCGCGCCTTATTGGGCCCATTTCAGGGCCTAATTCGATAATCTGAACCGTTCACATTTTAGAAGGTATTGAGTAAAACATACATGTAAGGTGCACAACAGTTGCTGCTACGCACTCTGTGCAGCAGCAACCCCAGACTGTACTATGCACGACTAAATGTATATGATAATGATATATATTAATATTTGATGAATTTTTAGATTATAAAATAATTTTTTCTTGAATATTGAGATATATGATAAGGATATTTATTAACATTGTATGAATTTTTAGATCATAAAATTTAGAGCGAGCATCTATTTTATCCTATGACCTAATTGAGGTTCAATTTGGGTGAGCCCAATTTGAGTAATTTAAGCTCGTAAAATTTCCGTAGCCTTAAGTAATTTAAGTAAAATTTTATGGCCTCAGGACTATTTTCAATTTGGTCAAGAGTAATGGTTGTCTTTAGAATTGACTTCTATTTTTTTTGCAACAAAAAAACATTAAAAAAAACAGAGAGAAAAATTGATTATTTTGTAGTGCTTTTTAGTTTTGGGGTGTTAAGCTTTTTATCATCCTGACATTGAGCTATTTTTTCGCAAGACCTCTCCTATAGTATCGTCACCATAGTAGAGTTTAACTACCAAGCTCGGATGGAATAAAAAGCCAACTTCCCAAAATAGGTCTAAGATAAAAATTTATCAACTCAAATTAAATTCAATCAGAATTTGAGTAGGAATTGCCACAATTTAAACATTTTGATTTTAAACTTAAATATGGGTTTTATACGAGTCCTTATATTAAGTAAAAGGGGTTTTCAACCAAAAGAGTTGTGATAATTCAAAATCCTCAAACTAAATTTTATAATTTTTAAATATTAAAAAAAATTCTATTGGTTAACTCAATTAGCCATACAAAAATGAGTGAGACCACTAAAAGAGGAGTACTAATAGCTCTAAAGTGGTGTGTGTCTCACATGATGGGATGTTTTGCTCTTGTGTTTTTTTTTTTTTTTTTTTTTTTTTTGAATTTCCACCTCATTAGTGGTCCATTAGTGCTCCCAAATTAGTGGGATGAATCATTGTTGTTAACCATAACAATAAAACTCTAATTATTCCATAAATTACGATTTCTAAAAGGAAAGTATTCTCATCTATTTTAAAATTTAAATTTGTATGCCACTATATATGGAAGCAATTCACTAAAATCTTATGAAGACTTAACATAGCAGTCCAAGGCTGCGGCTACTGCAATAGTTACTGCAACAAACCAAATAGACTGCAACAGATCAAACAGCACAAAAGCAATCCATGGAAGCTAATCAAATGCAGTCTTACATGAAGGTGTATCACAAGCCATGGTGTTACGACCCAAACCTGCCCCTATAGGTTTAGCGTCGTAACCGGCCAGTAATCCTAGATTACCTAC
The DNA here is from genome assembly GCF_055761805.1 of Camellia sinensis. NCBI lineage: Eukaryota > Viridiplantae > Streptophyta > Magnoliopsida > Ericales > Theaceae > Camellia > Camellia sinensis. The sequence continues at coordinate 20,675,958 of NC_138969.1, read as the reverse complement.
GGCCTCAAAGATAAAATTTCAAAATATTTAAATTATATAGAAGCCTAAGGCGGAAGCAAAACAAAAAAAATTACAATGTCCATCGAGCTTGTGCATACATGACGACTAAAATAATTAAAACATTAAAACACAATAATAATTTATACACATATCTTATATATCTCACACGCATATACATTAAGACTCAGCAAAATACAAAACTCTGGCAAAGCTAAGGTGCTGATTTTCTTGGCTTTACTCGAGCCTAACTTGCTCCATTCCGGAAGCTCTTCAAAAGGCTGACACGGGTAGACTCTGAGGCTTTCTCTATCCTTGTTGCTTAGTTTACTCACCTACATATACATATAAATAGTGAGCTAAAGCCCAGCAAGTAATAATAGAATAAAGAGGTTAAATGAATGAAGTTCGACGATAGTACAAAAACATGTCTTACAATTTCGAAATGAGTCTTAAATCATTTTCAAACTAAGACATTTTCCATATCATATCAAACTTTATAACAAAACATTTTCCATACCAAATCTCTTACCAAAACATATATTTCATTTTCCGAAACAATCCATTTCCATAGGCAAAACAATTCGTTTAGCCATCACATCAATCCCTTTCAATAATAAAAACCATTATGCGATAGCATGTTCATTAACTCGTTAATTTCATCATTAAGATCTTTCAATGTCAAATTATGTGGTACATCCATGAAGTAATAATGAACCGTTTGTCAATCAATCCAAAAGCCATGGTATTGTTACCCCTAGGCAAGGGCCTAGCCATAGTATTGTTACCCCCAGGCAAGGGCCTAGCCATGGTATTGTTACCCCCAGGCAAGGGCCTATATTCAATGGATGCCACAGTATCGTTTCAAAACAGAACTTCATTCATTAGAGGACATAACATTTCAATAAGTCATGCTATCAATTATCAAATCATTTTAAGAATTCATTCAATCAATCACATATCCATGTTGATAGCAATAACATTTTTGAAAGTAAAGATACTTTGAACATATCTTTATAAGGTTATTACTCATAGCGGGTTAAGTCGATGTAAGGCCTCAGATGCCCACCTATATAAATCACATAACAAAAACACAATAGAAGCACCATTCAATATTCATTTCATGTAATTCAACTCTCTTTATGTATTTCTAGTTTATTTCATGACTATGTGAGTCCAATTGGTGCCTAAGAATTCTTAGAATGTCATAAGAATGCAATTATGCTGAAAATAGGATCCTCGAGAGGATTGTAAAATTTTGCAAAACTTCTGAGAGCTCGATTTTCATGCTCGAGCGAGACTTTCCTTGCTCGAGCGGACAGAGTGAATTCTGGAATGTCCAGAATTGTGTTCGAAGTTCAAGTTTGATATTCAAAGCCTCAAAACTTGTATTTTTGGTATAAAACATGGAGAATCATTGTATAATTTAGTAAACACTCCTAATTAGATATCATTTATTTAAAATCGTGCTCCAATTGTCCAAATTTAGATTTAACTCATTTTCTTTATATCAAACCCACATTTTTAAAATACGAATTACTCATTTTCTTTATATCAAACCCACATTTTTAAAATACAAATTAAACTTTCTAAACTCTTGAAATTTCATGATGTGTGTAAAAGTAGAACCGAATTTTATTATTAATAACCAAAAATCAACTTAACTATGAGTTACACAAATCAATTTCTTAGAAATTCAACTTAACTCAATTTTTAACCAAAAACTTAATTTATAATCATGGATGTTCTAAAATGTGTTTAAATTGAATAAAACTTTTAAATTCAATTATATGCATGGATCAAACAAATTCATAATTTTCATAATAAGATCAAAACTTTTCTTACATTAGGATTAATTCCAAATTTCCATAAATTTGATTTTTCTAAAGTTTTTCCTTTCTCTCTTCAAAATATGAGATTGACTTAATCCAAATTCTTCAAAATCCATGATACATGTATAATTAGAGTATTAAACTTGTAAAATTTATTCATGCATGTAACAATGAAGCTTAATTTCATGCAAAATCACAACATCAAACCCAAAATAATTAATTTCTATAAATTGAACATAACTCCATTTCTTCATCATCTTGCTAATTCCCTTTTTAATTACATGAAATTGAACTCAATTATCTCTCAATTCCAACTTTTAGGTAATTTATCTACAATATTTGAACTTTAATTTCTTACCTAAAATCTTCAATTTGTTGAATCTCTTGGTCAAGCTTTGAGTTTCCTCCTTTGTCTTCAATTTCTTGAATTTCCTTCAAACCCATCAACACAAAGCTCTCTCTCTCTCTCTCTCTCTCTCTCTCTCTCTCTCTGTCTCTGTGTCTCTATCTCTCTCTTTTCTCTGATTTTTCCCAGCCGAACAAGTTGGCGAATAGCTTTAAGGCTCAAATACTTAGCTCACCCTATTTCTGATTTCATTTATTCTATTCTTTATTATTATTATTATTATTAAAAAAAAATGGTGGGACACTTGTCCACCTTAAATTAATCCATGTAGTGATATATGTTAGGATTAGTTAGCACACTAATTGTACATTAGCTTAATTAACCATAACTAATTACAATTCCCACATAATTTAATTAGTCTAATTTGACTTCAATTAAGGCCCAATTATTTATATTTAATCTTTACCATTCTATATCAGATTTTTAATCAAACTTCCAAAAAGGTCCAAATATTAAATTAGACTTATTTCCATTATCAATTTTGATTTCTCAAACTATTTAGGCCTTCAATTTCTAACCAGACTTCAAATTTCCGTCATTAAATTACATATTCAAATTGGACGCCCTATAAATAAATTTAATTCGTAATAATCACAATTCTCAATCCTCATAATTTAATTAACTTAATTAACTCCAATTTGGACCTAATTAATCGAATCTCAATTTTACTAAACTAAAATGAATATTTAATTAAACTCCCAAATGGGTTCGTAATTAAAATTAAATTGATTCAACTTCTTAATTTCACTTCCTTAAGCCATTTGGACCCTTAAGTTCTAATTCCAAAAATAAATCTTTAACAGAATCATATACGAATCAGATTCTACAATCCTCATAAATCCCAAATTAAATTAGGATAATGACTAATTAAAATTCCAAATCTTCTTAATTAACCAATTATAAAATATTATACAAGGCGGGGTCGTTACACATGGGCTGTGTAAAACCTAAGCAGTTCACATGTATATAGTTAGTTTGTTTGGAAGGGTAGTTAGTTTGTTAGATGGTTAGTTACTGATATGTGAATATATATATATATATATATATATATATATATATATATATATATAATGTAATAGTTAGATCAATAATGATAATCAAGATTCAGTTTCTCTTCATGGTATCAGAGCGGATAGAGCTCTAACAAGCATTCAACAATGGCGTTATCTTCAATGCCAACCTCTACTGTTCTTCGTCCAAATCTTTCTCTTCTTCTTTCCAATCTCAATTCTTTAGTCACAGTAAAACTTGACACAACAAATTATCTAATTTGAAAAAGTCAAGTTCAAAATCTGTTTTGAGCCATATAATTATTGGGATATCTTGATGGATCAGTTGATTGTCCTCTTCCTACAATTGTGAATGCACAGAACAATTAATTCTCCAATCTGGAATTCAGTAAATGGAAGCTTATTGATGTACATCTTCTTAGATGTTTAACAGTGACTTTGTCACCACCAATTTTTTTCTTCAGTTTTGCATCTGCAGCATAGTCGCAAAGTATGGATTGCTTTGGAGAAAAAGGTTCACTACTTTATCACGATCACATATTCATCAGCTCAAGAACAAACTTTAAACACTTTCAAAGAAATCTTAGACTATGGAGGTCTATCTGCAACAATTCAAGGAAATTTCAGATCAAATTGCATTGGTCACTTCACCTATAGATGATGAGGATCTTATTCTTCTTGTTTTGAATGGTTCCTGATGAATATAACTCCTTCAAAATAGCTATTCGAGCCCGATCTGATGGTGTAACCATGGAAAAAATGTCCTCTTTATTATGTTATGAAGCAATTCATATTGAGAAGATCAATTTACATGCTTATCCTAATGTTGCTTTCTCTGTCGTTCAAGGAGCTCCTTCTGAACATCAAACCCTAGCTTCGCCATATCAGTCATCTCCAAATTCACAACATCAACATTTTCATTCAGGACATAATCGATCAAATTTTTCTAATTACAGAGGAAATCGTTCCAATTCTGGTGGTAGAGGTCACTATACCAATTCTTCAAATTACAGAGGCCTTCGTGGAGATCTATTTTCAGGTTTTGTTTGTCAAATCTATGGCAAAAACAATCACACAGCTCTTGAGTGTCGCAATCGCACGAATCCAGCTTATACACCTTCTTATGGATTTGCTTCTGGTTCACCGACTCAAGAAGGCTATTCTCTGCTCTCTCTCTCTCTCTATCCTGGTGGTCCTTCTCCATCCTCTACAGCTCCTCGAGCTTTTTCTACCACAAGTTTTGTTCATTCTTCTTCGTCTGAAGCTTCTCCTTGGTATCTTGATTTAGTTGCTACCACACACATCACTAATGACTTGCAACATATGCATTTGTATTAACCCTACCAAGGCCATGATCAGGTTGTGGTAGGCAATGGAGATTCTCTTCCTATTCAGCATAGTGGAGCTGGTATTCTTCCCACTCATACCTTTTGTTTTCAGTTCAACAATTTGCTTCATGTTCCTCAAATTTCTTCCAATCTTATTTCTATTCATCAGCTCACTCAAGACAATAATTGTGCAATCATTTTTTATAACAATTCCTTTGTTGTTTAGGACAAAACTTTGAAGGCAGTGCTTTCTAGTGGTTTTCACTCTAATGGTCTTTATCGGTTTTCCTCTCCTTCGCAAGCTTAGTTTCTCAAAGCATCTCTTCTACTTTGTGGCACAAGAGATTAGGTCATCCCTCAAGTTTAATACTATAGCTAAGTTTGTTCCTATTGTTTGTAATAAATATGATAATGGACTTTGTTCTCACTGTTGTGTGGCTAAAAGTCATCGTTTGCCATTTACTTTGTCTTCTTCTATTGTCAACCAACCTCTTGCCCTTATCCATAGTGATGTTTAGGGTCCCTTCACTTAAGACCAATCTTAATATAGCTACTATGTTGTGTTTGTTGATGATTTCAGTGGCTTTACCTGGTTGTTTCCTTTAAACTACAAGAGTGACGTTTATACTAAATTTTTGGAATTTAAGGTGTTTGTGGAAAAATAATTCTCTACCTCTCTTAAGATTTTCCGATCCGATGGTGGTGATGAATATTCTCATCACAAATTTCAACAATTTTTCACAAAAAATGGTCTTGTTCATCAGTTTTCTTGCCTTCATAGTCCATCCCAAAATGGATTGGCTGAAAGAAAACATAGACATACCATTGAAACAACTATAACTCTCCTGCATCACTTCTCTTTGCCTCTCAAGTTTTGGTTTGAGGTTATCTCTACTGCTGCATATCTCATTAATAGATTGCCTAGGTCTCATTCTCCTTGTCTTCGTCCCTTTCAGATTTTGTTTGGTACCTAACCTGACTATTCTTTTCTTTGAGTTTTTGGATGCTGTTGTTATCCCTGGCTTCACCCATATACTAACCACAAACTTAAGCCTCGGTCTCTTCCTTGTGTGTTAATTGGTTATCATTCCTCCATAAAGGGGTATAGATGTTTAGATCCTGCTACTGGCAGAGTTTATATATCTAGGCATGTGATTTTTGATGAAACTCACTTTCCCTTTACTCAAGTCTCCTCTTCCGACTCCTCTTCTCCCTCTTTGTCTACACTTCAGTCTTTCTTTTAGCCTTCTCCAACTGTTGCTTCTACTCCTTTATCTTATTTCTCTTCTTCTTCTGATTCGTCTTTTGCTTCCATTTTACATGTCTCCTCTGCACTGTCTTCTTCTCATTCTTCTTCATCTTCATCTCCTTCTTTGTCTACTTATCCAAGTATTCAATTAACTATACTTATTCTTCTTCATCCTCATATTTCTTCCTCTATTACTCATTCTATGGTTACTGGGTCCAAGGATGCTTCTTCTCTGTGTTTCTCAGCTTTTATTTCTCCATCTCTCATTGAACCTACTTCTTATAAAGAAGCTCTCCAGTCTCCTCATTGGTTGGTAGCTATGCAAACAGAATTTCAAGCTTTACAAAATCAACATACCTAGACTCTTGTTCCTCCTTCTACTGCTAACCATGTTATTGGATGTAAATGGGTTTTTAGGATCAAGAAACACTCTGATGGTACCATTACTAGGTACAAGGCCAGATTGGTAGCCAAAGGTTACTTGCAAGAAGAAGGTGTGGATTTTCATGATACTTTTTCTCCAGTTGCTAAACAGCCTACTGTCAGGATTTTATTCTGTTTGACTCTTATTTTTAATTGGCCGATTAGGCACTTAGATATCTCAAATGCCTTCTTGTGTGGTACTCTTAATTAAGATGTCTTTATGCACCAGCTACCAGGTTTTATCTGTTCTACTCAACCTTTCTTTGTTTGCAAATTGAACAAATCTCTTTATGGGCTTAAACAAGCTCCTAGGGCTTTGTATACTGCTTTTGCTTCCTACCTTCTTTCCATAGGTTTTGTTCATAGTCAATGTGGTCATTCTTGGTTCATTCAGAAAACTTCTTCTACCATTACCTATCTTTTTGTCTATGTTGATGGCATTTTACTCACTGGCAACTCTTCTTCTCATATTCAATCTCTCATTTCTCATATGAATTCAGTATTTCCTCTCACGGATCTTGGCTTGGTTAATTACTTTCTGGGTAATGTTGTTCACCACACTTCTACTGGTCTGTTTTTGTCCCAACATAAGTATGCCTCTGATATTTTGATCAAGGAAGGTCTTGCACAATATAAGCCTTACTCCTCCCCTTTGCCTCTCAAACCTCCTTCTTCTTCTTCTGATTTTTCTTTGCCATTTCATAATCCCTCTCTCTATAGAAGTATTGTGGGAGCTCTTCAATATCTTACTCTTACCTGACCTGACCTTTCCATTGCTATTAACATTGCCTGTCAACATATGCACATACCTATTGTGGCTGATTTTGCAGTAGTCAAATGGATCCTTAGGTATCTTAAAGGAACTCTACACTATGGTCTTAATTTTAGTCCTGGTTCTATTGATATGCAAATCTTCTCTAATGTAGACTGGACTGTGATCACACTGATCGCAGATCTATTTATGGATTTTGTGTTTTTCTAGGGTCCAATCTTATTTTTTGGCAAGCCAAGAAACAGCCTACTATTGCTAGGTCTTCAACTGAGGTAGAATACAGATCATTAGCTTACGCTGCAGCTGAAGCTTCCTGGGTTCAAATGCTTTTAGATGAGATGTTCTTGTCCTGTTCCACTATTCCTACTCTTTGGTGTGATAACCTTTTTTTCATTTCTCTTGCTTCTAATCCTGTTTTCCATGCAAGGACCAAACACATTGAAATAGACTATCATTTTGTTCGAGAAAAGGTTCTTCGAAAGAAACTTCACATCAGACATGTTCCTTTCTCTGAACAGATAGCTGACATTTTTACTAAGCCCTTATCTGTCTCTCGGTTTCGTTATATGCAATCCAAGCTTCTGGTGACTCCTGCCCCATTTAGCATAAGGGGGGTTGATGAAGACTTAGCACAGCAGTCCAAGTAGTCCAAGGCTGCAGCTACTGCAACAGCTACTGTAACAGACCAAATAGACTGCAACAGATCAAACAGGGCAAAAGCATTCCATGGAAGTTGATCAAGTGCAGCCTTACATGAAGGTGTATCACAAGCCATAGGTTGTGTAACACCTAAGCAGTTCACGTGTATACAGTTTGTTTGTTTGGAAGATTAGTTAGTTTGTTAGATGGTTAGTTACTGATATGTGAATATATATAAAATGTAATAGTTAGATCAATGATGATAATCAAGATTAGTTTCTCTTCAAAATCTAATTATTTTACATTTTTAAGTAATTAAAAAAAATTCTATTGGTTAACTTGAATTTAACCATAACAATAAAACTCAAATTATTCCATAAATTACGACTTATAAAAGGAAAGTCTGCTCTACTATTTAGACATTTAAATTTGTATGCCACTATATAATCATACAAAAAATCTAATTATTCCATAATTTATTATTTCATTTCCAAATTTAAAATTATATGCTATCTATAAAATTATGCAATTTTAATACATGTTATATATTTTGGTGACAAATATTATATAATTTTTTTTTTATAAAATTACAAGAATTTATGATTCAAAAACAAAGTTATATCTTGGGTGACTTATTTTTTACCAAAACACCATATTTGGTCTGTGATTTTTTTTTATACCGATAATGCTTCTTACACTTGCATGGATATGTCTTTCCAATTATTACTGACTTAAGACACTGTTTTGATGATTTTATAACTGAATGAATGTGACAATTTTAACTTCTTCTATTCATACTGATTTTGAGAAAGGGTTCATTTATGCTGAGGTAATTCCTTGAACCATTTTTTCCATCTTTTAAACTGTCTACATTTTGTTGTCTTATTGGTTTTTTTTCTCTTTCATGATATTTTAAGAAGTTACATTGGCAGTCCATTGATTTTTTTTTTTTATGTTTGTTTATTCTTTACTTTCTGTAGTTTATTTATGTGGATTCAGAATTGACATCTAGGAAAATCTTCCAATATGTTTACATAATATATTTACCAATGAGATACTTGAAAAACTTTCCATGGAATAAAATCAACCTGATTGTAATATATTGCTATCCTTAAAATGTTTCAAAGTGCATAATCTAGTGGTGATTTTTTCTTTTTAAAAAGATGAATTCCTTGTTATCATCTTAAAAACACCAAATACTATTGTTGGTCAGTGGAACTGCTAGAAAGTGCTGACTTTGAATTTTTGATGATAACCAGGTGATGAAACTTGTGGGAGCCAGAAAAAATATATATATCCGCTTATTGGGGTTAATCCAAATAAGGCCTACAATGGGTCCAGCCCAAATAAATATCACACCCCCTATCCATATAAAGGGGGGCATCCAAAAAGGAAAGGCAGGTGCTCTCTCCCTACACTACACACAAACACTCTTGATTTCCTTAGCTTTATTCTTTCAATCAAAGGACTAACTTTAGGATTGGAGTGTCTCCGGCGGGCAACCCCAGTTGGGTGGCGCCGATCATGCTCATCTTTGCAGACACACAGACACAAAGTTCATCTCTTCATTGGATCTCTACAACATCCGTGTGAGAGTATATTTCATGGTCTCACAATTGGCGTCGTCTGTGGGAAACGTCTACAAGAATTCAACAAAGGAGATGACAACAACCACACTCAAGATGCTCAAATCTTCATTACACGTTACTAGAAACAAGACTCACGGTTGATCATATCCTTCTCCTCTTTGTTTAAATTTATTTTTGAATTCTATCTTGCTGTCTATATGCATGTACATATACATAGATATATATGTATATATATATATATATATATGTATACATTTATGCTTATAGATTTGGTCAACTATATATTGATGCTTATAGATTCGGTCCAAACATTTGTTTAATATCTATCTCGACATTCTAAGAAAAGTAGTCGGCACATATTATGTGGATCTGCTTTTATATTTTCATTCCCTCTCTAAAAATGGGTTTCATACTTTTCTTGGTGACAACATCTTTTCAACATTATTAACGGAGTTTCTCGGCCAAATTCATACATGGACTATCCATTTATTTATTTATTATTTGTTCCTCAAACTTATCTTGGCCAAAAAAGTTGATCTTCACTTTTTCTCTCTCTAGCTGAAATTGACGTAAATAAGGGCGTGAGTTATTACAAAAAATAATTTAAATAACGACATAAATTGACAATCTATATATATATATACATGTCTGGGGCAATCTATATACATACATAATTCAATTGTCATTAACGGCTCATATTGATCCTGACCAAGATCTCGGCAGAATTGAAGAAGTTGTATGCATAAAGTATTGCCGACCAAGCTCTTGCAAAGTCACAGTAAATGAGACGGATCCAGGTGCTTTGGAGGTAGTTACTCGGCACATAACTCAAGCTCCTCGGCTTTCCAAACAATTTGGTTGACACTAGAATCACAAGTGTTCCAGCAAAGGTTGTTCAGCAAACCAACAATGAAGTTGTTCAGCATCTCTTCCATCCTTCTTGGCATCACTACGCTCACCCAAAAGATTATTAATCGGCTAACATTATTCGGCTCATTGATTACTTGGCAAGACTATTTGGCCACGCGTCGCTCCACATTGGATCTTCTCGGCAACATTATTCAGCAAATATTATTTGGCTCATTGATTACTCGGTAAGACTATTTGGCCACGTCGCTCCACATTGGATTTTCTCGGCAACATTATTCGGCTAACATTGCTTGTCAACATTTGGCTCCATTGCTTACTCGGCAAGACTACTCGGCCACACTGTAGCATGTTCCATAGCACTTGACATTCTCGGCACGAAACTATAATTATTAACTTGCCTACCTCTTCGGCAAAAATCTCATGCTAATTATCTCGGCATAGAAATGGGATCTTGGCTTGCTGAAATCAACATCTGAATAAACGAGAGGATTCGCGTCAAATCAAGGAGTCCCAACCCACCAACCCGAGCAGCCAAGAAGTAACCAAAGTTCGCTGGAAACTGCGAAACGAACCACATTTTCCGAACAATAAAATTTTCAAAGTTGTCAAAATCAAGTTTTGATCATCCCAATGTGAAGTACACATCGAGACGAATCCAACGCAATAAACCGCGTCAAAATCGGTGCTAATCGAAGTCGTATGAGCTGATCAAAGTTTGCCCAGAAAATGAATTCTTTCGCTAGAGAAGACGACCCAGCAAGCAATGAAGAAATAATCATGTGCTTCGCAGTTGCCTTACACCCTATTGATCTAAACCCTCATATCCATTTTGGATAAAAATACGCCCTCAGTGGTCCGATTCCAATGATCCAATATTCGTTTCTAGCTATTTGAGGCATTCTGGGCCCATCGATACGAACAAATTTTTCAAATTCAACTTCAAAAAAAAAAAGAATGCAAATTTTATTCAAAGAATTGAGTGCAATGGCTCTCACTTTGCATATCACCACACACCCTACTTTGTCTCAGCTCCATTTCGATATCGCCACGGCACCGAACAAGGGCACGGAATCCATTTCAAATTGTTATCCGCCTACTCGGCAATCTTGGCCCAAGTCAATTTTATTACTTCCAAATCACAAATCTTATTCAGAAGCAATGGGGCAAATATACGTTGGACAAGAAACTTAACTTCAATAAATTGGCAACCATTGCCAACCAAGTTCTTAGCAAATCTAACTCCAAAGGGATCCCGACACACTACAAAGCTAAGAAAAATCGCCGACCAAAAGATCGCACAATCACCTACCCAAGTTTTGACACTAGTTATGTGGCAGTGCATCAACTTTACTCGGCAAGATAATTCAGCACCATTATTAATTCAACATTATGCATTATCATTATTCAGCCGTTCATCAACTTTATTCGGTTAACCAACACTATTTGTCAACTTTATATATTGTCAACTTTATGCAGCAATGTTGGCCATAGTATTCAGCAACTTTATTCGCCTAACAACATTATTCGGCAAAACAATTGCCCACTGGGACATCTTAGTCAATTTTTCACTTTCCAATTGGGGCACATCAGCCGATCATCGTCTCGGCACCTCTGATATGCATGCATACTCGGCCAACTTTGTACAAACATTGCAACGTCGTTTATGTGAGTTACACACTCCCGCTCCTTTTCACACCGCTCCATGCAAGCACCAGTTTTGGGGCAATACATTACAAACATGGTAGTCGGCAATTTGCATTTGGCAGTCGGTAGTTCGCATATTTTTTGTGCGCCGTAATTTTAACAAAGCCGAATCTTCCCTGCAACATAGGGAAACGGGAGTCTGCATTCTTTCTGACTAACACCTGTCATGGACTAAGCAACTTGATAATTAAATAGTTGGCCCAATATCTGCATGGCAATTCCTTACAAGCGAAGCAATATTATTGGTGATTGCACCTTATTCAGTACAGGATGCATTATTCAAAGTCCTTGCCATATTGGCACCTAGCAACTCGGCAATTAAATAGTTGGCCCAATATCTACTTGGCAATTCCTTACAAGCGGAGCAACATTATTGGTGATTAACACGTCCACCTTATTCAGTACAGGTTGCATTATTCAAAGTCCTTTCCATATTAGCACCTAGTTGCCACTTAAAATCAGCAAAAGTCTCCGAGTACAGTGTAATCTTCACACTCGGCACAGAGCGCTATCAGCAAAGGCCTACACCCATGCCCGGGGGTTAAAATATCGTAGGCCTACACCCATGCCCGGGGGTTAAAATACCGTAGGCCTACACCCATGCCTGGGGGTTAGAATACCGTAGGCCTACACCCATGCCCGGGGGTTAGAATACCGCAGGCCTACACCTATGCCCAGGGGATAGAATACTGTAGGCCTACACCCATGCCCGGGGGTTAAAATACTGTAAGCCTACACCCATGCCCGGGGGTTAGAATACCGTAGGTCTACACCCTCGTCCGAGGGTAATAATACCATGGTCCATTCTTTCGCTGATATATCTGCCTTATTTAATCGACATTATTTGGTTTAGGCAATTATTTCCGTGCTTGGTACATAGAAATATCAGTAGCTCAGCATGAAAATCCATATTTTGAAGTGCTTTTTGCAGTCAACAATATACTACACCCTCGCTCGGGGGTCATAGTACCGCGGCCTACAGCCCTTGCCCGGTGGTAACAATACCGTGGCCCATCGTTATGATTTGTTTGGAACTCATGTGATATAATTTCATCCTGTGATAGACATATGTATATTAATACATACATTCAAGACATACGTATATTTATGCATACATTCAAGCATACATGCAGTCATTCATTCATACATTTTATTCATTTATCCAGAGTGTTCTTTATCAAAAAACCTAATAGTTATTTGAACAGCGTAACTTGGCAAGAAAAACTCTCATTCCTTTTACCGCAGACAATGAAAGTTTTGGGGCAATTGTGGGAGCCAGAAAAATATATATATATCCCCTTATTGGGGTTAACCCAAAAAAGACCTACAATGGGTCCAGCCCAAATAAATATCACACCCCCCATCTATATAAAGGGGGGGCATCCCAGAAGAAAAGACAGGTGCTCTCTCCCTACACTACACACAAACACTCTTGATTTCCTTAGCTTTATTCTTTCAATCAAAGGACTAACTTTAGCATCGAATTGTCTCCAGCTGGCAACCCCGGTTGGATGGCGCCGATCATGCTCATCTTTGCAAACACACAGGGACAAAGTTCATCACTTCGTTGGATCTCTACAACATCCATGTGAGAGGATATTTCATGGTCTCACAAAACTTAACATTTATTTATTTATTTTTATTCATTTATTCAAAGTGTTCTTTATCAAGAAACTTAACATTTATTTGAACAATGCAACTCGATAATAAAAACTCTCATTCCTTCTACCGCAAGCAATGAAATTTTTGGGGCAATTGTGGGAGCAAAAAAAAAATTCATACTAGCTTATTGGACCTAACCCAAACAAGGCCTATAATAGGTCCAGCCCAAATAAATATCACACCCCTCCCCATCTATATAAAGGGGGGGCATCCCAAGAGTAAGGTATGTTTGACTCTGCAGAACAAACACACACACCCATTCATTTCTACTTCTTCTTTCCTTGATTCAGTGACTAACTTCATCATCAGAGTGTTCCCAGCCAGCAATCTCGGTTGGGTGGCGTCAACTATGTTCATCCTTACAGATCTACAAGGGTGAAACTCTTCTCTTCATTAGATCTCTTCAACAATCTATGTGAGAGGAATTTTTTGGGTCTCACAATTCTCTACTGCGAAAGTTTTGATGGAAAGGGGACCTGGAGAGTAGAGCCATTCACTGGGCCTCATGGGGCAAGATGACTTTGCCTAAGCTATTAGGAGATATGGGTTTTCAAGATTTTCAAGCCTTTAACAAAACCCTTCTTGCTCACCAGGGATGGAGGTTGCTTAAGTTTCCTTACTGCTTTTGTGCGTGGTTCTTTAATGTCGTGTTTGGTTGAAGAATTTGGGGAGGGATTTGGAAAGAAAAAGAGAAAAGATGTGTGCAACTAGGTGAAATATAAGTATATTTTATTCACATTTCACCTACGTTTTTCATTTCTTTTTCCAAATCTCTCCTCAAATCCTCCAACCAAACACAGCATAAAGGTATCTACTACCCCAATTCGGATTTTATGCATGCAGTTAGAGGTCAAAGAGCCTCGTGGGCATGGGCCAATCTTTTGGATTGATGTGAAGTGTTAAGACACGAGGTAAGATGGCAAGTGAGTAATGGGGCATCAATCAAATTTTGGGAGGATAAGTGGGTTCCATCGGTGAGAGGATTTCGAGTCATATCTCAGAAACCTCCCGGTTGTAATATTGTGATTGTGAATGATGCTCTTCTTTTAATTGGAAATAGCAGGGATATCCCAGCCCTTAACTCAGTCCTCTCCCCCAGAAATTGAGGAAATCCGTGTAATTCCCACTTCCATGTGCAATGGTGAAGACTCTCTTGTTTGGCATCACGCTCTTAATTGACAGTATATATGGTGCAGTCTAGGTATAAGGTTGCTGTGGGGTCTCAATGTGGTTTAAATTCTATTGGACCTTCCCCATCTTTTCAGGTCCTAGGAAATTTTTGGAAGCTTATCTAGAATCTGCCCATTCTAACTAAGTTGAGGCATTTTTGGTGGCGCGAGTGTCACAATCTCTTGGCTACAAAGCAGAACTTGTTTAGATAGAGGTGTGCTCCGGATGAGGTGTATCCGGTCCTGTCTTGTCCTGTTTTTCATATCGAACCTAAAACGGTCGAGCATATGTTGTTTGGGTGTCAAGCCATGGGTCTTCGTTTTTAGCATGGCAATATGTATCACCTGTGTCATTTGTTGGACTTGTGAGTTCATTCAGAATCATTCTAATGCATTTGATTGCAATACTCTTTTGAGCCGAATTGTGTGGAAGACAAGGAATGATGTAGCCTTTAATCACATACCTATTGCAATAACCCGACCCTCTTATGTGCTTTTGGTATGCTTTCTGATATGCTTCTAGTATTTTATTATATGTGCAGTATATATTTAATGTGAAATTCCATGTGCAGTTGAGTTTAATTGTGTGAATTATATGATTATGGGTTTATATCTATCAATTACGAGAAAAATCTGTTACAATGGTGATATTTAGATTAGTAATTAAAAGCCCTAGAAGTTTGATAACTCAAAATTGACTCTATACTTATGATAAGTGTGATTTTTAGGTCATAATGTGAATTTTTGTAAAAAATTGATTCGTAATGATTAAACTGATTAATTTATGGTTAAACCTTAAATAACCCTTTTTAAGCTCTTAACTTAGTAACTTCTATCACATAAAAAGTATCTCCTGGGAGAAGAGGAGAGTTGGAAAGGGAGAGAAAGGGGAGAAGGCTTCAACAAGAAAGAAATTGGAGAATTGAGAAGTATTGTAAAGATTTGGGCTCAAGGTAGGTACAATCTACCTAGAATAACCTTTCTAATTGATTTAAGCAAGAACTTTTCTACATATATGTAAGTTAGGGTTTATAATTAAGATCAAGTGTGAGATGAGTGATTAATTAGAAGAATACTTCTTGTGTTAGGTTGATTTGGTGTTATGTTGAGCCCTAAGGAGGGGAATTACAATTTATTCCTTAGTTTTTCATGTTTGAACTCATCTATGTGTTTAGATGGATAAATATGTAAATTTATAATGCCAAACATAGCTAGAAATTTAAAGGAATTGAGTTTTGTTTATGAATTGGAAGAGAATGAAGACTTAATCGAGTTTGTGATTCATGTTAGTGTGATGTTATATCATCATATTGTATCAAATTCCTTAATTTTGTACCGTGTGATGTGTTGACCTAATTGGATATTTGCCTTGTTTCAGACTGCTCAAAATAGGGATTCTGACCGCGCGTGTGAGGCTCATGGCCGCACGTGCGGGAAGCACCGCCGTATGTGCGGAAAACAGGGGAGTGTGAAGTTGACACACTGAAATAAAAGCACATGCGGGGCGCACGTGCGGCCCACCTTCCCCCACGTGCGAGAAAGGACTTTCGCACGTGCGGCCTAAAGGAAAAAATCCTATGTATTTCTTCTCTTCTGTTTGACCCTCTGGGAATGCTAAAACGTGCATTTGAAGCTTTTAAAATGCTTGTAATCTAATGTAGAACGAATCAAATGTTGATTTAAAAGGAAAAATTAAAGAAAATAGACTAACTTATGAGTTGCATGCTGTCTGTAGGTCACGTGTAGGAAGAGACTTTTGCTCCGCCACAACACTGCGAGTAATAGTACTGTAGTGATATGTTTATTTGCTGCTAATAGTTATCGTTAGCATACTGTGATTCGTGTATGAGCTATGTCTCTATGTAGTGAACAATTGGAGAACTTATGTGTGACATTGAGTAATGGTATCCTTATGGACCCAAGGTCGTTCTGTCTTGTCATTGCTGGGCCTGAGGTCGTTCGGATAACAGTTATATCTTGTTGGCAGCAGCCCAAAAATTGAGGGAGGTGATGACATGCCGATGTCTCACCGACCCTAATATGATTTGAATTGATTATGACTCGTGGCCTAAGGTTGAGGGAGGTGGGGAACATGTCGATGTTCTACCTACCCTCCTGTGTTTAAACAGCTATTGATATGTGGGCCTAAGGTCGTTCTGTAAGATATACGGGCCTGAGGCCATTCTGCATGATATTGGGCCTAAGGCCATGCTGTATAAATATTGGCCCTGAGACCGTTCTGTATAAATGTTGGGCCCAAGGCCGTTTGGAAATGAATATAGAACAAGAACTAGCGTGTGAAGTATATTTATATACGGCGTGATTTTTGTTTATTTACGCAATTTACCTACATACTATTATTCACTGAGCCCTGCTTACTGCGTGTTATGTAAGTCTATGCAGGTAATCAGCTCGGTGGTCAGTCTTAATCTAGCCCTAGCAGCCCTTTTGTCGACCCTACTGTATTCAATCAATTAAGTGGAACGTATTCATTTTTATAGAGTTCCTTCATGGCTTGTCATGGTGGGTTCGTTAATAATTTTTTCAAATGTCATTAGACATGTATAACTTTTATCCTTGAGTGTTTTAGTTATACCCCAAGTTATGGGGTTGGGATTGTATATGTATCTATGTAGATAGTTTTTATGGGCTGGAACATGTGGTGAAATATCTTGTGATCCTGGCATGTAAACACTAGCTCAATGGATATCATTTTGAATTACTATTTGCTTCCATTCGGGCCCCATTCTATATAAGGTATTTATGCTATTTGATTATTTGGTTTTGAGACTCATTGTCAGGTTGGTCACGCCCAAACTTTTAGGGGCGAGTTTGGGGTGTGACACCTGTAGACCCCCTCTCGCCAGTCTTCAAAATCTCATTCCTTCATTCCATTATGTCCTCACCCACTTCACCTCTAGCTATGGCTATAGTGTCACACAACTTTGGAAATCATCAATGACTTGGTTTTGTGCTATAATTTTATTTTATTTATTTTAAAATTTGTACTAAAATATTTGGTGCAAGTCTTTGTTTTTATAAAGTAAATATAAGAATAAATTATATTTATAATTCTTGTAATTTGTCTCTAGTATTAATTTGGTTCTTGTAATTTTAATTTCATCAATTTACTAGTCTAATTATGAAATTAAGTAAAAAATAGTATATTTATTATGTTCAAATGAATTGAGAGGCTAATAACCAATTTAAAATGATTTATTTCCTTTTTAATAAATAAATTTTTTCTTGATTTATGTTCATTTTCTTAATGAATAAAAAAGTTAATATAACTAAAAAAAACTATAAGAACAAGTTATATAGTTTATATCTAAAAAATAAATATCAAAAAATTGAGCAATAAATTATATTTTAAAATTTCATTTATTATACACACACACACACACACACATATATATATATATATATTTCATTTGGCTTCATTTGGGAAGCGAGTTGACTTTTCGGCTTGTTTTAGGAAGTAGGTTAAAAGCTAGTTTTTTTTAGCTTTTCTTAACTTTTAAAAATAAAACGTGTAAAAAAGTAGAGAGATAATGTGATCCAAAAGAGGTTCTTCCCAAAAGATTGGGTTGGACTTTTCACTTTTTTTTTTTTTTTACTTTTGTTAGAAAAAAAGCAAAATGATTGTGGTTTGAATGTGATATTTTATCTTATTAACTTTTTAACCTATTTTGCCTTTTTGTAACTATATTAACCAAAAAGTCCCCTTAGCCTACATGCCAAACAAAGGCAATATATGAAAGTAATTTTCCAGCAAAGTTTTGAGTTTGTCATTTCCAAGGTAGAAACAAGTAAAAAAAATAAAATAAGCACACAATTGGCTTATCCCATTGTATTTTCATAATAATAATAATTATTATTTTTTAGATTCATATGAAAAGTAAAGAACAAGAGTTAAGGAGTTAAAGTTACAACAAACAGAAGGCTAGTCCCTCACAAAGCTAACTCCAATCATGTCATCAATAAGGAAAACTACAACTTCAGCTAGAGGATTATCAAGAAATACAACATGCTCATTTTGAGCTACTCCCATGTTGGCTAGAAGATCAGTAGCTCTGTTTCTCTCATGTAGGGTGTGTCCAAGAGAGCTGTTACACCAAAGTTTTTCTATGTCACTCAAAATTTTCCATCCAAGTTTGGTTAGAAGAGTAGTATTTTGATCTCTAGCTTTTCTGATACCAAGACCACCCTCGACTTTACTCTGGCACACGTTGTCCCAATTAACCAAATGAACTTCTTTCTAGGTGTCATTGTCACCCCACAAGAAATTTCTATTAATTATGTCAATGTCATCACAAAGCTTTCT
This sequence comes from Camellia sinensis, assembly GCF_055761805.1. NCBI lineage: Eukaryota > Viridiplantae > Streptophyta > Magnoliopsida > Ericales > Theaceae > Camellia > Camellia sinensis. Next base: position 20,656,984 of record NC_138969.1, on the reverse strand, counting down.
AGGGAGTTCCATGGTTTGCATGGTATAAGTGGGTATGGCAGAAGTCACTGCTTGAATGAGGGTTGCTCTACCAGCTAAAATAAGGGTTCTAACTTTCCAACCTGAGAGTCTGGCTTTCATCTTATCGAGGATTTCAATGAACAAGTTTCTGGTAACTCTCTGATGAAGTAAGAGGGAGCCAAGATATTTGCCAAGGTTATGAGTTAGGGGAATGCCACTTTGAAAGCTAAGAGCTTTGGCAAGGTTTCTAGGAACATTAAGGGAAACAAAGAGTTTGATATAAGAAGATTAACTTTCTGACCAGACACATCACAGAACACAGAGAGGGCATCCATAATGATTTCACAATTAGTTGGAGTAGCTTAAGCAAAAAGGATCAAATCATCAGCAAAGAACAAGTGGGATAGTGATGGGCTATTTCTTGAAGCCTTACAAATTAAATTCACAAGATGAAAATAATTATCCCTTGGTTTATAATTTTCAATCCTCATTGTACCCTTAAATTGGTTAGAACGTGACAGAGAAGTGACATTCTAAATATACTTGCTTTATTTGTTTTTCAAATTTTTTGTTTTTTCTTTCCTTAGTAGTGATTATCGTTGGAATTCATGTTGAGAAAATTGTGATGCTAAATATTATTAAAACTATCCTGTCTATGCACACACACATATATATGGATGTGCAAAACAGAATCAATTTCTTATAGGGACAGTTGTGTTTTTTTTCATTAATCATCTTCAAGTTCGATGTACGATCAAAATTGTAATTTTGTTTTTGCTATTTTTGTTATATAAATATTAACCTTTTGTTTTCACTTTATATTAAGAGAAAAGAGAGTATAGAGAGAGTGCTAAGTTGTAACTATCTAAATCAACTCTAGTCGATCATGCATTAGGAAGGGAAGGAAAAGTGAATGAAATATTAGTTTCTTTTTTTTTTCACTTTTCCCTTCTCTTTTCGTTTCCTTTTGCAAATCCCTACTCAAATTCATGATCCAATCACAATCTTAGTTGTCCTTGTACAACTTTTCTGTACTTTCCCATGTATCCTTTATCTATCTTGGGTGACTTATTTTTGACAAAAGCACCATATTTGGTCTGGGATATTTTTTTTTATACTGATAATGCTTCTTGCACTTGCATGGATATGTCTTTCCAATTATTACAGACTTAACACACTATTTTCATGATTTTATAACTAAATGATTGTGGCCGTTTTAACTTCTTCCTCTTCCTCTTCTTCTTCTTCTTCTTCTTCTTCTTCTTCTTCTTCTTCTTCTTCTTCTTCTTCTTCTTCTTCTTCTTTATTTATTTATTTTATTTATTTATTTATTTATTTTGCAGGTGAAATGTTGGCAAATTCAATGATAGACAAAGGCTCCTCAGGCTGCTAGGACTATTCATACTAATTTTGAGAAAGGGTTCATCTATGTTGAGGTAATTCCTTGAACCATTTTTTCCCTTTTTTCAACTGTCTACAGTTTGTTGTCTTATTGTTTTTTTCTCTTTCATAATATTTTAAGAAGTTACATTGACAGTTCATTGATTTTTATTTTATTTTATTTTATTCTTTACTTTCTGTTGTTTATTTATGAGGATTCAGAATTGACATCTAGGAAAATCTTCCAATATGTTTACATAATATATTTACCAATAAGCTACTTGAAAAACTTTCCATGGAATAAAATCAACCTGATTGTAATGTATTGCTATCCTTAAAATGCTTCAAAGTGCATAATCTAGTGGTGATTTTTTCTTTTTAAAAAATGAATTCCTTGTTATCATCTTAAAAACACCAAATAATGCTGTTGGACAGTGGAACTGCTAGAAAGTGCTGACTTTGAATTTGTGATGATAACCAGGTGATGAAATTTGAAGATCTAAAGGAACTTGGCAGTGAACCGCCTATTAAGGTATATGCTTTAATTCAATGAACTCCCCTAAAATATGTTGGAAATAATGGTTTATAGGCTTATTGGGCTAACTTTGAGCCCAATTTTGAGTGAGCCCTAAACGTCTTTTGGGGTGGGTCCGAAAAAGTAACGTATTCCTTGCCGCATAGCAAGTCACACAGTGAAGACGGTTCGTCAAAGTCATTTATGAGTGAATGGGAACTTGACATCGTTTTCGGGTTCGTGGAATGGACATTTAAAGAATTAAATACGAGTTTCCTTGAAATGAGTTGTCCCACATTGAAACTTTAGGAGAGGTTTATTCAGTATATAAGCTCTAGATTACAACACTTGGGTTGGGCCCCAAGGGGCACCCGAAGTTTGTAGAAGGAAAGAGTTATGGACAAAATGAACCTTAGCCCAAACCACCACACACGCGCACCACCGCCACCGTCTGCCCGGCCAAGCCGTGTCTAGCCGGGTCGGTTCTAATATTAATTTTTTGGAGAAAACTTATTTGAACTTTTTCCAAAAAACTTATCGAAATTAATTCACTCATGAATTTAATTTTTCTATCCATTTTTTACTTCTTCAGTCTACTTTTTCAAACAGATCAAACCGTTCAAACAATTTTTCAGATCTGTTGGAACCTAGACAGATTCAAATCTACCTAGATTTGAACAGATTCAAACTGCAGTTCACAGGTTCAACTGTGACCAAATCTGTTGAACTGCATCTATTCGAAAGTTTTCATATCTGTTCAGATTTTTTGGACAGGTTTATTACTGCTAAATTTCAAACAGATTGGAAAATAAAACTGCCAGCAGTTCTGGACAGCTTTGTAACTGTTATAGTTGTAGATCTATTTGAATTTTGAATCATATATGTTCAAAACAGTTTCACACCTGCAGTCTAGTCACCCGAGCTAAAATACGAAGGCCGAGCAATGACGGAGGCGGACTCTGTTTACGCGGATAAGGACCATTCGCTCGGCTTCAACATGACCAAGGATTTGCTTCTCCGTGTGGACATAAAGAAGAATGAAGAATTGTCCGACCTGAAAGTCCTCCAGTCGGCTGCAAAATTGGTCGTTCTGGTAAGTGATCGAGTTATTGTACTTCCAAGTTATCGATTGGTTTCTCATACTAACTTCTGCCTTGCTGTAGGCCGCGCAAAAAAACTGTTTGGTGCACGAACGTATGATTTATGTGCTGCAGAGTTTGAGAGAGGCTATCGCTAAAAACAAATCCAAGACGGTTGAGCTGGAGAAGCTGAAGACTACACACGAGGCAGTGTCAACCGAGCAAGATCTCTTAGCTTAGAAGTTGGCGAAGGCTAAGCAGAAGAAGCATAAGGCTGTGCTGGCCAAAAATGAGAGATATCTGGCCGAGCTACCCAAACTCCGTGCCATCCACCGGGCTGAGCTAAAAAAAGAAGTGGACAACGCCAAAGATTGGGGATATGCTGAAGGAGAAGGGTGTACGGGCTGCAGGTGGCGGGCACCAAAGGCATTTTTTAGTGCTGCTCGAAAGCGGCTGCAGAAAAACTCAGTCAGGCGCTGGAGTCCGAGGTGTTCAATAACTCTCACCTGCCTTCATTCCCTTCTATATGCAGGCATATGCTGCCGCCGTGTAGTAAAAGTTGATAGACGACGATAAGGAGGCAAGCGCGGCCGATGAGCCAACTCTACTGCCAATCGACAAGACCCCACTGCCAGCCATATCGGAAGAGGCGGCGCTAAGCAGTGAGCAGGAGCCTTCAACCATCGAACGAGGAACAGACTCTGGCGCTGAAACCGCACAGAATATGGCAGAAGAGGTAGTGGGCAACCTGGAGGACGCTGTAGATATCGACTAAGGTGCATCTAGGCTTATGTTTGTCCCCTTCTTCTTTTTTTCTTTTCTTTTTTTGTATTGATGTAGCCGGCTACGAGCCCCACTTTTGTAATCAGGATTTATCATGAATGAAAAGTGAACTTTTTCTTCGCCATGTATGCAAAATTTTGTTTGCCCTTTGGTTGTCATTTTCTTCGATTTGGCCGAGATAAAATCTTCTCAGTGCATTCTGAGCGTAATGGTCTCAGTTTAACGAGCAAACTCATCTTGGTTTAAAATATTAGTTGAACACAACACTAACTGTTTGGTAGGCCGAGCAAGGTCAATTCGGTTTTAATAAGAACTCGGTAAAGACACCAACATTTTAAGCAGGTGAGCAACGTCAACTCGGTTACAAAATAAGTTGGGCGAAATTGATTCTGTTTGTGCGGTAAGGCGAAATCAGCTCAATGAGTGGGCAAAATCAACTCTACATCGGCAAGCAAGAAACGGCTTGGGTAATCATGAGTGAAATCTGCCCTTCAATTAGCGAGTCAAAATCAGCTCGGTCAATGATGAACAAAATCAGGTCGATGTACTGAGCAAAATTTGCTCTTCATCAGCAATCAAGAAACAGCTCAGGTAATTATGAGCAAAATCTGCTCTTCAATCAGCGAGCCAAAATTGACTTAGTCAATGATGAACAAAATTGGCTTGGCTCAAATACAAGTTGGCCAAAACACGAACTGTAGGGCAGTTGAGCAAGTTCAGCTCAATTCAACAAGAAAAATCAGCCCATAACCGGATAACCGCTCATTCTACAAAAGTTATCCCGATTTTGAACACTTGCCCCTGGTACTCATAGCAACTTAATGTCTTTGTAACATTTCCGCATAGAAACGCGAAAATATGAGAAAGAATGAGTCATCTTCTACTACATGTTACAGATTACACCCAATCCCAAAAGGCCAAGTTACAAGAAGCAAAGAAGTAGAAAAGATTACATTTCAAAAGTAAAATATCTTAAGATTGGCCGCAATGGTCTGGGGATAGCTTTGCTATCTAAGTCTTCCAGGTGGTATGCCCATTTGCCTGCAAGGCCAGTTATCTTGTATGGCCCCTCCAATTTGCTCCTAATTTTCCCTCGCCAGGGATCACTGTGTTGCCCATTACCTTCCTCAAGGCCCAGTCTCCGACCTTGAATATCCTAGGATGCTCATTCTTGATGTATTTCCTGAAGAGATCTTGTTGGTAAGTTGCTATGTGGAGCCTCGTTACCTTCTTTGTTCGGCTAGGTCAAGCTCCAAGACTACAGCTTCATTGTTCAAGTTTGGTTGGAAACTTTCAGATAGGATGGTTGGCATGCCAATCTCCAATGGTATGACTGCCTCCATGCCGTAAGCCAAGGCAAATGGAGTTTCCCCGGTTGAGCGCCTTGGTGTAGTGCGGTATGCCTAGAGCACATTGGGAAGTTCCTCAGCCCACTTCCCTTTGTCCTTCTCCAATCGCTTCTTCAACCCGTCCAAGATGGTTTTTTTTGAAGCTTCAGCTTGACCATTTGATTGGGGGTAGGCCTGTGTAGAATTGTAGAACTCAATCTTTAACTCCTCGCAAAATCGGCAAAAGAGTTTTCCGTCGAACTAAGTGCCATTATCCGAAATGAGAACTTTTGGGATGTCGAAGTGGGTGATGAAATTCTGCCAGACAAATTTTTTAACATCTTTTTCCTCCATGGTGGGCAATGGCTCAACCTCTACTCACTTGGTGAAGTAGTCGGTAGCAGCGATGAAAAATTTGCAGTTGCCTGGAGCTGCTGAAAAGGTCCTACAATGTCTAGCCCCCAAAGTGCAAATGGTTAAGGACTTGTAAGGATGAGCAACTCTCTAGGAAATTGCTCAGTAAGCCAAAGATCTACACCCCATATGGCTTCCGCAGATGCCTTCATGAATCTCGAAGAGGAAAGCTTCAACCTTGCTGGGGTGGACACTGTAACAGCGCCCGGGGAGGGGCCTCGCGCTACAGTTCGGACTCTCGATTTGTGTCACGGTTCTTAATCTGAACCAAAGAGTCCAAATCTGGCAAATCGTTTTGAGAAACAGATTTTTGAAAAAGTAGTGCCAAACATGGACTGCTTTGCCAGATACAGAGTCGCCACCTAAATATTTTTAAAATGGGGAAATTTAGGAAACCCTGACTCGGTGCCGAAGGCCACATGTCCGTCATCACCGGAGTTGTCTCGGCTCGGGAGCTTGGGTACGATCGGGGAAGGTCAGCTATGAGCACCCCCTTTCGCCCGGTCCGAAAACCGGCCTCTACTAACCGTGATATCTGATTTTGAAAACTTTATGTGTTCTTATTCCGGTTATTAGCCTAGAATTACTATGTTATGCGCACAGCAAACAAGTATAGACTAGATTGCCTAATTTGGAAATAAACATTGCATATCCGTTTGGTTTGAAAATGCTTTGGAATTTGCTACTCGCAAGTAGGCTAAAATACGGATTTCAACGAGTTTTTCCAACTCAAACAATCCGGCCTTCACCCACAGGCATTCAAAACAGTTTAACACATAAGCATCTAGCCACATGTTAAGCATGCTGTTATGGCAACATTCACACTCATGCGATATGCTAAAGCAAAAATACTTACATCGTACTCCGTGCCAAAACAGTAAACTAGTTAGCAAACATGTATGTCCTAGTTCATGTTAAAAGTGGCTAATGCATCACATGCAAAATGTCGCTAAGATAGGCTCGGCTATCCTAAACATGTCATGTGAAAATGCACAATTATCACGTATTCAGTTTGAAAATTGAAGTATTGATGCAATTAGCGTGATGTACCGAGCCTAATGCATGTAATACAAATGCATGGATGCACACATGCATAGCATAAGGTATGCTAAATTAGACGTGACCTAATACTAACCATCAAAGCAGGTAAGTAAAAGGGAAGAAAGAAGTGGGGATTGGAAGACATTCACACACCCACACACACTTATTACAGATTTGCCCTCGCTCGGAGGGACCAAATAAATATTACAAATTAACTAACTACGCAAGCTAATTAATATTACAAATTAACTAATTTAATTAACAAATTAAATTAAATTAATTAAAGCAGGAAAGCGTCTCGGGAAACGCGCCACCATGCGCAAGCTGCCTCTGTTTTCCTCCCTTTCCTCCTCTGGAGGTTGTCAAAACCTCAGGACTACATCCTTGGACAGAGGGGATCACCACCGGCTAGATGAAACTTCCACCGGCAGTGTGGTATGGCCATCGGCACAAAATAGGGCCTGTCGGCAGAGAAAAATGTGCCGGTCGGCACATTACACTGCCGGTCGGCAGAGTATTTCTGCAGAACCTGCAACTCACAGCGACAAAGGGCAAAACAAGGCATGGCAGCATATTTCAAGGCATGTATGCACCAACCATGTCTCTTATCATTGTAATGACTCAAAGGGACATGTGCCTCGATTCTCGGACCACCAATCACGCATTTCCATGCATGATGGCCCAAAGAACCGAGTATGCATCTTTGATTTCAAATGTATGCACACCAATCAAACAAATAAGGCCCAATTCCTATCACCAATTCAAGGAACAAGGCATGCATGCGAAATGCAATGCAACCTAGGCATACAAGCTAGGAGTGCAACATGGCATGGCAATCAACTCATGCAAGCATACAAGCATGCATATGGCAATGCAAATGGATGGCAAAGATGGACTTAAACATGAATTAGGCGACTCTAAAATAGGCCTAAAACAGTAGCCAAAAGTGCTAAAGAGTGAGAGCTAAATGGCATGCACACACACATGCTCATAAGGACCAACACTTAAGCATGAATCAAACAACATTCAAGCACACTTGAAAGAAGGAAACATGGACAAATTAGCATGCAACATGAGCCTTAAAATCATGTTATAAAATGATGCCAAATCAAATTATAAATCAAGTCAAGCATGCAACAAAAAGTCCAAGTGTTCAAGGCAAGTTGATAAGGCATTGAACTACACTTATCATGACCAAACATGGCATGCATTAAACAACTAAAAATAGATTTTTAGCTCATAGCAAGGCCAAAGGACTCCTTAGATAGCATCTAAGTGGCCCAAATTCAAAGGCATGCAAAGGCACCAAAACATGGAACATTGCAAAACATGCTTTCAAAGCATTAAAGAGACATGCGAGGCAATCAAACAAGCATGGAAATGGGACTGAAATGACATATAGAATGATCCCAAATCACCAAAACAATGCAAAGATGGCATGCTACACATGCACATACTCAAGGCCAACAAGCCCAAATGCAAAGGAGCCTTATAATGCATGCTAAAATCGACCCAAACGACTATGGACAGATCTAAAACATGGCAAAATAAGCATATAACCTTCACAAATACAAGCCTAAAACATGCTCCAACAAAGGCTAACAACCTAGAACATGTTAAGGCACAAATAAGGCATTACATGGCAACTATGCTAAACATGCATAAGGTTCCAAAACCAACTTGAAATCATGTTATATCATGGATATATAAGCATGAAAAACAAACCAAACATGCTCAACACACACTCAAGCATAGGCTTCTTTAAGAGGCCAAAATGTGCCCTTTTCAAGGACAACAAGGAGAGGGGGTGGCCCTCTCCTTCTTGGGACTTCAAAGCATCATCTTTACCACTGAAATCCCTCAAGATTTCAGTGGTGAAGAGACCTCAACACCAAAATCCCGGAGCTAGCACAAAATGGCTCAAAATGAGGCCTTTTGGGGCTTAAGGGTGGTCAACACCCCTCAAACAACAAAACACTCTTAATAAACAATAAAGAGGGCTTAAAAATAGAACTTTTTTATGTTATACAATAATCACAAAAACAGCTCTAAGATAGGTATAAAATTGATGCAAGAATGGGGAATAAAGGTGTAAGTTTCTTACCCTTGTAGTCCTCTTCAACAAGGATGCTCCAATGGCCTCCTTTGGCTCCAAATCAGTCAAGAAGCTCAAGAACAACTCCTTAGAACTCTAATCTTAAGAGGAAGGTGAAACACTAGGTGTTTGTGTGCAATAGTAAGGCACAAAACACCTAGTGTGCAAAATGGGAGGGAAAGAGAGATAGATTGAGTGTATCTAACCCTAACCCTAGAAAACCAGAGCTCTCCTCTGTCTTTTTTCTCTCAAAAATGGCTAAGCCTCTCTCTCTAAGCCTCAGAGAGAGCCCTCTCTATAAGCCTCTTGTAAAGCTTATTCAACAAGCTTTGCAAGAGGGAGATCCCTCCATACACGTGTATGGAGGGGAGAAAAAGTTATACAGCTGTCCTAAAATATCTGCAAAAGCAGATGAACAGCAATCGGCCGGCAAAAAATGCCATCTTGGCCAAACAAAGTGCCGACCGGCACAAAAAAGTGCTGACCGGCAACAAATAGTGCCGACCGGCAAACTATTTTGCCGGTGGCAGCAAAAACCAGCCGGTGGCCTCTAGCCACTGCCGGTGATGGGTGGGGATGGTCTACAAGCCCTACCCTGCCCTTCCAAGGCAAAACACAAGTGTTCGGTGCAAAACCGGACACTGAACGGTCAAGTTCGGAGATTCTGAGGTAGGGCGCGAGAGCCAAAACCTCCGGGAACTCCAAACAAACACAAACAAGGATAATCACCGAGTGTTCAAGCGGTGACGTCCGAGTCTTGAGGACGGTCAAAAATGGGGTGTCTACAGTTGCCCCTCTTTGACAGAACTCGAAAGTCATAACAATGACGGGAGTGAATGTCAAAGCCTAGAGACGACCCATTTTTGACAAGGCCGAAGACTTAGACAAACATGCAATACAAATAAGATATGCGCCCGAAGGCAGGGGCAAAATGCACGACAATGCACAGAGCCGAGCATAACTTATGATCATGCAAAGAAAGCTGTAATGAAGCAAACATGCAACAATTTTAAGCTAGCATACCAAACTACACTACAATGCAGAAAGGATGTAAGAGAATTATGGAATTCTCAATACGTCTCACTCGGGAGATACAATACCTGCGCGGCTCGTCTGGTTGCACCAGCTTCAAATGAACCGTACATACAATATCGTGCCTGAAAAAGAAAACAAACTTAACAGGTACAATATTGTTAGCAACATGCATGACAATGCAAAATGGATGCAAAACGATATGCGATATATACAAAACAATGTATAAACAATGCAAATAAACATGCAATGTATTTGAAACAATGCAAGCTACATGCAAAGCAATTGAATCGTGATCCAATCACGAGCGGTTCGAAACCACACCTATGTCAAATAGATTGATGGAGGTAACAAGTCTGTCTACCATAGAACGGTCAACTGAACTATGAGTATTGTAGACAGACGCAAGAACAAGTATTGGGTGGAATGACACAAGTGGGGAAACAACCCGCTGGAGAAAGGACTACGATCCTAATGCCGGATGCAAAAATTACACTACAATGTAATGGGTGGATATGGCACGCAGGCCAAACCAAATCTTGCCTAGGAAAGGCATGCATACATACAAGCCATGTGTAACACAGAAAAGGTGCCGCAACCCTCAACCAACATATCAACGTGGAATCGGCGCGATACACATACAGAACTGTGTTCTAACATGAAAAGTAAGGGCACATACCAGACCAAGCTCAACATGGAAAGGCGCAAGCCAAAGGCGGAAGGTGATGCAATGAATGCATGCAATCTACAATGCAATATTTACAAATATGCAATGGAATGGATATGGATACAATGGATATGGCACGCAAGCCAAACCAAATCTTGCCTAGGAAAGGCATGTACACGTACGAGCCATGTGTAACACAGAAAAGGTGCCGCAACCCTCAACCAACATATCAACGTGGAATCGGCGCGATACACATACAGAACTGTGTTTTAACATGAAATGTAAGGACACATACCAGACCAAGCTCAACCTGGAAAGGCGCAAGCCATAGGCGGAAGGTGATGCAATGAATGCATGCAATCTACAATGCAAATGCATGACAATGCACTATGATGCAATGACTATGATTGCAACTTTCCCTATCTTACCAACAGGGTGATATACTAGGTTGGTTCAGTATCCAGAACTGAGGCGTAGACATGCCGCCTCAACCTATGGGGCTTCCATACAGATTTCAAGCCGAGGGTAAACCTCTGGGTATTTAAACCAGACTTTAGTCTCGGAACTCCCGAACCTTTGCGTTCTAGGCATAAGCCGTTCGAACTCTAGTTTCCACCGTCCCAGTTGGTCTTCTAGGAACTCATCGCAAGCACAGACTGGTGGCTTTACCAGACCACCGAAAAGTCGTTCGGGCACGACAAACACCGAAGGAATTGCACCTTCAGAGGATTTAAGGTCTCCTAGACCGGGATGCAAAATGTATGCATGACAATGCATGTTTTGTTGTTTTTTTTTGAAATGCAAATGATGTATGAAATGCATGTTGCATGAGATGCGCGACAACACGCGGCTTAAGATATGTACAAAGCAATAGTGTGCACACCAATGCAATAAAGGTCTTGCACCTTCCAAGGATTTAAGGTCTCCTAGACCGTACGTGTTTAAGGTCTCGCCAGACCATGCGTGTTTAAGGTCTCGCCAGACCATGCGTGTTTAAGGTCTCGCCAGACCACGGGGGTATTTACAAGACGCGTGACAATGCGCTGAAGGTTTCGCACCTCCAAAGGATTTAAGGTCTCCTAGACCGTGCGTGTTTAAGGTCTCGCCAGACCGTGCGTGTTTAAGGTCTCGCCAGACCATGCGTGTTTAAGGTCTCGCCAGACCGTGCGTGTTTAAGGTCTCGCCAGACCAGCGGTATTGCACGACGGTACGATGCGCAAAATAGCGCAATGCGTTAGGCAACGCGAGTGCACAGGACAGTGCGATGGAATGCATGCAAAATGCAATGAGATGCGCAAAACAGCGCGAAATTGAAATGCACAAAACAGTGCGGTGCGCAAAACAGCGCGAACAATTGCAATGCACAAAACAGTGCGATGCGCAGAACAGCGCGAGGTTTGAAATGCACAAAACAGTGCAATGCGCAGAACAGCGCGAGCAATTCAATGCACAAAACAGTGCGATGCGCAGAACAGCGCGAACAATACAATGCACTAACAAGTGCAATGCGCAGAACAGCGCGAACAAAATACAATGCACTAACAAGTGCAAGTAAGGTGCGCAAGATAGCGCGAACAAATGCAATGCACAAAATAGTGCGATGCGCAAAACAGCGCGAACAAAATACAATGCACTAACAAGTGCAATGCCAAGTGTGACGTGCATGCCACACGGAGTGTAAATGGGCTTAAATGCGCAACAACGCACGTATTCCGGAATGCATGACAATGCATGGAATGGAAATGCAATGATGATGCATGAGAAATGTGCACGACAATGCAAAGGGGTGCGTGTTGCAACGCATGTAACACGTGCATAACAATGCAAATGTGTGGCGCGTGACAGCGCGATGTAATGCACCGAAGTAGTGTGATGAGTTCGTGCAACACACATGGGGCAACTTTTGAATTCAAAAGGATACAAAAAGGATACACCTTGCACGAATTCGAGTGCCACGCACTGGAGACACGGCCCGAAGTCAAAACGGAGGCCGGTTGAACATCGGAGATGCACTTTCTTGCACTTTCTTGAGCTATGAAGACCACAAACTTCTCATATGGCCTAACCAAGGCTGTGGGAACCCCACCGGCAGTAATGGGAGGCCACCGGCTGGACATCGGCACAAAAATAATTCTATCGGCACAAAAAAGTGCCGGCCGGCACAAAACATTGCCGACCGGCAAACAGTTGCTGAATCGGGGCAGTTTTGTCTTTTCACTTCGGGCATTATAAAATAGGGCTTGAAAACCCTATTCTTCACTTTTCCACCGCCGAAAATTCTTGCCCTCTCTCTCTAGAGTGCTTCTGTCTCATTTTTCGCCCGTTTCTTCGCGTTCTACGCCCGTTTCGTCGTCGGATTCGCGTTTCTCTTCGCGTTTCGGACACTTTCCACCGATCACATTCTCGTTTCGGCGCCTCGTTCGGCGTTCTCGCCTTCTCGGGGTTTGTTCCCCTCACTTTCCTCTTCATTTCCGTGTCCTTTCACATTCCGGCCTTCCCGGCCATTTCCGACCCTCTCGGGAGTTGACTTTTCAGTTGACTCTTCGTATTCCGGCTCGGTTTTCCTTTTCCGGCCATTTTCACACCACTCTCTACATGGCGGACGACATTCCACGTGGCGGGACTCCCCCGGACCACGAGATGGATCCCGGGGTCGAGCTCTTACCACTGAGCGAGCGCCCGTTCGACCCGGCGACCTACCGGGCGGCGATTCACGTTCTGCCCCCAGACGGCCTGCGTCAGTTCCGGAGCTTCGAGAGGTACGCGCCCCCTGAGTTACTACTACGCGAGCCTACCTCCCACCTTTCATTCGGCACTCCCGAGGTAACTCTTCATCTTCTGCTTTACTTTCTGCAATGTAGGATACAAAACTGCCATAGTTAGCTGTATTCTTTAATTGCTGAAATCTGATATGCCGTAGACCGTAGTTGACTGTAAACATACATGCAACTGATATCTGCTTGAGACTGACACATGCACACACACTGCACTAGCCCTGAATTACTCAAACACACGGCACACACTGCATTCTACTGCACATACACTGGTACCCAGTATTTGTCTGAATCTGTCAAATTTGCACACATGCTACATCTGTTCTGGAACACCCAAACACGCTGACACAGCACACGTATTTCACTGTAAGCACACCGGCACCCGGTATCTGCCTGAATCTGACAAACTTGCATACATGCCATATCTGTCTTTTCAAAATCGCATTTTGAATGTTGTCCTGCAATTGTTGTTTTCTGTTTGCAGGAGGGTTCCCATACCATTCGCGGGTATGGGAATACTGGTGTGCGGGAGTGGTATGACGAGCTCCCTGATGCGGTCCAGCGCATCGTGGACCGAGCGGGCTTCGGCACCTTCTGCCGAGGGCTCTCTAGGTTGTCCACCTGCAGACCTCTCCTTGCTGCTTTGGCGGAGAGGTGGTGGGACACCACCGATTCTTTCCATTTCTCTGCTACAGGGGATATGACGATGACCCCTCATGACTTCTCGATGCTCACAGGCATTGGGGTAGGGGGTGATCCGATCCCCTTCGACATAGCGATGGATGAGTGGACCGCCGCTCAGGTTCATTTACTGGGGGAGGCCCCTCCGCTAGCTCGCCCAGGCTTCGTCCGCTATTCCTGGTTCGAGGCACAGTTCAGGGTCCTGCCCGTATTGGGGGAGGAGGTGCAGATGACTCCGGAGGATGAGGAGAGGTGTGCGCGCGGCTTCCTCATGTTCCTGTTCGGGACTACAATCTTCGCCGACCGGGCGAACACCGTGCCTCTCTGCCTTCTCAGTGCACTGGTGGACGTCCGAGACATCTTGCACTACGACTGGGGCGGCGCTGCTCTGGCCACCCTCTATGGGTACATGAGCTCGGCTTCTCGCGGCAGCGGCCAGCTGCTCGGAGGTTACTGGCGGGCTTGGGAGGTATACTTCTTCTCCGCTTTTTCATTCCTGTCCGATATTCTCTGTACTCTGTACACTGCACACACTGCGGTCTGCTTTACACTCACTGTATACTGTACACACGGCACACACATACATTCTGCTTTGCACTGACTGTACACTGCTCACACTGTACACTGCACACAATACACGGCTCAACACACGGCTCTGCCATTTCTGCTTTATTCTGTATACCCTGCTTTATCTGATGGTCATACTGACATTTGTTTTGCAGTTGTGGGTTTATGCCTACTTCCCTAGGCTTGCACCTGTACCAGTTGCGGAGCCTCCTCCGGCTGTTCCTTTCTCGAGTCGCTTTGACGGGGGATGCACCCGGCGACCTCGGGAGACATTCGGCTTCTTCCGCCGATACTTCGACACCATCACCCCCACAGAGGTATGCTTTACTTTCAGTTCGTTTAGCTTCGCTTTCCCACTGCATGTTTCAATAACAGTAGATAACAAACTGTCTGTTACTTTCAGATCACATGGCGGCCATGGGCTTCCTTGCCGTCGGCGATGCGGGGTCGGTTCCCTGGTGCCGAGGAGACCTCGCGTTTCCGGATTCTGCTAGAGGGCCCGGTCTGTCGGGCTTGGTACCTGGGGGAGCGTTTTCTACGCCAGACCCGCGGGTTACCTGAGCAGATAGTCCCGGCTCACCCTCCTGCAGAGATGAGGGAGACCGAGGGGCTGACCCCTGAGCAGCTGGATGATTACTCCATCGGCTGGGAGGAGGCCGGCTTCCGAGGCACCGGCGACTATCAGGAGTACGTGCGGACGTACCTGATGCGACCTTTGAGCGGCCGTCGAGCAGAGGGGGCCAGGCCTGTAGCATCGGCGGCTGGGGCCGGAGCGGGAGCAGGGGCTGGATCTTCGAGGAGGGCCCGAGTCCGTGGCAGGGGCGGAGCGCGGGGAGGACGAGGAGCTGGCTGGCCTGCCCTGCCTGCTGTACTGACTTTCCAGGGGCAGGGTGGGGCGACCTATCAGATCCCCTTCGCCCCTCCACCAGCTGGGCATGAGTTCACTGACATCCCCGACCTTCCGCCGGTATGTATCACTGCACTTCGTACAGTTATCTCACTTCAGTTTACTGATATTCCACAGAATACTAATGCATCTGATACCTTTGCAGGCTTCTCCTGAGTACACCCGTCAGTCGTTGGCGATGAATGCCTCGATGATGGGGATGCTCCAGCGGACATTTGACCTTCTGGCTGTCTACAGCATACCGGTATGTCCTTCTGACACTGGCCTCAAACCATTCATACACTGCTTCGCATAATCTGATTCACGGCACAACACCTGATACACTGATCTCACTGTATCTGAGCACTGCATACACTGCATTCTGCACTAAACTCTGTACTGACAAACTGCTCACGGCATTCATGCACTGTATCCATACACTGCATTCTGCACTGATAAACTGTCTACAGTATACTGATGCATTTCACTTTTTGTGTGCTTTTTCAGCCTCCCTTCCAGATTCCCATGGCAGGAGGTGCTCCAGCTAGACCTGCTGTCCCTGCTCGGGGGAGAGACGAGGAGGGCAGGATATTTCCCCGCACTAGGGGTGGGCGTACTCACGTCGGGAGCAGCTCGCGAGCTCCAGCCCCGGACGATGACGACGACGAGGAGTCAGAGGCGGAGGCAGGGTCATCGGAGGAGGAGACCGGAGGCGATTCTAGCTCGGGCTCTGACGACGACGCTGTTGATGCTCCTGGACCTTCGTCCAGGAAGAGGACCAGGACGGACTGACAGCCCTCCGGAGTGCTCGGCAGAGATGCGGATTTTTGCTATCTTTTCCTCTTTCTTGTACTTTTCTTTTTGGTTGGTAGATAGATTACCTTGTACTGCCGCAGGCAGATTTTTGTTTCCAAAACTTGTACATTTGAAAAGCTAAGTAAATGAAACAGACTTTTTATCTGAAAAAGTGTTTACATTTACACATTTCATGCATTGCATCGCATCTCATCATGTTACACCTCGATGTAAATGGAACTGATTGGTTGTCTGAAAATTGAACACTTGCACTGTAATAATCAGATAACTTAAACAGCTAACAACCGAAACAACCCAAGCAACCCACTGCCTGATTCTTAGACACACAGCCCTTACTCTGTTGGGGATTGATCTGCATACAGCCCAAAACACAGCATTCAGTTCATTCTGCACACTGCAATTCTCAAACAAGATAGCCCAATCTAATCAGGACGGACCTCAAAGATGGAACCGGTTGGAGTCGGAACACGTTCCAATGTAGAGAATGGCACAGCATTCTGAGCATAAGCGATTTTTGAAATCGAATGAGGGTTTTTCAAACCGGGATATCGAGCCTACCACTGAACAGAGCGGAAAGGACTCAAATATAGGTACACGACCTAAACACAACGAGACACGCTCGGGAAAGACTAAAAACAAAAGACGAGACCGTCAAATGAAAGAGACACGACACACAGACGCGTAACCAAAGATGGGGGACCTCGGACCACGAGGAGCCAGTTCAATCTGGGTATTGTTTCCCACCCCTTCTTATTTGTGATTCTCACATCACTCAATTCTCAAGCTCGGATTTTCTCTCGAAACCCTTTTCCTCGCTTTTCTCTCAACTTACACCTCTCTATTCTTCATTCTCTCATTTTTCATCCCTCCCCGGGGTGATTGATGGATAAATGGAAAGGTGCGGGTTTATGCTCGACACTGTTAGCTCACGGCTATTCTTCGGGCAGGCAGAGTGCTCTTCTGGCAAGTACGTCGATGACGGGGGAGAGACAGAACGCCTGGCTCAACTGTGCCCCTAGTTCATCATTTTAACCATTTTTTCGTTTTTGCTTTCTACTAAAACGGTTTTGATCGAAATGAGAGTCGGATTAACGTACTTGTTCGACTTTTGTTTTGAAAAGCATGCAAGTCAGGCAGCAAGCACTGAAAATTTTCCTTTTAGGTCCAAGACAATGGTCCGGTTTTGGAAAATGAAATAGTTTTCGAGAAAATAGTCAACCTCAGTAAAAATTTTCAAAAACTATTTTTTAAACAGCTGATGCTCAACAAGCATGGAACTTACTCTTCGAGATGCGCGACCTCGGATCGGAGGCAATGGAAAATTGCCCCTGGTTTGAAGGAGGGTGGGAGGCAACGGAAAGTTGCCCCTAGTTTGAAAGGCGGCTCACAGCGGCTCGTGGCAACGGAAAGTTGCCCCTTGTTTGGGATGGTGCCGCAGCAATTCACAGACAGTCTTCATTGGCGGTGGTCGAGCTCTTAGACACAGCGATGACGAAGACGGTCACAACACATATATGGACACAGTCACCTTGAAGGGTGTTGGCCACTAGACTTTGGAACGAAATTGAAACCATTGCATGGACTGAGACGCTTATGAAAGCGTTGGGGGCTGGACTTCATGATGAAGTTGCCTACGTATCCCAAACATGGGAATCAAGCCTTACGTAGTTCCGGTTAAGGTCCACTCGGGTATTTTAACCTTCACTTTGTTTGGCTCTTATTTTTGCCAAGGCGCCCAATGCGGGTTTTCGACCTTGCGAGCTTCTTTTCATTTTCTATTTCTTCTTCATTTCTTTTGCATTTTTCTTTTTCTTTTCTTTTTGGTATCTTTTGTCTTTTCTTTTCTTTTCTTCTTTTTTGTATTTTTCTCTTGCTCTAACTTTTGCCTGGGTCGCCCTTCTGGGTTTTCGGCCCAGCGAGCCTCTCAAAGGGTAAAAGTGTAGCAAGTCCATGCCAAATGGTTCCTGAACTGGAAGCCTCTCCGTGTCTAAGAGAACGGCTGTTGCACTGATTTGCGGAGAACCCATCAGGGTTACTCTACGAGCTTCTTCCGGCGAGATCTACTCCTTCTGATTCGGCCTTGATGCTTCTTGATCGAAGGCTACCTCAAAACTGGCCACACGGGCCTTTCATGGCGTTTGTCCGTTGAACTTTTTGAACAGTCTGAATGGGTTCAAAGTCGGAACGGGTTGAATCTTGAGGCTGAGAGCGATCCTAAGCTGCGCGATCTCAAGAACGATTCCACACAGGTCTTCACAAGGCCGCGTAAAATATTTGTTTTTGAAAGTTTTTAAGAAAGCGACGAATCGCTCGTGCCGAAGATAGTGTGGAACCAATCTGGATCAGGCCAGGGTCCTTCTCAGTACTCACGCCGACAAGCATGATTTCATTCATAAAAAGGCTTAGCACGCCTCTCTTTCTCTCAAAATGATCAAAATTTTACAAAACCCAAGGAATTCCTTCCTCTTCGTTTTCATCACCGCAGTGTTCAAAAAGTTTTTTTTTTTGAAAACTTAGGTTAATGCTATGAGTTTGGCGCGCAGGAGAGCAGGCGAGATGTACTGTCAGCCCAATCAAATTCTCTGGTCCTTATGCTGAAAGCAAGCATGAAGTTGAGATAGCAACAGCTATTTCAATCGGCTCTGTTGGTGTAACTGGCCCCTCGGCAGGAACAGACTCAAAACAAAAACAGATAATAATAAAACAAGACGGTGTTCGGGACAACAACCCCTGAATCACCGGGTATTATATACAACGGGGACTGACTCGATACAACAAGACAGACCCTTAAGCAAAAAAAGACTGACTCAAGACAAAGAGACAGACTCAAAACAAAAGACCGACTCGATATCCAAGCCAGAATTTACAAAACTCGGTTTCACCGATGCTCAAAAATGCGTGCCAAACGCTTCATCAAAAAAAATACCAAATGTTGCCCGCAGGCGGTTCACTTTACATACTCGCAGTATCTGAGCCCTCGAAATCCAACAACTGAGTGGTGACGGGCTTGCCTGAGGTAGGTGGTAGGATAACCTTATTATCAATCAAATCCTGCACTTCATGGCGAAGGCGGGAACATCCATCGGTGCTGTGACCGGACTGTTGATGGTACGCGCAGTACAAGGTAGCATCATGGGTGGCGGGGAGATTCTTCGGGAGCGGTCGGGGCTCCAAAGGCTTAAGATGCCCATTCTTCGCCAATATCAACAATGCCCTAGACAAAGGCATGTGGAGGTCGTGAAAGACTCTGCGCCCTCGAGGTAGGTACTTTGCAGTTTGAGGATTCTTGCCAGACGCGCTGGCGAAAGGATCAGCTGGCGCTGCCTTGGCTTTTTGAACCTTTCCCGGTGCAGGGTTGGGAACAACAGGAACTGTTTGGGCATGACGGGGCCCATCCCGGTTTTCTGCCTGGCTTGAACTGCCTTTGGTTGGAGCGGGGAAAGCATCATCTATAGCTTTGGTCACTATTGCGGATGTTTGTTGCTTGTTCATCCCTCTGGCCTTCAGAGCCTCGACTGCCCACAGCAGTTGTTCAATAGGGTCGGCATCTACCTTTGCCTTGTCCTTTCCTTTGGCCTCAGCCTGATCGAGGGTCGGGGTTAGTGCTGACATATCGTGGATATAGCCAGAAGCCATCTCTGGCTGGCTGAGCTCTATCACAATCCGCCCCAGTAGCGGGGGCTCCTGTGGTACAAAATTCCCGGCATACGGTGCCGCTGGTGGTGAAGCCGACATTCCATAGGCGAGGTCTGCCACAGACCTTTGGAGATCGCCTATCATCCCCATCAATTCGAAGGTGGTGGGCTCACGAGCCTGGTATAACTGGGGAGCCCAAACCGGGTGCACAACGGGCGACCTGGGCGGATATGACATACTGATGCTGGCTTCATTCTGCGGAGTGGTTCCCCGCTCCGGTGCGGCTGTCATAACCACAATTTCTTCTGAACTTTGTGTCGCCATAAATCTTGCCTCAGCAAAGGGGAGACACTGGCTGTTCTGTATCAACTCTGCAACTCGCTGGACTGAAAGAAAAACAGACAGCACTTCAGCCCAAACTGATCAAACACGGGTGTAGCCGAACAACTGTTCCCTACTGCTGATCACTGTTCCCAGATTTCTGTTCCCCAAAATACTGAATCTGATACCCGCGGATAACTGATTCTCAGATTCTGATACCAATGCCCTTAGGCCTGATGCCCCAAACTTGCAAACTGGTATGTACATTCCTGTAGAGATACACTCTAAAAGCACATAGCAAGTAAGAGAGAGCCAAAACACCCCTATGTTGGGGTAGGGTTTCCCTGTCCTATTTTGTCAGGAACTAGGATTTCACTACGCACACAGCGGTTTCAAACAACCTATAATCGGGTAAGCAACCTGTCCTAGCTTGGAATGGTCACTATGGATTCCGAATATGCACTAGGTCGAATGGTCAAAAAAAAGGGTGCCCCGGTAAACCGGGGTTTGTGTTCCCACACTGTCAGAGCCCATAGCCGGTCAGCCTTATGGACATGCCTTGACAAGACAAGCCTCCGGCAAACCGTTCAGGAATGGCAGATGGCAAACACTGTGTTCCTAGGCGCACCAATGCACATGCAATGCAAAAAAAAAAACACATAAATGAGATCAAAAACAGGATATCACGAGTTCGAGTCAAACTCTCTAAAACTCCCCAGCAGAGTCGCCAGAAACTGTAACAGCGACCGGGGAGGGGCCTCGCGCTACAGTTCGGACTCTCGATTTGTGTCACGGTTCTTAATCTGAACCAAAGAGTCCAAATCTGGCAAATCGTTTTGAGAAACAGATTTTTGAAAAAGTAGTGCCAAACATGGACTGCTTTGCCAGATACAGAGTCGCCACCTAAATATTTTTAAAATGGGGAAATTTAGGAAACCCTGACTCGGTGCCGAAGGCCACATGTCCGTCATCACCGGAGTTGTCTCGGCTCGGGAGCTTGGGTACGATCGGGGAAGGTCAGCTATGAGCACCCCCTTTCGCCCGGTCCGAAAACCGGCCTCTACTAACCGTGATATCTGATTTTGAAAACTTTATGTGTTCTTATTCCGGTTATTAGCCTAGAATTACTATGTTATGCGCACAGCAAACAAGTATAGACTAGATTGCCTAATTTGGAAATAAACATTGCATATCCGTTTGGTTTGAAAATGCTTTGGAATTTGCTACTCGCAAGTAGGCTGAAATACGGATTTCAACGAGTTTTTCCAACTCAAACAATCCGGCCTTCACCCACAGGCATTCAAAACAGTTTAACACATAAGCATCTAGCCACATGTTAAGCATGCTGTTATGGCAACATTCACACTCATGCGATATGCTAAAGCAAAAATACTTACATCGTACTCCGTGCCAAAACAGTAAACTAGTTAGCAAACATGTATGTCCTAGTTCATGTTAAAAGTGGCTAATGCATCACATGCAAAATGTCGCTAAGATAGGCTCGGCTATCCTAAACATGTCATGTGAAAATGCACAATTATCACGTATTCAGTTTGAAAATTGAAGTATTGATGCAATTAGCGTGATGTACCGAGCCTAATGCATGTAATACAAATGCATGGATGCACACATGCATAGCATAAGGTATGCTAAATTAGACGTGACCTAATACTAACCATCAAAGCAGGTAAGTAAAAGGGAAGAAAGAAGTGGGGATTGGAAGACATTCACACACCCACACACACTTATTACAGATTTGCCCTCGCTCGGAGGGACCAAATAAATATTACAAATTAACTAACTACGCAAGCTAATTAATATTACAAATTAACTAATTTAATTAACAAATTAAATTAAATTAATTAAAGCAGGAAAGCGTCTCGGGAAACGCGCCACCATGCGCAAGCTGCCTCTGTTTTCCTCCCTTTCCTCCTCTGGAGGTTGTCAAAACCTCAGGACTACATCCTTGGACAGAGGGGATCACCACCGGCTAGATGAAACTTCCACCGGCAGTGTGGTATGGCCATCGGCACAAAATAGGGCCTGTCGGCAGAGAAAAATGTGCCGGTCGGCACATTACACTGCCGGTCGGCAGAGTATTTCTGCAGAACCTGCAACTCACAGCGACAAAGGGCAAAACAAGGCATGGCAGCATATTTCAAGGCATGTATGCACCAACCATGTCTCTTATCATTGTAATGACTCAAAGGGACATGTGCCTCGATTCTCGGACCACCAATCACGCATTTCCATGCATGATGGCCCAAAGAACCGAGTATGCATCTTTGATTTCAAATGTATGCACACCAATCAAACAAATAAGGCCCAATTCCTATCACCAATTCAAGGAACAAGGCATGCATGCGAAATGCAATGCAACCTAGGCATACAAGCTAGGAGTGCAACATGGCATGGCAATCAACTCATGCAAGCATACAAGCATGCATATGGCAATGCAAATGGATGGCAAAGATGGACTTAAACATGAATTAGGCGACTCTAAAATAGGCCTAAAACAGTAGCCAAAAGTGCTAAAGAGTGAGAGCTAAATGGCATGCACACACACATGCTCATAAGGACCAACACTTAAGCATGAATCAAACAACATTCAAGCACACTTGAAAGAAGGAAACATGGACAAATTAGCATGCAACATGAGCCTTAAAATCATGTTATAAAATGATGCCAAATCAAATTATAAATCAAGTCAAGCATGCAACAAAAAGTCCAAGTGTTCAAGGCAAGTTGATAAGGCATTGAACTACACTTATCATGACCAAACATGGCATGCATTAAACAACTAAAAATAGATTTTTAGCTCATAACAAGGCCAAAGGACTCCTTAGATAGCATCTAAGTGGCCCAAATTCAAAGGCATGCAAAGGCACCAAAACATGGAACATTGCAAAACATGCTTTCAAAGCATTAAAGAGACATGCGAGGCAATCAAACAAGCATGGAAATGGGACTGAAATGACATATAGAATGATCCCAAATCACCAAAACAATGCAAAGATGGCATGCTACACATGCACATACTCAAGGCCAACAAGCCCAAATGCAAAGGA
This sequence comes from Camellia sinensis, assembly GCF_055761805.1. NCBI lineage: Eukaryota > Viridiplantae > Streptophyta > Magnoliopsida > Ericales > Theaceae > Camellia > Camellia sinensis. Next base: position 20,633,902 of record NC_138969.1, on the reverse strand, counting down.
GCCTTATAATGCATGCTAAAATCGACCCAAACGACTATGGACAGATCTAAAACATGGCAAAATAAGCATATAACCTTCACAAATACAAGCCTAAAACATGCTCCAACAAAGGCTAACAACCTAGAACATGTTAAGGCACAAATAAGGCATTACATGGCAACTATGCTAAACATGCATAAGGTTCCAAAACCAACTTGAAATCATGTTATATCATGGATATATAAGCATGAAAAACAAACCAAACATGCTCAACACACACTCAAGCATAGGCTTCTTTAAGAGGCCAAAATGTGCCCTTTTCAAGGACAACAAGGAGAGGGGGTGGCCCTCTCCTTCTTGGGACTTCAAAGCATCATCTTTACCACTGAAATCCCTCAAGATTTCAGTGGTGAAGAGACCTCAACACCAAAATCCCGGAGCTAGCACAAAATGGCTCAAAATGAGGCCTTTTGGGGCTTAAGGGTGGTCAACACCCCTCAAACAACAAAACACTCTTAATAAACAATAAAGAGGGCTTAAAAATAGAACTTTTTTATGTTATACAATAATCACAAAAACAGCTCTAAGATAGGTATAAAATTGATGCAAGAATGGGGAATAAAGGTGTAAGTTTCTTACCCTTGTAGTCCTCTTCAACAAGGATGCTCCAATGGCCTCCTTTGGCTCCAAATCAGTCAAGAAGCTCAAGAACAACTCCTTAGAACTCTAATCTTAAGAGGAAGGTGAAACACTAGGTGTTTGTGTGCAATAGTAAGGCACAAAACACCTAGTGTGCAAAATGGGAGGGAAAGAGAGATAGATTGAGTGTATCTAACCCTAACCCTAGAAAACCAGAGCTCTCCTCTGTCTTTTTTCTCTCAAAAATGGCTAAGCCTCTCTCTCTAAGCCTCAGAGAGAGCCCTCTCTATAAGCCTCTTGTAAAGCTTATTCAACAAGCTTTGCAAGAGGGAGATCCCTCCATACACGTGTATGGAGGGGAGAAAAAGTTATACAGCTGTCCTAAAATATCTGCAAAAGCAGATGAACAGCAATCGGCCGGCAAAAAATGCCATCTTGGCCAAACAAAGTGCCGACCGGCACAAAAAAGTGCTGACCGGCAACAAATAGTGCCGACCGGCAAACTATTTTGCCGGTGGCAGCAAAAACCAGCCGGTGGCCTCTAGCCACTGCCGGTGATGGGTGGGGATGGTCTACAAGCCCTACCCTGCCCTTCCAAGGCAAAACACAAGTGTTCGGTGCAAAACCGGACACTGAACGGTCAAGTTCGGAGATTCTGAGGTAGGGCGCGAGAGCCAAAACCTCCGGGAACTCCAAACAAACACAAACAAGGATAATCACCGAGTGTTCAAGCGGTGACGTCCGAGTCTTGAGGACGGTCAAAAATGGGGTGTCTACAGACACACTTCAGGTATGGCCCAGTGAAAGATTTCTTGTACAAGGTGCTAGATGGAGAGAGCCAAAACCGCTCTGATTTGGCCCTTATCTTGTCGGCCTCTTGCTTTTCAATGGGTAGAATTCGATCCTTCAGGAAGGTGATAATAGGATCCATCCAGGATGGTTCCAAGTTGGCGTAGAGTACTTCGGGCACCTCCGGTTCCTCAATGCTTGGTCAGGGTAAGAATTCTATCATCAAAGGATTGGGAAAAGTCATTTGCATAGATGCTAGGCCAGCCAATTCGTTGGCTGCATTGTTTTTTTCACGGTTAATTATTTTCATTCTTATTGCGGCAAACTTTTTGATTTCTGCGCGTACCACCGCTTGATACTTAGCCATCCCTTCATCCTTGGCCTCATATTCCCGGAGACCTGATTGACAACCAGCTTGGAGTCACTGAATACCATAAGTTTTGATGCCTTCATTCTTGAAACGCTCTTCAATCCGAGAAGGAGGGCTTCATATTCCCCCTCATTGTTGGATGCTAGGAACCCGAGTGTGATCACATGGTCAATGGTCAACCCATCCGGGGATGTCAACACAACCTCTAGCCCGGCCCCACGTCTATTGGAGGCCCCATCGATGAAGAGTTTCCATATCGTGCCAATGAACAACTTCCAGCAGTCGGAGGGATTTTGAGAGTTCCTCCACTTCAAGGTACTAGTCGGCTCATTCTGGTCTCTTAAAACATCTCCGCCAAGCTTGTATTTTGGTAAATCGGCCGGTTCTTCCATTTCTTGCTCAACTTTCTCTTGCTGTTCTGCTACTTGTTGTCTACCACTTATTTCTGCTATCCGAGCCGTGGGCTGCCCCAAGTCCGCGCTAGCCAAATTGACAGGGTAAAGAGGGTTTGTTCCAGGAATAAATTCTGCCATGAAGTCGGCAAGAGCTTGAGCTTTGATAACAGCGCACCACTGGAACTTGATATCGTATTGACCCAATTCCACGGCCCACTTCGGCTGGTGAAATCTGCCTTTTCAAAGAGCACCTAGAGCGGAAATTCGGTTAGCACGACTATCGTGTGGGCATGAAAATAGTGCGCCAGCTTTCTAGAAGCCATCATGAGAGCCAGAGCCAGTTTTTTTAGCGGCAAATATCTTGATTCGGCCAGGAGCAGTGTCTTGCTAACATAGAAGATGGGGAGGTACTGGATTACCTCAGCGCGGATGAGCACGGCGTTCACCGCGTGCTAAGAAACTGCCAAGTAGAGATACAATTCTTCGCCCGATTTTGGTGTGACCAAGATTAGTGCTGAGGAAAGGTACACTTTTAGATCTGCCAGTGCACAGTCGCACTCGTCATCCCAAAAGAACTTGGCCTTCAAAGTTTTAAAGAAGGGCCTGCAAGGATCTGAGGACCGGCTAATAAATTAGTTCAGCGCGACTGCCATTTCAACGAGATGTTGCACATCCTTCGTGGAGTTTGGCTTCTCCAATTCTTGTATTGCCTTGAGCTGCGATAGGGTAGTCTCGATTCCTCGGTTTATGATAAATAAAACCTAGAAATTTCCAGGTTCCAACTCCGAATGCACACTTGGAGGCATTTGAACGCAGCTTGTGATGTTTGAGTATGCAAACATTTCTGCTAGGTCGGCAAGGTATTGGGACTTGTCTTTGCTCTTCACCATCATGTCATCGATGTAAGCCTCCATAGTGCGGCGAAGAAAAGGAGCGAATATTTTGGTTACCATCCTCTAAAAAGTTACCCCAGCATTTTTTAGACCGAACGACATGACCTTGTAGTAGTACAAGCCTCTTGGAGTGGTGAACGAAGTGATCTCTTAGTCTGGTTTGTACATGGCGATCTGGTGGTAGCCGCGATATGCCTCTAGGAAGCTAAACCTCTGATGGCTAGTGGTTAGATCCGCCAACTGGTCTATTCTTGAGAAGGGGAAGCTGTCCTCTGGGCACACACGGTTGACTGTCTTATAATCGACCCACACCTGCCATTTACCATTCTTCTTTGACACTACCACTGTGCTAGAGATCCATCTGGGGTAATGCACTTCTTCTATCGCCCCAGCTTCCAACAAGTTCATGACCTCCTCTACCACTACCTCGGCATGGTGCAAGGCTGAGCGCCGCATTCTCTGGATGACCAGTCGTGCATTTGGAAAGAAGCTAGGGTCGACACCAGGCATATCGTAAGGCGTCCACGCAAAGTCCTCAATGTTGGAAACAAAAAAGCTGACATAATCAAGCCGCTCAACGTTAGACAAAGATGATCCCAAAAGAAAGAACTTATTTGGATTATTCTCATCAACGCGCACTTCCACCAAATCTTCAGCCGATTTCTCTTCGACTTTTCTTCCCACGACTTCTAGGACTCCCTTCCCTTCTGGTCCTTCTATCATTTAAACAAAGCCTTTGGCAGCCCGGCTGCCATTTACTTTGACAAAGCACTGTTTTACCATTACTTGGTCCCCCAAACCTTTTAAACTTGTCCGGCTAGCGCTGGAATGCGCAGGACTTGGTGATAAGTTAACGCTACTGCCTGCATGACATGCAACAAGCCCCTTCTGAAGATTAAGTTGTAGGTTAATGGGACCTTAAGCACCCAAAATTCCACCTGCTTCGTGACTGACCCAGCTTTGACCGACAATATAATCTTTCCAATTGGCCATCCGGGTTGAGTATTGAAGCCAACCAAAGGGGACGTTGTTGGAGCAAAGTCTTTGTTCTCCAACTTCAACTGTTTGAACGCATCGTAATACATGATCTCGATCAAGCTCCCCTGGTCAATTAGAATTCTTTTTATATCGAAGTCCTTGACGCGAAGGGTCACCACTACGACATCATTATAAGGTGTTTGAATTCTCTCCAAGTCCTTACTTGAAAAAGTTAAGACGTCTTTTACCTTAGTCTTTCCTTTCTTCACGACACGTTGAGTAGAGAGCACTTCCCTCATGTGCTCGGCCTTTTTGATCATCCCCCTCAGCTCGCAATCCTGCGCTGGTTCGATGATACCCTGAATGACATTGATTACGTCTTGGAGTGCTGCATCCAGGACAGCAAGGCCATTTGGCTCGGCCTATCCTTGTGGACCGGCCCTCATACCCCTGTCTATGTACTGGTCCAGATGCCTAGCCGCCACTAGCTCCTTCAAATGTTGTTTGAGCGGCACACAATCCTCCGTTCGGTGCTCCCTTTCTTCATGGAAGGTGCAGCGATACCTCGAGTTGAAGCCCCTCGGTGTGTCTCCCAATTTTGCTAGCCAACGCACGTAGGCCTTACCTCGGATCTCATTTAGGATGTTGTAAATTGGAATCTTAAAGACAATGGTGATGCCGGTTCGTGCTTTTAACTTCCTCTTGGCATCTTCCTCTTCACTACGAAGAGCATTAGCTCGGTCATTTTTACGACTTTTGTTTCTATCATTGCGGTTTAAATCGCGATGTTGGTCTCTAGCTCAGTCATTAGGGCGGTTGTCCTCCTGCCCCACCGAGTGAACCTTCCCAGCCACTATTCTGTCCACCGCAACCGGATTTGCCCTCTCGGTTGCGGTGGCGATGATAGTATCATCTTCTACTCGGATATGTTCATTGATCTACTGCATCAAGGACTCCATGGTTATGGGCTGGTCCATCGTAAACGAGTCTCGCAACCTATGTTCGGCTGCGAGACATCCCTTGTATTGTGTGATCGCTAGATTGGTGAGGCAATCGAGGATCTCATTGTAAGTTTCCCAATACTTGGCATTGTATGCCTTCAAAGAACCTCCAGATTCCATCTTGACGCTCAGGAGGTGGTCAACCTCCTTCGGTGTTCGAGTGTTGGTTTTGAATCTAGTGACAAAGACCTCTGCTAGTTGTTGCCGCCCCACGATGCTCCCCTCCGGGAGTCTTTCGAACCACTTCAGGCCCAGTTCTCCCAAACTTGCTGGGAATATGAGACACATCAAGGCGTCATTGCGCCGGTAGTGAGCCATTACTTGCTAGTAATGACTCACGTGCATGTACTGATCCATTTTGCTGTCGTATAGTGTGAACTTAGGTTGGTGAAATCCGGCAGGGAGTGGCAAGCTTTCGATCTCTGGGGACAGTGGGGTAGCAGTAAATCTTGCAAGCTCTTTGTCCATCAGTGTTGGGGCCATCATTCTAGGCGCTGGCATTGCCACTTCCTCACTACAATGGATTTGGGGACTCAGCCTTTACAACGTCGGCAATCTTTAGGTCTCTTTACGGCGAGCTCGCTCCTCCAATACATCCCTCAGGTCCCCCGAATGGGTAGGGTAAGAGTATCTTGACGTCGTCGACGGACGGAAGGGACGGTAACTGTTGTCGCGAGTGTGAGATCTCTCCAGTGGTGGGTCAGAGTCTCCAACTCCATAGCTTCTTGTGATGGAGAAAGAGGAATACATCCCTCAGGTCCCCCGAATGGGTAGGGTAAGAGTATCTTGACGTCGTCGATGGACGGAAGGGACGGTAACTGTTGTTGCGAGTGTGAGATCTCTCCAGTGGTGGGTCAGAGTCTCCAACTCCATAGCTTCTTGTGATGGAGAAAGAGGGTGTCCCATCTTGGCGATGACTGTCAGAGTAACGGGGTAGGGAGCGCTCACTATGGTTGCCCACTCCATCTTCTAAATGAGGGCGTCCTGGTCTCTAAGTTTGTGCTCCAATCGATGAGCATGTGACTCTCCTCATCGTTGGTGACCCTTTGGACTCTTGAAGTGTTTAGTGCTCCTTGCGCGTTTGTCTCACGCGCTTCTAGATGAGGTTTCCAGGTTCGCCATAGTCGGAATAGTGGGAGGGCCATCTCTCCGTCGGACAGACTCTGGTGTGATACCGTTAACAATGGACATCGGTGTTTCATCGTTGTTAGCCATGGAAACGGTTGAAAAAGCTTGGCCAACAAGGTTTGTTTGTGAAAGAGTTCCCATAGACAGGCGCCAATTGTACGAGGTGAAATATTCTCTGTTCTCCATACTCCTTCCATCCAAGCTTTACGTGGCGTCGCCTGACCTAAAAACCAAAAGATGGTGAGCTGCCCAACGATGTGCTATCGGATAAACCCTCCGACGATCAAGTCAGCACACTTGGAGAAGAAGAAGAAGAATAGAGAGAGCACTTTAGAGTGAGAGAGTTTGAAATTTCTTCTGATTGCTTACCTCTAACACCTCTCTTCTTTTCTTTTTCTAGGCTGGCTGTGGCCCCTCTACCTTTCTTACAAGTGGAGAGACCAAAACCTCCAAACAGTGTTTGTCGAACTGCTAAATGGTATTGACCCATACCAGGAGTGGATTTTCTATGGTTTACCATTGCTCTAGGTGGCCTACACTACCAGGCTATCACTTGGAAGAAACAGACACCATGACGAACTGGAACGGCCGAGCTACAATAAACTGGTCCATCGGGATCAACTGGTCGTAGGACGCACGGTTCGGCATCTCGGCCTCACCCCGCTACCTCGTCGGACGCCTTGGCCCTACGTCATTCCGGACTGTTCGTAGTTCAACCCACCGCATCAGTATGGATATAAGCAAATATCCATTTTAGATGAATCATGGCTCAGTCAGCTTGCCCGGCCCAACTTAATGGGCCGGGCCAGCAGCGTTGGTTCAGTTCGGCCAGGTTCATGGTCCTTGGCCCTAGCGAGGCCCAATGTCATATCCCACGTTAAGGTAGCTCGGCCTAATTGTTCGGTGCAAATCTCCCTCTCAATTTTTCTTTAAACCCATTCGAGCTAAGCGTGATTGGGATTACTACTCCGTTCGAGCTATCCAATTTGGTCAGTCATTGAGGATTGCGCCAGTAGTCTTATCATCGGTCAAATAGATGTACTGACAAACCATCTTTTCAATGCCACGTGACCTTCCATGACCTTGTAGTAGTATAAGCCTCTTGGAGTGGTGAACAAAGTGATCTCTTGGTCTGGTTTGTACATGGCGATCTGGTGGTAGCCGTGATATGCATCCAGGAAGTTAAACCTCTGATGGCCAGCGGTTAGATCCACCAACTGGTCTATTCTCAGGAGGGGGAAGTTGTCCTTTGGGAACGCACGGTTGAATGTTTCATAATCGACCCACACTTGCCATTTACCAATCTTCTTCGGCGCTACCACTGTGTTAGAGATCCATCTGGGGTACTGCACTTCTTCTATCGTCCCAGCTTCTAACAAGTTCTTGACCTCCTCTACCACTATCTCGGCATGGTGCAAGCGAGCGCCGCGTTCTCTTGATGACCGGTCGTGCATTTGGAAAGACATTCAACTGGTGGCAAATGAAGCTAGGGTCGACACTAGGCATATCGTAAGGCGTCCACGCAAAGGCCTCAATGTTGGAAACCAAAAAATTGACATAATCGAGCCGCTCGGTGCTGGACAAAGATGATCCCAAAAGAAAAAACTCATTTGGACCATTCTCATCAACGCGCACTTCTATCAAATCTTCAGCCGATTTCTCTTCAACTTTTCTTCCCATGGCTTCCAGGACTTCCTTCCCTTCTAGTCCTTCTATCATTTGAACAAAGCCTTTGGCAGCTCGGCTGCCATTTACAGCGACAAAGCACTGTTTTGCCATTACTTGGTCCCCCGAAACCTCATCTACTTGTCCGGCTAGCGCTGGAAAGCGCAGGACTTGGTGATAAGTCAACGGCCATCACCGCCTTTAAGATGGGATTGCATCTGTGATAACCCTATTCCCTATTATGCTAATTGGTCCTTATTATGAATATGATTATGTGTTTGATATGTTTATGTGTACCATTTTATGTGAAGATATGTGGTTTTAAATTTCTATATGTTCACCGTAGGAATATCTGTTTGATTATCTGCTTTGGAAATTAAATTGAAAGCCTTATCGGCCGCAGAAACCGAAATTGACCGCGCCATTGTGATTGGCATAATTTTTTTAAAGCCTACGGTGAAATTTGATTGAAAATTGATTTGGACCAAATTAAATGGATTAAATTAATGTTATGGTGCCCAATTATTTTATATTAAAAGAATGTATTTGAGGGAGCTTTTAAAAAGGGCCATTATACACACTAAATTCCTCTTTTTGTCCATTTTGGTTGATCTAACTCTCTAGAGAGAGAGAGACCCGAAATTAGAGAGAGAAAAGGGAGATCATCTAAGTTTTGCTCTTGAATCTTGGAAGTCTTGAAGATTACTCAAGAATTTACTATAGATTGTGAGAATTAAAGCTCCTAGGTGAGTATTTCATGGATTCTAGTCTGTAATTTTGTAAAATTAAAGTTGATTAATGACCAAGAGCAAGAATTGTGCCATAAGTGAAGGAATTGTGTAGTATTTGATGAATTTGAAGTCAATTGATGCATGCATGTAAGAATTTGCCATGGAGTTGTGTGATTGAGCATGAAAAATATGATCCATGTAGAATTGTGGTTAAAGTTCATGCTTTTGATCATCATTTGTATCATCTAAGTTGGTTTGTTGAATTGGAAGTCAATATGCACATGCATGGGAGAAATTGCTTTGAATTTGCATGTTTGAACTTGAAATACATGATCCATGTTGAATCCTTGATTGAAGTTCATGTTTTTAACCACCTCTTCATCATTTCAGTTGTGAATGAGGGTCATATCTCACATGCATATACAATTCACATGAGTATAAGCTTTGAATGCATGAGTTTGTTATGCTGGGTATAAGTTTGGTGTAATTTGGGACATGCATGTGATTAATTAGTGAAATTGAGCTTCATAATGAAATGAATTGGGTGTTGGATCATGTTAGTAAAAGTATATGTGAAGTTTGAGCCATTATATACAAGAAATGTTGGTTGGAATGTTGAATTTCGGCTCAAGAACATTGCTGGAAAATCCAAAATTTTTGGTGTCCGCTCGAGCATGGAAACCGCCGGTCGAGCGGGAAATACGTGCTCCCAGAACTTTTTGCAGACACGGTGTCCGCTCGAGCGAGGAAGTTGACGCTCGAGCGTGGAGCTATGTAGATAGACCTTCGGTTCGAGCGCCCGAGTTCACGCTCGAGCATGAATTTGTTGCATCTAGCACTTTTGCTGACCTCATAGGTCCGCTTGAGCGGGGAAGTCCACGCTCGAGCGGGGACCCTGTTTCCTGAAATTTTGAAAATGCATTCTGTGTTCCGTTTTCCATTCCCTTTCACTTCTAAGTACTCTTAGGCATACATTGAGCATTGTAAACGAGTTAGAAGAATAAGAATTAAGCCTAAAGAGGAATATGTGAATTAAGAACGAATTAAATCGGTTATGACCCATATGTGTTATGTGATGTGTAGGGTCAAGCTCCAGGGCAAATCAATCAACCGATCACTGTGAGTAATATCTAACAAAGATATCTGAAATGTGTTATTGTCCAATTGCTTACGTCCATGTAAGTTGTATAAATGATTGGTATTCGATTGGTGGACAATGTCTGCTATACCGAATGAATGGGCCAAAGGCCGTTTTGACAAGAATAACTGATTGTGCCGATGGCCGATTGACATGAATGATTGGGCCGAAGGCCGATTGACATAAATGATTGGGCCAAAGGCCGTTTTGACACAAATGAAAGTTTGACATGCATGAATGGGCCAGAGGCCAGTTTGACATGCATGAATGGGCCAGAGGCCAAATTGACATGAATGAATAGGCCAGAGGCCAGTTTGACATGCATGAATGGGCCAGAGGCCAGTTTGACATGAATGAATGGGCCAGAGGCCAGCTTGACATGCATGAATGGGCTAGAGGCCAGTTTGACATGAATGAAAGTTGAATGGGCCAAAGGCCAGTTTGACAAATGGAAGATAAATGGGCCAAAAGCCAGTATGTTTGGAACCACAACCACTTGACTTAAATTGTGTACATATATATATGTTAAATAGAAATATGAATTGGGCCCAAGGCCGTTTGAAGCATGTTGTTCTACATACCGTTTGTATAACTCTTTTATTTGATATTATTCATTGGGCTATCGCTCACGCTCATTCATGTGTTTGTAGGTGAGCCAAGAGAAGTCCAAACCCAGCCCCAGTGAAGTCTGTATGGAACAACTAAAGTTTTAAAGAGTCAGCCCTTGCGTCTCATGAACGAGACACGTCTTCGCCCTTCTGCCATTCTATGTTATTTTGTCATGTTGGTGAGGACTTTGGTGTACGTCTGTATATAGCTTTGTTTTGGCTGACTTAGATTTGAATGATCTTGTCTGTATAGAACCTTATGTTATTATACTTTCTGTTGTGAGTTATTAACATATGTATGTATGGAATGTTATGGTGCGCATATAAGCACGGCTCTATGGACAAAGTTTTAAAATTGCTTCCGTTTGGCCCCTGTTAACTCTATTAAAATACGTCTAGTTTGGTTTGAGGCCGTAGGTAATCTCATGATTACTGGCCGGTTATGTCCTTAACCCATAGGGGCAGGTTCGGGTCATGACAGAGTGGTATCAGAGCACGAGTGAATAACTCACACACTTGTCCAAAAGAGTAATAAGCGTCTAGAGAAGATCTAGGATGCATTCATATGATAAGTATGAATTTGGAAGCATCGAGAATATGCCTAACTGTTTTGATATGAATAGTTATGTGTTATAAGTTGTGATCTGCTTGCATTGTAAATTATTTGAATATGTATGCTCTTTAGTACATGCATACCTGTGAATCTTCTGTATAAAGTATAATGCAAGTTTAATCAGGTGGTGAGAACATGTGATTATATGAGATGCGAATTGTTACACTAATGTGTACAACAAGTATGTTTTGTTATAATACACATACATGAACATATGAGTCATGAGAAGTTGCTTATGTGCATTTGATTCTGCAAATGGGGGTCTATGTGAAAGATGAACATGATTTGAGTATATAACTACTTAGTAAATGTTCAACATGCGATATCTGATAAGTATGCAATCATCTGTTACGTATGTGATTAATTGTGTCTTGTCGATACATAAAATGAGAAAATAATAATGTGCCTATGTGTGAATGTACGCATGTGTATCTGTGTTTATCTTTGTATTGGGCATTCTGGTATTTGGCAAGGCTTAATAAGAATTTGTGTAGAACACGGATAAAGTAAGGGCATACGAGTTGGCAGACTTTTCCATAGCCCGACTTGATAGACTGGAAAGAATAGTACAAGAAATGGCAGAGATTTTGAGACAACAACATCAGTTGCCACTACGGTGAAAACCTTTGCCACCATCAGTGTAAGAAACGCCAAGGGGTTTGTCATCGGACTTCTAGGCTCGTTATAGGTGTGGTAAAATGGACCATATGGTAAAGAATTGTCCCCGAATTGGACGAAACGTGAATAAATCTTTTGCCTCAGCTAGATTTGTACCAATGGTAGGAATTGCTAATCAGGATAGAGTAATTGCACTCATCCCAGAAAGCACTGAGAATACTGCGACCGTTATCCCAGGTATCTATATTGTTTATAAACGAATGCTTATGTGATGATTGATTCTGAATTAGTACATGTGCACATCTTTGCTTGGGATATTAATTGATTTGGATCGGCATCTTTTTTCGTGTCTGCTGCATGTGTATCTAGACTGGTTAGACCCACAAGATCGTGACCGTATTCATTGAATGTATTGGGATATCGATTAACTCTGTACATGCACATGTACATCTGGACCTATGCTTGGGGTAATTTATTATATTACTATCTTTAAAGACTGAACCACTAGAATTATGACTCTGTGATTGTGTGACCGGGTTGAGCACCCCAAATAATGAACTCTATAAATTGCGAGATCATGTATTCTGATTAGTAGAAAATTGACTTGACTATGTGACTATATTAAGCTTGACTCGTCAACCTATGTTTTGTGACTGATTTGGAACCTCTGCATGACAAATCCTATATTATGTGTAATCGAAGAACTTTGTTTAATGTGTTACTGTGTACCATGTGCTTGCATCTAAGACTTATTTGAGAACTGCTATATTGGTTATGATACATACCTCCTGATATGAACAACTGCATGCATATACAACTACACCTGAACTTATGTGGACAATGCTATATTGTACATGACTTGAAATACTTTGATATGAACGGATGTGATGAATGACTCCGATATGACTTTGAGGATTGATGAACTTAGAACAGTTGTGAAACTATCAACCATGTACCTAAGCAAACGAAGTATGCCTTACAGAACCAAATGTACTCTATTTGAAAATTTTTTTATCTGATTTGATCCGATAGAACCTTCGTCTAATTTGTCCTGGTAGAACCCTCATTGTATATAATTTGATGGGACCTTTGTTTGGATTGATCGATATGACCCTCTATCTAATCTGATTTTGTAAAAAAGGGATTAAGAATCGTGTATAAATAAATGGCCAGATTATTCTTGGCAGAAAAACTGATACACCCAAAACTTGAATCCGTTTGGAGTACTTGACTTATTTGAAAGACCTTTTGTGGGCTATCAACAGACCGATCTAACCATGAACACTATGAAGAACCGACCTATAGTTGTTGGAGACATACGTGTTACAAGTGAACGGGATTGAGCAAATCCAGTGATTGGGAGTTTTATGGAACAATGCTTGTGTATTGTCACATTCTTTTTTGTTTAACGCTATGGGAACCGATGGCGGCAGATTGATTTGACTATAAGCAGTACTAAACATTTATCCTTGACTGATCAGAATATGTTTTGTATGGGAGAGTAGTTGCTTCAGTGTTATCGGATTTTGGGAGATCAGGTTATGGTGAGTGGTATTATGTTTGTTTTGATGACATTCTTGGGGCATCCTTTCCTGCTAGGGGACGTTAAGCCTATGTAGCACCTTTGTTGAGATATCTCTTTTGCCACCGACGGTTTTGTATGGGTGGGTTTGCTTAATCGATCTCGAGTCGGCCACCGACGATCGTGAACGGGTGTGCTTTGATTCTGAGATGATTATTCCTTTATTTTGTCTGGAATGTCATCCTTTGGTATTATGTGGATGTTATTAGCATCAAATGAGCTTTTAAAAACTCTGATTGTCCGAAAGTATGTGAATTCAATACGCCTTGGGTAAATAACTGCTCAGTGCCATTATATTCTGTAATTGGGGCTCTGAGGATGTGTAAATTGTGTTTAACATGTGATTGACTGTTTTGATATCATCTTTGACATCATGGGGATTAATAGACGAATTGCCTTATGCTTTTGGCGACTATGAGATAGTGTGGGAAGACTCGAAAGAACAGGGAATTGAATATTGAACCGAATTACAAACTGTAAACTGTTGAATGGATTGAGAACACGTGTATAGGGGTAGAAATCGACTGCTTCGATGTTAGTGTGCTTTACAATTGGTACTATGGGGATATATGAGTTATGTATGTCATGTGATTGATTGCTTCGTTCTTATCTTTGTTGACTCGGGAATCAGTGTCTAGATCCACTTTATGTTCCTGAAGACTTTTGATTGATCTTGGATAACCGTGATGAGTCACTAAACTAAGTACTGAATTGGATTGTGAATTGCGAAATTATTGAAGAACGAATTGAACTTCTGTGACAAGGATATGGACCGAACTCCTATGGGAAAGTTAGTGGGCATTTGAAATAAATATGTTGGCGAGGACTTTGGTGTACGTCTGTATATAGCTTTGTTTTGGCTGACTTAGATTTGAATGATCATGTCTGTATAGAATCTTATGTTACTACACTTTCTGTTGTGAGTTCTTAACATATGTATGTCTGGAATGTTATCGTGTGCATATAAGCACGGCTCTATTGACAAAGTTTTAAAATTGCTTCCGTTTGGCCCCCGTTAACTTTGTTAAAATACATCTGATTTGGTCTGAGGCCGTAGGTAATCTCATGATTACTGACCAGTTATGTCCTTAACCCACGGGGGCGGGTTCGGGTCATAACAGCATCCTGATAGTGCCCTCCGCAGTTCCTTGACTAGACGGCGCCCCAAAACAGTCTAGTCGTTAATGAAGAAAGTCAAGGAATACTACAAAGTGGAAGATGATGCCATGCGGGTCAAAGCCGGGCACAAGGCCAACAAGACGGCCCCGCCTGAAATCGTTCAGGAAATAAACTCTGTACCATCATGAAGCCCGGAACCACGAAATCGGGCTAAATGAGACAAAAGACAAGATTTGCACCGATCAAATGACCAATGTTCACATCAAGCTAATGAACAATTTCAAGTGGATAGCAGGCGCATAAAGCGCGCGAACAAGAAATATACCGAGTTATCGGAGCTGATCAGTACGGTTATATCTAAAGTTCAACACCTTTCATTCTTTAAATGGCCACCCAAGATAGTGGGACCCCCCGACACAAGGAGACGGGATAGGCGGTGCGAATATCACAAAGACCACAGTCATGATACCGACAATTGTTATGCATTGAAGGACCACCCTGAGGAGTTGGTACAAGATGGTCTGCTTCTGCAATACGTCCAAAAGAACAACTCAACAAAAACAATAGCTTTACGGCAGGATTCACCTCCACTCGGCGTAATTCATATGATATATAGTTTGCCGACAGCACCCGCGGTACATACAATTCAGCTACAGTCTAACCCCCAAAAGCAAATCACACCAGCGAAACGGCCCCATGAAGCTGCGAATATTAGTTTCGATGATTCTGATTTGGTCGGAGTAACGCTCCCCCACACCGATCCCTTAGTCATTGAATTACGTGTAAGCCGATTCACCGTTGAACATGTTCTCATTGACAAGGGAAGTACTTCGAAAGTAATATACTACAAGACCTTCGTTAAACTCGGTTTCATTAAGTCTAATCTATCTCCGGCTGATTACCCGTTATTCGAATTCCACGCTAATCCGGAATATCCTTTGGGCAAAATCAAGCAACCAGTTCAGGCGGGTTCCCGATCAGTGGATGTAGAATTTCTGGTTGTCAAGCTTCCTTCGCCATATAATCTCATCATGGGACGAACTTGGTTGCATACCATGCAGGCCGTGCCATGCACCTATCAGCAACTACTTCGCTTTCCGACTGAACGTGTGTAGACACCCCATTTTTGACCGACCTTAAGACTCAGACGTCACTGATTGAGTGCTTGGTGATGTTTCATATTGTGCTCGTTCAGAAGTTTCAGAGTCTCGGCTACGAGCCTTACCTCCGGACTTCCAGACTCTTTTGTGCTTTGCCTCGGTTTGCAAACCAGGCTCTGTTTTCTCTGTTTTCTCTTCTCGAAGGGAGGGAGGGGTCCCACAGATCATCTCTTAGTGGCCGTAGGCTACGTTTCGTGGTCATAGGCCATTTTTGCCCATTTGGAGTCCGGTTCTTGGTTTTTCGGAATCGTTGGCCGTGTGCCTCGGTTCGGGACCGCTTAACCATCTCCGTTTGCTCCAGTTTTTGGTATACTTCTTATTTGCTCCCTTTTGAGGGACACTGTGGTCCGAGAGACCGACTTCATGGTCGAACACCACTCCCGGTGCCTAACAGCCGATTTTTTGGGCCTCGGGTTGCGCGTTTCGGCCCCCGAACCTTTGTTTTGCATCGGTTTTGATTCGTTTTTGGTAGGGACCTCTATTTCATTGGTAAGAAGGCCGTAGAAGGGTGGGAGGCCAATAATTGTTCTGTCAGTCAACTTTATCCCTTCATCGCCCTCCGTCGCCCGATTTTCCTCACTTCAAAGCCAATGTTGACCATCCTTGGGCCATTTTCTTGCACCCTAAACCCCATATTTGTGATGTACACATCTGGGAGGCCACCAATATTTGGTGGCCGGCCAGTAATTGTTGTTGAACCTTTTGAACCACTTTGAAAAATGGGTTGTTCTCTCTCCTAGTTCACTTTTTCCAGTGTTTAACCACAGGGTTGTGTTGTGCACACATCAGAGGCTACCTTTTTGATATGGCCGGCCACTAATTCTCATTGAACCTTTTGACCCTTGGCCAGCCGGCCATGGGAAGTAGCCGGCCAGCCACCTGCAACCTAGATAGCTGGCCGGTCATGATCCTTGCACCCTGTTCCTTACAGTTGTATATCTCTTTTCCTCCCAGATTGTGTATCCGGGGGGGTGCATTTTTTGGGGGAAACTTGATTGTTTTCCCTCCATTTTTCCTCCCTTTTTCCCTCCTTTTTTCCTATATAATAGGAGCTCCAGCTTTGTTATTAGGGTTAAAAAATTTCCCTTCAAGCCTCTTGCATTATATCCCTCTCCCTCTCTATTCCAAGCTCAAAACCTTTCAAGTCCTACACCCCTTTCCGCACTACCACCAAGCACCACACCACCATCATCCATTCCAGCAGCTTCAGGGCCATTTTCAGAGCTAAGGAGCCACCAAACTCAAGCCAAGAGTTGCCAAAAGATTGGTCTTTAAGGGTAAGCTCTATTTCCCTCATTTTGGTCCATATTTTGCATGCTTTCTAGGCCATACTTTCTTGCTGTTTTTGGCTCCGACCCTAACTGGAGCTAGGCTTATTTTGAGCTATTTTTCATGTTTCATTAAGGGCCTCTCACTGTTTGAGGCCTCCTTGTTGCACTTGCTTCATTACCCCTCTTGTATGCCTATTCCTTGTGTAGTATTTTTGGCCTATGTATAAACTGTTTTGAGCTCTGTCATGAACTTAAAAGTGGCTTATTTTGAGCCCTTATTCAACATTGTTGAAGGGCTCATTGCTGTTTGAGGCTTTCATTTACCACTTGCCTTTATATCTCTCTTTTGGCTCCATTTTTGCATGATTTGTTAGCCTCTTATGCTTCTATTTTTGGGTTCTGGTCCGAACTACAAATGACCTTATTTTGACCCCCTCTTCATGTTTCATTAAGTGTCTTTCATTTTTTGAGGCATCCGTTTTATACTTTGTGTTATAACTCTATTTTGGCCTTATTTTGCATAGCATTTTGAGCATTCTTGTACATGGGTCTGGACACCAACTGGAAAATATCATGTTTTGGGCCCCTCTTCAACTTTGTTGAGGGGCCCTCTCGGGTTTGAGGCCAGCAGCCATGACTTGCTTCTTTATCTCACATTCAGGGCCATTTTTGCATGCTAGTTTTTCCCTATTTGTGTTTATTGTTTGACCTTGCTTAGAACTGTAAATGTGCTTGTTTTTGGGCTGTCTTGACTCTGTCTTTACATTCCATGTTTAAATAATGCATGTTTTATATAGCTATAGGCCAATGCATAGGCCTAGTTTCGTATTTCGGTCGCATGTCATGCATCGGGTGCCATTTTTCCATCTTTCGGGGCTGTTTTGCATCACTTATTGCCCCTGAAATTTGCATGTTTGCATACCATGTTCCATGCCTTGCCATGCTTTGGTAGAGTGGCATTCGTGCCTTAGGTTCGGTCCTCGGTTTGCGTGCATGTGTGCACGCATTTCGAGTGTCTCGTTTTCATCCAATGGCCTCCTATGTGAGTGTGGCTGAGGTCCACTCATGTTGGTGTAAGCCCATATTATATTGTGTATGCCATTTCATTTCATAGCATTGTGTATGCTAGGTTGTATGTTAGCGCATTGTGTATGCCATGTTATCTCGTGCATCGTGTATGCCATTTCATAGCATTGTGTATGTTAGGTTGTATCTTAGTTGCATTTCATGCATATCATGCATATTGCATTGTGCTTGGGATAGGAGTTAGCCCGAGCACGGGAAACGAGGGACGTTTCGTACTTCGAGTGACGGAACGTGTCTCAATTCCCAGTCACCGACACTCCGGATTATCCATGATGGAGTTAGGTTTTAGCTGAGTTTTCATGTGCATCCATTCTATATTGAGTAGTGCAATTCGACTCCTCGGCCATCATGCGTCGGGATGCGTAATTGGTGGCACGAGGATTGAGGCATGCATACATTTGTGAAAATACATTGCTATGCCCCTTTCCTGCTCTCTGTTGCAGCAAATCAAGAATTAGCAACCTTCCGGAGCTTGGCACGCTTTCCAAGAATAATTGCAAAACAGAGGCTAATCGGGGCATCCCAGTAGATTTCCGCGCGAGGTAGCCCAGACATGCATCATCCATCATCTGAAGAAGAGTCAAGGTAGTCCCTGGCTTGCATGCCAGTTTATTATTTTTCTTAGTTAATTTGTAAATTAATTAGGAGTCTGTATTATTAGGAATCTATATTATTTGGACTGTATTATTTGGACTGTACTATTCATTCGGACCCTCTGCGCGAGGGCATAACTGTAATAAGTGTGCGTGTGTGTGATGTATGTCTTCCAACCCCACGTCTTTCTCCCTTTTATTTACCAGCTTATGATTGTTAGATTAGGGCATATTTCAATTAGCGTACAGTATGACAGCATGTTTGCATCATTCATCTATTTTGCATGCACCGGGCCCGGCGCACCATACTAACTGCATTTGTATTTCAATTTCAAAGTTGAATACTTGTTAGCTGTTGCATCTCATATGCCATGTTTAGAATAGCCGAGCCTGCTATAGTTGCATTTTTGCATGTGTTGCATTGGGCATTTCTGTATAATTAGGATCATGCATGGATTTCCAATGAGCTTCTGTTTTGGCTTGGAGTACTCGGTAAGTTTTATGCCTTAGCATCCTTGGATGCGTGTGAGTGACTGCCATGAATAGCATGCTTACCATGAGGCTATTTGCTTATGTGATATAACTGCCTGAATGCCTGTGGGTGAAGGTTGGGTTATTTGGATTGGAACAAATCATCAACTGTGAGTTTTAAGCCCACTAGATAGTGGCAAAACCATCTTTTCTGAAGCCCACCTGAGGGTGGCAAAATCTGCATCTTTAAGCCTACTTGCGAGTAGCAAACCATCTTTCAAAAACAAACATGAAATGTTTTGTTCCAATTCAGACGATCCAGTCTATACTTGTATGCTATGCGCATCACATAGTAAATCTAGGCTAATAATCGGGATAAGAACACACAATGTTTTCAAAACTAGATATCATGGTTAGTAGAGGCCGATCTTTGATCGGGCGAGAGGGGGTGCTCACGAAGTGACCTTCCTGAACTGTAGTGAGCCCCAAATGAACAAAACGGGATTCCCTCCCGGGACGTTCGGGGATGTCTACAGTTTCTGGCGACTCCACTGGGGATTTAGAGAACTTGACTCGAACTCATGATATTTGTTTTTTATTACACTTATGTGTTTCTTTGCATTGCATTTGCATTGGTGCGCCTAGGACACCGTGTTTGCCATCTGCTATTCCTGAACGGTTTGCCGGAGGCTTGTCTTGTCAAGGCATGACCATAAGGCTGACCGGTTGTGGGCTCTGCCAGTATGGGAACACAAACCCCGGTTTTACCGGGGCACCCTTTTTTGACCATTCGACCTAGTGCATATTCGGATCCATAGTGACCATTCCAAACTAGGACAGGTTGCTTACCTGTTTATAGGTTGTTTGAAACCGCTGCGTGCGTAGTGAAACCCTAGCTCCTGACAAAATAGGACAGGGAAACCCTACCCCAACATAGGGGTGTTTTGGCTCTCACTTATCTGTTATGTGCTTTTAGAGTGCGTCTCTACAGGAATGCATTTATCAGTGTATGAGTTTGGGCATCAGGCCTGCGAGCATCAGTCAGTATTTGAGAATCAGTTATCTGCGGGTATCAAAGATTCAGTTTTGGGGGCAGTGATTCAGGGATAATAATCAGTGTTGGAGGACAGTGTGTATTCAGCTTGTCGACCGTGTGTTGTTATGCCCGGCTGTGTGTCATGCATTTACTTTAAGTTGTTATGCTGTCCGTTTATCTGTTTATTTCATTCCTTATTTGCTTTATTTATCTTTTTACTAGGGCAGTTCTAGCACAATTGCTTCCAACCCAGTAGATATTCCCCAAGCACTTTGGACACGAGGTCGTCGACTCAATCGATCCAAGGATCTAATTGACGAACAGCCAGTGTTTCATTCTTTACCCCCAGTTGTCAGAAGAAGGCCGAGAAAGCGCAGTGTATCAGAACAGAGGTTGCCAGAATAGTGGGTTACTCCATCAGAGGACAATAGGACTGAGGTCTCAATTGTTGCTATAGAAATAGACATACCAGTTAGTCGGATGGATCAGCAAAATACATCAGGGATGGAGGCCCTGATACGCCAAATGCAGGTGAGCATGAGACAAATGCAGGAGGATGTCGCCCGTCAAGCGGAATTCTCCAAACAGCAGGCCGCGATCATGGCCCCGCAGGCCGAGCTAATCATTAGACTGCAACAGCAGAATGCGGCATCTGCTTCACATCAAGTTCCTCCTCCGCCAGGGGCTCCATTACATGAGCAGGCACCTATTGTCCAGAATGCTCTGCCAAACACCCAGAACACCGTGCCAAATATCCAGAACATACAAGAGGACATGAACCTTCCAACGGGGCCAGCTCTGCCCCCGCTTCCGCCTCAACTGTCCAAGACCCACACACCCAACCACCCGGACTCCCCTTTCGAGTTCGAAATAGACCATACAGCTCTGAAACTGAGCAAGCTTGAGAAGCTCTTCAAGAAATCACAAGGAGTAAAGGCTATTCCGGATATTGAGGACCGATATACCGATGTGGCCGTAACATTGCCTGATAGGTTCAAGATGCCGCAAATTGACCGCTTCGACAGGTCCGGGGACCCCATGGTCCATCTTCGGCTATTCTCAGACATCCTGCGGCCAATGGGCCTAACCCAACCACAAAAGCTTTCACTGTTCGGCCGAACCCTGTCAGGTGTGGCCGCCATCTGGTACGCGAAGTTAGAAGATGAGGTAAAGAGAAGTTGGGATGAAATGACCGAGGCCTTTGTCGCGCAATACTCGTACAACACCTAGATCGAGATTACAACTCGTGATCTCGAAACGACAAGGCAGGAGCCCAAGGAAACTTTCTCAGATTTTGTAACTCGGTTGAGGGCAAAGGCGTCGATGATGACTTTGAGGCCCACTGATAAAGACCAAATCAGGATGATTGTGCGCAATCTCCAACTGAAACTGATGCAGAAGATGATTGCACTCCCCTTTCCCACCTTCTCAGATTTACACGAGATGGGGCTACAAATCGAAGATGCGATGAAGCAAGGTCTGATTGACCAGGACAGGGAACAACCCCGGAGAACATTCAACCGTAACAACAATGCAGGCCCTAGTGGCGCTGCAACCGCAAGAGCTTCGGAGGTCAGCATGGTCACCACCATTCCCCCACCCCTTCCAAGGCCCATGGCAGCCACACCCTTCTCCAGTGCATCCGGAAGTAATACTCAAACCTCTAAATACTAGCCCAGAGGCCAAAGAACCTTCACCCCATTATACATGCCTTTGTCTAAGGCTCTGGGGGTCTTGATCAGAAAGGGGCATCTAAAACCTCTAGAGCCGAGGCCATTGCCGAATCCACTCCCTCCCTCTCACAACCCAGCGAAGTACTGTGCATATCACCAGCAGCACGGTCATGATACTGACCAATGTTTCAGGCTGCGTCACGAGATTCAAGACCTCGTTGACAAAAATGTGATTTTGCCACCAGAAAAACCCAACGTCACAACCAACCCCCTCCCTACACACAACCAAACTCCACCTCCCAAAAGAGTCAATCTTATCCAGACTGGGGTCGTGTCTTACGATCCTAACATCTATATTACTCCTACCCATCTACCTAAGCAGGAGGTGTTCCTTCCCGACTGCACTGACTTCTTGTGCATGTTGGACATCTCCACAACCCAACCAGAGCCGACGGTGGTGACCATCGAAGATGGGGCAGGGCAGACTTCGGGAAAGAATGAGATTGTTGAGCCCGGGATTGAACAGAGTTTTGCTGGGGAAGCCTACGATCCAAGTGAGTACATCTTGTCAACAGGCCAGATTGGGCTGGGTATAGAATTGCCAGGAAAGGAAGAACTGTGTATGATCCGGGGGGATGGATTTGGGCAAGGGGCAGATGATCTGACAGCTGTAGAGGAGGACTTTGCCAACCTGCAATTTTTCGATGACGAAGAATCAGGGGACGCAGCAGTCAACTGGTTTAACTATGAGGAATCGGCAGAGGCCACTGGATGGCTCGATTATCAACCAGATGTGGTGGGAGAATCCCAACCAGAACAGGGCCCGGCAGGGGCGAGAGTATCAGTTGTGGCCGGAAGGGCAGGAAGTCAGGTTACATTGCCGGAGAGTGCCGGTACGAAGAATTTCGCTCAGGACGGAAGCATTGTGAATGCAGGGAAGGTTGAACAACAAACTGCACTGACGCAGGTGGAACAACAGGGTTCTGAGAGAACCGGGAAAACCAAAATCCATGAGGGGATCAGAAGTGCTGAGGGCACAAGAACAGAGGATGCTGTGAGTACAACCATGTCCGAACCAGACAGGTGCCTTTTGAATGCCAGCGGAATGTGGTGGGAAGACAATGACTTATGTCTTGCCCACACAGACGAAGATTGGGGATGCAATCAATCGAATGACACTTGGTACCTCGATGAGGTTGATCACATGACAAGAAGTGGGCGGTACTTCAAGCCCCCGCATCTAGACCAACTCGAGGCATCCGGGAAGGATAAAGAAGCTGAGAAACAAAAGGAGAAGCACATCGAAGAGGAAGCTGTGCTGAAACAGCTAAAGAAGATACAAGCAAACATCTCCATCTGGGGACTGCTTATGGTGTCGCGAGTACATAGACAAGCTGTCTTATCTGCTATGGACAAGTCCAAACTCTCCATAGATACTACACCAGAACAGCTGGTTGGGCTGGTTTTTCCCAGAGGAGGTTCCCCGACATTAACCTTTTCAGACAAAGAACTATCGCCTGAGGGCACAAATCACCACAAACCCCTCTACATTTCCGTGGAATGTAGAGATAAGTGGATACCGGTGGTACTTGTTGATACCGGGTCCGCCATCAATGTCTGCCCAACCAGAACAGCGTATGCAATCAGGTTGAAGCCCGCGGACTTCGTGCCGACTACTCAAGTGATCACAGCATATGATAATACTAGTAGGGAAGTGATGGGGACTGTCAAAATTCAAACCCAGGTTGGTCCCGGACAACACAACATTGAATTCCATGTCTTGGACGTTCCCGCAACCTTCAACCTACTTTTGGGGTGACCGTGGTTGCACCAAGTAAAGGCAGTCTCTTCCACTTTACATCAGATGCTGAAGTACCCTCACAGGAAGGGGGTGGCTATTGTCTTCGGGAATTCATCAATCCATCCGTCGCCGGAAGTGTCCACACCAGTCTTGGAAATCGAGCATGGCACTGAGGATGTGTTCTTATCAGGGTTCACTTTGGCTGAGGCTCGAGTGGTGCAGAATATTATGGCTGTGAATGAGGGGGTGTACGTCAGTGCTCAATCCGTCTACCTCATGAACAAGTTACAACACATCCCCGGAATGGGATTGGGAAAAAGCGGCCGGAAAGGCGTCGCAGCATTGGCCGAAGTGCCACACAACCCTCACACCTTTGGCTTGGGTTATTTGCCCACCAAAGAGGAGTGGGTGAGAAAGGGTAAAGAGATGGCCGGAAGAGCCAGAGCAAAGAAGGCTGGGAAGCCTTTTGAGTTAATGCATCGGCCCATTCAGGGTACCCTGAACGGACGCTTCGTCCGGGAGGGGGAAGACTTTCCGTTTTGCGGCTTCCCAGAACCATGGCTGAACGCGGAGAGGAAGCGCGTGCTTCGTTTCGAGATCTTCTTCGACTTGCAACTACCCGGGGATGACGTTGCCAAAGAGCAGACAGACCCATCAGCTGAGGTTGGGTAGTGTATGGCAGTGGATTCCGAGAGCACCGAACTTGAGATGGGGGTAGCGCTGGCGTGTCTACTTTCAGATCCTTCGATCGACCAAAAGTGCTTGGGGGATAACTCCTCGGTTTCCGTGATTGGCAATGAAATGGCTGCGGGCTTTCCAGCGACTATTTTGGATGCATCTATCGCAACCTCTCTCACTTGGCAGTACGAGGAGGGATTTTTGTCTAGCAGCACCGGGTCAGGTAGTGAGCCGGAATCTGATTCCACCGAGTCCTGTGAGTCGGAATCAGGTTCCAGCTCGACTGAGTCTGAGTCTGGTAATCCTGAGGATGATAACCCGGATGCGATAGTTATGTCCAGGACATCTTTTTCTTTCTTGTTTGAGTCTGTTGTAACTGAGAATTCGGACGATTTGGATGTGCTTAATGAGAATCAAGTAACTGCGGTTTCTGAGTACTTTTATGTGCCCTTAATTTATTGCATGAACTTAGACTTTCAAAATTTTGATGAAAACGACGAGGATGAAATTCCTCCGGTTTTGCAACGTTTAATTGAGAAGGAGCATGAGAGATTTGTCAAACCCTTAACGGATGAAATCATTACCGTGAATATTGGTACTGAGGAGGACCCGCGGCTGGTCCAGATCGGGTCCACGTTGTCTTCGGAGGAACGCGAGCGCTTAGTCGCTTTACTAAAAGATTTCAAAGATGTTTTTGCGTGGTCCTACGAAGGCATGCCTGGGATCGATCCTAAGATTGTACAGCACCGGATCCCCTTTGACCCCGAAGCCCGACCTGTCAAGCAGAAACTCAGAAGGATCCGCCCGGACTGGGCTCTCCAGATTAAGGAAGAGGTCACCAAGCAGATCGATGCAGGTTTCCTGCTGGTATCTGAATACCCGACTTGGTTGGCCAATATCGTTCCAGTGCCGAAGAAAGATGGTAGGATCCGGGTATGCATGGATTTCAGGGATTTGAACAGAACTAGTCCGAAGGACGACTTTCCCTTACCGCATATTGATGAGTTGGTAGATTTCACAGTAGGGCATGCTTTGCTTTCATTCATGGATGGCTTCTTAGGGTACAATCAGATAGTAATGGCACCAGAAGACAGAGAAAAGACTGCATTCACCACCCCGTGGGGAACATACTGCTACAGAGTAATGCCGTTTGGGTTGAAGAATGCCGGAGCTACTTATCAACGGGCCGCGACCACAATATTGCACGACATGATCCGCAAAGAGGTTGAGGTGTACGTGGACAACATGATTGTCAAGTCCAAGGAAAGAGAGGGCCACTACACCGCCTTGCAAAAGTTCTTTCAAAGGATTAGGGAATTTCGGTTGTGGTTAAATTCTCAGAAGTGTACGTTTGGTGTTACAGTGGGAAAAATGCTGGGGTTTCTGACTACACAAAGGGATATCGAGGTCGACCCTTCAGAAATCAAGGCCATCTTAGAAATGCCACCACCAAGGACTGAAAAGGAGGTGCGAGGCTTTCTAGGTAAAGTGCAATTCATAAGATGGTTTATCTCAAAATTAACCTTGACTTGTGAACCATTTTTTGGTCTCCTGAAGAAAGGCAAGAAATTCCAATGGGACGGCTGGTGCCAAGCTGCTTTTGAACAGATCGAGAAATATTTACAGAACCCGCCCGTGTTGTCGTCACCAGAGCTGGGGAAACTGTTGATATTGTACCTTTCGGTGACTGAGACTACGATGGGCTGCATGCTCGCAGAAGAATCAGAGGATAAGGTGGAGAGGGCCATCTACTATCTGAGTAAGAAGATGTTGGACTAAGAGACCCGCTACACTTCGCTCGAGAAGGCTTGCTTAGCTTTGGTATGGGCTACCAGGAAGCTGCGGCACTACTTGTTAGCTCACTCTGTAATGTTGGTTTCACGACTGGATCCCATCAAATACCTTTTCGAGAAACCGGCACTTACGGGTAGGCTAGCTCGTTGGCTGCTGTTGCTCTCTGAATTCGATCTGAAATATGTGACACGCAAGTCAGTCAATGGAAGAGCAGTGGCAGAGTTCCTGGCCGATCATCCAGTCGAAGAAGGTGAAGTAGTGGAGTACTTATTCCTAGATGAAGCCATTTTGCACATCGACGACGAATATTGGACGATGTACTTTGACGGAGCATCAAATCAGTACGGATATGGGATAGGGGTGTTACTGATAGCACCCGACAATTCCCGTATCCCTCTAGCCTTCAAACTCCGGTTCAAAGTCTCGAACAACGAAGCAGAATATGAGGCGTGCATTGCCGGCCTAGAAGCGGCCCTAGAACTAGGGGCAAGACGTTTGGACGTCATCGGGGATTCAAACCTTGTTGTATCTCAGGCAAACGGAGACTGGAAAGTCAAAGAAGAAAAGATGATGATGTACCATCAGACCTTGGACTTGCTAATCCCTCGGTTTGAAAAGCTAAACTTTGCTCATCTTCCAAGAGAGAACAACAGGTTCGCAGATTCTTTAGCAACTCTATCTTCCATGATAGACATCCCATTTGGAATCCGGATGCGTCCAGTTGTCATTGACCAGAAATTTGCGCCAGCCTATGAGTCGATCGCTACTATAGATGAGGTTTAGGACGAAAACCCCTGGTATTATGACATTTGGAATTTCTTGGAAAAAGAAGCATACCCACCAGGGGTAAATGCCAAGGATAAAAGGGCAATCAGAAGAATGGCTGTCCAGTTCATCATCTGTGGGGGTAAGCTGTATAAGAGAGGTCATCTGGGAATGCACAAGCTATGTGTTGAAGCCGAGGAATCAAAGCGCCTGATGGAGGCCATCCATGGAGGAGAATGCGGTGCGCATATGAACGGAGTAATGCTAGCACGGAAGATCCTCAGACAGGGTTACTACTGGTCCACCATGGAGGAAGATTGTATTAGTTTTGTTCGGTGATGCCATAAGTGTCAGATTCATGCAAACCGCATGAACATCCCGCCGTTGAAGCTGTACAACATGACTTCGCCATGGCCTTTTTCAGTATGGGGAATCGATGTGATTGGGGCCGTCACTCCAAAGGGGTCAAATGGGCATGAGTTCATCCTGGTTGCGATAGATTATTTCACGAAGTGGGTCAAGGCCCAATCATATGCGGTGTTGAAGGCGTCGCACGTTGCAAAGTTTATCAGAAACAACATCATCTGTCGCTATGGGGTCCCGAACGAGATCGTTTCAGATAATGGTTCCCACTTCAAGAAGGAAGTGATTGACTTGTTGGAGAAATACAACGTGGCTTTCCATAATTCATCTACATACCGACCGCAAACCAACGGAGCGGTCAAGCCGCCAACAAGAATATCAAACACATACTGCAGAAGATGGTGGAAACCTACCGAGATTGGCCAGATAAGCTGCCATTTGCTCTGTGGAGCTACAGAACCTCAATCAGAACTTCTACCGGAGCGACTCCATATTCATTAGTTTATGTGATGGAGGCCGTTCTACCTATCGAGATTGAGGTTCCGTCATTACGAGTATTGGCAGAGTGTCAAATAGCCGAAGCAGATTGGCAGCAGAGCAGATTTTAGGAACTCATGCTTTTTGACGAGAGAAGACTGAAAGCACTGTACCATGTTCAAGGCTATCAGCACAGAATTGCCCGGGCTTTCAACAAGAAAGTTAAGTCCAGGAATCTAAAGGAAGGAGATTTGGTGCTCAAAGACAACTGAGCTCCCATCCACGACCCAAGGGGCAAGTTCAAACTCAATTGGACTGGTCCCTACATCATCAAAGCTATCTGGTCATGTGGAGCTATGGTTCTGATGGATCTAGATGGCCTAGAGTTCTCCCAACCGATCAATATGGACAAGTTGAAGAAATATTACCCCTGAGAGGCTCGCTAGGCAGAAAACCTGAAAGGGCGACCTAGGCAAAAGTTAGAGCACAAAAATTGGAAAGTATAAAAATTGAGCTCTCAAGGTTGAAAACCCGCAAAGGGCGACCTTGGCAAAAGTTAGAGCGTAAAAGGAGAGTGAAAATACCCGAGTGAACCTAAGCCTGAACTACGTAAGGCTTGATTCCCATCTTTGGGATACGTAGGCAACTTCACCTTGAAGTTCAGCCATAAACTTTTCCCCGATCAACTTTGTCCATTTTGACCATCTCGGTCATCTTTATCCATCATCATTTATCGCGATCACGAGTACAGTGCTATTCAGACTAGGGGCAACTTTCCGTTGCCACGACGGTGCAGTGCTATTCAGACTAGGGGCAACTTTCCGTTACCATACAGTGCCGCGGTACTCTTCAAACTAGGGGCAACTTTCACGTTGCAGGGATCTGGGGTTGTGCATCTCAGTGACAGATCTTAGGCATGTCCAGTTCTGATCCATATCGAAAATGGTTTTGAAAAGTTTTAATAAAAGTTGACTTTGTTCAAATTAATCTCTTTACAACTAAGACCATTTTTGGACCAAAGCGGAAAATTTTCAGTACCATAACCTTCAATTTCATTGATTTCAAAAACAGAGTTCTCCCGCTCTTGCATACAATCGAAGTTGCTTCTTATTACATTCATAAAGAAAACTTGAAAGTACTAGTAAAGCAATAAATTTGGGGCATAGTCAAGTCAAGTATCCCTGTGCCCCCTCCCAGAGCTGGTCGAAGCCTCTGACGCCAAGCTAGGCCTAACCTGTGCCTCCTCATTGAGCCAGTCCAAGCACTCGTCAGACAAAGTGCAATTGAAAGTGGGAGTTGGAGCCAGGAGCTCTCTAGTCCTCCATGCTGTGGCATATCGGGCAAGCTGTGCACCTCGGACCGGGAAAGTAGCCGGGTACTCAATCCCCTCTGGTGGGAAAATCTGATCATGACCAAACTGGCGCAGGAACCAGAACGGAAAGTAGAACACACAGTGGGTTGGACCAATCAACTGGATCCCGATCAGCCAGGACATGCTATAGCTCATTGCCGGGAGATTGAGCCAAGGACAACGCCAAGCAATGCGATCTGCGGACAAATTGCACATCCAGTCAAACTGCCACCTTTTATCAGGGGCATCGACCAGGCGCTGTCGAAAGAAATAGCCTCGAGCTGAGTAGGCTGGACAAGAGTCCACAACCTGCAATTTGTCCATCAACCATACCTGGGGAAGGGATGAAAAATGAGAGAATAAAGAATAGAGAGATGTACGATGAGAGAAAAGTGAGAAAAGGGTTTTTGTGAGAGAAACCGAGCCTGAGGGCCGAGTGATGTGAGCAAATACATATGTAAGATTGGGTGGGAAACATTACCTGCAGCAGCAGCGGACTCCCAGTAAATCTAGTCGTCTCCCGGCGAGAGATAGAATCCAAGCCCATCAGTGTCTCGGCCAAGGTCATGGCGATGCAGCTCTTTCCTTCTTTCAAGCCTTGAGCAACTTCAATCAGGCGAATGCTACATCCGCCAAAGCCCGGGGAAAGAAGAAAGTGAGACAGCAGGCACAAGCAAAGGGCGTGTTGCCGGAAACCTTGCCAATAATGGTTGCTGCGGTCACTGGCGTCAGAAAAGCAATGAATCAAACCAAGGATATCCAGTTCCCCATTGCAGATCAGAGATCGAGCATCATGCGCGGTGAGTCCACACATCCGCCCTAAAGCTTGGGCATGGCCAAAGCGGAACTGGGGCAAGATCTCTTCATGACAATCAGACTCCATCAAAACTTGAAAATCTTCAAAAGTTGGACATACCTCTTGGCCGCCGAAGCTAAAGACATGCGTCACCGGGTTCCAAAACCTCACCGCGACATGGAGAAAAGGGAGATGTAGCGGGGTGCGGCTCAGCGTGAATAGTGCATTCAAGCCGAAACCGCGGAAGTTCAACTTTTTCGAGCTATCTAGAGAAGCAATCCAAGCTGTGAGATTTTCAACAAGAAACGCCTCCATTTTTGTGCAAAACTAAGATGAATTGGATCAAAACACGAAGCTAAGGCTTTTAAAGAGGAAAAGACACTATTTAGGAGGACAAATGTCAAAAATTGGGCGGTTGCTGAGCTAACTGGCCGGCTGGCCATCTTTTCTGGCAGGCCGGCCATTTCTTGTTTCAAAACTGGCCGGTGGCCCCCCCCTCTGCAATAAACCTGGCCGGCCGGGTCCCAAAAGTGGCCGGCCATGCTCCAGTATGTGCCTTTAGCCCTGTTTTACCCTCCGAGGGAAAGTTTCAAGCATTTCCATGCAACGGATGTGTCGAAGGCCTTTATTTCCCTCTGTTTCGGATGCGTTCCGTTGCCCAGATCATCCAAAGTACACTTCGTTTTGTTAAGTTTTGTTTATTGAGTTGTTGTTTTGTTTATCGAGTTGACGTTTTGCTTATCGAGTTGTTTGTCGAGCTGTCGTGTTTCGTGTTTTTGAGTTGTTACTCTTTGTTTAAGAAATTTTTGTTTGAGTCTCGTTTATTGAGTTGTCAACATTATTGCATTTTCTTTATCGAGTTGTAAACTTGCTAAGGTTTTGTTATATCTTGGAAAGTTAAGTTGTTGCGTCGGTTCACTACCTGACTGGGCAAAATGCACAATGCACATTTCCATTCAATCTCATTATGATACAGAATGATGCGATATGATGCTAAAAGTTTAAAATACAATACTTTTTTCAAAAACCTGTTTCATCCCATCGTGCCTCGCTTTATAGACTAAGGCACAAGTTTTACAGAAAATAAAACTGCTCGATAATGTACAATGTGCTACAACTACTAGCAAAAAGATAAATAAAATAGGAAACAGCCGCATCTGTGCTCTCAAGAGCAGTAATAAGAGGCCCTCTTCGTCCTCTTCTGCGGAATAGACTCTCCGCCACCATCGCTGTAGACACCCCATTTTTGACCGTCCTCAAGACTTGGACGTCACCATTGGAACAATCGGTGATTACCCTTGTTTGTGTTCGTTTGGATTTCCCGGAGGTCTCGGCTACGCGCCTTGCCTCAAGATCTCCGAACTCGACTGTTTAGTGTATGGCTTTGCACCAAACACTTGTGTTTTGCCTTGGAGGGGCAGGGAATGCCTTGTGAGGCATCCCCACACATCACCAGCCATGGCCAGAGGCCACCGGCTGGTGTTTTATTTCCATCAGCAATATATATTGCCGATTGGCACTCTTTATTGCCGGTCGGCACTCAATTTTGTCAAAATGGCATTTTTGAGGAGCCGACTACTGTTCATCTACTTTATGTAGATATTTTGTGCCAGCTGTGATAGCTGGCACCAACTCTGTTCCCCTCCATACACGTGTATGGAGGGATTTCCCTCTAAGCAAGCTTATTTGACAAGCTTTACAAGAGAGAGCTCTATAAGAGAGTCTCCTCTTTTGGCATTAGGGTTAGATAACATTTTAGAGGGTTTTGATATTAGGGTTAGGATTTTGTATCTATCCTATATCTCTCTCTCACTTTCTTGAGCTTAGTGTGTGTGTTTTGTCTTACTTTTGCTCACAAGCACCCACCATTACACCATCCCTTGGAGCTGAGGCCTCTTGAGGGTTGTTTTTGAGGTTTTGAAGCTGGTTTCAACCTAAAAGAAGCTACTGGTCCACCATTGTTGAAGGGGTCTTCAAGGGTAAGAAACTAGTCCCTTTATTCCCCATTCTTGCATACTTATTTTGCCTATCTTAGAACTGTTTTTGTGCTTAGTGTATAACATAAAAAAGTTCTGTTTTTAGGCCCTCTAAATAGTTTGTTTAGAGTGTTTTGTGGTTTGGAGGTGTTTGACCCCTCTTAGGCCTTGAGAGGCCCCATTTTGTGCTATTTTGAGTGAGCTCCGAGACCTTGGTGTTTGGGCCTCCTCACCACTGAAATCTTGAGGGATTTCAGAGGTGAGGATGGTGCCTTGAGGTCCCAAGAAGGAGAGGGCCACCCCCTCTCCTTGTTGTCCTTGAAATGGACCATTTTTGGCCTCTTGAGGGAGCACCTAGCTAAGCTTCATGTTGACCATGCCTTGGCTGTTTTTTGTGCCTATTATATCACAATATGCCTCTGTTTATTGTTGGTTTTGGTACACCATGCATGCTTAGCATACCTACCTTGTAATGTCGTGTTTAGGCCTTAACATGTTTTAGGTTGTAAACCCTTGTTCTAGCATGTTTTAGGCTTAGTCTTGTGAAGCTTCTATGCTTATTTTATCATGCTAGAGGTCTGTCCATAGTTGTTTGGGTCGGCCATGGCATGCATTGTACAGCCCCTTTGCATTTTTGGCTTGTTGGCCTTAAGCGTGTGAGTATGTAGCATGCATTACTTGTCTTGTTTTAATGGTTTGGCATCATTTATAGCATCATTTCAGTCCCCTTAGCATGCTTGTATGCTTGCCTTGGATGTCTCTTTGATGCCTTATGAGCTTGTGTTATATGCTCCATGTTTTGGTCATTGTACATGCCTTTGAATTTGAGCCACTTAGATGCCATCTAAGAGTCCCCTTTGCATGGTCTGGGTCTGCCTTGGACCTGTTTTAAGCCCTCTTGGCCTTGTGAGGCTTGGTTGGCTTAGCCATGGTTTAAGTCCCTTTGACTTGCTTCAAGAACTTGAGCCATTTATTGCATGCTTGGTCTGTTTTGTTTACTTGGTTTGACACCATCTTAACATGATTTCCAATGCTTATCTTGCATGCCATTAGTCCACATTATGCCTCTTTCAGATGTGCTTGAGAGTTGCCCCATTTGTGCCTAAGTGTTGGCCCTTTAACATGTGCATGTGTGTATGTGTATTTAGTCTTTTATTTTGGTCACTTTGGCCACTGTTTTGGGCCTTATTAGAGCTGCCCAAATCACGTTTAAGTCCATTATTTGTTTGCTTGCATGCTTACCTCGCATGTTGTTTGCATGCTTGCATGTACATCTTGCACTTCCATGTTGCATCCTTAGCTTGTATGCCTAGGTTGCATTGCATCTAGCATGCATGTCTTGTTCCTTGATCAAGTGATAGGAATTGGACTTTAGTTTGTTGATTTGCATTGCATTTGACATCAAAATGTGCACACTTGATCCTTTGGGCCATCACGCATGGAAATGCGCGATTGATGGTCCGAGAACCAAGGAGCATGTCCCTTTGAGTCACTAACATGATAAGGGACATGATTGGTGCATACATGCCTTGAATTGTATTGCCATGCTCTGCCTTGCCCTCTGTTGCTGTCAATTGCAGATTCTGCAGGAGCTTTCTGCCAACCGGCAGTTCTAAGTGCCGACCGGCAATCCTCCCTCTGCCGATAGCTTCACCAATGGCCGGTGATCACATGCCACTGCCGGTGGGCATTCTACCCAGCCGATGGCATTCCCTAGCATCCAGAGAAGCAATCCTGAGGTTTTAGCAGCCTCCAGAGGAGTACAGCAAGGAAAACAGAGGCAGCCTATGCATGGCGGTGCACTTCCGAGCAAGACCCGAGCACGCATTGCATTGAGCTCTCTTCCCGAGGCGGTTTACTGTTTTTCCTAGCTTAGTTAGTTTGTTAACTAATTTGGCAATTTGTAATAATTAATTAGCTTGTAGGTTAATTATTTGTAATATTTATTCGGTTCCTCCGAGCGAGGGCGAATCTGTAATAAGTGTGGGTGAGTGTGTGTGCATGTCTTCCAACCCCACTTCTTTCTTCCCTTTTATTTACCTACTTATGATGGTAGATTAGGGCATGCTTAAATTAGCATACCTTATGCTATGCATGCGTGCATCCATACATTTGTCTTGCATGCACTGGGCTCGGTACATCATGCTAACTGCATTTGTACTTCAATTCCAAATTGAATACGTGCATCAATTGATTGCATTTCACATGCCATGTTTAGGTTAGCCGAGCCTACTTTAATTGCATCTTGTATGTGTTGCATTAGACATTTAAGAATGAACTAGGATCACGCATGTTTGCTAACTAGTTTATTGTTTTGGCTTGGAGTACAATGTAAGTATTTTATGCTTTAGCATACCGCATGCGTGTGAATGCTATCATGACAGCATGCTTACCATGTGGCTAGATGCTTATGTGATAAACTATTTGAATGCCTGTGGGTGAAGGTTGGATTGTCTGAGTTGGAAAAACTCGTTGAAATCCGTATTTTACCCTACTTGCGAGTAGCAAATTCCAAAACATTTTCTAAAAACAAACGGATATGCAATGCTTATTCCCAAATTAGGCAATCTAGTCTATACTTGTTTGGTTCAGATTTGCCGGATTTGGACTCTTTGGTTCAGATTTAGAACCGCAAACAAAATCGAGTCTGAACTGTAGTAGCAGCGGGGTCCCCTCGCGGGCGCGTCTACAGTTTCTGGCGACTCTGCTGGGGATTTCGAGAGCTTGACTCGAACTCCTGATATCTTGTTTTGATCTCATTTATGTTTATCTTTGCATTGCATGTGCGTTGGTGCGCCTAGGAACACAGTGTTTGCCATCTGCCACTCCTGAACAGTTTGCCGGAGGCTTGTCTTGTCAAGGCATGACCATAAGGCTGACCGGTTGTGGGGTCTGACAGTATGGGAACACAAACCCCGGTTTTACCAGGGCACCCTTTTCGACCATTCGGCCTAGTGCATATTCAAAATTCCATTACCTGCGTAGACCGCATGTTTTGCTTGCGTAGACCGCATAATTGTTCAATTCCATTACCTACGTAGACCGCATGTTTTGCTTGCGTAGACCGCATAATTGTTCAATTCCATTACCTGCGTAGACCGCATGTTTTGTTTGCGTAGACCGCATGATTGTTCAATTTCATTACCTGCGTAGACCGCATGTTTTGTTTGCGTAGACCGCATAATTGTTCAATTTCATTACCTGCGTAGACCACATGTTTTGTTTGCGTAGACCGCATAATTGTTCAATTTCATTACTTGCGTAGACCGCATGTTTTGTTTGCGTAGACCGCATGACTGTTCAATTTCATTACTTGCGTAGACTGCATGATTGTTCAATTTCATTACCTGCGTAGACCGCATGTTCTGCTTGCGTAGACCGCATGTTTATTCAAAATTCCATTACCTGCGTAGACCGCATGATTGTCCAATTTCATTACTTGCGTAGACCGCATGTTTATTCAAAATTCCATTACCTGCATAGACCGCATGTTTTGCTTGCGTAGACCGCATAATTGTTCAATTCCATTACCTGCGTAGACCGCATGTTTTGCTTGCGTAGACCGCATAATTGTTCAATTCCATTACCTGTGTAGACCGCATGTTTTGTTTGCGTAGACCGCATAATTGTTCAATTCCATTACCTGCGTAGACCGCATGTTTTGTTTGCGTAGACCGCATGATTGTTCAATTTCATTACCTGCGTAGACCGCATGTTTTGTTTGCGTAGACCGCATGATTGTTCAATTTCATTACCTGCGTAGACCGCATATTTTGTTTGCGTACACCGCATAATTGTTCAATTTCATTACTTGCGTAGACCGTATGATTGTTCAATTTTATTACTTGCGTAGACCGCATGTATTGCTTGCGTAGACCGCATGATTGTTCAATTTCATTACTTGCATAGACCGCATGTATTGCTTGCGTAGACCGCATGATTGTTCAATTTCATTACCTGCGTAGACCGCATGTTCTGTTTGCGTAGACCGTATGTTTATTTAAATTTCATTACCTGCGTAGACCGCATGTTTTGTTTGCGTAGACCGCATAATTGTTCAATTCCATTACCTGCGTAGACCGCATGTATTGCTTGCGTAGACCGCATGCTTGAAACCAACTTCATTACCTGCGTAGACCGCATGTTCTGTTTGCGTAGACCGCATGCTCATGATCAATTTCACTAATTGCGTAGACCGCATGCTCATGATCAATTTCGTTGCCTGCGTAGACCGCGTGCTCCACTTACATGTCTGTGATTTCACAGCATTGTTGTGCTTCCCATTTGCTTTGCGTTGTCACGCATTTTCAAAATACATTAATACGCATATTGTTAATCACATTGTACCTGTTAAGTTTGTTTTCTTTGCAGGCACGATATTGTATGTACGGTTCATTTGAGGCTGGTGCAACTAGACGAACCGCACAGGTATATCTACGACGGTCTAGGAGACCCTAAATCCTCTGAAGGTGCGAGTCCTTCGGTGTTTGTCGTGCCTGAACGACTTTCGATAAGTTGCATTGTCGTGTATCTTACAGCCGTGTGTTGTCGCGCATTCCATGCAACATGCATTTTATACATCACTTGCATTTCAAAAAAAAAAACAAAAGACACATGCGTTTTCACGCATCATCGTAAATAGTTGCACTGTCATGCATCATTAGAACATAGTGCATACTGCATTGTCATGCATGTTCGTAAATATCCATTCCATTGCACACTTGTAGATACTGCATTGTAGTTTGCATGCATTTGTTGCATCACCTTTCATCTATGGCTTGCGCCTTTCCAGGTTGAGCTTGGCCTGGTATGTGCCCATACTTTTCACGTCGAAACATAGTTCAGTGGACCGTTCTATGTTAGATGTGGCTTGTACGTGTACATGCCTTTCCTAGGCAAGATTTGGTTCGGCCCACGCGCCATATCCATTGCATTGTAGATCGCATGCATTCATTGCATCGCCCCTCCGCTTTATGGCTCGCGCCTTTCCATGATTGAGCTTGGTCTGGTATATGCCCATACTTTTCGTGTCGAAGCATAGTTCAGTGGACCGTTCTGTGTTAGACCCGGCTTGTACGTATACATGCCCTTCCTAGGCAAAGATTTGGTTTGGCCATGCGTGCCTTATCCATCGTATCATTTCCATTCCATTGCATATCTGTACACATTGCATTGTAGCTTTATGGCTTGCGCCTTTCTATGTTTGAGCTTGGTTTGGTATGTGCCCATACTTTTCACGTCAAAACATAGTTCAGTGGACCGTTCTATGTTAGATCTGGCTTGTACGCGTACATGCCTTGCCTAGGCAAGATTTGGTTTGGCCCGAATGCCATTTCCATTGCATTTTAGATCGCATGCATTCATTGCATCACTTCCACCTATGGCTTGCACCTTTCCATGTTGAGCTTGGTCTGGTATGTGCCCATACTTCTCGTGTCGAAGCATAGTTCAGTGGACCGTTCTATGTTAGACGTGGCTTGTATGTGTGCATGCCTTACCTAGGCAAGATTTGGTTTGGCCCGCATGCCATATCCATTGCCACCTCCCCATCATATCCATATATATATATATTGCATTGTAGTGTAATTTTTGCATCCAGCATTAGGATCATTGTCCTTTCTCCAGCGGGTCGTTTCCCCACTTGTGTCAATTCCCCCCCCCCCAATACTTGTTCTTGTGTCTGTCTACGTTGCTCATAGTTCAGTAGACCGTTCTATGGTAGACAGACTTGTTACCTCCATCAATCTATTTGACATAGGTAGGGTTTTGAACCGCTCACGATTGGATGATGATTCAATTGCATTGCATCTTCATTTGCTTTATTTATACATTGTTTTGTATATACTACATATCATCTTGCATCCATTTTTGCATTATCATGCATGCTGCTAACAATATTGTACCTGTTAAGTTTGCTTTCTTTTCAGGCACGATATTGTATGTACGGTTCATTCGAGGCTGGTGCAACCAGACGAGCCGCACAGGTATTGTATCCTCCGAGTGAGACGTATTGAGAATTGCATAATTCTCTTACATCCTTTCTGCATCGTAGTGTAGTCTGGTGTATGCTAGCTTAAAACTGTCGCATGTTATGCTTCGTTACAGCTTTCTTTGCATGATCATAAGTTATGCTCGGCTTCGTGCATTGTCTTGCATTTTGCCCCCTGCCTTCGGGCACATATCTTGTTTGTCTTGCATGTTTGTCTAAGTCTTCGGCCTTGTCAAAAATGGGTCGTCTCTGGCTTTGACATTCACTCCCGTCATTGTTATGACTTTCGAGTTCTGTCAAAGAGGGGCAACTGTAGACACCCCATTTTTGACTGTCCTCAAGACTTGGACGTCACCATTGGAACACTTGGTGATTACCCTTGTTTGTGTTCGTTTGGAGTTCCCGGAGGTCTCGGCTACGCGCCTTGCCTCAGGATCTCCGAACTTGACTGTTTAGTGTCTGGTTTTGCACCAAACACTTGTGTTTTGCCTTGGAGGGGCAGGGAATGCCTTGTGAGGCATCCCCACACATCACCGGCCATGGCCAGAGGCCACCGGCTAGTGTTTTGATGCCATCGGCAATCTATATTGCCGGTCGGCATTCTTTGTTGCCGGTCGGCAGTCCTTTTTGCCAAAATGGCATTTTTGGGCAGCCGACTACTGTTCATCTGCTTTTGCAGATATTTTATTGCAGCTGTCTTGCATTTGGCTCCCCTCCATACACGTGTATGGAGGGATCTCTCTCTTTAGAAGCTTGTCTTGTAAGCTTTACAAGACAAAAAGCTCTATAAGAGGAGCCCTTCTCTCCCATGCTTAAGGTTAGTCACTTGAGAGATTTTAGACATCCATATTAGGGTTTTGAGTTCTAGGGTTTGGATTGATACACATTCTATCTCTATACCTCTCTCTTTTTACTTTTGTGTGTGTTTAAGTGTGTTTGTGTCTTACTATTGCACACAAACACATAGTGTTTCACTTTCCCTTAGCTACTGAGGTTCTAAGAGGTTGTTTTTGAGGTTTTGGAGCTGGTTTCAACCTAAAAGAGGCTGCTGGTCCACCATTGTTGAAGGGGTCTTCAAGGGTAAGAAACTAGTCCCTTTATTCCCCATTTTTGCATTGTATTGTTACCTATCTTAAAATTTTTTTTGAGCTTGGTGTATAATATAAAAAAGTTATGTTTTTAGGCCCTCTAAATAGTTTGTTTAGAGTGTTTTGTGGTTTGGAGGTGTTTGATCCCTCTTAGGCCTTGAAAGGCCCCATTTTGTGCTATTTTGAGTGAGCTCCGAGACCTTGATGTTTGGGCCTCCTCACCACTGAAATCTTGAGCGATTTCAGAGGTGAGGATGGTGCCTTGAGGTCCCAAGAAGGAGAGGGCCACCCCCTCTCCTTATTGTCCTTGAAATGGACCATTTTTGGCCTCTTGAGGGAGCATCTAGCTAAGCTTCATGTTGACCATGCCATGGCTATTTTTTGTGCCTACTATATCATAATATGCCTCTGTTTATTGTTGGTTTTGGTATGCCATGCATGCTTAGCATACCTACCTTGTAATGCCACTTTATTGCCTTAACATGCCTTAGGTTGTAAACCTTTGTTCAAGCTTGTTTTAGGTCTAGTTTTGTGAAGTTTCTATGCTTATTTTACCATGCTAGAGGTCTGCCCATAGTTGTTTGGGTCGGCCATGGCATGCATTGTATAGCCCCTTTGCATTTTTGGCTTGTTGGCCTTAAGTGTGTGAATGTATAGCATGCATCCTTGCCTTAATTTAGTGGGTTGGGACCATTTGCCATGTAATTTCAGTCCCTTCGACATGCTTGCATGCTTGCCTTGGACACCTCTTTAATGCTTTGAAAGCTTGTGTAGCATGTTCCATGTTTTGGCCATTGTACATGCCTTTGAATTTGAGCCACTTAGATGCCATCTAGGGGGGTCCCCTTTGCATGGTCTAGGTCTGTCTTGAACCTATTTTAAGTCCTCTTAGCCTTGTGAGGCTTGGTTGACTTGGTCATGGTTCAAGCCCCTTTGACTTGCTTCAAGTATTTGGGCCACTTATTGCATGCTTAGTCTATTTTGTTTGCTTGGTTTGGCACCATCTTAACGTGATTTTCAATGTTTATCTTGCATGCCATTAGTCCACATTATGCCTCTTTCAAGTGTGCTTGAGAGTCCCCCTTTTGTGCCTAAGTGTTGGCCCTTAATCATGTGCATGTGTGCATGTGTATTTGGTCCTTTATTTTGGTCACTTTGGCCACTGTTTTGGGCCTTATTAGAGCTGCCCAAATCATGTTTAAGTCCATCTCTTTGTTTGTTGCATGTACTCCTTGTATGTTGTAGCATATTGGTGAGTTGTTGAATAATTGAACTTGCATGATTGAATGAAGTCACATGTTTGTTTGCATGCTTAAACACCCACATTATGCCTTGCATACTTGTTGGTGGCATTATCTCATGCCTTGTATGCTTGTTTGCTTGCTTGCATAGTTGGTGTGCCTAGTGTACATCACTCGCATTGCATTGCTATGTTGCATGCTAGCTTGCATGATTAGGATTGCATTGCATTGGCATGCATGCTCTACCTCTTGACCAAGTCATGATGGAGGTCGAGTCCCATTGGTTTGTTGGTTTGCATTGCATTTGACATCAAAACGTGCACACTTGGTCTTTTGGGCCATCACGCATGGAAATGCGCGATTGATGGTCCGAGAACCAAGGAGCATGTCCCTTTGAGTCACTAACATGATAAGGGACATGATTGGTGCATATATGCCTTGAATTGCGTTGCCATGCTCTGCCTTGCCCTCTGTTGCTGTCAAATTGCAGATTCTGTAGGAACTTTCTGCCGACCGGCAGTGCTAAGTGCTGACTGGCAATCCTCCCTCTGCCGATAGCTTCACCAATGGTCGGTGATCACATGCCACTGTCGGTAAGCATTTTACCCAGCCGATGACATTCTCGAGTATCCAGAAAAGCAATCCCGAGGTTTTGGCAGCCTCCAGAGGAGTACATCAAGGAAAACAGAGGCAGCCTATGCATGGTGGTGCACTTCCGAGCAAGACCCGAGCGCGCATTGCATCGAGCTCTCTTCCCGGGGCGGTTTACTGTTTTTCCTAGCTTAGTTAGTTTGTTAGCTAATTAGGCAATTTGTAATAATTAATTAGCTTGTAGGTTAATTATCTGTATTATTCTTTTGGTCCCTCCGAGCGAGGGTAAATTTGTAATAAGTGTGGGTGAGTGTGTGAATGCCTTCCAATCCCCATTTCTTTCTTTCCTTTTATTTACCTGCTTATGATGGTAGATTAGGGCATGTTTAAATTAGCACACCTTATGCTATGCATGCTTGCATTCATACATTTTCCTTGCATGCACCGGGCTCAGTACATCATGCTAACTGCATTTGTACTTCAATTTCAAATTGAATACGTGCATCAATTGATTGCATTTCACATGCCATGTTTAGGTTAGCCGAGCCTATTCTAATTGCATTCTGTATGCGTTGCATTAGGCACTTAACATGGACTTGGACCATACACTGATTGCTAACCAGTTTATTGTTTTAGCTTGGAGTACTATGTAAGTATTTATGCTTTAGCACCTCGCATGCGTGTGAATGTTAACATGATAGCATGCTTACCATGTGGCTAGATGCTTATGTGTTAAACTGTTTGAATGCCTGTGGGTGAAGGTTGGATTGTTTGAGTTGGAAAAACTCGTTGAAATCCGTATTTTAGCCTACTTGCGAGTTGCAAATTCCAAAACATTTTCCAAAACAAACGAATATGCAATGTTTCTTTCCAAATTAGGCAATCTAGTCTATACTTGTTCGCTGTGCGCATAACATAGTAATTCTAGGCTAATAAATGGTTTAAGAATACATAATGTTTTAAAAAAAAACGGATATCACGGTTAGTAGAGGCTGATCTTCGGATTGGGCGAGAGGGGGTGCTCATAGGTGACCTTCCCCAATCGTACCCTAGCTCCCGAGCCGAGGCAACTCTGGTGATGACGGACATGTGGCCTTCAGCACCGAGTCAGGGTTTCCTAAATTCCCCATAAAAAATATTTAGGTGGCGACTCTGTATCTGGCAAAGTAGTCCATGCTTGGCACTTCTTTCCTAAAATCTGTTTTCTCAAAACGATTTGCCAGATTTGGACTCTTTGGTTCAAGATTAAGAACTGTGACACAAATCGAGTCCGAACTGTAGCAGGGTCCCTCGCGGACTTGTTACACTTATCTTCTACGACTCAGAACTAGTCATCAACCAATTGAAAGGGGAATACGCAGCCAAAAATGACCGTATGGCAGCTCACATGAAAAGGGCGAATTCTTTTCTGGCAAAATTCGACCATCATGAGTTGAATCAAATAACCCGGGATCAGAGCGCACATGCAGACGCCCTGGTTTGCCCAGGCTCCGCCATCAACTTAGAAATTAAACGGACAATTGAAGTAGGATTCATCCCTGAGCCGAGCATTGCCCCTTCAGAGTCAATTCAAATCAATATCACAGAATCAAGTCCAAGTTCGATGAACCCTATCACTGCATTCCTATCTTTCGAACAGCTCCCGGCGAACAAGAAAGAATAGCACAAACTGTGAAGCAAAGCCCTGCGATACGACTTAGATCCGCAA
The DNA here is from genome assembly GCF_055761805.1 of Camellia sinensis. Taxonomy (NCBI): domain Eukaryota; kingdom Viridiplantae; phylum Streptophyta; class Magnoliopsida; order Ericales; family Theaceae; genus Camellia; species Camellia sinensis. The sequence goes on along the minus strand of NC_138969.1, from coordinate 20,591,748 downwards.
GGAAAGCTCTACAAAAAATCCCTCTCTGGTCCACACCTAGAATGCGTTCATCCGGATAAAGTCGAGGAACTCTTGATTGAAATACATGAAGGTAGTTGTGGTGCCAATTCTGGCGAGCTTCTTTGGCCCATCGAGCTGTAACACATGGGTACTATTGGCTGACCATAAGAGCTGATGCCGAGTGTTACGTCAAGAAATGTTAACAATGCCAGAAGTTTTCCCCTTAACTCATTTGCCTACTACGGAGTTAAGCACTATCACCAGTCCTTGGCCGTTCGCTCAATAGGGACTTGATATCATCGGACCATTGCCACGGGCCCCAGGGAACAAGCGATTCTTGGTTGTCGTGATAGATTACTTCACAAAATGGGTCGAAGCGGAGGCACTAACACACATTCGAGATACTGATGTTAGACGTTTTGTATGGAAAAATATCATAACACGATTCGGCATTCTAAGAGGACTCATTTCTGACAACGGCACCCAGTTTGGTTGTGGCGTTTACCGAGATTTATGTAGCATGTATGGTATTCGGCCCTATTTCTCCACCCCGGCTTATCCACAGAACAATGGTCAAGCTGAAGCCTTCAACAAAGCCATTTTGGACAACATCAAGAAACGGCTGGAGAAAGCTAAAGGCCGGTGGGTCAAAGAGCTCCCCAGCATCGTTCGCCCTATGCTTTGGAACCCAGGCACTTATTCCCCTAGAGATTGGCTTACCCACTTTGAAAATGAAGGTCTTCGACATGGGCCGTAATGACATGATGTTAGCATTGGATTTGACTCTAATCGAGGAACGCCGAGACCGTGCCCTCGCATCTATGGCGCGGTATCAGCAGCAACTCGCTAAATCATATAATCAACGCGTGCAGCTGCGACATTATATACCCGGGAAATTATTCCTAAAGAAAGTTCTTCCCGTTTCTAGAAGCCTCGCTGATGGAAAGCTAGGTCCCAATTGGGACGGCGCCTTTCAGGTTCAGTCAATCACCGGCACAGGGGCATATCGGCTCAAAGACATGTCTGGGAGAAGTCTGGCACGTCCTTACAATTCCACGCATTTGCATAAATTTTATCATTAACCCGACTTGTGGGGCATGATAACTTGTTTTGAATGCTTGCTGTGTACAACTCTCACTTTTACAATGCAAGGCTTCTTATTTCCTCGCTATGTGAAATTTAGTTGGATAAATCAAAAGACTCCACATTCGGAACACCCTTCGTGGATACCACGATTGGCCAAAATAAAAACCTCTAAATTCGGAGCCCCATCCGTGAATGACACATTTGGGTCGAAGAAGCCTCCGGATTTAGAGCGCCCTTCATGGATACCATGATTGGCCAAAATAAAAGCCTCCGAATTCGGAGCCACATCCGTGAATGACACGTTTAGGCCGAATAAGCCTTCGAATTCAGAGCGCCCTTCGTGGATATCACGACTGACCAAAATAAAAGCCTCCGAATTCGGAGCCCCATCCGTGAATGACACGCCTGGGCCGAAGAAGCCTTCATATTCAAAGCGCCCTTCGTGGATACCGCAATTGGCCAAAATAAAAGCCTCCCAATTCGGAGCCTCATCCGTGAATGACACGTTTCGGCCGAATAAGCCTCCTGATTCAGAGCGTCCTTCGTGGATATCACGAATGGCTGAAATAAAAGCCTCTAAATTCGGAGCCCCATTTGTGAATGACACGTTTGGGTCTAATAAGCCTCCAGATTCGAAGCGCCCTTCGTAGATATCACGATTGGCCAAAATAAAAGCCTCCGAATTCGGAGCCCCATCGTCGACATCGCAGTTGGCCGCTGCAAACGCGATTAACAGTAATTGATGGTCATGACTTCAGTTATGAACAATAATTGAAACAATATAGAGACATTCAAAATAAGATGTTTCATTTAACAGATCGTAAATACATAATTCGCATTAAATTTGTAATAGGTCATGGATATCTTTGATCTGTTTCATTCAATACATGTGTAAAAAAAAAAGTTGAAGAGAAATATATTATTCAGCACCATCCTCATCGTCCGTCTTCTCGGCTTCAAAAGCCGCGAAGGGCAAATCATAACTCTAATATAGAGGCGACGCCGAATCAATGCCCACTCCTTGTAGAGCCTTGGTCCACCCATGCTTGAATCCACGATTTTCGCATTGGCAGACCTGTTCGGCCAGGTTTTCCTTCGTCTTCTCTATACCAATCTTCCGACCGTCAAAAAATCCATCATTATAGGCCTTCGTCCTTATCGCTTTTTTAGCTAACATGCTTGCCGTATTTCGATCGACAATGGCCGGGTTTAGCAACCATTGGGTCACCATTTCCTCTACAATTAGGTTACCTTGACCTGCCGAATGATTTTCCGCAGCTTTTGCCTGTTTTAGTTCTCCCTTGGCTCTCTCTACACGCGCCTCGAAGTTCTGAATGCGCTCATCTTTTTGCTCACTCTCCCACTGCGTGGCACAGAGACGCATCCCAATTTCATATGAAGTATGTAGCCCATTCACCGCTCCATGGATGCCCTCCTGAAAAACTTCAAAATCAGGTTGCCCAACCATCGACTGCTGGACTTCTGGTGGAAAAATCTGTCGGGTGAATTCAACCGCCACGTTTGGATTGCGGATGATTGAATTCGCCTCTGTCATCGGTTTGTTCACTACGAAGACTAAAAAGCTCAACAGGCATGGTGCCCCACTGGTCTCACTTCGTGAGCAAGGAGAGTTCCCCCGCTGTTGCCTTTCCTTCCTAGGTGACCTGCTTCGACAATGCGGAGAATGGCGTCTTTTGCGCTCTCCCAACGTCCTACTTCCCATTCACAACGGTTCGCCACCTCGATTCATTGCTGAATCCAGCTCAGACAGTGTCTTACCCTCTCCTCAGCTATTGAAGATTAGTCTTCTAGACAACTAGTTCAAACCCACTGCTCTTCTCCCTCTTGTGATCTTCCAAATTTGGACACCAATATGGACCCTAAACGAACGCAGCCCCCACCTTTCTTATTAATCGCGGGTGCAACGTTCCCAAAGCATTCCCTTCAATGCTCTGCGCCACGAACTGACGTTGATCGGCGGTCTTGTTTATTAATTTGCTGGAGCAAGGGCAAATTCATTAATATATTCGGCCTAAATATCAGAGCTACGCGCCGAAATGTTACTGTGCCCCAGCCAATCCCTAAATTGCTGTTGTTCGGCGGTCTTATTCATTAATTTGCTAGGTCAAGGGCAGATTCATTAATCTATTCGGCCTAAATATCGGAGCTATGCGTGCCCCAGCCAATCCCTGAACTGCCGTTGTTCGGCGGTTCTATTCATCAATTTGCTGGGACAAGGGCAGATTCATTAATCTATTCGGCCTAAATATCAGAGCTATGCGTGCCCCACCCAATCCTTGAACTGCCATTGTTCGGCGGTCCTATTCATCAATTTCCTGGGCAAGGGTAGATTCATTAATCTATTGGGCCTAAATATCAGAGCTATGCGTGCTCCAGCCATTCCCTGAACTGCCGTTGTTCGGTGGTCCTGTTCATCAATTTGCTGGGGCAAGGGCGGATTCATTAATTTATTCAGCCTAAATATCAGAGCTATGCGCCAAAATGTTACTGTGCCCCAGCCAATCCCTGAACTACCGTTGTTCGGCTGTCCTGTTCATCAATTTGTGGGGGCAAGGGCAGATTCATTAATCTGTTCGGCCTAAATATCAGAGCTATGGGCTGAAATGTTATTGTGCCATAACCAATCCCTGAACTGCCATTGTTCGGCAGTACTATTCATCAATTTGCTGGGGTAAGGGCATATTCATTAATATATTCGGCCTAAATATCAGAGCTATGCGCCGAAATGTTACGGTGCCCCAGCCAACCGCTGAGCTGTCGTTGTTCGGCTTTACTGTTCATCAATTTGCTGGGGCAAGGGCATATTCACTAATCTATTCGGCTAAGTCGCAGTCCTATGCAGTTATTTTAGTGCTAGATTAATTCAGTAGTTTGTTCCATTCATCTCATTTCATGTTTTTACATCTTACTTAGCCGTTAACAAGCACATGCTTTAGGCAGAAAGGCAAAGGCAATTTTCATTCATAAACTAAGTACAAACAGAAGTCATTTTACAAATGAAAACCACCCACGTTAGCTTCTTACAAAAATAAATAGTCAAAAATCTAACAAAACCTACATACACACGATACCTAAACAAAATGAAAAATACTTTGACCCTAGCTCAGTCTTCAGGGTCAGACTCCAGCGGCTTAATGTCTACCTGCTCGTACAGAATCGACTACTCCGATACCACATTAGCAGCAGCTAAGGCTTTGAGCCAACAGTGTTTGAACCCCCTATTCTCGAACTTAGGCACTTCCTCTACATAGTTCTCCAAGGCCATATCCTTGCCAGCTTGGAATGACTTGGAAATCTCGGATTTGGCGTTTGCCATCGCCCTCTTCGACTCCTCCAAATCGGCCTCCAGTTTGGCAATCGTCTCGTTGGCCAACTTGAGTGCTTCTTCGCTTGCATTCGCCCTTTCCTCGGCGGCGAATCTCAGTTGGTCAGCAGTCTTGGCCTTATCTACTTCAACATCGGCCCTCGCTCTTTCTTCTACCGCTTTCATGGCCTCAGACTCGACTCTGAGAGAGGCCTCTGCTGCCTTGCCCTTTTCATTTTCCACCTCGGTTGTGAGAAAGACGATTTGTTCGATAGCGACATTTTGGTGATGGCCAATCTCGGCTATCCTTCCAGCCGCCTACAAAACAAGGAATCAGTAAGTTAGATGATATAAATTTTTTTTCTTCTTTTGTTTAACCTTGCAAAATTATAAACAAGGATCATGTACCAATATCGCCGATTGAGTGCCAATGCGATGGACAGCAAATTAGGCTCTACCCTAAAGGTTGCTCTGTCAAACGGGAGAGAAATGGAGGAGGCCTAGCTCAAGGCCACAGCGGCGTCTTTTACAGTCGATGCATCAGAAGTAACTGGTACATTCTTTATCCTTGGTTGTATTATAAATGGCACAACCAGGTCTGATTCTTTCATTCGTGGCCGTTTATCCACTAGGTTTTCTGAATAATCGGCTTCGTGTTCGGCCGGACGTTTTTCCTCTCTGTGCTCCATCACTTGGCCCTCTAGTTGATCGACAACAGGCTCCGTTTCGACCACATCAGTCTGAATTGTCTCCTCAACAAGAGCAGGTGGAGGAGATTATGCCCTAGCGTCGGGTAGAGGGGGTGGAGGTTCAGTTCGCTCAGCTTCAGCTCTCCTACGGGCAGCCATCCTCTCTGTATTTTTTTGCCTGGCAATTTGAGTAAGTGACTCACTAGCCATGCTGTTAGGATATGAGCCGGGTAGGTGCCCTAAGTCGTCCCCCTAAGTCGGTGAAAATATCTTTGAAGGACATGTCCGCTCGGCCAGAAGTTGATGGAGGATTGAGGCTAGCTTTTTCGAAAGACAAATTTAGTGCCGCGTCAACCTCCTCCTCCAGTCCATCGGATCTGTCCAAGGAGGGTTGATTCGGTTGCTAAGCGACTCCTTCGACTGCTTGTTCATCCGCTGGCTTTGAATTTGAAGCTTCAAGACCAATCTGGCTAAGGTTCTTGAAGCTCGGAAAAACAAGCGCCGTAAGGTACTGTTCACCCCTCGGAATTGGAATGTTATTTGTAGCTGAAAAAGTAGTGTAAGTCGGCTCATATCTCAGAAGAATGTGGGCCGTCCTCCCTTGCTTCTGGAGATTCGGACGGCCAACGAACTGGAGTGCGGTTCTGATCTGCGCAAGTATAGCATCATTAGTCGCGACGAGAAATTTTTTGAAATCGCTTCCTGCACAAATAAAATGGTACATATGTAGAATTTGAACCAGGTAAATACTTAATAAAAATTCATGGGGGGTTAAACGGCCACCTAGTTTGCCTCTTCACCTGGGCACTAGATCTAGGCGATCTTCATCCTCGCCGAATTCCCAGATGCTGCGAACAACGACCATGACATCATCAACATGCTTGCTAGAGCTGGCAAACATAGTCACCAAATGATGGTCAGTGTCCTTGGCCCTTGGCCCTGAGGAAGTAGCGCCCCTGCCTACCAGAGGATTTGGCCAAGGCATAATAATGTCGAATAATAGGGATTCCAAGGTTAAGCCTAAGGTATCGGTTTAGTTCTACAATTCCCATTTTTATTCGGTAAAAATTTAGGTTCAGCTGAGAAGGGATTAAACCCCAATGGAGAAGGACAACCCTCAAAAGTGGATGAAGGGGGAAACGAACTCTGCCCTCAGCGATTGACAGGAGAGAAAAGACGATTGTACTCTCATCAGTCCTCTCCATGTCAACTATGCTCTCTACCAAGAGTGACAGATGGACGTCGTCAAGAATGGAAAAATGGCGACGGAAACCAGAGACTCGATCCGTAGAAAGAAGGGCTTTCAAATGTTTCACCATCATAGCTCGTAAAGTGGACACTCTAAATAGAAAACAAACAAGGAAATGGGAGTCGAAATGGAACAGAGAAAAACTTACAAGAAATAAGGACAATGAAGAACAGAAAGAAGTTATAGAGGATGTGAAGCGAGGAATGTGAACTGACAGGCAACGAGAAACCTTATGTATTAAAAAAAGCATACAAACGAAGAGACAACATGGTTTCAAATCGTATTAAATGAATGAAGCATACGAAGGGGTGGGAGATTATAATAATTCCTAAAAATAGTAGGCATTCTGACGCTTGCATTGGAATAAGGGAAACCGCCGTATTTTTTGACCCTCTAACTCCAAGACCAAACATGTCGAATAACTGACATTAATAGGATGTTTGGGGGGAAATTGTGGGAGCCGAATTTTACGTCAGGAAGCCGATTTAGTTTAAAGAAAGAAATCAAGTTATGTATTGTATGGCTCTATCCTGGAGGGATACAGAGGCCGAATAACCAAATCGGCTGTAGAATCAGTTGTAAACTGGGCCGAGTAGGAATAGATAAGATGGAATAGCCAAGTAAGCAATTATTCGTTGGTCGAAAGGTGGGCCCAATCATCAATATCAAGGAATACTATAAATAAGAAGAGCATCAGCTAAGGAAAGATATGTGAGAACAAATAAGATTAACTTGATATACAAGCAACCAAGAGAGTATACACTGACTTATCTGTTGGAGTGCTAATTCCGGCAACCCCAACTAGAGTGTTCATTCCTTTTCAGGTGACTAGTAGAGGATCAAGAGCGTCCTACAGGATCCCTAGAGTATTTCCAAACCATATCTCCACAATTGCCTATGCACCTCTCGTGGGATTAATATATGTGAGCATTAGGCCAAATCGAAGCCCTAAGTAGCAACGGGGCTTCCTTGCCCCTTATTTCCCTTGATTACTGTAGGTGGTTCTGTATTTGGAATGAATACTAAAAAATATAGGTAGAACCGATCAAAAACCCCCTTTTAGATCTAAAAATAGGATTTAGCTGAGCCAAAACTGGTTCAAGGTCCTTCCTTGAGGTCCTTCCTGTGGGAAGATCGTACCGAGATAGGAACCGAAATACAGCACCACAACCGGTCAAATGGCCCAGAATCTCAGACCGAGCTAAAAAACTTCCTAATAGGAGCTGTGCAAGTTATGCCGTGCTAATACTTTTACTTATTTTTTAATAATGCAGAACAAACTAGGTCCGACTAGGCCCACTCAGCATAACTGTCGGTGAGGCTCAAAGACCAAGCAAACAATCACCCAATTTTGACCGAGCTATAATAAAAATTCATTAACTAAATAAAGTCTATGATCACAGGGGAGCCAAGCGACTCATAGCCGACTGAAACAACAGGAGGCCAAACATCTAGGCCTACCGTGCAAAAGCGGCCCGTGCTAGCTCTTGCCAGCGAGGCAGCTGCTGGTCGGTCGAGAAAAAGGCCATGAAAGGAGCAAGCCGAGTAGCGCCTTGTTGACAAAGATTCTGCCGAGCTACCATTGACTGAACAGGGAGAGTAGACTGAACAACCGATTTTCGGGCAATCCGCCCATTCCACCGCCTCGACAGTCTGGTCACCCGAGCTAAAATACAAAGGCTGAGCAGTGATAGAGGCGGACTCCGTTTATGTGGATCAGGACCATTTGCTCAGCTTCAACATGACCAAGGGCTTGTTTTTCCCTGTAGACATAAAGAAGCATGAGGAAGTGTTTGACCTGAAAGTCCTCCGGTCGGCCGTAAAATCGGTTGTTCTAGTAAGTGATCGAGCTATTGCACTTCCAAGTTATTGATCGGTTTCTCATACTAACTTTTTCCTTGCTGTAGGCTGTGCAGAAAAATTGTTTAGTGCACAAACATATGATTTATGTGCTGCAGAGTTTGAGGGAGGCTATCGCTGACAACAAATCCAAGACGGCCGAGCTGGAGAAGCTGAAGACTGCACACGAGATAGTGTTAACCGAGCGAGATCTCCTGGCTGAGAAGTTGGCGAAGGCCAAGGAGGAGAAGGATAAGGCCGTGCAGGCCAAAAATGAGAGATATCTGGCCGAGCTACCCAAGCTTTGTGCCATCCACAGGGCCGAGCTAAAAAAAGAAGTGGACAACGCCAAAGATTGGGGATACGCCGAGGGAGAAAGTGTGTACGGGCGGTAGGTGGCGAGCGCCAAATGCATATTTTTTCAGTGCGCCAGGAAAGCGGCTGTGGAAAAACTCAGTTAGGCGCCGGAGTCTGAGGTGTTCAATAAGCCGCCACCTGCCTTCATTTCCTCCTATATGCAGGCATATGCTGCCGCCGTACAGTAGAAGTTGATAGACGATGCTAAGGAGGCCAGCGCGGTCAATAAGCCAACCCTATATCCAACTGACAAGACTCTACCTCTAGCCATATCGGAAGAGGCGGCACCGAGCAGTGAGCAGGAGCCTTCAACAGCCGAACGAGGAATGGACTCTAGCGCTGAAACCGCACAGAATGTGGCAGAAGAGGTGGTGGGCAACCTGCAGGAAGCTGTAGATATCGACTAAGGTGCAGCTAGGCTTGTGTTTGTCACTTTTTTTTTTCTTTTTTTTTTTGTATTGATGTAGCCGGCTACGAGGCCAACTTTTGTAATCTGGCTTTATCATGAATGGAAAGTGAACTTTTTTCTCGCCATGTATGCAAATTTTTGTTTGCCCTATGGTTGTCCTTTTCTTCGATTTGGCTGAGATAAAACCTTCTCGATGTATTCTTATCGTAATGGTCTCAGTTTAACGAGCAAACTCATCTTGGTTTAAAATATTAGTTGAACACAACACCAACTATTTGGTAGGCCGAGTAAGGTCAACTCGGTTTTAATAAGAACTCCGTAAAGACACCAACATTTTAAGCGGGCGAGCAATGTCAACTCGATTACAATATAAGTTGGGGGAAATTGATTATGTTTATGCGGTCGGGCGAAATCAGCTCGGTAAGTAAGCAAAATTAGCTCTACATCGGCGAGCAAGAAATAGCTCGGGTAATCATGAGCTAAATCTGCTCTTCAATTGGTGAGCCAAGATCAGCTCAGTCAATGATGAACAAAATCAGCTCGATGTAATGAGCAAAATCTGCTCTTCATCGGCAACTAAGAAACAGCTCAGATAATTATGAGCAAAATCTGCTCTTCAATCGGCGAGCATAAATCGACTCGGTCAATGATGAGAAAAATTAGCTTCACAAAGCCGAGCAAAAATCAGCTTGGATAATTATGAACAAAATTGGCTCGGCTCAAATACAAGTTGGGAAAAACACCAATTGTTGGGCGGTTGAGCAAGTTTAGCTCGGTTCAACAAGTAAAATCAGCCTATAACCGGATAACCGCTCATTCTACAAAAGTTATCCTGGTTTTGAACACTTTCCCCTGGTACTCATAGCAACTTAATGTCTTTGTAACATTTCCATGTAGAAACGCAAACATAAGAGAAAGAAGGGATCATCTTCTATTACATGTTACAGATTACACCCAATGCAAAAAGGCCAGGTTACAAGAAGCAAAGAAGTAGAACAGATTACATTAGTAAAATATCTTAAGATTGGCCGCATTCCATGATCTAGGGATAGTTTTGCTATCTAAGTCTTCCAGGTGGTATGCCCCTTTGCCTGCAAGGCCAATTATCTTATATGGCCCCTTCCAATTTGCTCCTAATTTTCCTTCTCCAGGGATCACTGTGTTGCCCATTACCTTTCTCAAGACTCAATCTCCGACCTTGAATAGCCTAGGATGCAGGGTCTTGTTGTATTTCTTAGAGAGCACTTTTTGGTAAGTTGTTATGTGGATTAGAGCCTCGTTCCCTTCTTTCTTCGGCTAGGTCAAGCTCCAGGGCTACAGCTTCATTATTCAAGTCTGGTTGGAAACATTCAGATCGGATGGTTGGCATGCCAATCTCCAATGGTATGACTGCCTCCATGCCGTAAGCCAAGGCAAGGAAACATTCAGATCGGATGGTTGGCATGCCAATCTCCAATGGTATGACTGCCTCCATGCCGTAAGCCAAGGCAAATGGAGTTTCCCCAGTTGAGCGCCTTGGTGTAGTGCGGTATGCCTAGAGCACATTGGGAAGTTCCTCAGCCCACTTCCCTTTGGCCTTCTTCAATCGCTTCTTCAGCCCATCCAAGATGGTTTTGTTTGAAGCTTCGGCTTCACCATTTGATTGGGGGTAGGCCGGTGTACGATTGTAGAACTCAATCTTTAACACCTCGCAAAAGCCGCGAAAGAGTTTTCCGTCAAACTGAGTGCCATTATCCGAAATGAGAGCTTTTGGGATGTCGAAGTGGGTGACGACATTCTACCAAACAAATTTTTTAACATCTTTTTCCTTGATGGTGGCCAATGGCTCGGCCTCTACCCATTTGGTGAAATAGTTGGTAGCAGCGATGAAAAATTTACGGTTGCCTGGAGCTGCTGGAAGAGGTCCTACAATGTCTAGCCCCCAAAGCGTAAATGGCCAAGGACTTGTAAGGAGGAGCAACTCTCAATCCGGTTGGTGAATCTGGTGAGCAAAGTTTTGACATTTTTCGCATTTGTGAACATATTTCTACGCGTCGGCCTGTATACACGGCCACTATTAACCCCTGGAAAATTGCTCGGTAAGCCAAAGATCTACCCCCAACATGGCTTCCGCAGATGCTTTCATGAATCTCGAAGAGGAAAGCTTCAACCTTGTTGCGGTCGACACACTTCTGGTATGGCCCAGTGAAAGATTTCTTGTACAAGGCGTCAGATGGAGAGAGCCAAAACCGCTCTGAATTGGCCCTTATCTTGTTGGCGTTTTTCTTTTCAGTGGGTAGAATTCGATCCTTCAGGAAGGTGATAATAGGATCCATCCAAGATGGTCCCAAGTTGGCACAGAGTACTTCGGGCACCTCCGGTTCCTCAATGCTCGATTAAGGTAAGAATTCTATCATCAAAGGATTGGAAAAAGTCGTTTGCATAGATGCTACGCCAGCCAATTCGTCGACTGCGTTGTTTTTTTCGCGGTTAATTTATTCCATTCCTATTGCGGCAAACTTTTTGCTCTCTGCGCGTAGCAACCCTTGATACTTAGCCATCCTTTCATCCCTGGCCTCATATTCCTCAGAGACCTGATTGACAACCAACTTGGAGTCGCTGAATACCATAAGTTCTGATGCCTTCATTCTTAAAGCGCTCTTCAGTCCGGCGAGGAGGGCTTCATATTCCGCCTCATTGTTGGATGCTAGGAACCCGAGTGTGATCACATGCTCAATGGTCAGCCCATCCGGGGATGTCAACAAGACCACTAGCCCAGCCCCATTGACCAAGAGTTTCCACGTCTCGCCAATGAACAACTTCCAGCAATCGGAGGGATTTTGAGAGTTCCTCCACTTTAAGGTACTGGTCGGCTCATTCTGGTCTCTTTCAACATCTCCGTCGAGCTTGTATTTTGGTAAATTGGCTGGTTCTTCAATTTCCCGCTCAGCTTTTGTAACGCCCCGATACTACACTATTGATTGTAGCCAAGGGAGAGTCACTGTTAAGGTGTATACGTCTACTTCTATAGAATACCAATACCTAACAACCATAATAATATTAATTTCAAAAGCTTGTTCCATTACATTACATCCCAAAAAGAAAATTTAAATCTTCGTATGAGCCTTACAAAAATATTAAAAGAGAAATTTTTAACTTTACTAAGATAGCCAAAGGTCTTCAAAGGTTTCAGGCTCGTCGTCTCCAGCTATATGTTCCTCTTCGGCACCTGGCATAACACGCCGTGAGCTTTGAATGCCCAGTAAACACACACACATCCCGTCCTTTTTTCCCAGTCCGATACACAATCACAATATATAACAACAAGTAGTAAAGCATGATACTCAAAATAGATAAACAAAGGGTTACATGTTAGATGTTAGTAAACTAGAAATTCCCCAAAGAGATTTCGTCCTCCCAACCACAAGAATCGGGCACGGATTATTCGGTATGCCCCCTCTTTTGCTGCTTTGTTGTAGAACTAACCTCGGATGCCTACCAATGGTTATATACCGCGTAGCGCCAACCGCAGGGCCTCAAAAGAGATGGTAATAATGGGCCTTGCCCAAATCCCTCCTCACACCAAACCACCTAGGGTCCGAATACAACCGCTCCGTTCAAGGGTTTCGAAAACCGCTTGCGCAAGACTTTAACTTCCAAATAGGGAACGCATCCCAACAATCCATACATCACATATCATGATCTTTTCATTACTCGAGTGATCGAAAACCTAATACCATCCCAATTTAGTTTTTCGTCGAGTTAAATGTTTTAAATCAAGGTTAGACCAACTTAACAAGATAATAATATCCACAAAAGCTTGCATCATTAAGATGAAGAAGATAAAAAACATAACCATAACACATATAATATCATGCCAAGATATGATGAATACCAGAGCATAAAACATCCATGCACAACAAAATTTCCAGATTCAATATCACATAAGGATTAGAATGAAAAGGGCTATTCTAGAATTTTTACTGGACTCGGCCTTCCTATGGTTCGTAGAGAATTTAATCTAGCTTCCAGAACATATTTCGGAAATGGGATAGCTTTTCAAGATTTTATGTTATTTAGAAAACACTCCAGCGCTGTCCAGATTTGTCGACCGTTACGAAAATTTGATTGTCATGCAAACCGTTCACTGTTTTCCAATGAAACCAATTTTAGTTGAAAGCTAACTCCTGAAGGAAGATTTTGACATAAAATAGAGGTCCAGAATAATTTTATACATTTATCTAGAATATTTGAAAATTGTCTGCGAAAACAGATTCTATGGCATAATACCCAAAACAAGAAGAATTGTGAGAAGAGGGACCCATTACAGGAAAATTTTCATTTCTTTTGTGAAGAAAACATGCTAACTAACATGAATTATACTCAGAAAATTTTCTTGAAGGTGCACCTTTGGAAAGTTTGAGAGATTGGTATGAAAATGATAGTTTTGTACTGAAATGAGGGAAACTACAAGAGAGATAGAATCATGGCCCAGCTCTTATCATTTTTAACACAGGTAACTCATAAATAACACATCTGGAAACAATGTCTAGACCCTTAAGAACATGTATTTGAAAAAGGAAAATGAAAGAGAAGGTTGTGTTGTGGCTTACATGCTAAGCTCTGAACAAGATGGCTCTCTTCTCCCTTCCTCTTCCTCTCAAAATTCCTCTCTTGTTCTCTTTCCTCTCCTTGGGTCGAATATGGAAGTGTGAGAGTGTTGCTTGGTGATATTTATAGGCAACCTTGGTGTAGTTGGTATTGAAAGGTTGTCATTATAGCTTACTAGTTAGGATATGAAGGAACCACTACTTGAAAAAAATGAAAGGACCCTAGCCCACTAGTTAGGTTATGAATGAACCACTACTTTGAGATTTAAATGAACACTAATTGATATTAAATGAACACTAAACACTAATTGATATTAAATGAACACTAACTAGAATTAAATGAACATTAGTTAGACTATGAATGGACACTAGTTGGAATATGAATGGCCACTATTAAGGATATTCCTGTTTTGATAAAACAACAAAAACAATATTAATTAACAAGATTCGAAATAATTCTCATAACTGAGGGGTTTTAAGCAAATAATTAAAACCTTTTTTTTTTTTGTTTTTAAAGAGAAAACATTTTTCAGGGCTTCACAACCTATCCCCCTTAAAATAATTTCGTCCGCAAAATTCAACTACATACTGCCTTCGAAAAGCTCGGGGTAGTTTGCCTTCACCCAATCTTGGCGTTCCCAAGTAGATTCCTCAATTCCCCGGTGATGCCATAGCACTTTTACCAAGTGAACCGTTTTGCCTCTAAGGTTCTTCTCTCGGCTATCCTGTATTGCTGCCGGTCCTTCTTTAAATGTAGTGCCTTTGTCAAGACTGATTCCGTCCCCTTTGAGGACGTGTGATGAGTCGGCGATGTATTTTCTCAACATAGATGCATGGAAGATGTCGTGTATCCCTGCTAACTGCGGAGGTAGAGCTAGTCTATATGCTACTTCACCCACTCTTTCCAATACCTCAAAAGTCCCAATATATTGTGGTGACAGTTTTCCTTTTTTCCCGAAACGTACTACTCCACGCCTATGTTGCACCTTTAGGAAGACGTGATTGCCTACTTCAAATATCAATGGCCTTCTCCTCCTATCTGCATAGTTCTTCTGACGGTCTTGAGCAGTCTTTACCGTTGTCGGATCAATTTGACCTTCTCAGTAGTTTCTAGAACAAGTTCGGGTCCTATCAGATTTGCATCTCCCACTTCCGCCCAACAAATCGGCGATCTACATGGTTGTCCATATAATGCTTCAAAGGGTGCCATACCAATGCTAGCTTGGAAGCTATTGTTATAGGCGAACTCAGTTAGGGGTAGGTGTCGTTCCCAACTTCCTTGAAAATCCATTGCACACGCTCTCAACATATATTCGAGTGTCTGGATGGTGCGTTCGGATTGTCCATCCGTCTGCAGGTGAAAGGTGGTGCTAAAACATAACTCAGTACCAAGAGCTTCCTGCAAGGTTCCCCAGAATCGAGAGGTGAACCGAGGATCACGGTCTGACACAATAGATATTGGAATCCCATGTAGTCGAATGATCTCTCCAATGTAGAGCCTGCACATGGATTCTAAAGTGTCGATCATCCTATAAGGTAAGAAATGTGCTGACTTGGTGAGGCGATCCACTATTACCCATATAGCATTACGCCCTCTAGGTGACTTAGGCAAACCTGTCACAAAGTCCATTGCCACATACTCCCACTTTCATTCGGCTATTGGTAGAGGTTGCAACATTCCCCCTGGTTTTTGATGCTCCACCTTCACTTGTTGGCATGTTAGACATTTTGCCCCGAATTTAGCCACCTCCTTCTTAATTCCATTCCACCAATACTGCCTCTTTAAATCTTGGTACATTTTAGTCCCTCCTGGATGTATTGCAAATGTAGAATAATGACATTCCTTAAGTATCTTTTCTCGGAGTAACTCGTCACCTGGTACAAACAATCTACCTCGGTATCTTAAACTCCCATCGGGGTGAATTTCCCAGTTGAGCATGGATTCTCCTGATTCCAGACATCCCTTGATATAGGCTACCTCTTGATCGTGCTTCTGGGCCTCCATGATCTCATTCATCAACTTTGGCCTCACCTTCTGTGCACTAAGATATGCGTTTGCATCTTGAGATTCTATTTGGATCCTGAACTCATTGAGTGTCTTAACCATATCCCACTCTTTGATGGAGATCCTAGCCATCATCCCCCTGCTCTTACGACTGAGAGCATCTGCTACTACATTGGCTTTACCAGAATGATATGAGAGAGTGAACTAGAAATCCTCAAGATACTCCATCCATCGTCTCTGTCTCAAGTTGAGGTCCTTCTATGTAAATAGATACTTCAAACTCTTGTGATCTGTGAAAATCTCGAATTGTTCCCCATATAGGTAATGTCGCCATTGCTTTAGGGCAAAAACTATGGTTGCTAACTCCAAGTCATGTGTTGGGCAGTTCCGCTCATGAGGTTTCAACTGCCTGGATCCATACGCGACTACCTTTCCATTCTGAATGAGCACGCACCCTAACCCTTCTTTAGACGCATCGCAATACATAGTATACCTCACTTCTCGTTCTGGGATGGTCAAAATTGGTGCACTAGTTAACCTCTTCTTTAACTCTTGAAAGGATTTTTCACAAGCTTCGTCCCACTCATACTTTACTCCTTTTTGTGTCAAACGAGTCATTGGTTTGGCTAGTTTGGAGAAATCTTGGATGAACCTCCAGTAATAACCGGCTAATCCTAAGAAACTGTGAATTTCTGACACAGTTTTTGGCTGTTTCTAGTCTAATACTGCCTCCACCTTGTTTGGATCCACCGCAATCCCATTCTCTGATACTACATGCCCTAAGAATTTTACTTTATTCAACCAGAACTCACATTTGCTTGCCTTGGCATATAACTGATTATCCCAAAGAACTTGAAGGACAGTCCTTAAATGTTGTTCATGCTCTTTTTCAGATCTTGAATATACCAACATGTCATCAATAAATACTACCACAAACTGATCGCGGTATGGTCTAAAGATCTTATTCATTAGGCTCATGAATACTGCCGGTGCATTGGTTAGTCCGAAGGGCATTACTACGAACTCATAGCGGCCATATCTAGTACGAAAGGTAGTTGTTTTGGTATGTCCTCCTCCTTGACTCGTAGTTGATGGTAACCTGACCTGAGATCGATCTTTGAATAGCACCCTGAGCCTCTAAGTTGGTCAAAAAGGTCATCAATTCTTGGGAGTGGGTATCGGTTTTTAATCGTGACTCGATTAAGTCGACAGTAATCTATGCATAGCCTCAACGACCCATCCTTCTTCTTAACGAACAACACGGGTGCTCCCCATGGCAAAATACTTGGTCTAATAAATGCTCTCTCGAGCAATTCCTATAGTTGTGTCTTTAATTCTCGTAATTCTGTTGGTGCCATACGATACGGGGCCATGGATATTGGGGTGGTTCCAGGTTGTAAGTCGATGCTCAAATCTACTTCCCGGGTTGGTGGCAATCCCGTTAACTCCGTAGGAAATACATCTGCAAATTAGCATACTACGCATGGAAGTTCTAATTTTTCTTGGCTCTCTTCATTTAAAATCAGACTTGTTATCCTACCCACAAGTTGATCGCGCCACTGCGTCCTACATTTCGTTGAAGTCATGGAGTCTTGTCTATCCCCCTTAAACTGAAAACACGCTTTGTTGGATGGGTAAGTCATCTCTTTCTTTTGGTAACTATCGGTAATTGCTAAGGTACGAGTAACGAATCTATTTTTAAGATGAGGTCGGAGTAGGGTACCTTCATGAAGTTGAGTTTCCTTTCCACAAGCTCCAAATCCTCTTAGATTCTACCTCATTTCAGTCTGGTTTGTACATAGGGATCTGGTGGTAGTCGCGATATGCATCTAGGAAGCTAAACCTCTGATGGCCAGTGGTTAGATCCACCAACTGGTCTATTCTAAGGGGGGGGTGGAGTTGTCCTTTGGGCATGCACGTTTGACTGTGTTATAATCGACCCACACCTCCCATTTACCATTCTTTTTTGGCACTACCACTGTGTTAGAGATCCATCTGGGGTACTGCACTTCTTCTATCGCCCCAGCTTCCAACGAGTTCTTGCCCTCCTCCGCCACTGTCTCGGCATGGTGCAAGGCCGAGCGCCGCGTTCTCTGGATGACCGGTCGTGCATTTGGAAAGACATTTAGCTGGTGGCAAATGATGCTAAGGTCAACACCAGGCATATCGTAAGGTGTCCACGTAAAGGCCTCAATGTTTCAAACCAAAAAGTTAACATATTCAGCCGATTTCTCTTCGACTTTTCTTCCCACGACTTCCAGGACTTCCTTCCCTTCGGGTCCTTCTATCATTTGAACAAAGCCTTTGGCAGCCCGGCTACCATTTACTATGACAAAGCACTGTTTTGCAACTACTTGGTCCCCCCCAAACCTCTTCTACTTGTCCGGCTAGCGCTAGAAAGTGCAGGACTTGGTGATAAGTCAACGCTACTACCTGCATCACGTGCAACCAGACCCTTCCCAGGATTAAGTTGTAGGTTAATCGGACCTTAAGAACCCAAAATTCCACTTGTTTCGTGACTGACCCAGCTTTGATCGGCAATGTAATCTTTCAATTGGCCATTCGGGTTGAGAGTTGAAGCCTACCAAAGGGGACGTTGTTGGAGCCAAGTATTTGTCCTCCAACTTCATCTATTTGAACGCGTGGTAATGCATGATCTCGACTAAGCTCCCCTAGTCAATTAGAATTCTTTTGATATTGAAGTCCTCGATGGGAAGCGTCACCACTAAGGCATCATTATGTTGCGTTTGAATTCTCTCAAAGTCCTTGTTTGAAAAAGTTAAGACTTCTTTTACCATGGTCTTTCCTTTCTTCACGGTGGGTTGAACAGAGAGCACTTCCCTGATGTGCTCGGCCTTCTTGATCATCCCCCTCAGCTCGCAAACCCGCGCTGGTTCGATGATGCCGTGAATGACATTGATTATGCCTTCGCGTGCTGTATCCAGGACAACAAGTCCATTTGGCTCGGCCTATCCTTGTGCAGCGGCTCTCTGTAGACACCCTATTTTTTACCGTCCTCAAGACTTGGACGTCACCGTTTGAACACTCGGTGATCATCCTTGTTTGTGTTCGTCTTGAGTTCCCGGAGGTCTCGGCTACACGCCTTGCCTCAAGATCTCTCGACTCGACTGTTTTGTGTTTGGTTTTGCACCAAACACTTGTGTTTTTGCTTTGGAGGGCAGGGAATGGCTTATTGGCCATCCCCACACTCCACCAGCCATGGCTTAAGGCCACCGGCTGTGTTTTGTTGCCATTGGCCAAATGTTTGGCCGATCGGCACTCTAGATGGTCGACCGGCCATCTATTTTGGTCAAATTTCATTTTTGGTTGGCCGACCATTGTTCATCTGCTTTTGCAGATATTTTTATGCCAGCTGTGCTAGCTGGCATACACTTTGCTCCCCTCCATACACGTGTATAGAGGGATCTCCCTCTTGACTAGCTTGTTTGGAAAGCTTTACAAGAGGGATTGTCTATAAGAGGGAGCCTCTTCTCTCTCCATTAGGGTTACAAAATTTTTTAGAGCTTTGAGTTTTAGGGTTAGGGTTTGTTCATACTCTATCTCTATATCTCTCCATCTGTTGAGTGTTTTGTGTGTGTTTGGTCTTAGTTTTGCACACAAACACCTACCATTACACCATACCTTAGTTGCTAAGGCATAAGGGGCTTGTTCTTGGAGGTTTTGGACTGGTTTGAACCTAAGAAAGCTAATGGTCTTCCATTTTTGAAGAGGGTATACAAGGGTAACAATCTTACCACTTTTTCCCCATTTTGCATAGCTTTTTCACCTATCTTCCAACTGTTTTTAGACTTTGTGTATAACATATAAAAGTCTTGTTTTTGCCTGTTCTAAATAGTTGTTTAAGAGTGTTTTGAGCTTTGGGGTTGTTTGACCCCTCTTAGGGCTCGTTTGGCCCTATTTTGTGCCATTTTGGTTGAGCACTGGGACCACCTTGTTTGGGCCTCCTCACCATTGAAATCTTGAGGTATTTCAGTGGTGAGGATGGTGCCTTGAGGTCCTACGAAGGAGAGGGCCACCCCCTCTCCTTGTTGTCCTTGAAAACGGCCATTTTAGCCTCTTGAGTGAGCATCTTATTTAGGTTCATGTTGGCCATATCTTAGCTGCTATTTAGTGTTATTTTGCCATGCTATAGCACTATTTTATGTTGGTTTAGGCACACCATGCTTGTTTAGCATACATGTCTTGTAATGCCATCATTTGCCTTAACATGTACTTAGCATGTAGATTACCCTGCTTGCTTGTTTTGGCCAAGCTTTGTGAAGCTTTTAGGCTCATTTTGCCATGCTTAAGGTCTGATGTAGGTTGTCTTAGCCATGATTGCCATGCTTTGTTTAGCTTCTTTGCATTCTTGGCTTGTAAGCCTCAAGTGTATGAACCATGAGCATGCATTACTTGCATTATTCCAGTGGTTTGGAACCATTTAACATGTCATTTCAGTCTTCATGACATGCTTGCATGCTTGCATTTGATGCCCCTTTAATGTGTTAAAAGGTTATTGTCTTATGCCCCTTGTTTAGGCCCTTGTGCATGCTTGCATGTCTAAGCCATTTAGATGCCATCTAGATGTGTTATTGGCTTTTTCTTAATATGCTAAAACTCTAATTTTGGTTGCTTAATTCATGCCATGTTCGATTTTGCTAAGTGTAGTTCAATACACCTTTGGCTTGCCTTGAATTTTGGCTTTGCTTGCATACTTTGTTTGTCATGTCTAGTTGGTTTGGCACCTTTCATGACTTGATTTTCAGAGCTTATAATGCATGCCATTTGTCCCATGTTTTCATCCTCTTAAGTGTGCTTGAGAGTTGCTCTTAAATGCCTAAGTGTTGGTCCATGTGTGCATGCATGCTTGCATGTTATTTGGTCCTCATTCTCTTAGCAATTGGCCACTGTTTTGGGCTTGGTATAGAGCTGCCCAAATTAGTTTAAGTCTATTATTCGCATGTTGTTCCATGCTCACCTTGTGTGTTATTGCATACTTGTGTGTTGCTACATGTTTAGGTTGTTTAACATGTTTGCTCCATGTGTTGTTGCATGCTTGAACATCCACATTGCATCTTACACACTTGTTGGTTTGCATTGCCTCGTGCCTTGCATGCTTGCTTGCATAGGTTGTATGCTTAGTATGCATTGTGCATTGCATGCCCATGTTGCATACTTAGTTAGCATGCCTAGGTTGCATTGCATTGGCATGCATGCTTTGCCTCTTGAATTGAGTATGATAGAGGTTGAGCCTCATTTGTTTGTTTGATGTGCATCTCATTTGAAATCAAAGTGCATACATGGTTTCTTGGGCCATCACGCATTGAAATGCGCGATTGGTGGTCCGAGAATCAAGAAACATGTCCCTTTAAGTAACAAACATGATAAGGGATGTGTTGGTGCACACATTTGCTTGAAATGCATTGCCATGCCTTGTTTTGCTCTCTGCTGCTGTCAAAACAGGTTCTGCAGGAACTTTTGGCCAGTCGGCTACATACAGTGCCGACCGACCAACAATTTGTGGCCGATATCTCCACAGGTGGTCGATGACCATTCCCTATGGCCGGTGAGCATTCCTCATGGCCGGTGGTGTTCTACAGCACTCAGAGAAGCAACCTTGGAGTTTGTGCAATTTTCAGAGGTGCCAAACCGTAAAAATAGAGGCAACTCGTGCATGGCAGTGGACTTCCGAACGGAACCGAGCATGCATTACATTGGGCCCTCTTCCCGAGATTGTTTACTGTTTTATTAGATTAGTTAATTTGCTTAACTAGTTTAATTTGTCTGTAATAATTAATTAGCTTGTAGGTTAATTAATTGTATTATTCTTTTGGTCCCTCCGAGCGAGGGCGAATTTGTAATAAGTGTGGGTGAGTGTGTATATGTCTTCCAACCCCCACTTCTTTCTCCCTTTTACTTACCTGCTTTCAATGGTTAGTATTAGGGCATATTTAAATTAGCATACCTTATGCTATGCATGCATGCATCCATTCATTTGTCTTGCATGCACCAGGCTCGGCGCATCATACTAACTGCATTGTATTTCAATTCCAAGTTGAATACGTGTTAGTTGTAGCATCATCATATGCCATCTTAGAATAGCCGGGCCTATTGTAGTTGCATCTTGCATGTGTTGCGTTAGCCATCTTAACATGAACTAGGATCATGCATATGATTATTAACTAGTTTCTGCTTTGGCTTGGAGTGCTTGGTAAGCATTTATGTTTTAGCATCCTTGCATGAGTATAAGTGTTGCCATGATAGCATGCTTACCATGTGGCTATATGCTTATGTTATATAACTGCATAAATGCCTGTGGGTGAAGGTTGGTTTGTTTGAATTGGGATAATTTATCAAAATCCGTATTTTAGTCTACTCGCGAGTAGCAAAATTCAAACCATCTTCCAAACAAACGGAAATGCGACGCTTTGTTCCGACTTAGGCAATTTAGTCTATACTTGTTTTGCTGTGCGCATCATGTAGTAAATATAGGCTAATAACCGGAATAAAAACGCATAATGTTTTCAAAACTAGATATCATGGTTAGTAGAGGCCGATCTTCGGATCGGGCGAGAGGGGGTGCTCATAGCTGACCTTCCCCAATCGTACCCAAGTTCCCAAGCTGAGGCAACTTTGGTGATGATAGACACGTGGCCTTAGGCAAACGAGTCAGGGTTTCCTAAATTCCCCCAAAATAAAATATTTAAGTGGCGACTCTGTATCTGGCAAAGCAGTCCATGTTTGACACTTCTTTACAAAAATCAGTTTTCCAAAACGATTTGCCGGATTTGGACTTTGGTTCAGATTTAGAACCTTGACAATTTGAGTACGAACTGTAGTGAGCCCAAAACGAACAGAACGGGATTCATCCTCCCGGGGCGTTCGGGGGCGTCTACACTCTCATACCCCTGTCTATGTACTGGTCCAGATGCCCAGCCGCCACCAGCTCCTCCAAACGTTGTTTGGGCAGCACACAGTCCTTCATTCGGTGCCCCTTTTCTTCATGTGTAAGGCCCCTAAAATATGTATTTACTTTTAAGACCCTAATGATGAATTATTTTCTTAAAGCCCTCATTTACTTGAATTAATTCGAATCTTGTCGATTAGCAATTACTATTTTTTTTTTATTTTATCAAAACAGAAATTCCCTAACCTAATTTAATTCTACCTAGGTAACATGTATTTAACTTCAAGCCCTCATTTCCTTTTTAAAGTTGCCCCAAAAGAGTACTTGTATCTTGTACCTTGGTATACCATCAATCTTGCAATATATATATATATATATATGTGCGTGTATAAACACCTTGAGGGATGTGCCTAGGACCAAAATTAATAAAAACTTTGCCCCATCACACTCCTCCAAGGCTAGCCCTCCTAAGGAAGGGAGAGAAGCCAATTTTCTAAGACCATGATTATGAGATTCTAGAGAAATACAACCTAGTGACCTACCTAGGATACAAAATCCAAGAATTAGTTTTATTACAACTAGAGGTGGCCTAAACCAATGGAACACACCTCCTAAGTCCCTTCCATTTCCTTAGAATCCAAGCAAAATCCTAACTTTCCATCCAACTCCAACTAAAGGGCTTTTATGTCCTTTTATCCCAAATTTGCCTATATATACCACGCCCTCCCTAGCTTGCAAACATACACACAACACACTCACTCACACACACATTTTGGTTAGAGAGAGAGAGAGGAGAGCAAGGAAGAGGAGTCTAGACGAGGAGAGGGAAGAAGAAGAGATTTTCTTATGCAAAGCTAGAAGGTAAGCCACCAACACAACCTTCTCTTCATTTTCTTTTCTAATGCATGTCCTTTTAAAGATTTTAAGTGATGTTTCAGATCTATTATTATCATGTTCTTATGTTAAAAATACCAAGATTTGAGTATTGTTTCCATCTCTCTTGTATTTTTCTCATTTTGGTACAAACCAACTTCTTTTTCTACAAATCTCTTAACTTTTCAAGGGTACTCTTTCAAACAAATTTTCTGAGTTAAACATGTGATAGTTAGCATATTTTCTTCACAAAAGAAATGAAACTTTCCCATGGTGGAACCCCCTTTTTTCTAAATTTCCTTGTTTTGGGCATTCCACCTTAAAACCTGTTTTTTCCAGTCAACATTCAAAAATTCCAAAAAAAATGTAAAAAAAATATTCTCAACCTTTATTTTATTTCAAAACACTCCTTAAGGAGTTAGCTTTCAACTAAAATTGATTTCATCGAAAAACATTGAGTGGTTTGCAAGAAAATCAAGTTTTCGTAACAGTCGCCAGATTCTGGGCAGATTCCGGATAAATTCTGGAACAGTGCTGGACTATTTTCTAAATAACTTAAAATTGGGAAAAGCAATCCCATTTCTGAAAGATGTTCTAGGAACTAGATCAAATTCTCTACGAACCATGGAAAATCGAGTCCGGTGGATGAACCTATGTAGTCCTTCCATATTAACCTTCATGCGATGTTAAATCTGGAAATTTGTTATGTTTGGATGTTTTATACCCTTGTATTCATGAAAATGTCTAATGGCCTATTATCATATCTTGGCATAATGTTGTATGGGTATGTTATGCTAATTATCTTCTTATCTTGAGGTGGCATGCTTATGTGAATTTTATTTTATCGTTTAGTTGAAGTAACCTTGACTTAAAACACTTAATTCAACGGGAAACCTAATTGGGAGGGTATTGGGTTTTGGAGCACTTGAGAAATGAAAAGATGAGAATTTGTGTCATATGGATTGGTGAGATGCGTTCCCTATTTGAAGTTAAAGTCTTGCACAAGTGGTTTTCGGAACCCTTGAACGGAGCGGTTGTATTCGGACCCTAGGTGGTTTGCTGTGAGGAGGGATTCGGGCAAGGCCCTATTTCACCGTCTCTTTTGAGGCCCTATGGTTGGCGCTACGCGGTATATAACTGTTGGTAGGCATCCGAGGTTAGTTCTGCAACAAAGCAGCAAAAGATGGGGCATACCGAATAATCCGCGTCCGATTCTTGTGGTTGGGAGGACAAAATCTCTATGGGGGATTTCTAGTTGCTAACACCTAACCTAACCCTTTATTTTTTATTGAAGTATCATGCTTTACTATTTGACGTTATAATTGTGATTGTGTATTAGACTGGGAAAAAGGGGTGGGGTGTGTGTGTGTGTTTACTGGGCATTCAAAGCTCACGGTGTATCATGCCAGGTGACGAAGAGGAACTCATAGCTGGAGATGTCGAACCTGAAACATTTGAAGACTTTTGGTTATCTTAGAAAAAAAAAAGTTAGGAGTTCTTTTTGGATATTTTGTAAGACTCATGCGAAGATTTAAACTTCTTTAGGGATGTAATGTAATGGAACGAACTTTTGTAATAAAGGATATTCATGGCTATTATGTTCTATATATTTATATTAATGAACCTTATCATTGCTTATGAGACCTTGTGTCAATACCTTTTAAGATCTATCAAAAGGGTAGTGCGCTGCCTAAGAAAGCTGGACTTAGAAGGGAGGCTTTTTTGACTCCTCCGGCGATCTGGGATCTTACTTGGCTATTGACGATAGGACTCATTAGTAACTCTCCCTTGTCTGTAACCAATAGCGTAGAATCGGGGCGTCACAATATGGTATCAGAACCTAGGTTCAACCCTTACCCACACGTTTCGACCTGCGGTTAGAGACTACCTTGCCCAGACTATGTTATATTATGACACTACCTATTCTATCAAGGACATCGAAAATAGAATATTTCTTGACCTATCTTAGGAAATTTCTTCGAATTTCGGGCACGCCAAGATCAACTCATGAGGACCTACTTCAGGATCGTGAAATGGTTTTAACTTTGAGTATGGCCTCACATCGGGCAATAGGGGTACTATTAGTTCTATGTGTCTTCTGCCGATCATCATACCCCCATCCTGTATTTGTAACCTTTATTCGATGTCATTCTTTTCCAAGATTAAGTCTTCTCCATCTAGTCCTGTTTTATACACTACTATTTGTAAATTTGACCTCCTTTGGCCCTTAATTATTTTATTTAGCCCAAGGCTTCTTGTAAATAGTTTCATTTTCTTTACTCGGTGATGAATCTTGGATATTCAGTTTGAAACGTAGATGGCCAACGCAGTTTCAAGTTAAATATCTAGTTTAGTCACTAACTCTATAACCTTGATCACAATGAAGTTCGAAACCGTAACATCATGCCATTCATCCATATTTCAGTTAATCCTGATATCATCACCATAACTACTTTATATTCTTCGTTTCTACTTCGATCCAATTTTGGAAATCTTGTAATTATTATTATGTATACATGAAGTTGTGTTGTGTGAACACCCTAGGATAATTGAACTCTAACTTAAGACCAGGAATTGCCTCTGTAGTTGGAATTTGACTTACGCCTCACCCCATTCAAGGAAAAACAAATCGTGGACCATACTTCGAGACAAGTAATAACACGAGCTCGCAAGCAACAATAGAAATGCAATACCAGGAAATCGAAACCTTGAGAATGGACTAGTAACCGTGGCTAAAATCCCGAACCCTATCAAGAATCAGATTTTGGAGGAGTCTTACCATCTTTGTGGAAATAATCGGCACAACATTGACTTCAGAATGAAATGGGGTAGAATCCAAGAGGATTTGGAGCTTGTGGAAAGAAAACCCAACTTCATGAAGGACCAGAAAGGAGCAACCAAAAAGTAACCGGCAGAGTCTTTGCCTTGCAAGAGGAAGAAGCAGATCCGTCTGTAATCGAGGGTAATTTAGTGCTGTGCAATTCTTGGGTGCATGTTTTATTTAATATTGGTGCATCACATTCTTTTATATCCTCTGCTTGTGCTAAATCATTAGAATTTGTAGGAGAACCCCCAGAAGCTGCCTTAGATGTAATGTCACCTATGGGAGGATGCGTTCGGATAAGATTCATCTGTAAGGACTGTAAAATAGGGATGTCGAACCTACGCTTAACTTGCGACCTTCGTGTTATGGAAATGTCGGACTTCGATATCATCTTGGGCATGGACTGGTTGTCCGCCCACCGAGCGGTGATCGACTGTCGGCAGAAGAAAGTGATAGCTCATAAATAAGATGGAACACGTTTCCAGTTTAAGGGGGATAGACAAGACCCCATGGTTTTAACAAAATATCGGATGCAGTGGCGCGATCAACTTGCCGGTAGGATAGCAAGCCTGATTCTAAATGAGGAAGGTCGATGAGAGTTAGAGCTTCCACGCGTAGTGTGCGCTTATGCAGATGTATTTCCCATGGAATTGCCAAGATTGCCACCAACCCGGGAAGTAGACTTTGGCATCGAGCTACAACCTGGAAGTACCCCAATATCCATGGCTCCGTATCGCATGGCACCAGCAGAACCACGAGAATTGAAGACACAACTATAGGAATTGCTCGAGAGAGGATTCATTAGGCCAAGTACTTCACCATGGGGAGCACCCGTGTTGTTTGCCAAAAATAAGGATGGATCGTTGAGGCTATGCATTGATTATCGTCAACTCAATCGAGTCACGATTAAGAACCGATACCCACTCCCAAGGATTGATGGCCTTTTTGACCAACTTAGAGGCTCAAGGTGCTATTCAAAGATCGATCTCAGGTCAGGTTACCATCAACTACGAGTCAAGGAGGAGGATATACCAAAAACTGCCTTTCATACTAGATATGGCCACTATGAGTTTGCAATAATGCCCTTCAGATTAACCAATGCACCGGCAGTATTCATGAGCCTAATGAATAAGATTTTTAGACCATACCTTGACCAGTTTGTAGTAGTATTCATTGATGACATCTTGGTATATTCCAGGTCTGAAGAAGAGCATGAGCAACATTTACGGACTGTCCTTCAAGTTCTTAGGGATAACCGGTTATATGCCAAAGCGAGTAAATGTGAGTTCTGGTTGAATGAAGTAAAATTCTTAGGGCATGTAGTATCAGAGAATGGGATTGCAGCAGATCCAACCAAGGTGGAGGCAGTATTAGATTGGAGACAACCAAAAACCGTTTCAAAAATTCGCAGCTTCTTAGGATTGGCCGGTTATTACCGGAGGTTCATCCAAGATTTCTCCAAACTAGCTAAACCAATGACTCGCTTGACGCAAAAAGGAGTAAAGTATGAGTGGGACGAAGCTTGCAAAAAATCCTTCCAAGAGGTTAACTAGTGCACCAATCTTGACCATCCCAGAATGAGAAGAAGGGTACACTGTGTATTGCGATGTGTCTAAAGAAGGATTAGGTTGCGTACTTATGCAGAATGGAAAGGTAGTCGCGTATGGATCCAGGCAGTTAAAAACCTCGCGAGCGCAACTACCCCACGCATGACTTGGAGTTAGCAGCCGTAGTTTTTACCCTAAAGTAGTGGCGACATTACCTGTACGGGGAACAAATTGAGATTTTCATAGATCACAAGAGCCTGAAGTATCTATTCACGCAGAAGGACCTTAACTTGAGACAGAGACGATGGATGGAGTATCTTGAGGATTTCCAGTTCACTCTCTCATGTCACCCCGGTAAAGCCAATGTAATAGCAGATGCTCTAAGTCGCAAGACCAGGGGAATGATGGCTAAGATCTCCATCAAGGAATGGGATATGGTTAAGACACTCAATGAGTTCAGGGTCCAAGTAAAATCTCAAGATACAAGAGCATATCTCAGTGCGCAAAAGGCGATGCCTAAGTTGATGAATGAGGTCACGGAGGCCCAGAAACATGATCAAGAGGTAGCCTACATCAAAGGATGTCAGGAATCAGAAGAACCCATGCCCGATTGGGTAATTCACCCTGATGGGAGTTTAAGATACCAAGGTAGATTATTTGTAGCAAGTGACGAGTTACTTAGGGAAAAGGTACTGAAGGAATGTCATCATTCTACATTTGCGGTACATCCAGGAGGGACTAAAATGTACCAAGATTTGAAGAGGTAGTATTGGTGGAATGGAATGGAATGAAGAAGGAAGTGGCTAAATTTGTAACAAAATGTTTGACATGCCAACAAGTGAAAGCGGAACATCAGAAACTAGGAGGAATGTTACAACCTCTACCAATAGCCGAATAGAAGTGGGAGTACGTGACAATGGACTTTGTAACAGGGTCGCCTAAGTCACCTAGAGGGTGCGACGCTATATGGGTAATAGTGGACCGCCTCACCAAATCAGCGCATTTTTTACCCTATAAGATGACCGACACTTTAGAGTCTATGAGCAGACTCTACATTGGGGAGATCATTCAACTACATGAAATTCCGGTATCTATTGTGTCAGATCGTGATCCACGATTCACCTCTCAATTTTGGGGGTGCCTGCAAGAAGCTCTTGGTACTGAGTTATGTTTTAGCACCGCTTTTCACCCATAGACAGATGGACAATCTGAGCGCACCATCCAGACACTCGAAGATATGTTGAGAGCTTGTGCGATGGATTTTCAAGGAAATTGAGAACGGCACCTACCCTTAACTGAATTCGCCTACAACAATAGCTTTCAAGCTAGCATCGGTATGGCACCCTTTGAAGCATTATACAGACAACCTTGTAGATCGCCGATTTGTTGGACGGAAGTGGGTGACGCAGATCTGATAGGACCCGAACTTGTCCTAGAAGCTACCAAGAAGGTCAAATTGATTCGACAACGGTTGAAGACTGCCCAGAACCGTCAAAAAAATTATGCAGACAAGAGGAGGAGACCGTTGATGTTTGAAGTAGGCAGCCACGTGTTCCTAAAGGTGCAACCCAGGCGTGGAGTTGTACGTTTTGGGAGAAAGGGGAAGCTGTCGCCATGATGTATTGGACCTTTCGAGGTATTGGAAAGAGTGGGCGAAGTAGCATATAAACTAGCTCTACCCCCACAGTTAGCAGGGATACACAGCGTCTTCCATGTATCTATGTTGAGAAAATACATCGCTGACCCGTCACACGTCCTCAAATGGGAAGATATCAGCCTTGACAAGGATGTTACATTTAAAGAAGGACCGGTAGCAATATAGGACAATCGTGAGAAGAACCTCAGAGGCAAGATGGTTCACTTGGTGAAAGTGCTATGGCGTCACCGGGGAATTGAAGAATCTACTTGGGAGTGCCAGGATTGGGTAAAGGCAAATTACCCTGAGCTTTTTGAAGGCAGTATGTAGCTGAATTTCGGGGACGAAATTGTTTTAAAGGGGATAGGTTGTAAGGCCCCTAAAATATGTATTTATTTTTAAGACCCTAATGATGAATTATTTTCTTAAAGCCCTCGTTTACTTGACTTAATTCGAATCTTGTCGATTAGCAATTACTATTTTTTATTTTATTTTATCAAAACAGAAATTCCCTAACCTAATTTAATTCTACCTAGGTAACATGTATTTAACTTCAAGCCCTCGTTTCCTTTTTAAACTTGCCCCAAAAGAGTACTTGTATCTTGTACCTTGGTATACCATCAATCTTGCGATGTATATATATATATATGTATATAAACACCTTGAGGGATGTGCCTAGGACCAAAATTAATAAAAAAAATTGCCCCATCACAGTCCTCCAAAGCTAGCCCTCCTAGGGAAGGGAGAGAAGCCAATTTTCTAAGACCATGATTATGAGATTCTAGAGAAATACAACCTAGTGACCTACCTAGGATACAAAATCCAAGAATTAGTTTTATTACAACTAGAGGTGGCCTAAACCAATGGAGCACACCTCCTAAGTCCCTTCCATTTCCTTAGAATCCAAGCAAAATCCTAACTTTCCATCCAATTCCAACACAAGGGCTTTTATGTCCTTTTATCCCAAATTTGCCTATATATACCACACCCTCCCTAGCTTGCAAACATACACACAACACACTCACTCACACACACATTTTGGTTAGAGAGAGAGAGGAGAGCAAGGAAGAGGAGTCTAGAGGAGGAGAGGGAAAAAGAAGAGATTTTCTTGTGCAAAGCTAGAAGGTAAGCCACCAACACAACCTTCTCTTCATTTTCTTTTCAAATGCATGTCCGTTTAAAGATTTTAAGTGATGTTTCAGATCTGTTATTATCATGTTCTTATGTTAAAAATACCAAGATTTGAGTATTGTTTCCATCTCTCTTGTATTTTTCTCATTTTGGTACAAACCAACTTCTTTTTCTACAAATCTCTTAACTTTTCAAGGGTACTCTTTCAAACAAATTTTCTGAGTTAAACATGTGATAGTTAGCATATTTTCTTCACAAAAGAAATGAAACTTTCCCATGGTGGAACCCCCTTTTTTATAAATTTCCTTGTTTTGGGCATTCCACCTTAAAACCTGTTTTTTCCAGTCAACATTCAAAAATTCCAAAACAAATGTAAAAAAAATATTCTCAACCTTTATTTTATGTCAAAACACTCCTTAAGGAGTTAGATTTCAACTAAAATTGATTTCATCGAAAAACATTGAGTGGTTTGCAAGAAAATCAAGTTTTCGTAACAGTCGACAGATTCTGGGCAGATTCCGGATAGATTCTGGAACAGTGCTGGACTATTTTCTAAATAACTTAAAATCGGGAAAAGCAATCCCATTTCCAAAAGATGTTCTAGGAACTAGATCAAATTCTCTACGAACCATAGGAAAATCGAGTCCAGTGGATGAACCTAAGTAGTCCTTCCATATTAACCTTCATGTGATGTTAAATCTGGAAATTTGTTATGTTTGGATGTTTTATACCCTTGTATTCATGAAAATGTCTAATGGCCTATTATAATATCTTGGCATAATGTTGTATGGGTATGTTATGTTAATTATCTTCTTATCTTGAGGAGGCATGCTTATGTGAATTTTATTTTGTCGTTTAGTTGAACTAACCTTGACTTGAAACACTTAATTCAACGGGAAACCTAATTGGGAGGGTATTGGATTTTCGAGCACTTGAGAAATGAAAAGATGGGAATATCTGTCATATGGATTGTTGGGATGCGTTCCCTATTTGAAGTTAAAGTCTTGCGCAAGTGGTTTTCAGAACCCTTGAACGGAGCGGTTGTATTCGGACCCTAGGTGGTTTGGTGTGAGGAGGGATTCGGGCAAGGCCCTATTTCACCGTCTCTTTTGAGGCCCTGCGGTTGGCGCTACGCTGTATATAACCGTTGGTAGGCATCCGAGGTTAGTTCTGTAACAAAGCAGCAAAAGAGGGGGCATACCGAATAATCCGCGTCCGATTCTTGTGGTTCGGAGGACGAAATCTCTTTGGGGGATTTCTAGTTGCTAACACCTAACCTAACCCTTTATTTATTTATTGAAGTATCATGCTTTACTATTTAACGTTATAATGGTGATTGTGTATTGGACTGGGAAAAAGGGGTGGGGTGTGTGTGTGTGTTTACTGGGCATTCAAAGCTCACGGCGTATCACGCCAGGTGACGAAGAGGAACTCATAGCTGGAGATGTCGAACCTGAAACATTTGAAGACTTTTGGTTATCCTAGAAAAAAAAAGTTAGGAGTTCTTTTTGGATATTTTGTAAGACTCATGCAAAGATTTAAACTTTCTTTTGGAATGTAATGTAATGGAACGAACTTTTGTAATAAAGGATATTCATGGCTATTATGTTCTATATATTTATATTAATGAACCTTATCGTTGCTTATGAGACCTTGTGTCAATACCTTTTAAGATCTGTCAAAAGGGTAGTGCGCTGCCTAAGAAATCTGGACTTAGAAGGGAGGCTATTTTAACTCCTCCGGCGATCTGGGATCTTACTTAGCTATTGACCATAGGACTCATTACTGACTCTCCCTTGTCTGCAACCAATAGCGTAGAATCGGGGCGTCACAGAAGGTGCAGCGATACTGCAAGTTGAAGCCCCTCTGTGTGTCTTCCAATTTTGTCAGCCAATGCACGTAGGGCTTACCTCGAATCTCATTTAGGATGCAGATAAATTGGGATCTTAAAGCCAGTGGTGATGCCGGTTCGTGCTTTCAACTTCTTCTTGGCATCTTCCTCTCCACTACGATGAGCGTTAGCTCAGTCGTTTCTACGACTTTTGTTTCTATCATTGCGGTTTAAACCGCGATGTTGGTCTAGCTAGATCATTAGGGCAGTTGTCCACCTGCCCCACCGAGTGAACCTTCCCTGCCACTCTTCTATCCGCTGCAACCATATTTTCCTTCTTAGTTACGATGGCGGTGGCGGCATCATCTTCTACTCGGATATGTTCGTTGATCTGCTGCATCAAGGACTCCATGGTTGCGGGCAGGTCCATCGTAATTGAGTCTCACAGCCTATGTCTGATTGGGAGACCTTGCTTGTATTGTGCGATCACGAGATTGATTGGGCAATCGATGATCTCATTGTAAGTTTCCCAATACTTGGCATTGTATGTCTTCAAAGAACCTCCAGATTCAATCTTGATGCTCAGCAGATGGCCAACCTCCTTCGGTGTTCGAGTGTTGGTTTTGAATCTAGTGACAAAGACCTCAACTAGTTGTTGTCGCTCCTCGATGCTCCCCTTCGGGAGTCTTTCGAACCACTTCAGGCCTAGTTCTCCCAAACTTGATGGGAATACAAGACACATCAAGGCGTCATTGCACCGGTGGCGAGCCATTACTTCCAGTAATGACTCACGTGCATGTACTGATCCATTTTGCCATTGTACAGTGTGAACTTAGGTTGGTGGAATCCGGTAGGGAGTGGCACGCTCTCGATCTCTAGGGACAGTGGGGTAGCGGTAAATCTTGCTAACTCTCTGTCCATCGGTGCTGGGGCCATCATTCTAGGCGCTGCTATTGCCACTTCCTCACTGCAACGGATTTGAGGACTCAGCCTTTGCAACGCTGGCAATCTTTGGGTCTCTCTACAGCGAGCTCGCTCCTCCAATACATCCCTCAGGTCCCACGAATGGGCAGACTAAGAGTATTTCGACGTCGTCGACGGACGTGAGGGACGGTAACTGCTGTCGTGAGTGTGAGATCTCTCCACTTGTGGATCGTAGTCTCCAACTCCATAGCTTCTGGAGATAGAGAAAGAGGGTGTCCCATCTTGGCGATGACTGTCAGAGCGACGGAGTGGGGTGCACTCACAGTGGTTGCCCACTCCAGCAACACCCTTCCCTTTGATCTGGCGCTTCAGCATATCCATTTCGGCCGCCATCTTTTGAATGAAGGTGTCTTGGTCTCTAAGTTTGTGCTCCAAGCGTTGAGCATGTGACTCTCCTCGTTGTTGTCCACCCTCTGGACTCTTGAAGTGTTCAGCACTCCTTGCGTATTTGTCTGGCGCACTACTGAAAGAGGTTTCCAGGTTCGCCATAACCGGAATAGTGGGAGGGCCATCTCTCCGTCGGACAGACTCTGGTGTGATACCATTGACAACGGACAACGGTGTTTCGCCGTTGTTAGCCATGGAAACGGTTGAAAATGCTTGCCCAACAAGGTTTTTCTATCAAAGAGTTCCTACAGACGGCACCAATTGCACGGGGGTGAAATTTTCTCTGTTCTCTGTACTCCTTGAATCCAAGCTTCACGTGACGTCGCCTGATGTGAAAACCAAAAGATACTGAGCTGCCCAGCGGTGTGCTGCCGGATAAACCCTCCAACGATCAAGTCAACACACTTAGAGAAGAAGAAGAAGAATACAGAGACCACTTTAGTGTAAGAGAGTTTGGAATTTCTTCTGATTGCTTACCTCTAACATCTCTCTTCTCTACTTTTTCTAGGCTGGCCATGCAGCCTCAGAGATTGTGGGCGCACTACCTCTGCTATCCTTCTCTAGGCAGGCGGTTGTGCTCCCCTCTCTACCATTCGTACACGTGTAGAGACCAAAACCTCCAAACAGTGTTTGTCGAACAGCCAAACGGTATTGACGTATTCCAGGAGTGGATTTTCTCTACTTTACCATTGGTCCAAGTGGCTTACACTACTAGGCTATCACTTGGAAGAAACGGACACCACAACGAACTGGAACGGCCGAGCTAAAATTAAGCGGTCCATTGGGATCAACTGGCGGTAGGACGCACAGTTCGGCATCTCGGCCTCCCCCCGCTACCTCGTAGGACTCCTCGGCCCTACGTCAGTCCAGACAGTTCGTAGTTCGGCCCAACGCATCAGTATGAATTTAATCAAATTTCCATTTTAGCCGAATCATTGCTCCATCGGCTCGCCCGGCCCAACTTAATGGGCTGGGCCAGCCGCGTTGGTTCAGTTCGACCAGGTTCATGGTCCTTGGCCCTAGCGAGGCACAACGCCATATCCCACGCTGACGTAGCTTGGCCCAATTGTTCGGCGCATAACTCCCTCTCAATTACCCCTTCATCCCATCCGAGCTGAGTGTGATTCGGATTACTACTCCGGCCAAGCTATCCAATTTGGTCAGCCATTGAGGATTGCGCCAGTAGTCTTGTCATCAATCAATCAACTGTACTGGCAAACCATCTTTTCAACGCCACGTGGCCTTCCCTAACTGGTTCTGTGCATTCCTATTGCTATCCACATTATACCAAAGATTTGAAAAGTTGCCGCCTATTCGGTTTCCCCCATATATACACACAAGAAGCCCAAAAACCCTCATCACTATTCATCTCCCTTCTGCAAAACCCTAAGCTTCAGACCTCCAAGCTTCTGTCACCGCCATCGTCACTGTTGTTGTTGCTTTTCGAGTCGTTTCCAGCTATTTTTGTCCTCACGAAGGCCTCAGTAAGGGTCGTGGTCGACTGGGTCCTGACTTGGCATCCATACCCTTAAGTTTTTCTCATTTTCCTTTATATTCTCCATTGATGTTCTTCGTGTTCTTAATTTCTGTCTATTTCGTGACTATTGAAATATCGCCTACGCCCTCTTGTGGGATTAATATCGGTGAGCATTAGGCCAAATCGAAGCCCTAAGTAGCAACGGGGCTTCCTTGCCCCTTATTTCCCTTGATTACTGTAGGTGGTTCTGGATTTAGGATGAATATTGAAAACTCTAGGTAGAACCGATCAAAAACCCACTTTTAGATCTAAAAATAGGATTTAGCCGAGCCAGAACTGGTTCGAGGTCCTCCCTTGAGGTCCTCCCTGTGGGAAGATCGAACCGAGATAGGAACGAAATACAACACCACAACCGGTCAAATGGCCCAGAATCTCAGACCGAGCTAAAAAAACTTCTTCATAGGAGCCGTGCCAGTTATGCCGTAATACTTGGACTTATTTTTTAATAATGCAGAACAAACTGGGACCGACCAGGCCCACTCAGCATAACTGTCGGTGAGGTTCAAAGATTGGGCAAACAATCACCCAATTTTGACCGAGCTATAATCAAAATTACCCAACTAAATAAAACTGGGATATATGGGGAAGTGCCGGTTTATAGTTAATTCGCCTGGGGCAATGGCCGAGTTCCATAGAGAATACAATATTCCAAATTATGTCCACTTAGAGCTGGCCAAGAAAGGAGACGCTCCCTGGGGCAAACTGGACAAATGTCCTTTCGCAATGGTATCCATTGTGGAAGGCAGCCTACGCTTCCCGGTCCAACCCTTAGTCTGCGAATTTTTAAGGCAGACTAGGCTGTGCCCGACCCAAGTCTCAAAAAACACACACAAAATAATAAACGGCATGACCGCGCTGAATAGGATACTCGGCCTGAATCTCAGCCTCATCGAGATATTCCATCAATACACACTTAGCAAAAATAAAGGGGGGTTTTGTTGGTATCTCAAAGTTAGGAAAGGCCGAGCAAACCTTATCGAAGGTAACTTGGATAAAGAGACAAACGACGATGATTTCCTGTGGGTGTCCGGTAATTACGAGGACACCAAAGCACCCATACCGGGCCGGTACATAAGAAAAAATGTTAGGAGTGCTAGTGAGCACCTTAGCATGTTTTTAATTCTGTAATTGTTCTTGCTTTTTCCGATCTTACCCTTGCTTTCTTGTTGCAGACTACAGACTCTTGGCCGACGATTACTCCCACGCAAACCAAGAGGCTACAAGGATTGCATTGCGGCATCCGACCGAGGAGCGAGAGAGTCAAAAATTGCTCAGTTACGAACAAAGTTACCGTTGCACAGTGCTGCGCAAGAGTAGGCTGACCGACTTCCTTCATGTCCCCTCTCCAGAGCCGAACCCAAACCTTCTGCTAATCAAACTTGTACCATTGACAGAAGAACAAGAAATGGCCAAGATCTGAGCCATAAAGTCTATGATCATAGGGGAGCCAAGTGACTCATAATCGGCTGGAACGACAGGACGTCGAACATCTAGGCCTGTTGTGCAAAAGGGGCCCATGCTAGCTCTTGCCAGTGAGGCAGCTGCTGATCGGTCAGGAAAAAGGCCAAGAAAGGAGCAAGCCAAGTAGCGCCTTGTTGACGAAGATTCGACCAAGCTACCATCGACTGAACAAGGAGGGCAGACTGAACAACCGCTTTCGGGCAATCCGCCCATTCCACTGCCCCTATAATTTGGTCACCCGAGCTAAAATACAAAGGCCGAGTTGTGACGGAGGCGGACTCCGTTTACGCGAATAAGGACCATTCGCTCGGCTTTAGCATGACCAAGGGTTTGCTTCTCCCTGTGGACATGAATAAGTATAAGGAACTGTCTTACCTGAAAGCCCTCTGGTTGGCCGCAAAATCGGTTGTTCTGGTAAGTGATCGAGTTATTGTACTTCCAAGTTATCGATCGATTTCTCATACTAACTTCTACCTTGCTGCAGGCCGCACAAAAAAACTGTTTAGTGCACGAACGTATGATTGATGTGCTGCAGAGTTTGAGGGAGGCTATCGCTGACAACAAATCCAAGATGGCTGAGCAGGAGAAGCTGAAGACTGCATACAAGGCAGTGTTAACACAACGAGATCTCCTGGATGAGAAGTTAGCGAAGGCCAATGGGGAGAACGATAAGGCCGTGCAAGCCAAAAATGAGAGATATCTGGCCGAGCTACCCAAGCTCCGCGCCATCCAGAAGGCTAAGCTAAAAAAAGAAGTGGACGACACCAAAGATCAGGGATACGCTGAGGGAGAAAGGGTGTACGGGGGGCAGGTAGCGGGCACCAAAGACATATTTTTTTAGTGTAACTGGAAAACGACTGTGGAAAAAATTGGTCAAGCGCCGGAGTCTGAGGTGTTCAATAACCGCCCACCTACCTTCATTACCTCCTATATGTAGGCATATGCTGCTGCCATGCAGTAGAAGTTGATAGACGACGCTAAGGAGGCCAGTGCGGTCGATGAGCCAACTCTACAGCCAACCGACAAGACCCCACTGCCAACCATATTGAAAGAGGCAGCGCTGAGCAGTGAGCAGGAGCCTTTAACCGAGGAACAAGGAACGGACTCTGGCACTGAAACCGCACAGAATGTAGTAAAAGAGGTGGTGGGCAACCTGGAGGATGCTGTAGATATCGAGTAAGGCGTAGCTAGGCTTATGTTTGTCCCCTTCTTTTTTTTTTCTTTTTTTTTGTATTGATGTAGCCGGCTACGAGCCCCACTTTTGTAATCAGGCTTTATCATGAACGAAAAGTGAACAT
This sequence comes from Camellia sinensis, assembly GCF_055761805.1. Lineage (NCBI taxonomy): Eukaryota > Viridiplantae > Streptophyta > Magnoliopsida > Ericales > Theaceae > Camellia > Camellia sinensis. The sequence goes on along the minus strand of NC_138969.1, from coordinate 20,553,784 downwards.
TTTCCTCGCCATGTATGCAAATTTTTGTTTTCCCTATGGTTGTCATTTTCTTCGATTTGGCTGAGATAAAATCTTCTTGGTGCATTCTAAGCGTGATAGTCTTAGTTTAACGAGCAAACTCATCTTGGTTTAAAATATTAATTGTACACAACACCAACTATTTGGTAGGCTGAGCAAGGTCAGATCGGTTTTAATAAGAGCTCGGTAAAGACACCAACATTTTAACTGGGCGAGCAATGTCAACTCGGTTGCAATATAAGTTGGGCAAAATTGATTCTGTTTGTGCGGTCGAGCGAAATCAGCTCGGTGAGTGAGCAAAATCAGTTCTACATCGGCGAGCAAGAAACAGGTCGGGTAATCATGAGCGAAATCTACTCTTCAATTGGTGAGCCAAAATCAGCTTGGTCAATGATGAACAAAATCAGCTTGATGTAATGAGCAAAATCTACTCTTCATCGGCAACCAAGAAATAGCTTGGGTAATTATGAGCAAAATCTGCTCTTCAATCGGCGAGCCAAAATCAACTCGGTCAATGATGAGAAAAATAAGTTTCACAAAGCCGAGCAAAAATCAGCTCAAATAATTATGAACAAAATTGGCTCAGCTTAAATACAATTTGGGCGAAACACTAACTGTTGGGCAGTTGAGCAAATTCAGCTCGATTCAACAAGCAAAATCAGCCATAACCGGATAACCACTCATTCTGCAAAAGTTATCCCAGTTTTGAACACTTGCCCCCGGTGCTCATAGCAACTTAATGTCTTTGTAACATTTCCATGTAGAAACGCGAACATAAGAGAAAGAAGAGGTCATCTTCTACTACATGTTACAGATTACACCCAATGCCAAAAGGCCAAGTTACAAGAAGCACAGAAGTAGAAAAGATTACATTTCAAAAGTAAAATATCTTAAGATTGGCCGCATTCCATTGTTTGGGGATAGCTTTGCTATCTAAGTTTTCCAGGTGGTATGCCCCTTTGCCTGTAAGGTTAGTTATCATGTATGGCCCCTTCTAATTTGCTCCTAATTTTTCCTCACCAGGGATCACTGTGTTGCCCACTACCTTCCTCAAGACCCAGTCTCCAAACTTGAATAGCCTAGGATGCACGGTCTTGTTGTATTTCTCAAAGAGCTCTTGTTGGTAAGTTGTTATGTGGATTAGAGCCCTGTTCCCTTCTTTCTTCGGCTAGGTCAAGATCCAAGGCTACAACTTCATTGTTCAAGTCTGGTTGGAAACTTTCAGATCGGATGGTTGGCATGCCAATCTCCAATGGTATGACTGCCTCCATGCTGTAAGTCAAGGCAGATGGAGTTTCCCCGGTTGAGCGCCTTAGTGTAGTGCGGTATGCCTAGAGCACATTGGGAAGTTCCTTAGTCCACTTCCCTTTGGCCTTCTCCAATCGTTTCTTCAGCCCGTCCAAGATGGTTTTGTTTGAAGCTTCAGCTTGACCATTTGATTGGGGGTAGGCCGGTGTGGAATTGTAGAACTCAATCTTTAACTCCTCGCAAAACCCGCGAAAGAGTTTTTCGTCAAAATGAGTGCCATTATCCGAAATGAGAGCTTTTGGGATGCCGAAGTGGGTGAGGACATTCTGCCAAACAAATTTTTTAACATCTTTTTCCTTGATGGTGGCCAATGGCTTGGCCTCCACCCACTTGGTGAAGTAGTTGGTAGCAGCGATGACAAATTTGCGGTTGCCTGGAGCTGCTGGAAGAGGTCCTACAATGTCTAGACCCCAGAGTGCAAATGGCCAAGGACTTGTAAGGAGGAGCAACTCGATGTCCAGTTGGTGAATCTGGTGAGCGATTTTTTGACATTTTTCACATTTGCGAACATATTTCTACGCGTCGGCCTGCATGCACGGCCACTAATAACCCCTGGGAAATTACTCAATAAGCCAAAGATCTACCCCCAATATGGCTTCCGCAGATACCTTCATCAATCTCGAAGAGAAACGCTTCAAACTTACTGGGGTGGACACACTTCAGGTATGGCCCAGTGAAAGATTTCTTATACAAGGTGCCAGATAGAGAGAGCCAAAACCGCTTTGACTTGGCCCTTATCTTGTTGGCCTCTTTCTTTTCAATGGGTAGAATTTGATCCTTCTGGAAGGTGATAATAAGATCTATCCAGGATGGTCCCAAGTCAGCGTAGAGTACTTCGGGCACCTCCGGCTCCTCAATACTCGGTCAGGGTAAGAATTCTATCATCAAAGGATTGGAAAAAGTCATTTGCATACATGCTAGGCCGGCCAATTCGTCGGCTGCATTGTTTTTTTCGCGGTTAATTTGTTCCATTCTTACTACGGCAAACTTTTTGATTTCTGTGTGTACCAGCGCTTGATACTTAGCCATCATTCCATCCTTGGCCTCATATTCCTCGGAGACCTGATTGACAACCAGCTTGGAGTCGCTGAATACCATAAGTTCTGATGCCTTCATTCTCAAAGCGCTCTTCAATCCGGCGAGGAGGGCTTCATATTCCGCGTCATTGTTGGATGCTAGGAACCTGAGTGTGATCACAAGCTCAATGGTCAGCCCATCTGGGGATGTCAACACGACCCCTAGCCCGCCGCCATGTCTATTGGAGGCCCCATCGACGAAGAGTTTCCACATCTCACTAATGAACAACTTCTAGTAGTCAGAGGGATTTTGAGAGTTCCTTCACTTCAAGGTACTGGTCGGCTCATTCTGGTCTCTTTCTACATCTCCGTCGAGCTTGTATTTTGGTAAATCGGCCGGTACTTCCATTTCTTGCTCAGTTTTCTCTTCTCGTTCTGCTACTTGTTGTCCACCACTTATTTCTACTATCCGAGCCATGGGTTGTGCCAAGTTCGCGCTAGCCAAATCGACAGGATAAAGAGGGTGTGTTCCAGGGACAAATTCCACCACGAAGTCAGCAAGAGCTTGAGCTTTGATAGTAGTGCACGACAAGAACTTGATATCGTATTGCCCCAATTCCACGGCCCACTTCTGTCGATGAAATCTGTCTTTTCAAAGAGCACCTTGAGCAGAAATTCGGTTAGCACGACTATCGTGTGGGCATGAAAATAGTGCACCAGCTTTCTGGAAGCCATCATGAGAGCCAGAGCCAATTTTTCTAGTTGCAGATATCTTGGGGTGCTGCATCCAGGACAGCAACGCCATTTCGCTCGTTCTGTCCTTATGGAGTGGCCCTCATACCCCTGTCTATGTATTGGTCCAGATGCCCAGCCGCTACCATCTCCTCCCAATCTTGTTTGAGCAGCACACAATCCTTCGTTCGGTGCCCCCTTTCTTCATGGAAGGTGCGGCGATACCTCGAGTTGCAGCCCCTCAGTGTGTCTCCCAATTTGGTCGGCCAACGCACGTAAAGCTCATCTCGGATCTCAATTTGGATGCGGTAAATTGGGATCCTAAAGACAGTGGGGATGCCGGTTCGTGCTTTCAAATTCCTCTTAGTATCATCCTCTTCAATACGAAGAGTGTTAGCTCGGTCGTTTCTGCGACATTTGTTTCTATCATTATTGTTTAAACCGCGATGTTGGTCTCTAGCTCAGTCATTAGGGCAGTTGTCCTCCTGTCCCACCGAGTGAACCTTCCCAGCCACTCTTCTGCCCGCTACAACCGGATTTGCCTTCTCAGTTGCGGTGGCGGTGGTGGCATCATCTTCTACTCGAATATGTTCGTTGATTAGCTGCATCAAGGACTCCACAGTTGTGGGCTGGTCCATCGTAAGCGAGTCTCGCAGCCTATGTCCGACTGGGAGACCTCGCTTGTATTCTACGATCACCAAATTGGTGGGGCAATCGAGGATCTCATTGTAAGTTTCCCAATACTTGGCATTGTTTGCCTTCAAAGACCCTCCAGATTCCATCTTGACGCTCAGGAGGTGGTCAACCTCCTTCGGTGTTCAAGTGTTGGTTTTGAATCTAGTGACAAAGACCACTACTAGTTGTTGCCGTCCCTCGATGCTCCCCTCCGGGAGTCTTTCGAACACTTCAGGCCCAGTTCTCCCAAACTTGCTAGGAATATGAGACATATCAAGGCATCATTGCGCCGGTGGCGAGCCATTACTTGCCAGTAATGACTCACGTGCATGTATTGATCCATTTTGCTATTGTACATTGTGAACTTAGATTGGTGGAATCTGGCAGCGAGTGGCATGCTCTCGATCTCTGGGGACAGTGGGGTAGCAGTAAATCATGCTAGCTCTCTGTCCATCGGTGCTAGGACCATCATTCTAGGCGCTGGCATTGCCACTTCCACACTGCAACGGATTTGGGGACTTAGCCTTTGCAATGCCGGCAATCTTTGGGTCTCTCTACCGCGAGTTCGCTCCTCCAATACATCCCTCAGGTCTCCCGAATGGGCAGAGTAAGAGTATCTCGACGTCGTCGATGGACGTGAGGGACGATAACTGCTGCCGCGAGTGTGAGATCTCTCCACTGGTCGGTCGGAGTCTCCAACTCCAAAGCTTCTAGTGATAGAGAAAGAAGGCGTCCCATCTTGGCGACGACTGTTAGAGCGACTGAGTGGGGTGCGCTCACTGTGGTTGCCCACTCCAACAACACCCTTTCCCTTGATCTGGAGTTTTAGCGTTTCCATTTCAGCTGCCATCTTCTGAATGAGGGCGTTGTGGTCTTTGAGTTTGTGCTCCAAGCACTAAGCATGTGACTCCCCTCGTCGTCGGCAACCCTCTAGACTCTTGAAGTGTTTAGTGCTCCTTGCGCATTTGTCTGACGCACTTTTGGAAGAGGTTTCTAGGTTCGCCATAGTCGGAATAGTGGAAGGGCCATCTCTCCATTGGACAGACTCTGGTGTGATACCGTCGACAACGGACAGCGGTGTTTCGTCGTTGTTTGCCATGGAAATGGTTGAAAAAGCTTGGCCAACAAGGTCTGTCTGTCAAAGAGTTCCCGCAGATGGTGCCAACTGTACGGGGGTGAAATATTCTCGGTTCTCCGTACTCTTTGAATCCAAGCTTCACGTGACGTCGCCTGACGTGAAAACCAAAAGATGGCGAGCTGCCCGGCGATGTGTTGCCGGATAAACCCTCCGACGTTCAAGTCAGCACACTTGGAGAAGAAGAAGAAGAATAGAGAGAGCACTTCAGAGCGAGAGAGTTTGGAATTCCTTCTGATTGCTTTCCTCTGACGTCTCTCTTCTCTTCGTTTTCTAGGCTGGCCATACAGCCTCAGAGATTGTGGGCACACTACCTCTGTTGTCCTTCTCTAAGCAGGCGGATGTGCTCCCCTCTACCTATCTTACACGTGTAGAGACCAAAACCTCTAAACAGTGTTTGTCGAACTGCCAAATGGTATTGACGCATACCAGGAGTGGATTTTCTCTACTTTACCATTGGTCCAGGTGGCTTACACTACCAGGCTATCACTTGGAAGAAACAGACACCACAACAAACTGGAACGACCGAGCTACAATAAACCCGTCCATCCCGATCAACTGGTCGTAGGACGCACGGTTCGGCATCTTGGCCTCGCCCCGCTACCTCGTAGGACTCCTTGGCCCTACATCAGTCCGGACTGTTCGTAGTTCGGCCCAACGCATCAGTATAGATTTAAGAAAATATCCATTTTAGCCGAATCATAGCTCGGTCGGCTTGCCTGGCCCAACTTAATGGGCCGGGGCAGCCGCGTTGGTTCAGTTCAGCCAGGTTCATGGTTCGTGGCCCTAGCAAGGCCCAACGCCATATCCCACGCTGACATAGCTCGGCCCAATTGTTAAGTGTACTAGTAAGATTATTAATAATTGTGTCAATATGCCCAATGTTGTTGTAAAAAAAATTTCTATTGGTCAATTCAATTAGCCAAAACAATAACTTTAATTATTTCATAAATCACGCCGGAACTCTCAGTAAGGATGATCACACATAAAACAATAAACAATAAATAATAAAAATGCTTCAACTGTCCATAGGACCAATGAATTTGAAATCGTTAATCATGCAAATAGTGAGATAAAATACAATATAAATTACCAAATGTCAAGTTAGATCTTTGACCTTTTCAAATAAACAACCAAGCAATTATATATAAGGAATACCCAATTTCTTACAGACAATTTCACAAGTAAAATACAAGTACATTGTAATCCAAATCCCTTGTTTGTTGGCTAATTAAAAAACAAAAAACAAAAAAACATAAAGGGCATATCAGTCCAAAAATTCTAAAAAAAAAACTAAAAGGATATCCTAGAATAACTCACAAAGTCAATGGGACTTACATGTCCATAAGAAAATTCATAAAACTTTTTAGTATACAAGTTTTGAAATGAGATTTCCAAGTAAATTTTATCAAAAAAATTTCAATTGATTAACTCTAATTTAATCATAACAATAAATTATAATTATTCCATAAATTATGACTTCTAAAAGAAAAATATGCTCAACTATTTCAAAATTTAAATTTGTATGCCACCATATAGAAGCAATTTACTAAAATTTAATTATAATCATAAAAAAATCTAATTATTTCATAATTTATAAATTTTAAAATATCCATATATATATATATATTAGTATAATACCCGAGCTACATGCACGAACATAAATAAATATGTAGATGTAGATGTAGATGTAGATGTAGAAATATGAAAAAAACATTCACCGATATAATTAAATATGACTAAATTTCTTTCTTACCTTTCTATATAAAACATTTTAAATTCCAAAATCATAAATATGGTTAGATGGACCAATTCTATGCCATGTGTATTTCTTAACATATAATTTTTTTATAAAAAAAAAAATTGTGAAGATCAATGCTGTAAAGCTAATTGTGCATTTCGGATGAAACATTCTTTCGCTATAACATATATGTAGATGTAGAAATATGAAAATTTTATTTTTATTATGCAAAGTTACAATAAAATTGTTTACACTTGTCAATTAGCTAAATTTTCCCTTCCTATGCCTTTACCTTTCTCTTTATTCATCTTCTAAGAAGGGCAATTATGTTATTTATGCAAAAATTACATAGTCAGTTAAAAACATAGTATGTGATGGGAAAAAAGGAATGCGAATAGAGCTACCACAAAAATTAAAGTTACCTCAGCAAGTTAACAGCTAAAGCTGACCATCATGGTTATTCTATAATGGAAAAAAAAATAAAAAAATAAAAATGGTTGTAAACAAAGTAAAACTATACAGTTCAGTTTTATTTTTTCAAAAGATGATTTGATCTTGGTTCTAAATAAATTTAGAAATCAATTGAATTAAAGTTGTTGCAATGTTTTGTACTAATTAATTGATTTCATGTTGATTGATAATTGGGATTTTTTTTTTTTTTTGGAATAAATAACCTACGACATTGAATTTTATACAGTTTTGATTCACTCAGATACTGTAAACAGTCTAGCTTTGGTTTTAAATTATTATTATTATTATTATTATTATTATTATTATTATTATTATTATTATTATTATTATTTATTTTATTTATTTATTTTTTAAATCGTAACCTTTCAAATTGACTCTAAAACCAAACTAAACATCCCAATATATATATATATATATAGTTAGAAAAATTGAATGATCCAAATATATGCATTTCAAACCTATTCAAACTATCGAGCAAAAACACAAAATATCTCGAATTTCTTCAAAAATATGTTAGCACGACAAATAGGGGTGTTTTCTAACTATTATTTTAATTTTAGTATCAAACAATAAATAGCTTATTCTTCTTAAATGGAACACAAGACTTTGGATTAGTTTAAAATCAAACAATTATTAGATAAAAAAACAACTAAAAAAATCAATTATACAATAAATAACATTATGAGAATTGAGGTGGAATGGTTGACTAACCAGTTACTTTGAAATAGCTTTATTATCGAGTGACTATCTGAACTTGTAAGAAGTTCTTCTTGTTGTCTATGCTGTGTATGAGCCTTAACTATACATATAACTTTTTAATATTTTAGGGTTTTAGGGTGGGGATGAGTTAGGAGCAATTAATCATACTTTCAATATATATATTTTTCAATGGAAGTTTTCCTATTATGGGATTGTCATTATTTTAGATGTCATGGAATATAATTAGGGCCATAAATTTGAATTTGGAAACGGATTGGTGTTGTTTCCTTTTGAAAATCACAAAATATGGAATAATTATATTTTTTATGCTTACATGATAGTCAGCCAATACGTTTTTTTAAACTATTTAAAATCAAAATAAATCAAGAAAATTTGTATGATGTTCTCTCATATGACTCCTCATTGCAATGTCAATTTACTATAATATATAGTATAGATTTTTCCATTTAAAATTTAAAATTATGTGTTATATATATACTAACATTCAACCCATATTATGCAGAGTTTGGGATTGTTGCTGCGTAGGGTGTGCAACAGCAACTGTTGCGCACCTTATTGGGCCCATTTCAGAGCCTAATTCGATAATCTGAACCATTCACATTTTAGAAGGTATTGAGTAAAACATACCTGTAAGGTGCACAACAGTTGCTGCTACGCACTCTGCGCAGCAGCAACCCCAGACTGTACTATGCATGACTAAATGTATATGATAATGATATATATTAATATTTGATGAATTTTTAGATTATAAAATAATTTTTTCTTGAACATTGAGATATATGATAAGGATATTTATTAACATTGTATGAATTTTTAGATCATCAAATTTAGAGCGAGCATCTATTTTATCCTATGACCTAATTGAGGTTCAATTTGGGTGAGCCCAATTTGAGTAATTTAAGCTCGTAAAATTTCCGTTGCCTTAAGTAATTTAAGTAAGTAAAATTTTATGGCCTTAGGACTATTTTCAATTTGGTCAAGAGTAATGGTTGTCTTTAGAATTGACTTCTATTTTTTTTGCAAAAAAAAACATTCAAAAAAACAGGGAGAAAAATTGATTTTTTTGTAGTGCTTGTTAGTTTTGGGGTGTTAAGCTTTTTATCATCCTGACATTGAGCTATTTTTTCGCAAGACCTCTCCTATAGTATTGTCACCATAGTAGAGTTTAACTACCAAGTTCGGATGGAATAAAAAGCCAACTTCCCAAAATAGGTCTAAGATAAAAATTTATCAACTCAAATTAAATTCAATCAGAATTTGAGTAGGGATTGTCACAATTTAAACATTTTGATTTTAAACTTAAATATGGGTTTTATACGAGTCCTTATATTAAGTAAAAGGGGTTTTCAACCAAAAGAGTTGTGATAATTCTAAATCCTCAAACTAAATTTTATAATTTTTAAATATTAAAAAAAATTCTATTGGTTAACTCAATTAACCATACAAAAATGAGTGAGACCACTAAAAAGAGGAGCACTAATAGCTCTAAAGTGGTGTGAGTCCCACATGATGGGATGTTTTGCTCTTGTGTTTTTTTTTTTTTTGAATTTCCACCTCATTAGTGGTCCACTAGTACTCCCAAATTAGTGGGATGAATCATTGTTGTTAACCATAACAATAAAACTCTAATTATTTCATAAATTACAATTTCTAAAAGGAAAGTATGCTCAACTATTTTAAAATTTAAATTTGTATGCCACTATATATGGAAGCAATTCACTAAAATCTTATGAAGACTTAGCATAGCAGTCCAAGGCTGCAGCTACTACAATATTTATTACAACAGACCAAATAGGCTGCAACAAATCAAACAGCGCAAAAGCAGTCCACGGAAGCTAATCAAATGCAGTCTTACATGAAGGTGTATCACAAGCCATGGTGTTACGACCCAAACCCGCCTCTATAGGTTTAGCGTCGTAACCGGCCAGTAATCCTAGATTACCTACGGCCTCAAAGATAAAATTTCAAAATATTTAAATTATATAGAGGCCTAAGGCGGAAGCAAAACAAAAAAAATTACAATGTCCATCGAGCTTGTGCATACATGACGACTAAAATAATTAAAACATTAAAAAACAATAATAATTTATACACATATCTTATATATCTCACACGCATATACATTTAGACTCAGCAAAATACAAAACTCTAGCAAAGCTAAGGGGCTGGTTTTCTTGGCTTTACTCGAGCCTAACTTGCTCCATTCTGGAAGCTCTTCAAAAGGCTGACACGGGTAGACTCCGAGGCTTTCTCTATCCTTGTTGCTTAGTTTACTCACCTACATATACATATAAATAGTGAGCTAAAGCCCAGCAAGTAATAACAGAATAAAGAGGTTAAATGAATGAAGTTCGACGATAGTACAAAAACATGTCTTACAATTTCGAAATGAATCTTAAATCATTTTCAAACTAAGACATTTGCCATATTATATCAAACTTTATAACAAAACATATTCCATACCAAATCTCTTACCAAAACATGTATTTCATTTTCCGAAACAATCCATTTCCATAGGCAAAACAATTCTTTTAGCCATCACATCAATCCCTTTCAATAATAAAAACCATTATGCGATAGCATGTTCATTAACTCGTTAATTTCATCATTAAGATCTTTCAATGTCAAATTATGTGGTACATCCATGAAGTAATAATGAACCGTTTTTCAATCAATCCAAAAGCCATGGTATTGTTACCCCTAGGCAAGGACCTAGCCATGGTACTATTACCCCCAGGCAAGGGCCTAGCCATGGTATTGTTACCCCCAAGCAAGGGCGTAGCCATGGTACTATTACCCCCAGGCAAGGACCTAGCCATGGTATTGTTACCCCCAGGTAAGGGCCTATATTCAATGGATGCCACAGTATCGTTTCAAAACAGAACTTCATTCATTAGAGGACATAACATTTCAATAAGTCATGCTATCAATTATCAAATCATTTTAAGAATTCATTCAATCAATCACATATCCATGTTGATAGCAATAACATTTTTGAAAGTAAAGATACTTTGAACATATCTTTATAAGGTTATTACTCATAGCGGGTTAAGTCGATGTAAGGCCTCAGATGCCCACCTATATAAATCACATAACAAAAACACAATAGAAGCACCATTCAATATTCATTTCATGTAATTCAACTCTCTTTATGTATTTCTAGTTTATTTCATGACTATGTGAGTCCAATTGGTGCCTAAGAATTCTTAGAATGTCATAAGGATGCAATTATGCATTTAAAAGAGTTAGTAAAAAATTGCTGAAAATAGGGTCCTCGAGCGGATTGTAAAATTTTGCAAAACTTCTGAGAGCTCGATTTTCACGCTCGAGCGAGACTTTCCTTGCTCGAGCGGACAGAGTGAATTCTGGAATGTCCAGAATTGTGTTCAAAGTTCAAGTTTGATATTCAAAGCCTCAAAACTTGTATTTTTGGTATAAAACATGGAGAATCATTGTATAATTTAGTAAACACTCCTAATTAGAAATCATTTATTCAAAATCATGCTCAAATTGTCCAAATTTAGATTTAACTCATTTTCTTTATATCAAACCCACATTTTTAAAATACGAATTAAACTTTCTAAGCTCTTGAAATTCCATGATGTGTGTGAAAATAGAATCGAATTTTATTATTAATAACCAAAAATCAACTTAACTATGAGTTACACAAATCAATTTCTTAGAAATTCAACTTAACTCAATTTTTAACCAAAAACTTAATTTATAATCATGGATGTTCTAAAATGTGTTTAAATTGAATAAAACTTTTAAATTCAATTACATGCATGGATCAAACAAATTCATAATTTTCATAATAAGATCAAAACTTTTCTTACATTAGGATTAATTCCAAATTTCCATAAATTTGATTTTTCTAAAGTATTTCCTTTCTCTCTTCAAAATATGAGATTGAATTAATCCAAATTCTTCAAAATCCATGATACATGTATAATTAGAGTATTAAACTTGTAAAATTTATTCATGCATGTAACAATGAAGCTTAATTTCATGCAAAATCACAACATCAAACCCAAAATAATTAATTTCCATAAATTGAACATAACTCCAATTCTTCATCATCTTGCTAATTCCCTTTTTAATTACATGAAATTGAACTCAATTATCTCTCAATTTCAGCTTTTAGGTAATTTATCTGCAAAATTTGAACTTTAATTTCTTACCTAAAATCTTCAATTTGTTGAATCTCTTGGTCAAGCTTTGAGTTTCCTCCTTTGTGTTCAATTTCTTGAATTTCCTTCAAACTCATCAACACAAAGCTCTCTCTCTCTCTCTCTCTCTCTCTCTCTCTTTTCTCTGATTTTTCCCAGCCGAACAAGTTGGTGAATAGGTTTAAGGCTTAAATACTTAGCTCACCCTCTTTCTGATTTCATTTATTCCATTCTTTATTATTATTATTATTATTATTAAAAATGGTGGGACACTTGTCCACCTTAAATTAATCCATGCGGCGATGTATGTTAGGATTAGTTAGCACACTAATTGTACATTAGCTTAATTAACCATAACTAATTACAATTCCCACATAATTTAATTAGTCTAATTTGACTTCAATTAAGGCCCAATTATTTATATTTAATCTTCACCATTCTATATTTGAGTTTTAATCAAACTTCCAAAAAGGTCCAAATATTAAATTAGACTTATTTCCATTATCAATTTTGATTTCTCAAACTATTTAGGCCTTTAATTTCTAATCAGACTTCAAATTTCCGTCATTAAATTACACATTCAAATTGGACACCCTGTAAATAAATTTAATTCGTAATAATCACAATTCTCAATCCTCATAATTTAATTAACTTAATTAACTCCAATTTGGACCTAATTAATCGAATCTCAATTTTACTAAACTAAAATGAATATTTAATTAAACTCCCAAATGGGTCCGTAATTAAAATTAAATTGATTCAACTTCTTAATTTCACTTCCTTAAGCCATTTGGACCCTTAAGTTCTAATTCCAAAAATAAATCTTTAATAGAATTATATACGAATCAGATTCTACAATCCTCGTAAATCCCAAATTAAATTAGGATAACGACTAATTAAAATCCCAAATCTTCTTAATTAACCAAATATAAAATATTATACAAGGTGGGGTCGTCACACATGGGCTGTGTAGAACCTAAGCAGTTCACATGTATATAGTTAGTTTGTTTGGAAGATTAGTTAGTTTGTTAGATGGTTAGTTACTGATATGTGAATATATATATATATATAATGTAATAGTTAGATCAATAATGATAATCAAGATTCAGTTTCTCTTCATGGTATCAGAGCGGATAGAGCTCTAACAAGCATTCAACAATGGCGTTATCTTCAATGCCAACCTCTACTGTTCTTCGTCCAAATCTTTCTCTTCTTCTTTCCAATCTCAATTCTTTAGTCACAGTAAAACTTGACACAACAAATTATCTAATTTGAAAAAGTCAAGTTCAAAATCTGTTTTGAGCCATATAATTATTGGGATATCTTGATGGATCGGTTGATTGTCCTCTTCCTACAATTGTGAATGCACAGAACAATTCATTCTCCAATCTGGAATTCAGTAAATGGAAGCTTATTGATGTGCATCTTCTTAGCTGTTTAACTGTGTTTCACGCCCCACTTTTTATTACTCGAAGTCATTACCAAGTTCATTAACTTAATTCAATTTCAGAGATAACAAGCGGAAATAAACTCAAATGTTCAACTAAAAGGAGTGAACAACAACTCTCTCTTTCGAATGTTAATTAAATACAACATGAGCATATTAAATAAATTGCCCTTGGGCTTACATCATTAACAACAAATCAAGAAGAAGGGTGCAACCCTTTTTACACATATGGCATTCTGCCCATATAAGAGAGGCCCCGTGGCCAACAAATCAGAAGATCCAAATCTTGCAGCACATTCAGCTAAACACCTGAAAAAGATTTAACAGCGTGGGATGAACATATAGTCCAGTGGGGATCTCAACATGACCCTCAACAATAACAACATACAGATAGCTATCATCATGAATGCTCAATTTCATACTAGAATAGTAATGTGACAGTTTACACAAAATATACATAATTTTATACTTTTCTCGAAAACAATCATTTCAATCAACGCCATAGGCGATTCATCTTTCCTTTTCTTTTCATTAATCCCCGTTCCCAATCTTTCATAACATTAACAATACCTTAGGAATTAATTTCACTAAGCCCACCACTCTCTTTCATTTTTCAAACATACACAGATATGCCTTTTCAAAATATATGTTTTCTAAAAAAAAATCCGTTCTTCTTCATACATTCCAAAAGATAAAGATGACATTTTGGCTTCTTCCCGATACAATCAAATCTATACATGCACCGTTATAAAAAGGGAGATAACAACTCACCAACATGCATAAGATAAAACCATGAGGCAACTCGGCCCTCCAAAACTATAATCAACCCAATCCACGATAGTCCCAGACGCACTGAAACATCAACAACAAAACTTTGCTCTACTAGCTATGTGCGTAGTAAGCCAAAGATACACCTCTCACAACAACATACCAGTTTACCAGGCGCTAGTTGGAAGGGTATGGTGCCTTATATTCTCAGCGCAGTCAGTTCTCTAGGCGCTAGCTGGAAGGTCACGGTACCTCTGATTCTTAGCGCACGGTATAACACCACCAACCCAACACAACAGGGCATAATCAACATGTATAACACATATACACAAACCATCAAGATACAAGCAATGTGTTAAAGTATATGAACACATAACTACCTCCTCCTGAGCAAGCATACATATATAATATATCTCAACACTTCATCACATACGATGTTCAATTAATAATGGTATAATGCATACACGACAATTAAACACAACCGCATCATCCTCCACCGATGACCAAGGACAAAACCTCTAGATGCAAACATTTAGTACATCTATTAAAGACTCAATTACTATGAGACCACAAACCCAACAATAACATCAACATGGTAGTTAAAGATACAGTCCCACACAAGTGTGTGTTCAACACTCAAGAAACAACAATCCAATTTTCATACGTATTTCAAAAATACTTTTCCCATTTCACAAAACAAGTTTCACTTCCCTTTTGTTTTCACAAAACCAACTCCGTTGATAATAAAGCCATGACTCGCATTAGTCCATTACATTCATTTCAAACCATTCCAAAGCCAAAGTTAACCCCTTAGATATTAACACCTTCACCCAACCCTCATCAACAATAGAGATTTTCAAAAAGGGTTCACTATCCTCCATTTTAATTTATCAATCAAAATATGATTTAGGGCTTTTCCTTCTATCAACTACAACATGCTAAATTACACTCCAATTAGCCCAAAACAACCATCAATGATAACATAACCATTTTTCAAACACCCAACCCTAGGTTCCTTCTCATGATTTTAAACAAATCCAACATGGATATGATTTTCATGCAATATAAAATTACCACATGTCTATCTATAGACGAAGTATTGAAAAAGAACAAGGAAATCCCTACCTCAAGTTCGGAGCTCAAATGGAGAAGATGGAGAATCCCGAAGTTGCTCCAAATCTCAAAATTTCCGGATCAAAACGAAGCCCTCGGCGATCAACACACTTTTTACAAAGGCTCAAGGTGAGGAAAACACTCCAATTAGATAAAACCCTAGAGAGAAGTTAGGTTTTAGAGTGAGGAGCTCTCAAAAATCGATTTTGGGAAAGTAAGAGAGAGAAAGGAAATGTAAAAAGTGATTTAAAATAGCCTAACTGTCAACTGATATACGACTCTCCCGCTCGAGCGAAGAACACAACGCTCGAGCGTCAAGGGCAAAAAGCTAGGTACGCTCGAGCGCCAAGACACAAGAATAAAGTACATCCGCTCGAGCACGAAAATCAATCTGCTCGAACATAGATTTCTCCCTCTCAGAACTTACACCAAAAAGTACAACCAGCTCGAGCGCTAACAATCCCGCTCAAGCACGACCCGCTTGAGCACAAGAAATCAACTCGAGCGTAGAAAACACATCCACAGAAGTTTTGCAGAGGCACGAAATATTGAAACTGTGAAAACCCCGCTCGAGCGCAAGAAGACCCGCTCGAGCGGACTGCTCAAAAATTGGGCAACAACAATGGGAGCTAAAGCTCTACCAACCGGAAACAATCGAGCCCAACTCGTTCTAAAACTCAAACAAAAGAGTTTAAAGGTTGACAACACGATAGATACAACTACCAACTCCACGGAACTGTGTCCGGAAAACAACAGAACAGAAAAGGGATAACCGGGATCGCTATAACCTCCCCCTCTTAAAGAATTTCGTCCCCGAAATTAAGGATATGCCAAAACACAAGGCCAACAGATTGCACAACACCAACACCCGAGTTCTAGGAGAGGAATTATTCTCCCTACGAACCTTCGATTCACTCTTACCAAGGAAGAGACTAACCAAGGGAACACGCCCCAAACGACAACACTCGGGCACAAACGCTACAACTAAACCAAACCCTTCCCGAAATAATTTACCAACAACCGACTAGCGCTTCGAGCTAAGTCACTACTCAACAACCACAATTTCCAATAAAAGGATAATCAAGGCAAATCTTCTACATTAATATAAGGAAAACATTTTCTTGCTCATGAGACATTTCAAAATAAACCTTGCATTTTCGACGCAAAACTCAAAAGTCTTGAAAACATTTTTCACAAATACGGTGTTATCCAAAACACATAACCACCCATAGTTTATTTTCCAAAAAGCTTTATTTGGAATTCCACAAAACCCTTGAATGAAATCAATTTCTCAACAACGCCTTTAGATGGCCCAACCACTAGAAAAATTTTATTTTCCATTTCTTTCCAAAATAATACCATCAACAGCCATCACTCACACAGTGATGCCACAACCAACAAAGAACATAACATTTCTATAATGATAGTTAACAGAAATAACAATTGTGCTATCAACACACAAGGCATAAGAAATTCATGATTTTGCAATCTCGTTCCACCTTCCTTCACTTAACCAATTTAAAAGAATCATAAACATGGCTCAGGACCTGGCCAACAACTTAAAAGAGATGGCATCTCACATCGACAATACCTCTTATATGCTTCTGGTATGCTTTCTGATATGCTTCCAGTATTTTATTATATGTGCAATATATATTTAATGTGAAATTCCATGCGCAGTTGAGTTTAATTGTGTGAATTATATGATTATGGGTTTATATCTATCAATTCCGAGAAAAATCTGTTACAATGGTGATATTTAGATTAGTAATTAAAAGCCCTAGAAGCTTGATAACTCGAAATTGACTCTATACTTATGATAAGTGTGATTTTTAGGTCATAATGTGAATTTTTGTAAAAAATTGATTCGTAATGATTAAACTGATTAATTTATGGTTAAACCTTAAATAACCCTTTTAAACTCTTAACTTAGTAACTTCTATCACATAAAAAGTATCTCCTGGGAGAAGAAGAGAGTTGGAAAGGGAGAGAAAGGGGAGAAGGCTTCAACAAGAAAGAAATTGGAGAATTGAGAAGTATTGTAAAGATTTGGGCTCAAGGTAGGTACAATCTACCTAGAATAACCTTTCTAATTGATTTAAGCAAGAACTTTTCTACATATATGTAAGTTAGGGTTTATAATTAAGATCAAGTGTGAGATGAGTGATTAATTAGAAGAATACTTCTTGTGTTAGGTTGATTTGGTGTTATGTTGAGCCCTGAGGAGGGGAATTACAATTTATTCCTTAGTTTTTCATGTTTGAACTCATCTATGTATTTAGATGGATAAATATGTAAATTTATAAAGCCAAATATAGCTAGAAATTTAAAGGAATTGAGTTTTGTTTATGAATTGGAAGAGAATGAAGACTTAATTGAGTTTGTGATTCATGTTAGTGTGATGTTATATCATCATATTGTATCAAATTCCTTAATTTTGTACCTTGTGATGTGTTGACCTAATTGGATATTTGCCTTGTTTCAGACTGCTCAAAATAGGGATTCTGACCACGCGTGCGAGGCTCATGGCCGCACGTGCGGGAAGCACCGCCGCACGTGCAGAAAACAGGGGAGTGTGAAGTTGAGACACTGAAATAAAAGCACATGCGGGGCGCACGTGTGGCCCACCTTCCCCCACATGCGGGAAAGGACTTCCGCACGTGCGGCCCAAGGGAAAAAAATCCTATGTATTTCTTCTCTTCTGTTTGACCCTCTGGGAATGCTAAAATGTGCATTTGAAGCTTTTAAAATGCTTGTAATCTAATGTAGAACGAATCAAATGTTGATTTAAAAGGAAAAATTAAAGAAAATAGACTAACTTATGAGTTACATGCTGTCTGTAGGTCACGTGTAGGAAGAGACTTTTGCTCCGCCATAACACTACGAGTAATAGTACTGTAGTGATATGTTTATTTGCTGCTAATAGTTATCATTAACATACTGTGATTCGTGTATGAGCTATGTCTCTATGTAGTGAACAATTGGAAAACTTATGTGTGACATTGAGTAATGGTATCCTTATAGACCCAAGGTTGTTCTGTCTTGTCATTGCTGGGCCTGAGGCCGTTCGGATAACAGTTATATCTTGTTGGCAGCAGCCCAAAAGCTGAGGGAGGTGATGACATGCCAATGTCTCACTGACCCTAATATGATTTGAATTGATTATGACTCGTGGCCTAAGGCTGGGAGAGGTGGGGAACATGTCGATGTTCTACCTACCCTCCTGTGTTTAAACAGCTATTGATATGTGGGCCTAAGGCCGTTCTGCAAGATATATGGGCTTGAGGCCGTTCTGCATGATATTGGGCCTAAGGCCATTCTGTATAAATATTGGCCGTGAGACCGTTCTGTATAAATGTTGGGCCCAAGGCCGTTTGGAAATGAATATAGAACAAGAACTAGAGTGTGAAGTATATTTATATACGGCGTGATTTTTGTTTATTTACGTAATTTACCTACATACTATTATTCACTGAGCCTTGCTTACTACGTGTTATGTAAGTCTATGCAGGTAATCAGCTCGGTAGTCAGTCTTAATCCAGCCCTAGCATCCCTTTTGTCGACCCTACTGTGTTCAATCAATTAAGTGGAACGTATTCATTTTTGTAGAGTTCCTTCATGGCTCGTCATGGTGGGTTCGTTAATAATTTTTTCAAATGTCATTATACATGTATAACTTTTATCCTTAAGCGTTTTAGTTATACCCCAAGTTATGGGGTTTGGATTGTATATATATGTATGTAGATAGTTTTTATGGGCTGGAACATGTGGTGAAATATCTTGTGATCCTGGCATGTAAAGACTAGCTCAATGGATATCATTTTGAATTACTATTTGCTTCCATTCAGGTCCCATTCTATGTAAGGTATTTATGCTATTTGATTATTTGGTTTTGAGACTCATTGTCGGGTTGGTCACGCCCAAACTTTTAGGGGCGAGTTTGGGGTGTGACACCTGTAGACCCCCTCTCGGCAGTCTTCAAAATCTCATTCCTCCATTCCATTATGTCCTCACCCATTTCACCTCTAGCTATGGTTATAGTGTCACACAACTTTGGAAATCATCAATGACCTGGTTTTGTGCTATAATTTTATTTTATTTATTTTAAAATTTGTACTAAAATATTTGGTGCAAGTCTTTGTTTTTATAAAGTAAATATAAGAATAAATTATATTTATAATTCTTGTAATTTGTCTCTAGTATTAATTTGGTTCTTGTAATTTTAATTTCATCAATTTACTAGTCTAATTATGAAATTAAGTGAAAAATGGTATATTTATTACGTTCAAATGAATTGAGAGGCTAATAACCAATTTAAAATGATTTATTTCCTTTTTAATAAACAAATTTTTTCTTGATTTATGTTTACTTTCTTAATGAATAAAAAAGTTAATATAACTAAAAAAAAACTATAGGAACAAGTTATATAGTTTATATCTAAAAAATAAATATTAAAAAATTGAACAATAAATTATATTTTAAAATTTCATTTATTATACATATATATATATATATATATATATTTCATTTGGCTTCATTTGGGAAGTGAGTTGACTCTTCGGCTTGTTTTAGGAAGGAGGTTAAAAGCTAGTTTTTTTTAGCTTTTTTTAACTTTTAAAAAGAAAACGTGTAAAAAAGTAGAGAGATAATGTAATCCAAAAGAGGTTCATCCCAAAAGATTGGGTTGGACTTTTCAATTTTTTTTTTTTTTTTTACTTTTGTTAGAAAAAAAGTAAAATGATTGTGGTTTGAATGTGATATTTTATCTTATTGACTTTTTAACCTATTTTGCCTTTTTGTAACTATATTAACCAAAAAAGTCCCCTTAGCCTACATGCCAAACAAAGGCAATATATGAAAGTAATTTTCCAGCAAAGGTTTGAGTTTGTCATTTCCAAGGTAGAAACAAGTAAAAAAAAAAAAAAACACAATTGGCTTATCCCATTATGTTTTCATAATTATTATTATTATTATTATTATTTTTTAGATTCATATGAAAAGTAAAGAACAAGAGTTAAGGAGTTAAAGTTACAGCAAACAGAAGGCTAGTCCCTCACAATGCTAACTCCAATCATGTCATCAATAAGGAAAACTACAACTTCAACTAGAGGATTATCAAGAAATACAACATGCTTATTTTGAGCTACTCCCATGTTGGCTAGAAGATCAGCAGCTCTGTTTCTCTCACGTAGGGTGTGTCCAAGAGAGCTGTTACACCAAAGTTTTTCTTTGTCACTCAAAATTTTCCATCCAAGTTTGGTTAGAAGAGTAGCATTTTGATCTCTAGCTTTTCTGATACCAAGACCACCCTCAGCCTTACTCTGGCACACATTGTCCCAATTAACCAAATGAACTTCTTTCTAGGTGCCATTGTCACCCCGCAAGAAATTTCTATTAATTCTGTCAATGTCATCACAAAGCTTTCTAGGGAGTTCCATGGTGTGCATGGTATAAGTGGGTATGGCAGAAGTCACTGCTTGAATGAGGGTTGCTCTACCAGCTAAAATAAGGGTTCTCACTTTCCAACCTGAGAGTCTGGCTTTCATCTTATCGAGGATTTCAATGAACAAGTTTCTGGTAACTCTCTGATGAAGTAAGAGGGAGCTAAGATATTTGCCAAGGTTATGAGTTAGGGGAATGCCACTTTGAAAGCTAAGAGCTTTGGCAAGGTTTCTAGGAACATTAGGGGAAACAAAGAGTTTGGATATAAGAAGATTAACTTTCTGACCAGACACGTCACAGAACTCAGAGAGGGCATCCATAATGATTTCACAATTAGGTGGAGTAGCTTAAGCAAAAAGGATCAAATCATCAGCAAAGAACAAGTGGGATAGTGATGGGCTATTTCTTGAAGCCTTACAGATTAAATTCACAAGATGAAAATAATTATCCCTTGATTTATAATTTTCAGTCCTCATTGTACCCTTAAATTGGTTAGAACGTGACAGAGAAGTGACATTCTAAATATACTTGCTTTATTTGTTTTTCAAATTTTATGTTTTTTCTTTCCTTACTAGTGATTATCGTTGGAATTTATGTTGAGAAAATTGTGATGCTAAATATTATTAAAACTATCCTGTCTATGCACACACACATATATATCGACGTATGGATGTGCGAAACAGAATCAATTTCTTATAGGGGCAGTTGTGTTTTTTTTCATTAATCATCTTCAAGTTCGATGTACGACCAAAATTGTAATTTTGTTTTTGCTGTTTTTGTTATATAAATATTAACCTTTTGTTTTCACTTTATAATAAGAGAACAGAGAGTATAGAGAGAGTGCTAAGTTGTAACTATCTAAATCAACTCTAGTCAATCATGCATTAGGAAGGGAAGGAAAAGTGAATGAAATAATAGTTTCTTTTTCTTCTTTTTTTTTTTTTTCACTTTTCCCTTCTCTTTTCGTTTGCTTTAGCAAATCTCTACTCAAATTCATGATCCAATCACAATCTTTGTTGTCCTTGTACAACTTTTCTCTACTTCCCCATGTATCCTTTATCTATCTTGGGTGACTTATTTTTGACACAAGCACCATATTTGGTCTGGGATATGTTTTTTATACTGATAATGCTTCTTGCACTTGCATGGATATGTCTTTCCAATTATTACTGACTTAACACACTATTTTCATGATTTTATAACTAAATGATTGTGACCGTTTTAACTTCTTCTTCTTCTTCTTCTTCTTCTTTTCTTCTTCTTCTTATTTATTTATTTATTTATTTATTTTGCAGGTGAAATGTTGGCAAATTGAACGACAGACAAAGGCTCCTCAGGCTGCTAGGACTATTCATACTAATTTTGAGAAAGGGTTCATCTGTGCTGAGGTAATTCCTTGAACAATTTTTTCCCTTTTTTCAACTGTCTACAGTTTGTTGTCTTATTCTTTTTTTCTCTTTCATAATATTTTAAGAAGTTACATTGACAGTTCATTGATTTTTATTTTATTTTATTTTATTCTTTACTTTCTGTTGTTTATTTATGAGGATTCAGAACTGACATCTAGGAACATCTTCCAATATGTTTACATAATATATTTACCAATGAGCTACTTGAAAAACTTTCCATGGAATAAAATCAACTTGATTGTAATATATTGCTATCCTTAAAATGCTTCAAAGTGCATAATCCAGTGATGATTTTTTCTTTTTAAAAAATGAATTCCTTGTTATCATCTTAAAAACACCAAATAATACTGTTGGACAGTGGAACTGCTAGAAAGTGCTGACTTTGAATTTGTGATGATAACCAGGTGATGAAATTTGAAGATCTAAAGGAACTTGGCAGTGAACCGCCTGTTAAGGTATATGCTTTAATTCAATGAAGTCCCCTAAAATATGTTGGAAATAATGGTTTATAGGCTTATTGGGTTAACTTTGAGCCCAATTTTGAGTGAGCCCTAAACGTCTTTTGGGGTGGGTCTGAAAAACTAACGTATTCCTTACCGCATAGCAAGTCACACAGTGAAGATGGTTCGTCAAACCCATTTATGAGTGAATGGGAACTTGACGTCGTTTTCGGGTTCGTGGAATGGACATTTAAAGAATTAAATATGGGTTTCCTTGAAATGAGTTGTCCCATATTGAAACTTTAAGAGAGGTTTATTAAGTATATAAGCTCTAGATTACAACACTTGGGTTGGGCCCTAAGGGGCACCCCAAGTTTGTAGAAGGGAAGAGTTATGGACAAAATGAACCTTAGCCCAAACCACCACACACGCGCGCCACCACCACCGTCCGCCCGGCCAAGCCGTGCCTAGTCGGGTCGGTTCTAATATTAATTTTTTGGAGAAAATTTATTTGAACTTTTTCCAAAAAACTTATCGAAATTAATTCATTCATGAATTTAATTTTTCTATCCATTTTCTACTTCTTCAGTCTAATTTTTCAAACAGATCAAACCGTTCAAACAGTTTTTCAGATATGTTGGAACCTAGACAGATTCAAATCTGCCTAGATTTGAACAGATTCAAATTGCAGTTCACAGGTTCAATTGTGACCAGATCTGTTGAACTGCATCTATTCGACAGTTTTCATATCTGTTCAGATTTTTTGGACAGGTTTATTACTGCTAAGTTTCAAATAGATTGGAAAATAAAACTGCCAGCAGTTCTGGACAGTTTTGTAACTGTTGCAGTTGCAGATCTATTTGAATTTTGAATCATATATGTTCAAAACAATTTCACATCTGCAGTCTGGTCACCCGAGCTAAAATACAAAGGTCGAGCAATGACAGAGGCGGACTCCGTTTATGCGGATAAGGACCATTCGCTTAGCTTCAACATGACCAAGGATTTGCTTCTCCGTGTGGACATGAAGAAGAATGAAGAACTGTCCGACCTGAAAGTCCTCCGGTCAGCTGCAAAATTGGTCGTTCTGGTAAGTGATCGAGTTATTGTACTTCCAAGTTTTCGATCGGTCTCTCAGACTAACTTCTGCCTTGCTGTAGGCCGCGCAGAAAAACTGTTTGGTGCACGAACGTATGCTTTCTGTGTTGCAGAGTTTGAGGGAGGCTATCGCTAAAAACAAATCGAAGACGGTTGAGCTGGAGAAGCTGAAGACTGCACACGAGGCAGTATTAACCGAGCAAGATCTCTTAGTTAAGAAGTTGGCAAAGGCTAAGGAGAAGAAGGATAAGGCCATGCAAGCCAAAAATGAGAGATATCTGGCCGAGCTACCCAAACTCCGCGCCATCCATTGGGCCGAGCTAAAAAAAGAAGTGGACAACACCAAAGATCGGGGATACACTGAAGGAGAAAGGTTGTACGGGCTGTAGGTGGCAGGCACCAAAGACATTTTTTAGTGCTGCTGGAAGGCGGCTGAGGAAAAAGTCAGTCAGGCGCTGGAGTCTGAGGTGTTCAATAACTCTCACCTGCCTTCATTCCCTTCTATATGCAGGCATATGCTACCTCCGTGCAGTAAAAGTTGATAGACGATGCTATGGAGGCAAGCGCAACCGATGAGCCAACTCTACCGCCAATCGACAAGACCCCACTGCCAGCCATATAGGAAGAGGTGGCGCTAAGCAGTGAGCAGGAGCCTTCAACCGCCAAACGAGGAACGGACTCTGGCACTGAAACCGCACAGAATGTGGCAGAAGAGGTGGTGGGCAACCTGGAGGACGCTGTAGATATCGACTAAGGTGCATCTAGGCTTATGTTTGTCCCCTTCTTCGTTTTTTCTTTTTTTTTTTTTGTATTGATGTAGCCGGCTACGAGCCCCACTTTTGTAGTCAGGATTTATCATGAATGAAAAGTGAACTTTTTCTTCGCCATGTATGCAAAATTTTGTTTTCCCTTTGGTTGTCATTTTCTTCGATTTGGCCGAGATAAAATCTTCTCAGTGCATTCTGAGCTTAATGGTCTCAGTTTAACGAGCAAACTCATCTTGGTTTAAAATATTAGTTGAACACAACACTAACTGTTTGGTAGGCCGAGCAAGGTCAATTCGGTTTTAATAAGAACTCAGTAAAGACACCAACATTTTAAGCGGGTGAGCAACGTCAACTCAGTTACAAAATAAGTTGGGCGAAATTGATTCTGTTTGTGCGGTCAGGCGAAATCAGCTCAATGAGTGAGCAAAATCAACTCTACATCAGCGAGCAAGAAACAGCCTGTGTAATCATGAGTGAAATCTGCCCTTCAATTAGCGAGCCAAAATCAGCTTGGTCAATGATGAACAAAATCAGGTCGATGTACTGAGCAAAATTTGCTCTTCATTGGCAATCAAGAAATAGCTCAGGTAATTATGAGCAAAATCTGCTCTTCAATCAGCAAGCCAAAATTGACTTAGTCAATGATGAACAAAATTGGCTCGGCTCAAATACAAGCTGGCCAAAACACGAACTATTAGGCAGTTGAGCAAGTTCAGCTCAATTCAACAAGAAAAATCAGCCCATAACTGGATAACTGCTCATTCTACAAAAGTTATCCCGATTTTGAACACTTGCCCCTGGTATTCATAACAACTTAATGTCTTTGTAACATTTCTGCGTAGAAACGCGAACATATGAGAAAGAAAGAGTCATCTTCTACTACATGTTACAGATTACACCCAATGCCAAAAGGCCAAGTTACAAGAATCAAAGAAGTAGAAAAGATTACATTTCAAAAGTAAAATATCTTAAGATTGGCCACAATGGTCTGGGGATAGCTTTGCTATCTAAGTCTTCCAGGTGGTATGCCCATTTGCCTGCAAGCCCAGTTATCTTGTATGGCCCCTTCCAATTTGCTCCTAATTTTCCCTTGCCAGGGATCACTGTGTTGCCCATTACCTTCCTCAAGGCCCAGTCTCCGACCTTGAATAGCCTTGGATGCTCATTCTTGATGTATTTCTTGAAGAGATCTTGTTGGTAAGTTACTATGTGGAGCCCCGTTACCTTCTTTCTTTGGCCAGGTCAAGCTCCAAGACTATAGCTTCATTGTTCAAGTTTGGTTAGAAACTTTCAAATCGGATGGTTGGCATGCCAATCTCCAATGGTATGACTGCCTCCATGCCGTAAGCCAAGACAAATGGAGTTTCCCCGGTTTAGCGCCTTGGTGTAGTGCGGTATGCCTAGAGCACATTGGGAAGTTCCTCAGCCCACTTCCCTTTGGCCTTCTCCAATCGCTTTTTCAGCCCGTCCAAGATGGTTTTGTTTGAAGCTTCAGCTTGACCGTTTGATTGGGGGTAGGCTTGTGTAGAATTGTAGAACTCAATCTTTAACTCCTCGCAAAATCGGCGAAAGAGTTTTCCGTCGAACTAAGTGCCATTATCCGAAATGAGAACTTTTGGGATGTCGAAGTGGGTGATGGAATTCTGCCAGACAAATTTTTTAACATCTTTTTCCTTGATGGTGGGCAATGGCTCAGCCTCTACTCACTTGGTAAAGTAGTCGGTAGCAGCGATGAAAAATTTGCGGTTGCTTGGAGTTGCTGAAGAGGTCCTACAATGTCTAGCCCCCAAAGCGCAAATGGCTAAGGACTTGTAAGGATGAGAACCTCTCTAGGAAATTGCTCAGTAAGCCAAAGATCTACACCCCATATGGCTTCCGCAGATGCCTTCATGAATCTCGAAGAGGAAAGCTTCAACCTTGCTGGGGTGGACACACTTCAGGTATGGCCCAGGGAAAGATTTCTTGTACAAGGTGCCAGATGGAGAAAGCCAAAACTGCTCTGACTTGGCCCTTATCTTGTTGGCCTCTTTCTTTTCAATGGGTAGAATTCGATCCTTCAGGAAGGTGATAATAGGATCCATCCAGGATGGTTCCAAGTTGGCGTAGAGTACTTCGGGCACCTCCGGTTTCTCAATGCTTGGTCAGGCTAAGAATTCTATCATCAAAGGATTGGGAAAAGTCGTTTGCATAGATGCTAGGCCAGCCAATTTGTTGGCTGCATTGTTTTTTTCACTGTTAAATATTTCCATTCTTATTGCGGCAAACTTTTTGATTTCTACGCGTACCACCGCTTGATACTTAGCCATCCTTTCATCCCTGGCCTCATATTCCTGGAGACCTGATTGACAACTAGCTTGGAGTCACTGAATACCATAAGTTTTCATGCCTTCATTCTTGAAGCGCTCTTCAATCTGACAAGGAGGGCTTTATATTCCCCCTCATTGTTGGATGCTAGGAACCTGAGTGTGATCACATGCTCAATGGTCAGCCCATCCGGGGTTGTCAACACGACCTCTAGACCGGCGCCATGTCTATTGGAGGCCCCATCAATGAAGAGTTTCCATATCTTGCCAATGAACAACTTCCAGCAGTCAGAGGGATTTTGAGAGTTCCTCTACTTCAAGGTACTAGTCGGCTCATTCTGGTCTCTTAAAACATCTCCGTCAAGCTTGTATTTTGGTAAATCGGCCTATTCTTCCATTTCTTGCTCAACTTTCTCTTGTCGTTCTGCTACTTGTTGTCTACCACTTATTTCTGCTATCCGAGCCGTGGGTTGCGCCAAGTCCGCGCTAGCCAAATTGATAGGGTAAAGAGGGTTTGTTCCAGGGATAAATTCTAGCATGAAGTCGGCAAGAGCTTGAGCTTTGTTAATAGCGCGCGACTGGAACTTGATATCGTATTGCCCCAATTCCACGGCCCACTTCTGCTGGTGAAATCTGCCTATTCAAAGAGCACCTAGAGCGGAAATTCGGTTAGCACGACTATCGTGTGGCCATGAAAATAGTGCGCCAGCTTTCAAGAAGCCATCAGGAGAGCCAGAGCTAGTTTTTTTAGAGGCAGATATCTTGATTCGGCCAGGTGCAGTGTCTTGCTAACGTAGAAGATGGGGAGGTGCTGGATTACCACAGCGCGGATGAGCACGGCGCTCACCGCGTGCTAAGAAACTGCCAAGTAGAGATACAATTCTTCGCCCGATTTTGGTGTGACCAAGATTAGGGCCGAGAAAAGGTATACTTTTAGATTCGCCAGTGCACGGTTGCACTCGTCATCCCAAAAGAACTTGGCCTTCAAACTTTTGAAGAAGGGCCTGCAACGATCTGAAGACCGGCTAATAAATTGGTTCAGCGCGACTGCCATTTTGGCGAGATGTTGCACGTCTTTCGTGGAGTTTGGCTGCTCCAATTCTTGTATTGCCTTGAGCTGGGATAGGGCAGTCTCAATTCCTCGGTTTATGATAAAAAAAAAAAAAACCTAGAAATTTCTAGGTTCCAACTCTGAATGCACACTTGGAGGCATTTGAACACAGCTTGTGATGTTTGAGTATGCAAACATTTCTGTTAGGTTGGCAAGGTGTTGGGACTTGTCTTTGCTCTTCAGCATCATGTCATCGATGTAAGCCCCCATAGTGCGGCCAAGAAGAGGAGCAAATATTTTGGTTACCATCCTCTGAAAAGTTACCCCAGCATGTTTTAGGCCGAACGACATGACCTTGTAGCAGTACAAGCCTCTTGGAGTGGTGAACGAAGTGATCTCTTAGTCTAGTTTGTACATGACGATCTGGTGGTAGCCGCGATACGCCTCTAGGAAGCTAAACCTCTGATGGCCAGTGGTTAGATCCGCCAACTAGTCTATTCTTGAGAAGGGGAAGCTGTCCTCTGGGCACACAAGATTGATTGTCTTATAATCGACCCACACCTGCCATTTACCAGTCTTCTTCAACACTACCACTGTGTAAGAGATCCATCTGGGGTAATGCACTTCTTCTATCGCCCCAGCTTCCAACAAGTTCATGACCTCTTCTACCACTATTTCGGTATGGTGCAAGGCTGAGTGCTGCATTCTCTAGATTACCGGTCGTGCATTTGGAAATAAGCTAGGGTCGACACTAGGCATATCGTAAGGCGTCCAAGCAAAGGCCTCAATGTTGGAAACAAAAAGGCTGACATAATCGAGCCGCTCAGCGTTGGACAAAGATGATCCCAAAAGAAAGAACTTATTTGGATTATTCTCATGCACTTCCACCAAATCTTCAGCCGATTTCTCTTCGACTTTTCTTCCCACGACTTTAAGGACTTCCTTCCCTTCTGGTCCTTCTATCACTTGAACAAAGCCTTTGGCAGCCCGGCTGCCATTTACTTTGACAAAGCACTGTTTTTCCATTACTTGGTCCCCCAAACCTTTTATACTTGTCCGGCCCTCATACCCCTGTCTATGTACTGGTCCAGATGCCAAGCCGCCACCAGCTCTTTCAAATGTTGTTTGAGCGGCACACAATCCACTGTTCGGTGCCCCATTTCTTCATGGAAGGTGCGGCGATACCTCGAGTTAAAGCTCCTCTGTGTCTCCCAATTTTTCTAGCCAACGCACGTAGGGCTCACCTCGGATCTCATTTAGGATGCGGTAAATTGGGATCTTAAAGACAATGGTGATGCCGGTTCGTGCTTTCAACTTCCTCTTGGCATCTTCCTCTTCACTACGAAGATCGTTAGCTCGGTCGTTTTTACGACTTTTGTTTCTATCATTACGGTTTAAACCGCGATGTTGGTCTCTTGCTCAGTCATTAGGGCGGTTGTTCTCCTGCCCCACTGAGTGAACCTTTCCAGCCACTATTCTGTCCACCGCAATCGGATTTGCCCTCTCGGTTGCGGTGGCGATGGCAGTATCATCTTTTACTTGGATATGTTCATTGATCTGCTGCATCAAGGACTCCATGGTTCTAGGCTGGTCCATCGAAAACGAGTCTCACAACGTATGTTCGACTACGAGACCTCCTTTGTATTGTGCGATCGCCAGATTGGTGGGGCAATCGAGGATCTCATTGTAAGTTTCCCAATACTTGGCATTATATGCCTTCAAAGAACCTCCAGATTCCATCTTGACGCTCAGGAGGTGGTCAACCTCCTTCGGTGTTCGAGTGTTGGTTTTGAATCTAGTGATAAAGACCTCTGCTAGTTGTTGCCGCCCCTCGATGCTCCCCTCCGGGAGTCTTTTGAACCACTTCAGGCCCAGTTCTCCCAAACTTGCTGGGAATATGAGACACATCAAGGCGTCATTGCGCCGGTGGTGAGCCATTACTTGCTAGTAATGACTCACGTACATGTACTGATCCGTTTTGCCATCGTACAGTGTGAACTTAGGTTAGTGAAATCTGGCAGGGAGTGGCAAGCTCTCAATCTCTGGGGATAGTGGGGTAGCAGTAAATCTTGCAAGCTCTCTGTCCATCAGTGCTGGGGCCATCATTCTAGGCGCTAGCATTGCCACTTCCTCACTACAACGGATTTGGGGACTTAGCCTTTACAACGTCGGCAATCTTTGGGTCTCTTTACAGCGAGCTCGCTCCTCCAATACATTCCTCAGGTCCCTCGAATGGGTAGGGTAAGAGTATCTCGACGTCGTCGACGGACGTGAAGGATGGTAACTGCTGTCGTGAGTGTGAGATCTCTCCACTGGTGGGTCAGAGTCTCCAACTCCATAGCTTCTCGTGATAGAGAAAGAGGGCGTCCCATCTTGGCAATGACTGTCAGAGTACCGAGGTGGGGAGTGCTCACTGTGGTTGCCCACTCCATCTTCTGAATGAGGGCGTCCTGGTCTCTAAGTTTGTGCTCCGAGCGATGAGCATGCGACTCTCCTCGTCGTTGGTGACCCTTTGGACTCTTGAAGTGTTCAGTGCTGCTTGCGCATCTGTCTCATGCACTTCTAGATGAGGTTTCCAGGTTCGCCATAGTCGGACTAGTGGGAGGGCCATCTCTCCGTCGGACAGACTCTGGTGTGATACCGTCAACAACGGACATCGGTGTTTCATCATTGTTAGCCATGGAAACAGTTGAAAAAGCTTGGCCAACAAGGTCTGTCTGTCAAAGAGTTCCCACAGACGGGCGCCAACTGTACGGGGTGAAATATTCTCTGTTCTCCATACTCCTTCCATCCAAGCTTTATGTGACGTCGCTTGACCTGAAAACCAAAAGATGGTGAGCTGCCCAACGATGTGTTGTCGGATAAACCCTCCGACGATCAAGTCAGCACACTTGGAGAAGAAGAAGAAGAATATAGAGAGCACTTTAGAGCGAGAGAGTTTGAAATTTCTTCTGATTGCTTACCTCTAACACCTCTCTTCTCTTCTTTTTCTAGGTTGGCCATACAGCCTCAGAGATTGTGGGTGCACTACCTCTGTTGTACTTCTCCATGCAAGCGGCTGTGGTCCCTCTACCTTTCTTACAAGTGGAGAGACCAAAACCTCCAAACAGTGTTTGTCGAACTGCTAAATAGTATTGACCCGTACCAGGAGTGGATTTTCTATGGTTTACCATTGGTCCAAGTGGCCTACACTACTAGGCTATCACTTGGAAGAAACAGACACCACAATGAACCTGAACGGCTGAGCTACAATAAACTGGACCATCGGGATCAACTGGTCGTAGGACGTGCGGTTCGGCATCTCGGCCTCACCCCGCTACCTCGTCGGACGCCTCGGCCCTACGTCAGTCCGGACTGTTCGTAGTTCAACCCACCGCATCAGTATGGATATAAGCAAATATCCATTTTAGCTGAATCATGGCTCAGTCAGCTTGCCCGGCCCAACTTAATGGGCCGGGCCAGCAGCGTTGTGCCATATCCCAAGCTAACGTAGCTCGGCCCAATTGTTCGGTGCAAATCTCCCTCTTAATTTCCCTATAATCCCATTCGAGCTAAGCGTGATTGGGATTACTAATCCGGTCGAGCTATCCAATTTGGTCGGTGTAGACACCCCATTTTTGACCGTCCTCAAGACTTGGACGTCACCACTGGAACACTTGGTGATTATCCATGTTTGTGTTCGTTTGGAGTTCCCGGAGGTCTCGGCTCGCGCGCCTTGCCTCAGGATCTCCGAACTTGACTGTTTAGTGTCTGGTTTTGCACCAAACACTTGTGTTTTGCCTTGGAGGGGCAGGGAATGCTTTGTGAGGCATCCCCACACACCACCGGCAGTGGCTAGAGACCACCGGCTAGTTTTTCATGCCATCGGCAATGTATTTTGCCGGTCGGCACCTTTTGTTGCCGGTCGGCACTCCTTTTTGCCAAAATGGCATCTTTGGCCGGCCGACTACTGTGCATCTGCTTTTGCAGATATTTTATCACAGCTATCTTGCTTTTGGCTCCCCTCCATACACTGTATGGAGGGATCTCCCTCTTTAGAAGTTTGTCTTGTAAGCTTTACAAGACAAAAGGCTCTATAAGAGAGAGCCTTGTCTCTTGGCTTTAGGGTTAGACACTTGAGAGACTTGAGAGACTTAGGATATTTTTAGACAGCCATTTTTAGGGTTTTGAGTTCTAGGGTTAGAAACCATACACTTTCTATCTCTATTTCTCCCCCTTGTGTGTGTTTAAGTGCACTTGTGTCATACTATTGCACACAAACACATAGTGTTTCACCTTCACTTAGCTACTGAGGTTCTAAGAGGTTGGTTTTGAAGTTTTGGAGCTGTTTTCAAGCCAAGGAGGGCTGTTGGAGCTTCATGTTTGAAGGGGTCTTCAAGGGTAACAATCTTACCTTTATATTCCCCATTTTTGCATTGTATTTCTACCTGTCTTAAAATCGTTTTTGAGCTTGGTGTATAATACAAAAAAGTTCTGTTTTTTAACCCTCTTGATTGTTTATTAAGAGTGTTTTGTGGTTTGGAGGTGTTTGAGCTATTTTGAGTGAGTTTCGAGACTTTGGTGTTTGGGCCACTTCAGCACTGAAATCTTGAGGGATTTCAGTGGTGGAGATGGTGCCTTGAAGTCTCCAAAAGGGGAGGGCCACCCCCCCTCCTTGTTGTCCTTGAAACGGACCCTTTTTGGCCTCTTGAGGGAGCACCTAGCTAAGCTTTATGTTGATCATGCCTTGGCTATTTTTTGTGCTTATTATGTCATAATATGCCTCTGTTTTTCGTTGGTTTTGGTACACCATGCATGCTTAGCATACCTACCACGTAATGCCATGTTATTGCCTTAATATGCCTTAGGTTGTTAGCCTTTGTTAAAGCATGTTTTGGGCTTAGTCTTGTGAAGCTTTTGTGCATATTTTAGGTCTGTCCATAGTTGTTTGGGTCGGATTTGGCATGCTTAGTATAGCTCCTTTGCATTCCGGCTTGTTGGCCTCAAGTGTGTGAGTTTGTAGCATGTACTATTTGCTTTATTCTAATGATTTGGCATCATTTTTAGCATGATTTCAGACCTTATAGCATGCTTGTATGTTTGCTTTGGACACCTCTTTGAAGCTTTGGAAGCTTGTGTAGCATGTTCCATGTTTTGGCCATTGTGCATGCTTTGAATTTGAGCCACTTAGATGCCATCTAGGGGGTCCCCTTTGCATGGTCTAGGTCTGCCTTGAACCTATTTTAAGTCTCCTTAGCCTTGTGAGGCTTGGTTGGCTTGGTCATGGTTCAAGCCCTTTTGACTTGCTTCAAGTACTTGGGCCATTTGTTGCATGTTTAGCATGATTAGTTGCTTGGTTTGGCACCATGTTTTAACATGATTTTCAGAGCTTATGTTGCATGCTAATTGTCCATGATATCCTTCTTTCAAGTGTGTTTGAAAGTTGTCCCATTGGTGCCTAAGTGTTGGCCTTTGATCATGTGTATGTATGCATGTGTATTTGGTCCCTCATTATAGCACTATGGCTACTGTTTTAGGCCTATTTAGAGTTGCCTAATTCATGTGTAAGTCCATCTTTTTCATCCGTTTGCATTGCCTCATCTTTGCTTGCACGCTTGCATAAGTGCCTTCCCATGCCATATTGCATCCTTAGCTTGTATGCCCAGGTTGCATTGCATCTTGCATGCATGCCTTATTTCTTGACTTGGTGATAGGAATTGGGCTTTGGTTTGTTTGTTTGGTTTGCATTTTATTTGACATGAAAGTTGCACACTTGATCCTTTGGGCCGTCATGCATGGAAATGTGTGATTGGCGGTCCGAGAATCGAGACACATGCCTTTTTGAGTCACAAATATGATAAGGGACATGATTGGTGCATATATGCCTTGAATTGTATTGCCATGCAAGTTCTGTCCTCTGCTGCTGTGAGTTGCAGGTTCTGCAGGCATTCTCTGTCGACCGGCAGTGTACATTGCCGACCGGCAATTATTCTTCTGCCAATGGCTTTATTTTGTGCCGGTGACCACATACCACTGCCGGTGGTAATTTTATTCATCCGCTGGTGATTCCCAGTATCCAGAGAGGCATCCCTGGGACTTTGGCAATTTTCAGAGAGGCAGAGCAGGGAAAACAGAGGCAGACTATGCATGGCAGTGCACTTCCGAGCAAGACCAGAGCACGCGCTGCATCTGGCCCTCCTCCCGAGGCGGTTTACTACTTTTCCTAGTTTAATTAGTTTATTAATTAATTAGGCAATTTGTAATATTTAATTAGCTTGCGTAGTTAATTAATTTGTAATATTTATTTGGTCCCTCCGAGTGAGGGCGAATCTGTAATAAGTGTGGGTGAGTGTGTGTATGTCTTCCAACCCCCACTTCTTTCTCCCTTTTACTTACCTGCTTATAATGGTTAGTAATAGGTCATGTTTAATTTAGCATACCTTATGCTATGCATGGGTGCATCACTCATCAGTATTGCATGCACCGGGCTCGGTACATCATGCTAACTGCATTAGTACTTCAATTCCAAATTCAATACGTGCATCAATTGGTTGCATTTCACATGCCATGTGTAGGTTAGCCGAGCCTATTCTAGTAACATGTTGTATGCGATGCATTAGGCACTTAACATGAACTTGGATCATGCATGTCTGCTAACAAGTTCTTTGTTTTGGCTTGGAGTACGATGTAAGTATCTATGCTTTAGCATCATCGCACGTGTGTGAATGCTATCATGAAAGTATGCTTACCATGTGGCTAAGTGCTTATATGAGATAAACTGTTTGAATGCCCGTGGGTGGTGGTTGGATTGTTTGAGTTGGAAAAAACTCGTTGAAATCCGTATTTTAGCCTACTTGCGAGTCGCAAATTCCAAAGCACTTTTCAAAACAAACGGATATGCAATGCTTATTTCCAAATTAGACAATCTAGTCTATACTTGTTCGCTGTGCGCATAACATAGTAACGCTAGGCTAAATAATTGGAATAAAAACATATAACGTTTTCAAAATCGGATATCATGGTTAGTAGAGGCCGGTCTTCGGACCGGGCGAAAGGAGGTGCTCATAGCTGACCTTCCCCGATCATACCCAAGCTCCCGAGCTGAGACAACTCCGGTGATGACGGACATGTGGCCTTCGGCACCGAGTAAGGGTTTCCTAAATTCCCCCATAAAAAATATTTAGGTGGCGACTCTGTATCTGGCAAAGCAGTCCATGTTTGGAACTTCTTTCCAAAAAAATCTGTTTTCTCAAAACGA
The DNA here is from genome assembly GCF_055761805.1 of Camellia sinensis. Lineage (NCBI taxonomy): Eukaryota > Viridiplantae > Streptophyta > Magnoliopsida > Ericales > Theaceae > Camellia > Camellia sinensis. The sequence continues at coordinate 20,518,724 of NC_138969.1, read as the reverse complement.
TTTGCCAGATTTGGACTCTTTGGTTCAAGATTCAGAACCGCGACACAAATCGAGTCCGAACTGTAGCGAGGGCCCCACGCGGGCGCGTCTACAGTTTCTGGTGACTCTGCTGGGGAAAATTTGAGAGCTTGATTCGAACTCGTGATATCCCATTTTGATTTCATTTATGTGTCTCTTCGCATTGCATGTGCATTGGTGCGCCTAGGAAGACAGTGTTTGCCATCTGCCATTCCTAAACGGTTTGCTGGAGGATTGTCTTGTCAAGGCATGACCATAAGGCTAATCGGTTATGGGCTCTGACAGCATGGGAACACAAACCCTGGTTTTTACCGGGGCACCCTTTTCGACCATTCGACCTAGTGCATGTTCGGATCCGTAGTGACCATTCCAAGTTAGGACAGGTTGCTTACCCGATGTTAGGTTGTTTGAAAACTGTTGCGTGCATAGTGGAACCCTAGCTCCTGACAAAATAGGACAGGGAAACCCTACCCCCAACATAGGGGTGTTTCGGTTCTCTTTACTTGCTATGTGCTTTCAGAATGTATTTCTACAGAGGAAAGTATATATCAGTTTGCAAGTTTGAGTATCAAACCTGAGGGCACCAGTATCAGTGTCAGTTATGAGAATCAGTTATCTACGGGTATCCAGTTCAGTTTTTGGGAACAGCGATTTCTGGGAACAGTGATCAACAGTAGAGTACAGTTGTTCCGCTACACCCGTATTTGATCTGTTTGGGCTGAAATGTTGTTTGTTGTCTCTTTCAAGGTTCAGACAGCTGGTACAAAATAGCTAGTGCTCTCTCTCGCTGAGGCAGGGCTTATGATGACGCAGAATTCAGAAGAGATCGTAGTTATGATGGCTGCATTGGAGCAGGGGATCACACTGCAAAGTGAGGCCAACACTAATGTGTCACATCCACCCAGGTCGCCTGTTGCGCACCCGGTTTGGGCGCCCCAGCTATACCAGGCTCGCGAGCCTACTACATTTGAACTAATGGGGATGATAGGTGATCTCCAGAGGTCTGTGGCGGATCTTGCCTACGGAATGTTAGCTTCACCTCCAGCCGCACCATATGCCGGGAGTTTTGTACCCAGGAGCCCCCACTGTTAGGGCGAATTGTGATCGAACTTAGCCAACCGGAGATGGTCTCCAACTATGGCAATGACATATCAACATCAACTCAAACCCTCGATTAGGCTGAGGCCAGAGGAAAAGACAAAATGAAGGCAGATGCCGATCCCACTGAACAACTGTTGTGGGCAGTCGAGGCTTTGAAAGCCGGGGGGATGAACAAGCAACAGATATCCGCAGTCGTGGCAAAAACTGTGGAGGATGCTTTCCCCACTCCAACTGAGGGGAGTTCGAGTCAGTCAGAAAATCGGGATAGGCCCCGTCATGCCAAGACAATTCCTCATATTCCAGCCCCTGCACCTGGGAAAGATCAGAAAACTAAGGTGGCGCCTGCCGACCCTTTCACTTGTGCGGCTAGTAAGAGCGCTCAAACTCCAAAGTACCTGCCCCGGGGGCGCAGGACCTTTCATGCCCTCTACATGCCTCTGTCCAAGGCACTTCAGATCCTTGCCGAGAGGGGACACCTTAAACCCTTGGAGCCTCGGCCTCTCCCGAAGAATCTCCCTGCTACGCATGATGCTGCTCAGTACTACGCGTACCACCAGCAGACAGGCCATGCAACCGACAATTGCTTCCGCCTCCGTCATGAGGTACAAGATTTGATTGACAACGAGGTTATCCTCCCGCCCATCGTAGCCAAGTCCGTTACTACTCAGTTATTGGATTTTGAGGACACGGATACTGCAAGTACGTAATCAGAAGGTGAACCACCTGCGGGCGGCATCCGGTATATTTTGAATATGGCGTCTGGCACGCATTTTTGAGTGGCTATGAACGCTAACTTTGTAAATCCTGGCTTGGGTATCGAGTCAGTCTTTTGTTTTGAGCCTGTCTCTTTGTCTTGAGTCAGCCTTTTTGCTTAAGGGTCTGTCTTGTTGTATCGAGTCAATCCCCTTTGTATAGAATACCAGGTGATTTTGGGGTTGTTGTCCCGAACACCGTTTTGTCTTGTAATTACCCGTTTTTGTTTTTTGAGTCTGTTTCTGCCGAGGGGCCAGTTATACCAACAAATCTGAATGAAACAGCTATTGCTATCTCACTTTCATGCTTGCTTTCAGTATAAGTTATTTGTGCCAGAGGACTTGAACGGGCCGACAGTACATCTTGCCTGCTCTACTGTGTGCCAAGCTCATTGCATTAACCCAAGTTTTCAAAAAACCCTTTTGAACACTGCGGTGATAAAAACGAAGAGGAAGGAATTCCTCGGGTTTTGCGAAATTTTGATCATCTTAAGAGAAGGAGAAGCATGCTAAGCTCTTAATGAATGAAACCGTGCTTGTCAGCGTGAGTACTGGAAAGGACCCTGGCTTGATCCAGATTGGTTCCACACTATCTTCGACGCGAGCGATTTGTCGTTTTCTTAAAAACTTTCAAAAACAAATGTTTTACACGGCCCTGTGAAGACCTATGTGGAACCGCTCTTGAAATTGCGCAGCCTAGGATCGCTCTCAGCCTCAAGATTCGACCTGTTGTCTTGAACCTCGAACTCATTCGGAACATTCAACAGTCAACTTTCAGAGGAGGCCCGTGTGACCAGTTTTGAAGCAGCCCTCGAGCAAGAGGCACTGAAGGCGAGTCAAAAGGATTAGATCTCACCAAATGAAGCTCGTGGAGCAACCATGATGGATTCTTCTGCAAATCAGTCCAACAGCCGTTCTCCTAGACACAGAGAGGCTTCAACTTCAAAAACCATTTGGCATGGACTTGTTACACTTTTACCATTTGAGAGGCTTGCTGGGCCGAAAACCCGGAAGGGCGACCCAGGCAAAAGTTAGAGCAAGAGAAAAAATACAAAAAAGAAAAGAAAAGAAAAAAAATATACAAAAAAAGAAAAGAAAAGAAAAGAAAAAAAATGCAGAAAAGAAAAGAAAAAGAGATGAACAAAAAAATTGAAAGGAAGCTCGCAAGGTCGAAAACCCGCATTGGGCGCCTTGGCAAAAGTTAGAGCCTGAAAAGTGAAGGTTAAAATACCCGAGAGTACCTTAACCGGAACTACGTGAGGCTTGATTCCCATGTTTGGGATACGTAGGCAACTTCATCCCGAAGTCCAACCCCCAACGCTTTCATAGCGTCTCGGTCCATGCAATGGTTTCGATTTCATCTCAAAGTCTAGTCGCCAACACCTTCCAAGGTGATTGTGTCCATATATTTGTTGTGACCATCTTCGTCATCTCTGTGTCCAAGAGTTCGACCACCACCAATGAAGACTGTTTGCGGACTGCTGCGGCACCATCCAAACAAGGGGCAACTTTCCGTTGCCACCAGTTGTCGCAAGACGTCATTTAAACCAGGGGCAACTTTCCGTTGCCATCCACCCCCTTTAAGCCAGGGGCAATTTTCCATTGCCTCCGATCCGAGGTTGCGTATCTCAAAGAGTAAGTTCCATGCTCATTGAGCATTGACTGTTTGCAAAATAGTTTTTGAAACTTTTTACTAAGGTTGACTATTTTCTTGAAAACTATCCCATTTTCCAAAACTGGACCATTTTCTTCGACCCAAAAAGGGAAAATTTTCAGTGCTTGCTGCCTGACTTGCATGGTTTTCAAATCAAAAATCGAACAAGTATGTTAATCCGACTCTCATTTTGATCAAAACCGTTTTAGTGGAAAACCAAAAGAAAAATGGTCAAAGTGATGAACTAAGGGCACAGTTGAGCCAGGCGCTCTGCCTCCCCCCCCCCCCGGGTCATCAACATACTTGCCAGAAGGGCACTCTACCCACCAGAAGAAATACTCGTGAGCTAACGACATTGGGCATGAACCCGCAACTTCCTATTCATTCATCAATCACCCCGGGGAGGGATGCAAAATGAGAGAATGAAGAATAGAGAGGTGTGAGTTGAGAGAAAAGTGAGGAAAAGGGTTTTGAGAGAAAATCCGAACTTGAGAGTCGAGTGATGTGAGAATCACAAATCAGAAAGGGTGGGAAACAATGCCCAGAGAAACTGGCTCCTCGTGATCTGAGATCCCCTGTCCTCGTCAACGCGTCTGTATGTCGTGTCTTTTGTTTTGTTTACCTCAACCTTTGTTTTAGGTCTTTTCCGAGCGTGTCTCATTATGTTTAGGTCGTGTGCCTTTTTGTTTTTCCCCGCTGTGTTCAGTTGTAGGCTCGATACCCCGGTTTGAAAAACCCTTATTCAATTTCAAAAATCATTTATGCTCAGAATGCTGTGCCATTCTCTATATTTGAGCGTGCTTCAACTCTAGCTGGTTTCACCCCCGTAGGCCGTCTTGTCAGATTGGGCTGTTTTGTTTAAAGTTTGTCGTGTGCAAAATGAACCGAATGCTGTGTTACGGGTTATATGCAGATTAATCCCCAACAGGGTAAGGGCTGTGTGTCCAGAATCAGGTAGTGGGCTGCTTGGGTTATTTTACTGCTGGCTGTTTAGTTACCTGATTATTACAGTGCAAGTGTTCAACATTCGGACAACAAATCATATTTCATTTACATTGAAGTGTAACATGATGGGATGCGATGCAATACATGAGATATGTAAATGTAAGACTTTTTACGCAAAAAAGTTTGTTCATTTCATAATCTTTTAAAGTACAAAGTTTTGGAAACAAAAAAAATCTGTCTGCGGCAGTACAAGGTAATCTAACTACCAACAAAAAAGGAAAAGTACAAGAAAGAAGAAAAATAACAAAATCTGTATCCGTGTCCAGCGACTCTGAAGGCTGTCAATCTGTCCTGGTCCTCTTCCTGGACGAGGGTCCAGGAGCATCATCAGCATCGTAGTCAGAGTCCAACCTAGTGCCGCCTCCGGTCTCCTCCTCTGATGACCCCGCCTCTGACTTTGCCTCCGCCTCTGACTCGTCAGGGACGGGAGCCCGCGAGCTGCTCCCGGCATAAGTGTGCCCCGCCTTAGTGTGGGGGAATACTCGGCCCTCCTCATCTCTCCCTCGGGCAGGGACGGAAGGTCCAGCTGAAGCACCTCCTACCCTGGGAATCTGGAAAGGAGGCTAAAAAAGTACACAAAAGGCAAATGCATCAGTATGCCGTGAACAGTTTATCAGTGTAGAATGCAGTGTATGAGTATAGTGTGTGAATGCCGTGAGCAGTTTATTAGTGCAGAATGCAGTGTATGAGTACAGTGTATGAATGCCGTGAGCAGTTTATCAGTGTAGAGTACAGTGCAGAATGCAGTGTATGCCGTGTATCAGATGCTGTGAGATCAGTATATCAGGTGTTGTGCCGTGCATCAGATCACGTGAATCAGCTTGTAAGTGATTTTAGGCCGTGACCAGAAAAACATACCGGAATGCTGTAGAGGGCCAGGAGATCAAAGGTCCGCTACAACATCCCCATCATGGAGGCATTTATCTCCAATGATTGTCGGGTGTACGCAGAAGAAGCCTGCAAAAATATCAGATGCATCAATATTCTGTGGAATATCAAATAAACTGAAATGAAATGGCTGTACAGAAACGCAATAATACATACCGGAGGTAAGTCGGGGACACCGACAAACTTGTGATCACCAGGCGGAGGGGCGAAGGGGATCTAATAGGTCGTCCTGCCCTGCCCTCGGAAAGTCAATAAAGCGGGCAAAACAGGCCAACCGGTCCCCCGTCCCTCCTGAACTCCGCCCCTACCCCGGACTCGGGCCCTCCTCGAAGCTCCAGCTCTAGCTCTCGCTCCTGCCCTCGCCGCCGGCACCGCAGGCCTAGCTCCCTCAACTCGACGGCCGCCGCTCAGAGGCCGCATAAGGTACGTCTGCACGTACTCTCGGTAGTCGCCGATACCTCTGAAGCGGGTAGCCTCCCAACCGATGGTGTAATCGTCCATCTGCTCAGTGGTGAGCCTCTTGGTCTCCCTCATATCCTCGGGAGGGTGAACTGGGACTATCTGCTCAGGTAATCCCAGGGTCTGGCGCAAGAAACGCTCACCTAGGTACCAAGCCCGACAGACCGGGCCCTCCAACAAGATCCGGAAACGCGAGGTCTCATCGGCACCGGCAAACCGATCCCGCGTCACGGCTGGCAAAGGAGCCCAAGGCTGCCAGGTGATCTGAAAATGCAACACAGTTTGTTATCTACTGTTATTGAAATATACAGTGGAAAGGCGAAGCTTAAATGAACTGCAAGTAAAACATACCTCCGCGGGGGTGATGGTGTCGAAGTATCAGCGGAAAAAACTGAAAGTCTCTCGCGGCCTCCGGGTGCATCTCCCGTCAAAGCGGTGTGAAAAGGGGACGACCAGAGGGGTCTCCGTGACTGGCACGGGTGCGAGCCTAGGAAAGTAGGCGTAAACCTACAACTGCAGAGAAAACATCAATATGACTATTAGACAAAGCAGAATACAGAATAAAGCAGAAATGGCGGAACCATGTGTTGTGTAGTGTATTGTGCAGTGTGAGCAGTGTACAGTCAGTCTAAAGCAGAGTGTATGTGTGTGCCGTGTGTACAGTATACTACAAGTATAAAGCAGACTACAGTGTGTGCAGTGTACAGAGTACAGAAAATATAAAGTAGAAATGAAAAGCGGAGAAGAAATGTACCTCCCAAGCCCGCCAGTAGCCTCCGAGCAACTGTCCGCTGCCGCGGGAAGCTGAGCTCATGTATCCATAGAGAGTGGCCAGAGCAGCGCCACCACAGTCGCAATGTAAGATCCGCCTGACGTCCACCAGTGCGCTGAGCAGGCAGAGTGGCACGGTGTTCGCCCGGTCGGCGAAGATGGTCGTCCCGAATAAGAACATGAGGAAGCCGCGAGCGTACCTCTCCATGGCCTCCGGGGTTATCGGGGCTGCGTCAACGAGGGTGGGCTGGACCCGAAACTGTACCTCGAACCAGGAGTATCGGACATAGCCTGGACGAGCAAGAGGTGGCGCCTCACCGAGTAGATGGATCTGAGCGGCAGTCCACTCATCCATGTCAATATCAAAGGGGATCGGATCACCCCTTACCCCGATGCCTGTGAGCATCGAGAAATCGTAAGGGGTCATCGTCATGTCCCCTGCCGTGGAGAAGTGGAACGAATTGGTGGTGTCCCACCACCTCTCCACCAGAGCGGCGAGTAGAGGTCTGCACGTAGTGAGTGGCGAGAGCCCTCTGCAGAAGGCACCAAAACCCACCTGGTCCACGATGCGACGGACCGCATCAGGAAGCTCGGCGTACCACTCCCGAGCGCCGGTGTTCCCATACCCACGAATGGTATGGGAGTCTCCCTGTAAGCAGAAAACAACAATTGCGAGGCAATTTTCAAAATGCAGTTCTAAGGAGCATATAGATGTAGTATGCGTGCAAGTTTAACAGATTTAAATAAATACCGGGTGCCGATGTGCTTGTAGTGAACTACAACGTGTGATGCGTCAGCGTGTTCGGGTGGTTCAGTACAGTACAGCATGCGTGCAAGTTTAACAGATTTAAATAAATAACGGGTGCCGGTGTGCTTGCAGTGAACTACAACGTGTGATGCGTCAGCATGTTTGGGTGCTTCAGTACAGTATAACATGCGTCTAAGTTTAACAGATTCAAGCAAATACCGGGTGCCGGTGTGCTTACAGTGAACTACAACGTGTGATGCGTCAGCGTGTTCGGATGGTTCAGTACAGTATAGCATGTGTGCATACGTTCAGACTCAAGCAGATATCGGGTGCCGGTGTTTACAGTGGAATACGGTGTGTGCCGTGTATTGAGTGGTTCAAGGCTAGTGCAGTGTGTGTGCATGTGTGAGTCTTAAACAGATAATCAGTTGCAAGTGCATTTGCAATCAACTACAGTATGCAGGGTATCTGAGCTAAAGCAGTTAAAGAGTACAACTAGCTACTACAGTCTTGTATCCTACATTGTAGAAAGTAAAGCAGAGAAAAGAGGGTTACCTCAGAAGTGTCGAAGGACAAGTGGGAGGTAGGCTCACGCAGCAGTAGCTCGGGATGCGCGTACCTCTCGAAACTCCTGAACTGGCGCAGTCCGTCAGGGGGCAGAACATGGATCGCCGGCCGGTAGGTCGCCGGGTCGAACGGGCGCTCGCTCAAGGGTAGGAGCTCGACCCCGGGATCCATCTCGTGATCCGAGGGAGTCCCGCCACGTGGAATGTCATCCGCCATATCAGGAATGATGAGAAAATAGCCGGACGAAGGAAAACCGGGCTACAATACGGAAAGTCAACCGAAAAGTCAACTCCCGGGAAGGCCGAAAATGACCGAAAAGGCCGGGATGTGAAAGGGCACGGAAATCAAGAGGAAAGTGAGGGGAACAAACCCCAAAAAGGTGGGAACGGCAAACGAGGAACCGAAACAAAGTTTTGTTCGGTTGAAAATGTCCGAAATGCGAAGGAAATCGCGAATCCGATGATGAAACGGGCGTAGAACGCGAAGAAACGGAAGAAAAAGGAAGGGAAAACGCTCTAGAGAGAGTATAGGTTTTCGGCGGAAGAGGAAGTTAAGAATAGGGTTTAGGAACCCTATTTTAAAACACCCGTGGTGAATTGTCGAAACTGCCCCGACTCAGGAACTGTTGGCCGGTCGGCAACATTTTGTGCCGGCCGGCAGAATATTGTGCCGATGGGATTCTTTTTCAGCCGATGGATAGTCGGTGGATTCCCCTCCCGGCCGGTGGTGTTCCCACAGCCTTGTTTAGGCCATATGAGTAGTTTTTGGTCCTCATAGCTCAAGAAAGTGCAAGAAAGTGCATCCCCGACGCTCAACCGGCCTCCGTTGTGACCCCGGATCGTGTCTTCCATGCGTGGCACTCGAATTCATGCAAGGTGTATCCTTTCTGTATCCTTTTAGCTTTTACGAAATTCAAAAGTTGCCCTATGTGCATCACACCTCCATCGCACTGTTTTGTGCAGTTTTCAATCGTGCTGTCTAGCGCATCGCACTGTTTTGTGCATTGCATTTCAATCGCGCTGTTTAGCGCATCGCACTATTTTGTGCAGTTTTCAATCGCGCTGTCTAGCGCATCGCACTGTTTTGTGCATTGCATTTCAATCGCGCTGTTTAGCGCATCACACTGTTTTGTGCATTTCAAAACCACTCGCGCTGTTTAGCGCATCGCACTGTTTTGTGCAGTTTTCAATCGCGCTGTCTAGCATATCGCACTGTTTTGTGCATTGCATTTCACTCGCGCTGTTTAGCGCATCGCACTGTTTTGTGCATTTCAAATCCATCGCACTGTTTTGTGCAGTTTTCAATCGCGCTGTCTAGCGCATAGCACTGTTTTGTGCATTGCATTTCAATCGCGCTGTTTAGCGCATCGCACTATTTTGTGCATTTCAAAACCACTCGCGCTGTTTAGCGCATCGCACTGTTTTGTGCATTTCAAATCCATCTCACTGTTTTGTGCATTGCAAATCAATCGCGCCGTTTAGCGCATCGCACTGTTTTGTGCAGTTTACACTCGCGCTGTTTTGCGCACCTCAATCGCATTGTTTTGTGCAGTTTTCACTCGCGCCGTTTAGCGCATCGCACTGTTTTGTGCATTGCATTTCAATCGCGCCATTTAGCGCATCGCACTGTTTTGTGCACCTTACTTGCATCTTGCATGCATCCTCTCGTGCTATCTTGCGCACCTCACTTGTACTTGTTAGTACATTGCATTGTTTTGAATACAAATCGGCTTCGCGTAGCGTATAAGTCCAATTGTCAAAATTTTGCATTCCGTGTGGCATGTGTGTCACACTTGAATCATTTTGCATCTTATGAGGCACACGTGTCTCATTTGTTTCATTTTGCATTCCGTGTGGCATACGTGTCACACTTGCATCATTTTGCACCTAATGAGGCATGCGTGTCTCATTTGTACCATCTTGCATCATGCCTCATTTTCATTGGCATGCGTGTCACATTTTTGTTGGCATGTGTGTCGTCATTAGCATTAGCATGCGTGCCTCATTCTTGCATTGTTATGCATGTTTCGCTGGTCTGGCGAGACCTTAAACACGCACGGTCTAGGAGACCTTAAATCCTTGGAAGGTGCAAGACCTTTAGTGCATTGAGGTGCACAGTCCATTTACATTGTCATGTACCCTAAAAGCCGCGCGTTGTCGCGCACTTCAAAATCATGCATTTCATACATCATTTGCATTTCAAAAACAAAAAAAAAAAAACACATGCATTGTCATGCATACATTCATTGCATCCCGGTCTAGGAGACCTTAAATCCTCTAAAGGTGCAATTCCTTTGGTGTTTGTCGTGCCCGAACGACTTTCGGTGGTCTGGCAAAGCCACCTGCCTATGTTTGCGGTGAGTTCCTAGAAGACCAACTGGGGACGGTGGAAACTAGAGTTCGAACGGCTAATGCCTAGAACGCAAAGGTTCGGGAGTTCCGAGACTAAAGTCTGGTTGAAATACCCAGGGGTGTATCCTCGACTTGAAATCTGTATGGAAGCCCCATAGATTGAGGCGGCATGTCTGTGCCTCAGTTCTGGATACTGAACCAACCTAGTATATCGCCCTGTTGGTAAGATAGGGAAAGCTGCAGTCATAGCCGTTGCATCATAGTGCATTGTCGTGCATTTCCATTATAGCATTGCATTTCCCCCAGTAGATCGCATCATACCGCATTGTCATGCATTTTGTAAATATCCATTTCAATTGCATTGTAGATCGCATGCATTCATTGCATCACCTTCCACCTATGGCTTGCGCCTTTCCAGGTTGAGCTTGGTCTGGTATGTGCCCTTACTTTTCACGTTAAAGCACAGTTCTGCATGTGTACGCGCCTATTCCACGTTGGTATGTTGGTTTGAGGGTTGCGGCACCTTTTCTGTGTTAGACATGGCTCGTATGCGTACATGCCTTTCCTAGGCAAGATTTGGTTTGGCCCACAGGCCATATCTATTGTATCCATTTCTATTGCATTGTAGATCGCATGCATTTATTACATCACACCTTCCATCTATGGCTTGCACCTTTCCATGTTGAGCTTGGTCTGGTATGTGCCCATACTTCTCGTGTCGAAGCATAGTTCAGTGGACCATTCTATGTTAGACGTGGCTTGTATGTGTACATGCCTTTCCTAGGCAAGATTTGGTTTGGCCCGCGTGCCATATCCATTGCCACCTCCCTAGCATATCCACATATATATTACATTGTAGTGTAATTTTTGCATCCGGCATTAGGATCATTGTCCTTTCTCCAGCGGGTCGTTTCCCTACTTATGTCAATCCCCCCCAATACTTGTTCTTGTGTCTGTCTACGATGCTCATAGTTCAGTTGACCGTTCTATGGTAGACAGACTTGTTACCTCTATCAATCTATTTGACATAGGTGTGGTCTCGAACCACTCGTGATTGGATCATGATTCAATTGCTTTGCATATAGTTTGCATTGTTTCAATTACATTGCATCTTCATTTGCATTGTTTATACATTGTTTTGTATATATTGCATATCATTTTGCATCCATTCTTGCATTGTCATGTATGTTGCTAATGATATTGTACCTGTTAAGTTTGTTTTCTTTTCAAGCACGATATTGTATGTACGGTTCATTTGAGGCTGGTGCAACCAGACGAGCCGCACAGGTATTGTATCCTCTAAGTGAGACGTACTGACACTACAAGAAATTAGACTTTCGCCGACCAAAATCTTAGTCGCCAAAGGTCACTTTTTTAGTCGCCAAAACCAATTAGCGACTAAATTTTTTTGTCGCCAACTTAGTCGCCTAAACCCTGTCGGCGAATGTTTTAGCGACTAAACACGAGTTTGGTCGCTGAAAATGCAACATTTGGCTACTAATCTGTGTAGTCGGCAAATGTTACCCTTTGGCGACTAAAAAAATAGTCGCTGAAAAGGTAATTTTTAGCTACTAAATCATTGGTCGCCAAACGTCAACGTTTGGCTACTAAAGTTGGGTTAGTCGGCAAAAGTGATATTTTTGGCGACCAAAATATTAGTCACCGAAAGTTATAACAAAACTAATTTGAACTATTTAGAGACTAAAGTTTTAGTCGCTAATTGAACTATTTGCCGACCATGGCATTTAGTCACCAAAGGTTGCCAACTTTTATTCATTTTGCTACTACATTATTAGTGGCCAAAACATTTGAAAATAATTTTTGGCTACCAAAATAGTTAGTAGCCAAATGCTATATTAGAAATTTTTTTTTTTTTTAAATTTCTGAACCACCTGTATCCATTATTAGTACAACCTATACAATGTATAAACAATAAAATCCATCAATACTAAATATATATTATCAACCATCAACAATGTGCATGCCAAAAATTCCATTCGACATCCAATTCCATTCCATTCCACATATGTAATACAAATTCCATACGACCCAAGTCTATTCCAACCTCAATAATTTAGTAATACAAAATATGTAATACAAAATATATTCCCTCCATTCGACATATGTAATACAAAATATCAACCTGATAATCAATCCTAAAATTAGTAAATAAAATTGGAGTGTAAAATATACAATTCTGGTGCTACATTCTTAAATATACATTCGTTTCTGAGGTTCCACAAGGACCAAAGAGTTATTGTTAGGATGGCTCCCCCCACCCAACACACACACACTACTGATAGCCCATTGTGAACCCCACCAACTCAAAATGGCAGACACACCCTCCAAACAAAGGGACAATGCTGTAGCACGTGAAGTGATGATTCCTCCTCATTCTTGGACAAACCACAAAGTGTAGATGCATTGCCATTAAGGACTCCAATTCTCTGCAAGAACACTACAGTTTTGACCTTATTCTTCCAAGCAAGCCACCTAAAAAACTGAACTTTAGGAGGAAGAGTATTATAGATTACAAGCAGTATGAAATATCAACAACTTAGGGCCTGTTTGGACATCTCTTCCCTCAACATACCAAACACATTAAAATTGATTGTCATGTTGTCTGGGATAAAATTCATGGTCCAAACTTGAAGGAGCGTGTTAGAGATACAGCTGCATATGCTTGAAGACAGCCCCTAATTAGCAATTTTATTCAACAAACATGGGCTTTGATTGTACATTCCTTGTATCTATTCTGGCAGTTATGTATTCCTGGATTCAACCCCTTGATTTCTCTGCTAATTTGACCTACAATGACATGGCATGCTAGGTGTCAATTTTTTATTTGTAACAAATTCAACTATGTAAGGCTCCACTCCCTTCCCACATCATTATGGGTGAATTTAGCAATCTAAATTGTGGGTTTTAACATTTCTCTTACATATAATGAGAAAGTGAGATGCTGTATTAATTCCTGCTGCAGCAATTTCATGTCTTTTACTCTGTTCTAATCAGAGCAGTATGAGAAAGAACAAAAACATACCCATGTGGGGACAAAGAAGGAAGCAGAAAGAACCAACATGCCTGCAGTGGGAAGGGAAATAGCAGGTGCACCTCACTCTCCTGATTCTCTTCTTGTCCTTCTTCCACACCATATGGGTCCTGACCAGAGCTTGTGAAGGAGAGTACAATTCATTGTTGCTAGAGCACAGCTGAAATGAGTAAAGACATAAAATGAATCCCACTGGGTTGAATTTGAAATTAGGTGATTATAAATATGATACATACACATTTATATATTTTTTTGATGGTGAATTAATTTAAATAAATCACATAAAAAACTAAATGCTCAAATACTTTCGAGATACTTGCCATCAACAATCCCCATTCTTTGTTGATTCCAACACCAGTTACCTTCAGACAGCAAAAGAGCTTATTATATTCATGATGAAAGCATAACCAAAATTGATTATATTATGAAAAAGCATAGGAAATTATTCCAAGACCGAAAATTAGGGTATAAAATACGTTCTTTTGACATAAAAGTATATATAGAGAGAGCAAGAGAGGGAAATAGAGAGTTAATTTCCAGATTCTGCAAATGCATGAATAGGATGTTCATTCAACAATAAGACAAGACCAACTGGAAATTAATAAGACAAAATAAATAACAACAGAGGTCCAATATTGCACACATCAGGAAAATTACATGCGTAGGTACTTTACCAGCATAGTTTTAGCAAAAATGGTACTTTACCAACACAGTCTTACATATATTTCATAACAAGATCTAAATAACTTACAATCTTGCTTTCCCCAGTCATGCTAGATTCATCGATGGCAAGAGAATGACCAGAAATTATGATTCCATCTGCTGGGACCTGGGAAAAATGGAAAGGTAACAACCTATTTTTTCTCGTGTTCATAAGCAGTAATATCTACAGTTGCAATAGTGGATTCATAAAAACAAATTTGTATGTCCGACAAATCAAACCCACTTAAATAGGCTACACTCTCCTGATCACCAATCTTAAGAGGTATAACATCACCAACAACAATGTCATATATTGAAATATTTTCTCTCCTACCACCCTTACAACCTGCATAATAATTCATAAAAATAACAATGTAGCGTCCTAAGGTTAATAGATTAAAAATAAAGTAAATGCTTCATGTTGTAATTGCACACCTCCAATTGTATATTTCTCTTCTTTTTTTTTTTAAATAACAATTTTGCTATCCCACTGCTCAAATAAATTATGAAAATGCTCTCCACGAGGAAGAAATTCTGCGCATTATGAAAGTAGTGATAAGGAATGGAAACATCTATATAATTGCTTCATTCAAAGCCCAGTGGTTTTGCCAACTGATACATACTGTGAGTTTTTACCATTATTTGTATGTGTTGTTTATGTATAAAGCAAAGATCAGAACGAAAAATTTGAAGGAAGAGAGAGTTACCTGACAAAGGGTAGCAGGGGTTAGAGTAATTTGATCATAATACCGTGGATTCATTGTGACAATGACGACAATCGAAGACTTCGTTGTAGCAGGGAGCTCTAATGTGAATTAAGTTTGATATCAATGCAAAGCAAACATAGATGAAAGAGTGACAAGCAACCTTATCAGAACATTAGAGACAGCATTTGGACCAGTAGGAACATGAACAATGTGACTGCTGTCATTATTGTTTACAGCAGCAAGAAGGGCTTCTAGCTTTTCTGCTTTCCCCTTATCTTCTTCACCAAAATTAACAATATCAAGGGCTACACTGTTCTTTTTTAACTTCCTTCCAATCATGCAAAAATGGAAAAATGTTGCTTTGCTAAATTATGCAAAAATGTTTCTTTGATACATTTCACAACAACATAATGGGTAAAGATTAACACACTCGAGATTAGAAAAGTTCAAAACAGATAGGGTTAGCATTTTCTTCTTCCTTTTTGGAAAAAAAGAAAAGAAAAATGGGGTTTCAGACCGATGACAAGATAAACTTTTTCAAAAAAAATTAAAAAATCAATAAAATTGACCAAAGTCCTGAAACTGACAATGAAGCATTGCAACCTTTTTACTTCATAAGAACAGAGGTTCACAGACTCAGCTTGAATCAAAAAGTGCAAGATCATAGACCCAATTAGAAGAAATAACAATACTTTAATAATAGAGAGTCAAGAGTCTTACTTTCCAAACTTCAATGCCTACATATTTCATTGGCTTCAATACATAAAGGTGAGGATTATCTTCGAACTCTGGAGGGAACAAACAAGTATTGTAATTAAACCCAGAGATCCAGTTGTCATGGTCTTTGAAGCAAACATTTCAAATATGAAATAATAGAACTAATATGATTAGTACAAAAAATCCTTCACTAAACAGTAATGAGACATTGCATTAGCTTGGGAAATGGATTTGTGATTGGTTCCATTCATAACTGGGTTGCTTCGACATACCTTTTATCCACATTTGTATGTCCAAAACCATCTGCAAGAAAAAATAAAATTCATTAGTTTGGTGCCTATAAAATGTTAAGAAGGCTTAAAAGCTTCCCTGTTAATGACATAGATAGTCTTACATATCAAATATTTTCCAATAAAATAGATCCTCGTTAAAACAACAAGGTTGTAATAAATAAATAAAAATGTGGGAAGAATTATCCAAAGTCAGTCTTCAGGGCATCGTATAAATGTTTTGAGTGATTCTCACCTCCTTTTTGTCTCCTCCCAATTTCTCTTTTTGTTCCCTATGTCAGTAAATCATTACTCCGGTCTTAAGTCTAATTTTCCTTGAAAGATAATGATCCATTGATAACCGGGTTGCTTCGACATACCTTTTATTTTTAATTTCCACCTCATTAGCTTACATTCCCAAACAATTAGTGATAAGCATAACTTAAAAAATTAACAAATTCACAGAAATTTTCAAAAGTGCAAACCTAACCCATAAAAACCATGCAATGCCATTGCCACTATGTTGGTCATTTCAGAATCTAAATTAACAGTATCTTCCGAAAACTTTCTCTAACATTGATCAATGAAGTTACTTTATGACATTACTATCTACAGTTTTCAGACACACAGGGCTGTACATTAACCATGAAAACTTTCTCTACTATTGACCAATGACACATCTAGCACTGCCCATGTTACCAGTTAAATTTCTTCACAACAGGACTGTACCTGGGTTATCAATCCATGGGGTTTTCCACTTGCCCTTATAGTTGGGGTTCTTGATTTTCTGAAGCACCACAAATTACAAATACTTCAATCTTCATTGCAGCTTCAATCAAATAATCACAAAACTTTATTTTCACCACCCAACTGCACCTACTAACAATTGACTCTGCTACCCCCAAAACCACAACAAAACTTTGATTTTGAGTTCAACTTCAGCCAAACTCTCACAAAACTACATTCCCTGAAAACTACACAGAAACCCTGTAAACCCACACACTCAAAAAAGAAGAAGGCAAAAACCCCAGTAACCCATACTGCAGATGATCAATCCACAACCAAATCATACAAGTTCTTTTACTCCATGCTTTCAATCATATAATCATAACAAAATTTACTCTTTTTCATCCAATCATAGTAATTAACTACAATAAATACTTTGTATTCAATTTCATCTGATTCAATTTCCAATTTTTTCAACTGGGTTTTCAACTACAGAAAACATAAACCTAGTGATTTAAGAGTAGAACCTCAGCGAGATCGGCCTGGTGACCAGGGTTGTGCTGTGACTCGGGTCAAATCTCGATATCTGCGGACTCGTCAACAATTTCTTGCATAGTGTTCTGAATGAACTCATCGAAGGAATCGAGCTGTTGACGAACCAGACCCTTCTCTTCGAAGTAAGCACTGATTACAGCCCAAGCGGGGTTCGGTCGAAGAGGTCTCTGATCTCGGCTGGCGCTTCGGCTACTGTCTGCTGGCCTTCATCTGCCGCCGCTCGCCGTCGATCTCGAGAGAGAGAGAGAGAGAGAGAGAGAGAGAGAGAGAGGAAGAAGAGATTAGGGATTTTTTGGGTTTGAGATTTAGGGATTTCTTTTTTTTGGGGAGGGGGTGTGGAAGCGGGAATGGGAAAAAAATAAAGGAAGGGGGGGAGCGGGAATGGAAATCAATTTAGGGGTGGGGATGAAAAATAAAAAAAAAAATTAAATAAATTTAATTTTTGTTAAAATATATATATTTTTTGTAGTTAATGAATTTTTTTTTAATTTTTTTTTTTTTTTTAGTTATTAAGATTGAAAATTTATTTGTTTCATTTTTATTTTAATGAAAAAAAATATTATTTTTTTTTATTTTGTAGAAGTAGGGGTAATATATATTTTAATGAAAAATATTTTTCACTAAACTAAAAGTTAATTTTCTGTAGTCAATAAAAAATATTTTTCTGCGGCCTTTTTTTTTTTATTACTAAATATCATGAACTAATTTTTTGTGGTAGAGGAAAAGGAGCGGCAGCAGTAGTGAAGGTAGTGGATAAGAGATGATGGTGGTGGTGGTGGTGGTGGTGGTGGTGATGGTGATGGCGAAGGAGATTAGTGGTGAAGCTGTGGTAGTAGTAGTGTAAGTAGAGTGGCAGGGGTGAAAGAGAGGTAATGGTAGTAGTAGTAGCAGTATTAGTAGTGGAGTGGTGGCGATAGTAGTAGTAATGGTAGTCGTAGAGATGAAGTGGCGACAGTAAAAGTAATAGTGGTGGTGGAATGGTGTTTGCAGTAACGGTGAAGGTGGCAGAGGAGATGGGTGGTGAGAGAGAGTGATAGACAGAAAAGAAACATAGAGAGAAGAGAGCTGGACGAGAGAGACAGAGAGAGATAGAGAGAAGAGAGATGAGCAAGAGAGACATAAAGAGAAGAGAGATAAAGGAGAGAGACAGAGAGAAAGATAGAGAGAAGAGAGATGAGCGAAAGAGATAGAGAGAGAAAAGAGATGAGAAAAGAGATGAAAGAAGAGATAGATGAGTGAGAGACACAGAGAGACATAGAGATGAGGGAGAGAGTGAGCAATGTGAACACAATGGGGGAGATAGATAAACAGATAGATAGACACATAGAAAGAAAGAGAGAGAGAGAGAGAAGAGTGAGAGGCAGACAAACAGACACAGAGAGAGAAAGAAAGAGAGAAGAGTGATAAGTGAGAGAGAGATAAAGAGATAAAGAGATTTAGAGAGAGAGAGAGAGACAGAGAGAGAAAGAGATAGGGAGAGACATATAGAAAAATAGAGAGAAACAAGAGATAAGAGAGATATATAGAAAGAGAGCGAAAAGAGATAAACGCGAGAGAGAATAGAAAAATAGAGAGAACATAGATGAGTGAGAGAGACAGAGAGAGAAAAGAGAGATGAGCGAGAGAGACAGAGATAGAAAAGAGATGAGCGAGATAGAGAGAAGAGAGATGAGCGAGAGAGACATAGAAAGAAGACAAATGAGAGAGATAGAGAGAAGAAAGATGAACGAAAGACACACAGACAAATAGACAAACAGACAGAGAAAGAAGAGTGATGAGTAAAAGAGAGAAAGAGAAGAGTGGTGGTAGTTGAATGGCATTTGCAGTAGTGGTAAATGTGGTAGAGAAGATGGGTAGTGAGAGAGAGAGATGAGTGAGAGGCGAATAGAGAAAAGAGATAGAGAGATAGAGAAAGAGACAGAGTGATGAGCGACAAAGTGTGCCGTCGCAAATAGTTCGGTCTCATATACCCACTTTTCTTGTAGTGAGGAATGAGAAGGAGTTGTGTGTGAGAGTGAGATGAGAAACAGAGAAGGGTTAGGGTAAAATTTTGGGGGGAATCCCCAATTTGAGAGGGAATTTCAAATTAAGATAAAATTTTGTGAAAATATTTGCTGCTAATTTTTTTAGAGATGTGAAAAATAGATCAGGCTTGTTAAATTAATATTTTTTAATTTTATTTATTGTTTATACTTTTTACTTTATTGGAGTTTTATGACTCAGTTTGTGAAAAAAAAATTACAAAATTTAGAAATATTTAGAAAGTATAAATTTAAAAATAAGTCTTACAAATCAGATTTATTTACTCATAAGTCATGAGTGATTTTTTTTTACACACTTAGCCTTCGTTTTGATAATGAAATTTTTTTAAAACTTTTTAAATATATGTTTTGTGTCTGTAAAATGATTATTTCATTAGTATTGGTAATAATATTGAAAAATTTATTAAAATGATAAATAATTGGGATATTTTGTCTTTTATTTGTGAATTTTGATTTATTCTTAATTTATTAGTGTTATTGAAATATGATGATGTAAAAAGGATAAATAGTTTAATTGTACTTTTTAAAAATAATAAATTGATTATTAAAAATTAAATTCATCAGACTGACCTGTAACTATGCCTTTAAATTTTTGCAATGTAAAACTATCGACAAACAGCCAATAACAAGTTGCCCATTTTAGCATACCTTTCGCGTGAGGGCCCAATTATTAAAAGATGTGTTCAACCCATCAAATGAAAGCCGACAACTTCTTCCATCTAAAAATAATAGTCTATTTTCAGAATTATATTTCTTTTTATAATACAATTATTACATTTTAAAAATATTAATTTTTCAAAATTACCTTTTGATAGTATATTTTTTTAGAAATATCAATTGTCATAATTGTACTTTTTGTATTATTAATGGATTTAAAAAAAGGACAAAATAAGAAATTCATATTATTTTAATAATTAATTTTTTTTTAAATTAATATTTTGAGATAATAAAAAATAAAATAAGATATTAATAATTTTGGATGGTGGGTGTACAACCTAAAAATAAAAATAAAAATAACTATTTTGTTTAGTCAAATTTTCAAGTGGAGACTAATGGTATTGTTATTAATAAAATAAAATAATTATTTTGTTAATTTTTTCGGCTACCAAAAAATGTAGTAGCCAAAAGTAGGTCTTTGGCGACTAAAAGGAATTTTGTCGCCGAAAGTTAACATTTGGCGACCACAATTTTGGTCGGCAAAGATTAAAAATTAATTTTTTTATTTTCATTCGGCTACCAAAAAAATGTAGTAGCCAAAGGTAGGTCTTTGGCGACTAAAAGGAATTTGGTCACCGAAAGTTAACATTTGGCGACCAAAATTTTGGTCAGCAAAGATTAAAAATTAATTTTTTTATTTTCATTCGGCTACCAAATAATTTAGTAGCTAAAGGTAGGTCTTTGGCGACTAAAAGGAATTTTGTCGCCGAAAGTTAACATTTGGCGACCAAAATTTTGGTCGGCAAAGATTAAAAATTAATTTTTTTTATTTTCATTCGGCTACCAAATAATTTAGTAGCTAAAGGTAGGTCTTTGGCGACTAAAAGGAATTTTGTCGCCGAAAGTTAACATTTGGCGACCAAAATTTTGGTCGGCAAAGATTAAAAATTAATTTTTTTATTTTCATTCGGCTACCAAATAATTTAGTAGCTAAAGGTACCTCTACGGCTACTAAATTTTCTTTTAGTCGCCAATTGTGATATGTTTAGCTACTAAAAATTTTTTTAGTCGCCAATTGTAATATTTTTAGCTACTAAATTTTTTTTAGTCGCCAATAATCAACATTCCCCTACTAAAAAAAATTAGTAGCTAAAAAGTTGACTTTTGCCGACTAATATTATTTTTGGTAGCCAATTCCGTGACTTTTGGCGACTAAATTGTTTTTGGTAGCCAAAAATGGTCGGCAAAAATGCATTTTCTTGTAGTGTGAGAATTACATAATTCTCTTACATCCTTTCTGCATTGTAATGTAGTTTGGTGTATGCCAGCTTAAAACTGTCGCATGTTATGCTTCGTTACAGCTTTCTTTGCATGATCATAAGTTATGCTCGGCTTCGTGCATTGTCTTGCATTTTGCCCCTGCCTTCGGGCGCATACCTTGTCCCTCTTGCATGTTTGTCTGAGTCTTCGGCCTTGTCAAAAATGGGTCGTCTCTGGGCTTTGACATTCACTCCCGTCATTGTTATGACTTTCGAGTTCTGTCAAAGAGGGGCAACTGTAGACACCCCATATTTGACCGTCCTCAAGACTTGGACATCACCACTGGAACACTTGGTGATTATCCATGTTTGTGATCGTTTGGAGTTCCCGGAGGTCTCGGCTCGCGCACCTTGCCTCAGGATCTCCGAACTTGACTGTTTAGTGTCTGGTTTTGCACCAAACACATGTGTTTTGCCTTGGAGGGGCAGGGAATGCTTTGTGAGGCATCCCCACACACCACCGGCAGTGGCTAGAGACCACCGGCTGGTTTTTCATGCCATCGGCAATGTATTTTGCCGGTCGGCACTCCTTTTTGCCAAAATGGCATCTTTGGCCGGCCGACTACTGTGCATCTGCTTTTGCAGATATTTTATCACAGCTGTCTTGCTTTTGGCTCCCCTCCATACACGTGTATGGAGGGATCTCCCTCTTTAGAAGCTTGTCTTGTAAGCTTTACAAGACAAAAGGCTCTATAAGAGAGAGCCTTGTCTCTTGGCTTTAGGGTTAGACACTTGAGAGACTTGAGAGACTTAGGATATTTTTAGACAGCCATTTTTAGGGTTTTGAGTTCTAGGGTTAGAAACCATACACTTTCTATCTCTATTTCTCCCCCTTGTGTGTGTTTAAGTGCACTTGTGTCTTACTATTGCACACAAACACATAGTGTTTCACCTTCACTTAGCTACTGAGGTTCTAAGAGGTTGGTTTTGAAGTTTTTGAGCTGTTTTCAAGCCAAGGAGGGCTGTTGGAGCTTCATCTTTGAAGGGGTCTTCAAGGGTAACAATCTTACCTTTATATTCCCCATTTTTGCATTATATTTCTACCTGTCTTAAAATCGTTTTTGAGCTTGGTGTATAATACAAAAAAGTTCTATTTTTTAACCCTCTTGATTGTTCATTAAGAGTGTTCTGTGGTTTGGAGGTGTTTGACCCCTCTTAGGCCTTGAAAGGGCCCATTTTGAGCTATTTTGAGTGAGTTTCGAGACTTTGGTGTTTGGGCCTCTTCACCACTGAAATCTTGAGGGATTTCAGTGGTGGAGATGGTGCCTTGAAGTCTCCAAAAGGGGAGGGCCACCCCCTCTCCTTGTTGTCCTTGAAACGGACCCTTTTTGGCCTCTTGAGGGAGCACCTAGCTAAGCTTCATGTTGATCATGCCTTGGCTATTTTTTGTGCTTATTATGTCATAATATGCCTCTGTTTTTCGTTGGTTTTGGTACACCATGCATGCTTAGCATACCTACCATGTAATGCCATGTTATTGCCTTAATATGCCTTAGGTTGTTAGCCTTTGTTCAAGCATGTTTTGGGCTTAGTCTTGTGAAGCTTTTGTGCATATTTTAGGTCTGTCCATAGTTGTTTGGGTCGGATTTGGCGTGCTTAGTATAGCTCCTTTGCATTCCGGCTTGTTGGCCTCAAGTGTGTTAGTTTGTAGCATGTACTATTTGCTTTATTCTAATGATTTGGCATCATTTTTAGCATGATTTCAGACCTTATAGCATGCTTGTATGTTTGCTTTGGACACCTCTTTGAAGCTTTGGAAGCTTGTGTAGCATGTTCCATGTTTTGGCCATTGTGCATGCTTTGAATTTGAGCCACTTAGATGCCATCTAGGGGGTCCCCTTTGCATGGTCTAGGTCTGCCTTGAACCTATTTTAAGTCTCCTTAGCCTTGTGAGGCTTGGTTGGCTTGGTCATGGTTCAAGCCCTTTTGACTTGCTTCAAGTACTTGGGCCATTTGTTGCATGTTTAGCTTGATTTGTTGCTTGGTTTGGCACCATGTTTTAACATGATTTTTAGAGCTTATGTTGCATGCTAATTGTCCATGATATCCTTCTTTCAAGTGTGTTTGAAAGTTGTCCCATTGGTGCCTAAGTGTTGGCCTTTGATCATGTGTATGTATGCATGTGTATTTGGTCCCTCATTATAGCACTATGGCTACTGTTTTAGGCCTATTTAGAGTTGCCTAATTCATGTGTAAGTCCATCTTTTTCATCTGTTTGCATTGCCTCATGTTTGCTTGCACGCTTGCATAAGTGCCTTGCCATGCCATATTGCATCCTTAGCTTGTATGCCTAGGTTGCATTGCATATTGCATGCATGCCTTATTTCTTGACTTGGTGATAGGAATTGGGCTTTGGTTTGTTTGTTTGGTTTGCATTTCATTTGACATGAAAGTTGCACACTTGATCCTTTGGGTCGTCATGCACGGAAATGCGTGATTGGCGGTCCGAGAATCGAGACACATGCCCTTTTGAGTCACAAATATGATAAGGGACATGATTGGTGCATATATGCCTTGAATTGTATTGCCATGCAAGTTCTGTCCTCTGCTGCTGTGAGTTGTAGGTTCTGCAGGCATTCTCTGCCGACCGGCAGTGTACATTGCCGACCGGCAATTATTCTTCTGCCGATGGCTTCATTTTGTGCCGGTGACCACATACCACTACCGGTGGTAATTTTATTCAGCCGGTGGTGATTCCTAGTATCCAGAGAGGCATCCCTGGGACTTTGGCAGTTTTCAGAGAGGTAGAGCAGGGAAAACAGAGGCAGACTATGCATGGCGGTGCACTTCCGAGCAAGACCCGAGCACGCGCTGCATCTGGCCCTCCTCCCGAGGCGGTTTACTGCTTTTCCTATATTAATTAGTTTATTAATTAATTAGGCAATTTGTAATATTTAATTAGCTTGCGTAGTTAATTAATTTGTAATATTTATTTGGTCCCTCCGAGTGAGGGCGAATCTGTAATAAGTGTGGGTGAGTGTGTGTATGTCTTCCAACCCCCACTTCTTTCTCCCTTTTACTTACCTGCTTATGATGGTTAGTAATAAGTCATGTTTAATTTAGCATACCTTATGCTATGCATGCGTGCATCATTCATCAATATTGCATGCACCGGGCTCGGTACATCATGCTAACTGCATTGGTACTTCAATTCCAAATTCAATACGTGCATCAATTGGTTGCATTTCACATGCCATGTGTAGGTTAGCCGAGCCTATTCTAGTAACATGTTGTATGCGATGCATTAGGCACTTAACATGAACTTGGATCATGCATGTCTGCTAACAAGTTCTTTGTTTTGGCTTGGAGTACGATGTAAGTATCTATGCTTTAGCATCATCGCATGCGTGTGAATGCTATCATAACAGTATGCTTACCATGTGGCTAAGTGCTTATATGAGATAAACTATTTGAATGCCCGTGGGTGGAGGTTGGATTGTTTGAGTTGGAAAAAACTCGTTGAAATCCGTATTTTAGCCTACTTGCGAGTAGCAAATTCCAAAGCACTTTTCAAAACAAACGGATATGCAATGCTTATTTCCAAATTAGACAATCTAGTCTATACTTGTTCGCTGTGCGCATAACATAGTAACGCTAGGCTAAATAATTAGAATAAGAACATATAACGTTTTCAAAGTCGGATATCATGGTTAGTAGAGGCCGGTCTTCGGACCGGGCGAAAGGGGGTGCTCATAGCTGACCTTCCCCGATCGTACCCAAGCTCCCGAGCCGAGACAACTCCGGTGATGACGGACATGTGGCCTTCGGCACCGAGTCAGGGTTTCCTAAATTCCCCTATAAAAAATATTTAGGTGGCGACTCTGTATCTGGCAAAGCAGTCCATGTTTGGCACTTCTTTTCAAAAAAATCTGTTTTCTCAAAACGATTTGCCAGATTTGGACTCTTTGGTTCAAGATTAAGAACCGCGACACAAATCGAGTCCGAACTGTAGCGAGGGCCCCACGCGGGCGCGTCTACAGTCGATCATCGAGGATTACGCCAGTAGTCTTGTCATCGGTCAATTAGATGTACTGACAAACCATCTTTTTAATGCCACGTGGCCTTCCATGACCTTGTAGCAGTATAAGCCTCTTGGAGTGGTGAACAAAGTGATCTCTTGGTCTGCTTTGTACATGGCGGTCTGGTTTGTACATGGCGATCTGGTGGTAGCCGTGATATGCATCCAGGAAGCTAAACCTCTAATGGCCAGCGGTTAGATCCACCAACTGGTCTATTCTCGGGAGGGGGAAGTTGTCCTTTGGGAATGCACGGTTGAATGTTTCATAATCGACCCACACTTGCCATTTACCAATCCTCTTCGGCGCTACCACTGTGTTAGAGATCCATCTGGGGTACTGCACTTCTTCTATAGCCCCAGCTTCTAACAAGTTCTTGACCTCCTCTACCACTCTCTCGGCATGGTGCAAGCGAGCGCCGCGTTCTCTTGATGACTGGTCGTGCATTTGGAAAGACATTCAACTGGTGGCAAATGAAGCTAGGGCCGACACTAGGCACATCGTAAGGCGTCCACGCAAAGGCCTCAATGTTGGAATCCAAAAAGTTGACATAATCGAGCCGCTCGATGCTAGACAAAGATGATCCCAAAAGAAAGAATTTATTTGGACCATTCTCATCAACGCGTACTTCCATCAAATCTTCAGCCGATTTCTCTTCAACTTTTCTTCCCACGACTTCCAGGACTTCCTTCCCTTCTAGTCCTTCTATCATTTGAACAAAGCCTTTGGCAGCTCGGCTGCCATTTACTGCGACAAAGCACTGTTTTGCCATTACTTGGTCCCTCGAAACCTCTTCTGCTTGTCCGGCTAGCGCTGGAAAGCGCAGGACCTGGTGATAAGTTGATGGCCATCACCACCTTTAAAATGGGATTGCATCTGTGATAACCATGTCCCCTATTATGCTAATTGGTCCTTATTATGAATATGATTATGTGTTTGATGTGTTTATGTGTACTAATTTATGTGAAGATATGTGGTTTTGAATTTCTATATGTTCATCGTAGAAATATCTGTTTGATTATCTGCTTTGAAAATTAAATTAAAAGCCTTATCGGCCATAGAAACTGAAATTGACCGCACCATTGTGATTGGCGTAATTTTTTTTAAAGCCTACGGTGAAATTTGATTGAAAATTGATTTGGACCAGATTAAATGGGTTAAATTAATGTTATGGTGCCCAATTATTTTATATTAAAAGAATGTATTTGAGTGAGCTTTTAAAAAGAGCCATTATACACACTCAATTCCTCTTTTTGTCCATTTTGACAGATCTAACTCTCTGGAGAGAGAGAGAGAGACCCGAAATTAGAGAGAGAAAAGGGAGATTATCTAAGTTTTGCTCTTGAATCTTGGAAGTCTTGAAGATTACTCAAGAATTTGCTATAGATTGTGAGAATTAAAACTCCTAGGTGAGTATTTCATGGATTCTAGTTTGTAATTTTGTAAAATTAAAGTTGATTAATGATCAAGAGCAAGAATTGTGCCATAAGTGAAGGAATTGTGTAGTATTTGATGAATTTGAAGTCAATTGATGCATGCATGTAAGAATTTGCCATGGAGTTGTGTGATTGAGCATGAAAAGTATGATCCATATAGAATTGTGGTTAAAGTTCATGCTTTTGATCATTATTTGTATCATCTAAGTTGGTTTTGTTGAATTGGAAGTCAATATGCACGTGCATGGGAGAAATTGCTTTGAATTTGCATGTTTGAACTTGAAATACATGATCCATGTTGAATCCTTGATTGAACTTCATGTTTTTAACCACCTCTTCATCATTTCAGTTGTGAATGAGGGTTATATCTCACATCCATGTACAATTCAGATGAGTATAAGCTTTGAATGCATGAGTTTGTTATGTTGGGTATAAGTTTGGTGTAATTTGGGACATGCATGTGATTAATTAGTGAAATTGAGCTTCATAATGAAATGAATTGGGTGTTGGATCATGTTAGTAAAAGTATATGTGATGTTTGAGCCATTATATGCAAGAAATGTTGGTTGGAATGTTGAATTTCGGCTCAAGAACATTGCTGGAAAATCGAGAATTTTTGGTGTCTGCTCGAGCGTGGAAAACGCCGGTCGAGCAGGAAATACGTGCTCCTAGAACTTTTTGTAGACATGGTGTCCGCTCGAGCAGGGAAGTTGACGCTTGAGCGTGGAGCTATGTAGATAGATCTTCCGCTCAAGCGCCCGAGTTCACGCTCGAGCATGAATTTGTTGCATCCAGCACTTTTGCAGACCTCATGGGTCCGCTTGAGCGGGGAAGTCCACGCTCGAGCGGGGACCCTGTTTCCTGAAATTTTGAAAATGCATTCTGTGTTTCGTTTTCCGTTCCCTTTCACTTCTAAGTACTCTTAGGCATACATTGAGCATTGTAAATGAGTTAGAAGAATAAGAATTAAGCCTAAGGAGGAATATGTGAATTAAGAACAGATTGAATCGGTTGTGACCCATATGTGTTATGTGATGTGTAGGGTCAAGCTCCAGGGCAAATCAATTAGCTGATCTCTGTGAGTAATATCTAAGAAAGATATCTGAAATGTGTTATTGTCCAATTGCTTACGTCCATGTAAGTTATATAAATGATTGGTATTCGATTGGTGGACAATGTTTGCTATACCGAATGAATGGGCCAAAGGCCGTTTTGACAAGAATAAATGATTACGCCGAAGGCTGATTGACATGAATGATTGGGCTGAAGGCCGATTGACATAAATGATTGGGCCAAAGGCTGTTTTGACACAAATGAAAGTTTAACATGCATGAATGGGCCAGAGGCCAGTTTGACATGCATGAATGGGCCAGAGGCCAGTTTGACATGAATGAATAGGCCAGAGGCCAGTTTGACATGCATGAATGGGCCAGAGGCCAGTTTGACATGAATGAATGGGACAAAGGCCAGTTTGACATGCATGAATGGGCCAGAGGCCAGTTTGACATGAATGAAAGTTGAATGGGAGAAAGACCAGTTTGACAAATGGAAGATAAATGGGCCAAAGGCCAGTATGTTTGGAACCACAGCCACTTGACTTAAATTGTGTACATATATATATGTTAAATAGAACTATGAATTGGGCCCAAGGCTGTTTGAAGCATGTTGTTCTACATACTGTTTGTATAACTCTTTTATTTGATATTATTCACTGGACTATCGCTCACGCTCATTCATGTGTTTGTAGGTGAACCAAGAGAAGTCCAAACCCAGCCCCAGTGAAGTCTGTATGGAACAACTAAAGTTTTGAAGAGTCAGCCCTTGCGTCTCGTGCACGAGACATGTCTTCTCTCTTCTGCCATTCTATGTTATTTTGTCATGTTGGCGAGGACTTTGGTGTACGTCTGTATATAGCTTTGTTTTGGCTGACTTAGATCTGAATGATCATGTCTGTATAGAACCTTATGTTACTATACTTTATTTTGTGAGTTATTAACATATGTATGTATGAAATGTTATGGTGTGCATATAAGCACGGCTCTATGACAAAGTTTTAAAATTGCTTCCGTTTGGCCCCCATTAACTCTATTAAAATACGTCTGGTTTGGTTTGAGGCCGTAGGTAATCTCATGATTACTGGCCGGTTATGTCCTTAACCCACGGGGCAGGTTTGGGTCATGACAGAGTGGTATCAGAGCACGAGTTAATAACTCACACACTTGTCCAAAAGAGCAATAAGTGTCTAGAGAAGATCTAGGATGCATTCATATGATAAGTATGAATTTGGAAGCATCAAGAATATGCCTAACTGTTTTGATATGAATAGTTATGTATTATAAGCTGTGATCTGCTTGCATTGTAAATTATTTGAATATGTATGCTCTTTAGTATATGCATACCTGTGAATCTTCTGTATAAAGTATAATGCAAGTTTAATCAGGTGGTGATAACTTGTGATTATATGAGATGCGAATTGTTACACTAATGTGTACAACAAGCATGTTTTGTTATAATACACATACATGAACATATGAGTCATGAGAAGTTGCTTATGTGTGTTTGATTCTGCAAATGGGGGTCTATGTGAAAGATGAACATGATTTCAGTATATAACTACTTAGTAAATGTTCAGCATGCGATATCTGATAAGTATGCAATCATCTGTTACGTATGTGATTAATTGTGTCTTGTCGATACATAAAATGAGAAAATAATAATGTGCCTATGTGCGAATGTACACATGTGTATCTGTGTTTATCTTTGTATTGGGCATTCTGGTATTTGGCAAGGCTTAATAAGAATTTGTGTAGAATACGAATAAAGTAAGGGCATATGAGTTGGCAGACTTTTCCATAGCCCGACTTGATAGACTGGAAAGAATAGTACAAGAAATGGCAGAGATTTTGAGACAACAACGTCAGTTGCCACTACGGTGAAAACCTTTGCCACCATCAGTGTAAGAAACGCCAAGGGGTTTGTTATCGGACTTATGGGCTCGTTATAGGTGTGGTAAAATGGATCATATGGCAAGGAATTGTCCCCGAACTGGATGAAATGTGAATAAATCTTTTGCCTCAGCTAGATTCATACCAATGGTAGGAATTGCTAATCAGGATAAAGTAATTGCACTCATCCTAGAAAGCACTCAGAATACTGCGACCGTTATCCCAGGTATCTATACTGTTTATAAACGAATGCTTATGTGATGATTGATTATGAATTAGTGCATGTGCGTATCTTTGCTTGGGATAATAATTGATTTGGATCGGCATCTTTTTTCGTATCTGCTGCATGTGTATCTAGATTGGTTAGGCCCACAAGATCGAGACCGTATTCATTGAATGTATTGGGATATCGATTAACTTTGTACATGCACATGTACATCTGGACCTATGCTCGGGGTAATTTATTGTATTACTATCTTTAAAGACTGAACCACTAGAATTATGACTATGTGATTGTGTGACCAGGTTGAGCACCCCAAATAATGAACTCTATAAATTGCGAGATCATGCATTCTGATTGGTAGAAAATTGACTTGACTATGTGACTATATTAAGCTTGACTCGTCAACCTATGTTTTGTGACTGATTTGGAACCTCTGCATGACAAATCCTGTATAATGTGTAATCGAAGAACTTTGTTTAATGTGTTACTGTGTACCATGTGCTTGCATCTAAGACTTATTTGAGAACTGCTATATTGGTTATGATACATACCTCCTGATATGAACAACTGCATGCATATGCAACAACACCTGAACTTATGTGGACAATGCTATATTGTACATGACTTGAAATACTTTGATATGAACGGATGTGATGAATGACTCCGATATGACTTTGAGGACTGATGAACTTAGAACAGTTATGAAACTATCAACCATGTACCTAAGGAAACGAAGTATGCCTTACAGAACCAAATGTACTCTATTTGAGAAAATTTTTATCTGATTTGATCCGATAAAACCTTTGTCTAATTTGGCCTGGTAGAACCCTCATTGGATATAATTTGATGGGACCTTTTTTTGACTTAATTTGGCAAGACCTTTGCTTGGATTGATCGATAAGACCCTCTATCTAATCTGATTTTGTAAAAAGGGGATTAAGAATCGTGTATAAATAAATGGCCCGATTATTCTTGGCAGAAAAACTGATAGACCCAAAACTTGAATCCGTTTGGAGTACTTGACTTATTTGAAAGACCTTTTGTGGGCTATCAACAGACCGATCTAACCATGAACACTATGAAGAACCGACCTATAGTTGTTGGAGACATACGTGTTACAAGTGAACGAGATAGAGCAAATCCAGTGAGTGGGAGTTTTATGGAACAATGCTTGTGTATTGTCACATTCTTGTTTGTTTGACGCTATGGGAACCGATGGTGGCAGATTGATTTGACTATAAGCAGTACTGAACATTTATCCTTGACTGATCAAAATATGTTTTGTATGAGAGAGTAGTTGCTTCAGTGTTATCGGATTTGGGGAAATCAGGTTATGGTGAGTCGTATTATGTTTGTTTTGATGACATTCTTGGGGCGTCCTTTCATGCTAGGGGACGTTAGGCCTATGTAGCACCTTTGTTGAGATATCTCTTTTGCCACCGACGGTTTTGTATGGGTGGGTTTGCTTAATTGATCTTGAGTCGGCCACCGACGATCATGAACGGGTGTGCTTTGATTCCGAGATGATTATTCCTTTGTTTTGTCTGGAATGTCATCCTTTGGTATTATGTGGATGTTATTAGCATCAAATGAGCTTTTAAAAACTCTGATTGTTCGAAAGTATGTGAATTCAATACGCCTTGGGTAAATAACTGCTCAATGCCATTATATTCTGTAATTGGGGCTTTGAGGATGTGTAAATTGTGTTTAACATGTGATTGACTGTTTTGATATCATCTTTGACATCATGGGGATTAATAGACGAATTGCCTTCTACTTTTGGGGGCTATGAGATAGTGTGGGAAGACTCGAAAGAACAGGGAATTGAATATTGAACCGAATTGCAAACTGTAAACTGTTGAATGAGTTGAGAACACGTGTATAGGGGTAGAAATCGACTGCTTCGATGTTAGTTTGCTTTACAATTGGTACTATTGGGATATATGAGTTATGTATGTCATGTGATTGATTGCTTCGTTCTTATCTTTGTTGACTCGGGAATCAGTGTCTAGATCCACTTTATGTTCCTGAAGACTTTTGATTGATCTTGGATAACTGTGATGAGTCACTAAACTAAGTACTGAATTGGATTGTGAATTGCGAAATTATTGAAGAACGAATTGAACTTCTGTGACAAGGATATGGACCGAACTCCTATGGGAAAGTTAGTGGGCGTTTGAAATAAATATGTTGGCGAGGACTTTGGAATACATTTGTATATAGCTTTGTTTTGGCTGAATTAGATTTGAATGATCATGTCTGTATAGAACCTTATGTTACTATACTTTCTATTGTGAGTTATTAACATATGTATGCATGGAATGCTATGGTGTGCATATAAGCACGGCTCCATTGACAAAGTTTTAAAATTGCTTCCGTTTCGCCCCCGTTAACTCTGCTAAAATACGTCTGGTTTGCTCTGAGGCCGTACGTAATCTCATGATTACTGGCCAGTTATGTCCTTAACCCACTGTAGACACCCCATTTTTGACCGTCCTCAAGACTTGGACGTCACCGTTTGAACACTTGGTGATCATCCATGTTTGTATTCGTTTGGAGTTCTCAGAGGTCTCAGCTACGCGCCTTGTCTCAGAATCTCCGAACTCGACCGTTTAGTGTCTAGTTTTGCACCAAACACTTGTGTTTTGCCTTGGAAGGGCAGGGTAGGGCTTGTGGACCATCCCCACCCATCACCGGCAGTGGCAAGAGGCCACCGGCAATGTATATTGCCGGCCGGCACTATTTGTTGCCGGTCAGCACTATTTAGTGCCGGCCGGCACTCTTTTTGGCCAAGATGGAATTTTTGGCCGGCCGATTACTGTGCATCTGCTTTTGCAGATATTTTAAGACAGTTGTCTTGCTTTTGCTCCCCTCCATACACGTGTATGGAGGGATCTCCCTCTTATGAAGCTTGTCTTGTAAGCTTTACAAGACAAGAAGTGCCATATAGAGAGAGAGTGGGTCTCTTGGCTGGAGAGACTTAAGATATTTTGAGAGCCTAGACAACCATTGTTAAGCTCTGGTTTTAGGGTTTGAGTTAGATACACATCCTATATCTCTTTCCCTTTCTTTTGTGCTCTAGGTGTTTTGTGTCTTACTATTGCACACAAACACCTAGAGCACATGAAATCAAAGTTGCATACACATGCCTTGTTCCTTGACTTAGTGATAGGAATTGGGCCTTGTTTGATTTGATTTGGTTTGCATGCATTTGAAATCAAAGTTGCATACTTGGTTCCTTGGGCCATCATGCATGGAAATGCGTGATTGGTGGTCCGAGAATCGAGGCACATGCCCCTTTGAGTCATTATCATGATAAGGGACATGGTTGGTGCATATATGCCTTGAATTGTGCTGCCATGCTTTGCCTTGCCCTCTGTTGCTGTCATTTGCAGATTCTGCAGGAACACTCTGCCGACCGGCAGTGTAAGGTGCCGACCGGCAACAATTCCTCTGCCGACAGCTTCATTTTGTGCCGATGGCCACACACCACTGCCGGTGGTAATTCCACTCAGCCGGTGACACTCCCCAGTGTCCAGGGATGCAGTCCTGAGGTTTTGACAGCCTCCAGAGGAGTGAAAGAAGGAAAACAGAGGCAACCAATGTATGGCGGCGCGTTTCTCGAGGCGATTTTCCTATTTTTCTTAGTTTTAGTTATTTTGCTTAGCTGATTAGGCGATTTGT
This sequence comes from Camellia sinensis, assembly GCF_055761805.1. Classification (NCBI taxonomy): domain Eukaryota; kingdom Viridiplantae; phylum Streptophyta; class Magnoliopsida; order Ericales; family Theaceae; genus Camellia; species Camellia sinensis. The sequence continues at coordinate 20,485,360 of NC_138969.1, read as the reverse complement.
AATTATTAATTAGCTTGCATAGTTAATTAATTTGTAATATTTATTTGGTCCCTCCGAGTGAGGGCATATTTGTAATAAGTGTGCGTACGTGTGATGTATGTCTTCCAACCCCACTTCTTTCTTCCCATTTATTTACCTGCTTATGATGGTAGATTAGGGCACATTTAATTTAGCATACCTTATGCTATGCATGTGTGCATCCATGCATTTGTATTGCATGCATTAGGCTCGGTACATCACGCTAACTGCATTTGTACTTCAATTCAAAAATTGAATATGTGATAGTTGATCGCATTTCATATGCCATGCTTAGGTTAGCCGAGCCTATCTAATTGCATCCTGTATGTGTTGCATTAGGCAATTTAACATGAACTAGGACACGCATGTCTGCTAACTAGTTTACCATTTTGGCACGGAGTACAATGTAAGTATTTATGCTTTAGCATCCCGCATGTGTGTGAATGTTAACATGACAGTATGCTTGCCATGCGGCTAAATGCTTATGTGAGTTTAAATTGTTTGAATGCCTGTGGGTGAAGGTTGGATTGTTTGAGTTGGAAAAACTCATTGAAATCCGTGTTTTTAGCCTACTTGCGAGTAGCAAATTCCAAAGCGCTTTTCAAAACAAACGGATATGCGATGCTTATTTGCAAATTAGGCAATCTAGTCTATACTTGTTTGCTGCGCGCATAACATAGTAATTCTAGGCTAATAATTGGAATAAGAACACATAAAGTTTTCAAAATCGGATATCATGGTTAGTAGAGGCCGGTCTTCGGACCGGGCAAAAGGGGGTGCTCATAGCTGACCTTCCCCGATCGTACCCAAGCTCCCGAGCCGAGACAACTCTAGTGATGACGGACATGTGGCCTTCGGCACCGAGTCAGGATTTCCTAAATTTCCCCATTTTAAAAATATTTAGGTGGCGACTTTGTATCTGGCAAAGCAGTCCATGTTTGGCACTACTTTTTCAAAAATCTGTTTCTCAAAACGATTTGCCAGATTTGGACTCTTTGGTTCAGATTAAGAACCGCGACAACAAAAATCGCGAGTCCGAACTGTAGTAGCGAGGTCCCCCTCCGCGGGCGCGTCTACAGTTTCTGGCGACTCTGCTGGGGATTTTTAGAGAGCTTGACTCGAACTCGTGATATCCTGTTTTGATTTCACTTATGTGTTTCTTTGTATTGCATGTGCATTGGTGCGCCTAGGAACACAGTGTTTGCCATCTGCCATTCCTGAACGGTTTGCCGGAGGCTTGTCTTGTCAAGGCATGACAATAAGGCTGACCGGCTATGGGCTCTGACAGTATGGGAACACAAACACTGGTTTTACCAGGGCACCCTCTTTGACCATTCGACCTAGTACATGCTCGGATCCATAGTGACCATTCCAAGAATAGGACAGGTTGCTTACCCGATGTTAGGTTGTTTGAAAACCACTATGTGCGTAGTGAAACCCTAGCTCCTGACGAAATAGGATAGGGAAACCCTACCCCAACATAGGGGTGTTTTGGCTCTCACTTACTTGCTATGTGCTTTTAGAGTGTATCTCTACAGGAACGCATATACCAGTTTGCGAGTTTGAGTATCGGGCCCAAGGGCACCAGAATCAGTATTGTTGAGGATCAGTTACCAAGAATCAGTTATCCGCGGGTATCAGATTCAGTATTTTGGGAACAGAAATCTGGGGAACAGTAATCAGTAGTAGAGTACAGTCGTTTGGCTACGCCCGTGTTTGATCAGTTTGGACTGAAATGCTGCCTGTTTTTCCTTTCAGCTCAGAGAGTCAGAGAATTGATACAGAATAGCCAGTGTTCCCCCTTGCTGAGGCAGGAATTATGGCGGCACAAAATTCAGAAGAAATTGTGGTTATGACGGCTGCATTGGAGCAGGGGACCGCTCCGCAGAGTGAGGCCAGCATCAGTATGTCACACCCACCCAGGTCGCCCGTTGTGCACCCGGTCTGGGCTCCCCAGTTATACCAGGCTCGTGAGCCCACCACCTTTGAATTGATGGGAATGATAGGTGACCTCCAGAGGTCCGTGGCCGATCTGGCCTACGGAATGTCGGCTTCACCGCCAGCGGCGCCGTATGCCGGGAATTTCGTACCACAGGAGCCCCCGCTACCGGGGCGGATTGTGATAGAGCTCAGCCAGCCAGAGGTGGCTTCCAGCTACAGCCGCGACATGCCAGCACCGACCCAGACCCTTGATCAGGCTGAGGCAAGAGGAAAAGACAAGGCAAAGGTAGATGCCGATCCTATCGAACAACTGCTATGGGCAGTCGAGGCTCTGAAAGTCAAAGGGATGAACAAGCAACAAACATCTGCGATCGTGATCAAAGCTGTGGATGATGCTTTCCCCGCTCCGATCAAAGGCAGTTCAAGCCAGGTAGAAAATCGGGATGGGCCCCGTCATGCCCAGACAATTCTTGTCGTTCCCAATCCTGCACCGGGAAAGGGTCAAAAAGCCAAGGCAGTGCCAGCCGACCCTTTCGCTAGCGCCTCTAGCAAGAATCCTCAAACTTCAAAGAACCTGCCCCGAGGGCGCAGGGTCTTTCACGACCTCTACATGCCTTTGTCTAGGGCATTGCTAATATTGGCGAAGAATGGGCATCTTAAACCTTTGGAGCCTCGGCCACTCCCGAAGAATCTCCCCGCCACGCATGATGCTACCTTGTACTGCGCGTACCACCAACAGTCCGGTCACAGTACCGATGGATGTTCCCGCCTTCGTCATGAAGTGCAGGATTTCATCGATAACAAGGTTATCCTCCCACCCACCTCAGCCAAGTCCGTTACCACCCAGTTGTTGGATTTTGAGGGCTCAGATACTGCGAGTATGTAAAGTGAACCGCCTGCGGGCGACATTTGGTATATTTTGGATGTAGCGTCTGGCACGCATTTTTGAGCATCGGTGAAATCGAGTTTTGTAAATCCTGGCTTGGATGTCGAGTCAGTCTTTTGTTTGAGTCTGTCTCTTTGTCTTGAGTCAGTCTTTTTGCTTAAGGGTCTGTCTTGTTGTGTCGAGTCAGTCCCCTTTGTATATAATACCAGGTGATTCTGGGGTTATTGTCCCGAACACCGTTTTGTCTCGTAATTATCTGTTTTTGTTTTGAATCTGTTTCTGCCGAGGGGCCAGTTGCACCAACAAATCCGAGTGAAACAGCTGTTGCTATCTCAACTTCATGCTTACTTTCAGCATAAGGGCCAGAGAATTTGATTGGGCTGACAGTACATCTCGCCTGCTCTCCTGCGCGCCAAACTCATTGCATTAACCTAAGTTTTTCAAAAAACAAACCTTTTGAACACTGCGGTGATGAAAATGAAGAGGAAGGAATTTCTTGGGTTTTGCAAAATTTTGATCATTTTGAGAGAAAGAGAGGCGTGCTAAGCCTTTTATTGAGTGAAACCATGCTTGTCGGCATAAGTACTGAGAAGGATCCTGGCCTGATCCAGATTGGTTCCACACTATCTTCGGCGCGAGCGATTTGTCGCTTGCTTAAAAACTTTCAAAAACAAATGTTTTGCGCGGCCCTGTGAAGACTTGTGTGGAATCCCTCTTGAGGTCGCGCAGCCTAGGATCGCTCTCAACCTCAAGATTCAACCCATTTGTTTTCTGACTTTGAACCCGTTCAGAACGTTCAGAAAGTTCAACGGACAAACGCCATGAAAGGCCCGTGTGGCTAGTTTGAAGTAGCCTTCGATCAAGAAGCATCAAAGCCGAATCAGAAGGAGTAGATCTCGCCGGAAGAAGCTTGTGGAGTAACCGGGATGGATTCTCCTATAAATCATTGCAACAGCCATTCTCCTAGACACGGAGGGGCTTCTAGTTCAGGAACCATTTGGCATGGACTTGCTACACTTTTACCCTTTGAGAGGTTCGCTTAGCCGAAAACCCGGAAGGGCGACCCAGGCAAAAGTTAGAGCAAGAGAAAAATACAGAAAAGCAAAAAATATAAAAAAGAAATGAACAAAAGAAAATGAAAGAAGCTCGCAAGGTCGAAAACCCGCATCGGGCACCTTGGCAAAAGTGAGAGCCTAAAAAGTGAAGGTTAAAATACCCGAGTGTACCTTAACCGGAACTACGTGAGGCTTGATTCCCATGTTTGGGATACGTAGGCAACTTCATCATGAAGTCCAGCCCCCAACGCTTTCATAGCGTCTCAGTCCATGCAATGGTTTCGATTTCATCCCAAAGTCTAGTCGCCAACGCCTCCAAAGGCAACTGTGTCCATATATTTGTTGTGACCGTCTTCGTCATCGCTGTGTCCAAGAGCTCGACCACCGCCAATGAAGACTGTCTGCGGATTGCTGCAGCACCACCCAAACAAGGGGCAACTTTCCGTTGCCACGAGCTGCCTTGAGCCGCCATTCAAACTAGGGGCAACTTTCCGTTGCCTTCCACCCCCCTTCAAACCAGGGGCAATTTTCTATTGCCTCCGATCTGAGGTTGCGCATCTCGAAGAGTAAGTTCCATGCTCATCGAGCATCAGCTGTTTGAAAAATAGTTTTTGAAAATTTTTACTGAGGTTGACTATTTTCTCGGAAACTATTTCATTTTCCAAAACTGGACCATTGTCTTGGACCCAAAAAGGAAAATTTTCAGTGCTTGCAGCCTGACTCGCATACTTTTCAAATCAAAAATTGAACAAGTACGTTAATCCGACTCTCATTTTGATCAAAATTGTTTTAGTAGAAAGCAAAAACAAAGAATGGTTAAAATGATGAATTAGGGGCACAGTTGAGCCAGGCGTTCTGTCTTTCTCCCGTCATCGACGTACTTGCCAGAAGAGCGCTCTACCCGTCAGAAGAAATGGCCGTGAGCTAACGGTGTTGAGCATGAACCCGCAACTTCCTATTCATCCATCAATCACCCCGGGGAGGGATGAAAAATGAGAGAATGAAGAATAGAGAGGTGTAAGTTGAGAGAAAAGTGAGGAAAAGGGTTTTGAGAGAAAATCCGAGCTCAAGAGGCGGGTGATGTGAGAATCACAAATCAGAAAGGGTGGGAAACAATGCCTAGAGAAACTGGCCCCTCGTGATCCGAGGTCCCCCGTATTCGTTCAACACGTCTGTGTGTCGTATCTTTTGTTTTGTTTATCTCAACCTGTGTTTTAGGTCTTCTCCGAGCATGTCTCGTTGTGTTTAGGTCGTGTACCTATATTTGAGCCCTCCCCGCTGCGTTCAGTTGTAGGCTCGATATCCCGGTTTGAAAAACCCTCATTCGATTTCAAAAATCATTTACACTCAGAATGCTGTGCCATTCTCTACATTTGAACGTGTTTCGACTCCAACCGGTTCCATCTTTGAGCTCCGTCTTGACAGATTGGGCTGTTTGTTTGGGTTGTGCTATGTGCAGAATGAACCGAATGCTGTGTTATGGGCTGTATGCAGATTAATCCCCAACAGAGAAAGGGCTGTGTGTCCAAGAATCAGGCAGTGGATTGCTTAGGGTTATTTTGCTATTGGCTGTTTAGTTATCTGATTATTACAGTGCAAGTGTTCAATTTTCAGACAACCAATCAATTTCATTTACATTGAGGTGTAACATGATGAGATGCGATGCAATGCATGAGATGTGTAAATGTAAACACTTTTTCAGATAAAAAGTCCGTTTCATTTCATTATCTTTTCAAATGTACAAGTTTTGGAAACAAAAATCTGCCTGCGGCAGTACATGGTAATCTAACTACCAACAAAAGGAAAAGTACAAAGAAGAAAAGATAGCAAAAATCTGCATCCATGTCGAGCACTCCGGGGGGCCGTCAGTCCGTCCTAGTCCTCTTCCTGGACGAGGGTCCAGGAGCATCATCAGCATCGTCGTCAAAGCCCGAGCTAGTGCCTCCTCCGGTCTCCTCCTCTGATGACTCTGACTCCGCCTCTACCTCCGCCTCTGACTCCTCGTCATCATCATCATCGTCCGGGACTGGAGCTCGCGAGCTGCTCCCGACATGAGCGCGCCCCGCCTTGGAGCGGGGGAATACCCGGCCCTCCTCATCTCTCCCTCGAGCCGGGACAGAAGGTCCAGCTGGAGCACCTCCTACCATGGGAATCTGGAAAGGAGGCTGAAAAAGTACATAAAAGGGAAATGCATCAGTATACTGCAGACAGTTTATCAGTGCAGAATGCAATGCAGAGTACAGTGTATGAATGCCATGAGCAGTCTATCAGTGCAGAATGCAGTATATGAGTACAGTATGAGAATGCCGTGAGCAGTTTAACAGTGCAGAATGCAGTATATGAGTACGGTGTGTGAATACCGTGAGCATTTTATTAATGTAGAGCATAGTGCAGAATGCAGTGTATGCAGTGTATCAGATACCGTGAAATCAGTGGATCAGGTGTCATGCCGTGCATCAGATTATGTGAATCAGTGTATGAATGGTTTGAGGCCAGTGTCAGAAGAACATACCGGTATGCTGTAGAGGGCCAGGAGATCAAATGTCCGCTGGAGCATCCCCATCATCGAGGCATTCATCGCCAACGACTGACGGGTGTACTCAGAAGAAGCCTGCAAAGGTATCAGATGCATCAATATTCTGTGGAATATCAAATAGACTGAAAATGAAATGGCTGTACAGAAGTGCAGTAATACATACCGAAGGTAAATCGGGGACGCCGATGAGCTCGTGACCAGCCGGTGGAGGGGCGAAGGGGATCTGATAAGTCGACCCGCCCTGCCCCTGAAAAGTCAGTACAGCGGGCAGGGCAGGCCAGCCAGCTCCCCGTCCTCCCTGCACTCTGCCCCTACCACGGACTCGGGCCCTCCTCGCAGCCCCTACTCCAACTCCCGCTCTGGCCCCAGCCGCCGATGCCACAGGCCTGCCCCCTCTGCTCGACGGAAGCTCAGAGGTCCCATCAGGTACGTCCGCACGTACTCCTGATACTCTCCGGTGCCTCTGAAGCCGGCCTCCTCCCAGCCAATGGTGTAGTCATTCATCTGCTCGCTGGTGAGCCTCTCGGTCTCCCTCATATCTGCAGGGGGGTGAACCGGGACTATCTGCTCAGGTAACCCCAGGGTCTGGCGTAGGAAATGCTCCCCTAGGTACCAAGCCCGACAGACCGGGCCCTCAAGCAAGATCTGAAAACGTGAGGTCTCCTCCGCACCAGCGAACCGATCCCGCATCACCGCCAGCAAGGGAGCCCACGGCCGCCATGTGATCTGAAAGTGACAAACAGTTTGTTATCTATTATTACTGAAATATACAGTGAAAAAGCGAAGCTTAAATGAACTGCAAGTAAAACATACCTCGGTAGGGGTAATGGTATCGAAGTATCGGCGGAAGAAGCCGAATGTCTCCCGTGGTCGCCGGGTGCATCTCCCGTCGAAGCGACTCGAAAACGGGACGGCCAGAGGAGTCTCCGCAACTGGCACAGGAGCGAGCCTAGGAAAGTAGGCGTAAACCCACAGCTGCAAGGTAAATACCAGGGCATTTATCAAAAAAAGCAGAATATGCAGAATAAAGCAGAAATGGCAGAGCCGTGTGTTGTGCAGTGTACAGTGTGCAGTGTACAGTGTGAGCAGTGTGCAGTCAGTGTAAAGTAGAATGTATGTGTGTGCCGTGTGTACAGTATACAGCAAGTGTAAAGGAAACTACAGTGTGTGTAGTGTACAGAGTGCAGAAAGTACGAGACAGAAATGAAAAAGCGGAGAAGAAGTGTACCTCCCAAGCCCGCCAGTAACCTCCAAGTAGCTGGCCGCTGCCGCGCGAAGCCAAGCTCATGTACCCGTAGAGAGTGGACAGAGCGGCGCCACTCCAGTCATAATGCAGGATGTCCCGGACGTCCACCAGTGCACTGAGAAGACAGAGAGGCACGGTGTTCGCCTGATCGGCGAAGATGGTCATCTCGAACAGGAACATGAGGAAGCCGCGAGCATACCTCTCCACGTCCTCCTAGGTCATCTCCGCCTCCTCCTCCAACACGGGCTGGACTCGAAACTGGACCTCGAACCAGGAGTATCGGACGAAACCTGGGCGAGCTAGGGGCGGCGCCTCCCCCAGTAGATGGACCTGAGCGACGGTCCACTCATCCATGTCAATGTCGAAAGGGATCGGATCACCCCCCACCCCGATGCCAGTGAGCATCGAGAAATCATAAGGGGTCATCGTCATGTCCCCTGCAGTGGAAAAATGAAAAGAATCCGTGGTGTCCCACCACGTCTCCGCTAGAGCGGCGAGGAGAGGTCTGCATGTGGAGAGCCTGGAGAGTCCTCGGCAGAAGGCGCCGAAACCCGCTCGACCCGCGATGCGCCGGACTGCATCAGGGAGCTCACCGTACCACTCCCGAGCGCCAGTATTCCCATACCCGCGGATGGTATGGGAACCCTCCTGTAAACCGACAATAACAATCACAAGACAACATTCAAAATGCAGTTTTGGAAAAGCAGATAAAGCATGTGTGCAAGTTTGACAGATTCAGGCAAATACCGAGTGCCGGTGTGCTTACAGTGAAATACGTGTGATGTGTCAGCGTGTTTGGGTGTTTCAGAACAGATATAGCATGTGTGCAAATTTAACAGATTCAAACAAATACTGGGTGCCAGTGTGTATGCAGTCGAAATACAGTGAGTGCAGTGTGTTTGAGTGATTCAGGGCTAGTGCAGTGTGTGTGCATGTGTCAGTCTCAAGCAGATATCAGTTGTATGTATGTTTACAGTCAACTACAGTCTACAGCATATCAGTTTTCAGCAGTTAAAGAATACAACTAGCTATGACAGTTTTTGTATCCTACATTGCGAAAAGTAAAGCAGAAGACAAAGAATTACCTCGGAAGTGCCGAATGAAAGGTGGGAGGTAGGCTCACGCAGTAGTAGCTCAGGTGCCATATGCCTCTCGAAGCTCCGGAACTGACACAGGCCGTCGGGGGACAGAGCATGGATTGCCGGTCGGTAGGTCGCCGGGTCGAACGGGCGCTCGCTCAGTGGTAGGAGCTCGACCCCAGGATCCATCTCGTGGTCCGGGGGAGTCCTGCCACGTGGAATATCGTCCGCCATATCAAAAATGATGAGAAAATGGCCGGAGGAAGGAAAACTGGGCGGGAATACGAAGAGTCAACCGAAAAGTCAACCCCTGAGAGGGTCGGAAATGGCCGGAAAGGCCGGAATGTGAAAAGGCACGGAAATGAAGAGGAAAACAAGGGGAACAAACCCCGAAAAGGCGAGAACGCCAAACGAGGCACCGAAACAAAAATGTGATCGGTTGAAAATGTCCGAAACGCGAAGAAAATCGCGAATTCGACGACGAAACGGGCGTAGAACGCGAAGAAACAGAGAAATGAGGAGAGGGAAACACTCCAGAGAGAGAGTGTGAAGGATTTCGGCGGAAGAGGAATGAGAAAATAGGGTTTTGAAACCCTATTTTAAAACACCCAAAGTGAAAAGTCGAATCTGCCCCGACTCAGCAACTGTTTGCCGGTCGGCAATGTTTTGTGCCGGCCGGCACTTTTTTGTGCCGATGGAGTTATTTTTCAGCCGGTGGACAGCCGGTGGCCTCCCCTCCCGGCCGGTGATGTTCCCACAGCCTTGTTTAGGCCATATGAGGAGTTTTTGGTCTTCATAGCTCAAGAAAGTGTAAGAAAGTGTACCTCCGATGGTCAACCGGCCTCCGTTCTGACTTCGGACTGCATCTGTCGTGCGTAGCACTCCAACCCATACAAGGTGTATCCTTTTCGTATCCTTTTGACTTTTACAAGATCCAAAAGTTGCCCCATGTGTATCGCATATCGTCGCACTGTTTTGTGCATTTCAAATCGTCGCACTGTTTTGTGCATTTCAAACCGTCGCACTGTTTTGTGCGTTTCAAACCGTCGTACTGTTTTGTGCATTTCAAACCTGCGCACTGTTTTGTGCATTTCAAACCTGCGCACTGTTTTGTGCATTTCAAACCGATGCACTGTTTTGTGCATTTCAAATCGTCGCACTGTTTTGTGCATTTCAAACTCGCGCACTATTTTGTGCATTTCAAACCATTGCACTGTTTTGTGCATTTCAAATCGGCGCACTGTTTTGTGCATTGCATATCAATCACACTGTTTTATGCATTGCATTCCGTTGCGCGGTTTTGCGCATCTCATTACATTACCTGCGTAGACCACATGTTTGTAATCATTTCTTTACTTGCGTAGACCGCATGTTAATTACACTCCCTGCGTAGACCGCATGTTTGTAATCATTTCTTTACTTGCGTAGACCGCATATTAATTTCTTTACCTGCGTAAACCGCATGCATTGATTGCGTAGACCGCATCTTTATTACCTGCGTAGACCACATGTTTTGATTGCGTAGACAGCATCTTTATTAATTTCTTTACCTGCGTAGACCGCATGTTTTGATTGCGTAGACCGCCTCTTAATTTCATTACCTGCGTAGACCGCATGTTCTGATTGCGTAGACCGCATCTTTCTTTAATTTCATTACCTGCGTAGACCGCATGTTTTGATTGCGTAGACTGCATCTTTATTAATTTCATTACCTGCGTAGACCGCATGTTTTGATTGCGTAGACCACATCCTTATTAATTTCATTACCTGCGTAGACCGCATGTTTTGATTGCGTAGACCGCATCTTTATTAATTTCTTTACCTGCGTAGACCGCATGCTTTGATTGCGTAGACCGCATCTTAAATTCATTACCTGCGTAGACCGCATGTTTTGATTGCGTAGACCACATATTAATTTCATTACCTGCGTAGACCGCATGTTTTGATTGCGTAGACCACATCTTTCTTTAATTTCTTTACCTGCATAGACCGCATGCTTTGATTGCATAGACCGCATCTTTCTTTAATTTCATTACCTGCGTAGACCGCATCTTTATTACCTGCGTAGACCGCATGCTTTGATTGCGTAGACCGCATCTTAATTTCATTACCTGCGTAGACCCCATGTTTTGATTGCGTAAACCGCATCTTTCTTAATTTCATTACCTGCGTAGACCGTATATTTTGATTGCGTAGACCGCATATTGATTAACTTCATTACCTGCGTAGACCGCATGTTTTGATTGCGTAGACCGCATGATTATTTTAATTTCATTACCTGCGTAGACCGCATGTTTTGATTGCGTAGACCGCATTCTCGTTAATCTCATTACTTGCGTAGACCGCATGCTTATGGTCAATTCATTGCCTGCGTAGACCGCATGCTCCACCTACATGTTTGTATTTTCACAGCATTGTTATGCTCCCCACTTGCTTTGCGCTGTCACGCATTTCAAGTACGCTATCTATCCATGTTGTCAACAATATTGTACCTGTTATGTTTGTTTTCTTTGCAGGCACGATATTGTATGTACGGTTCATTTGAGGCTGGTGCAACCAGACGAACCGCACAGGTATTGTATCTCCCGAGTGTAACGTTTTGAGAATTGCATAATTCTCTTACATCCTTTCTGCATTGTAGTGTAGTTTGGTGTATGCTAGCTTAAAATTGTCGCATGTATGCTTCATTACAGCTTTCTTTGCATGATCATAAGTTATGCTCGGCTTCGTGCATTGTCTTGCATTTTGCCCCTGCCTTCGGGCGCATATCTTGATTGTCTTGCATGTTTGTCTAAGTCTTTGGCCTTGTCAAAAATGGGTCGTCTCTGGGCTTTGACATTCACTCCCGCCATTGTTATGACTTTCGAGTTCTGTCAAAGAGGGGCAACTGTAGACACCCCATTTTTGACCGTCCTCAAGACTTGGACGTCACCGTTTGAACACTCGGTGATCATCCATGTTTGTGTTCGTTTGGAGTTCTCGGAGGTCTCGGCTACGCGCCTTGTCTCAGAATCTCCGAACTCGACCGTTTAGTGTCTGGTTTTGCACCAAACACTTGTGTTTTGCCTTGGAAGGGCAGGGTAGGGCTTGTGGACCATCCCCACCCATCACCGGCAGTAGCTAGAGGCCACCGGCTGGTTTTTGCTGCCACCGGCAATGTATATTGCCGGCCGACACTATTTGTTGCCGGTCAGCACTATTTAGTGCCGGTCGGCACTCTTTTTGGCCAAGATGGCATTTTTGGCCAGCCGATTACTGTGCATCTGCTTTTGCAGATATTTTAAGACAGCTGTCTTGCTTTTGCTCCCCTCCATACACGTGTATGGAGGGATCTCCCTCTTATGACGCTTGTCTTGTAAGCTTTACAAGACAAGAAGTGCCATATAGAGAGAGAGTGGGTCTCTTGGCTGGAGAGACTTAAGATATTTTGAGAGCCTAGACAGCCATTGTTAAGCTCTGGTTTTAGGGTTTGAGTTAGATACACATCCTATATCTCTTTCCCTCTCTTTTGTACTCTAGGTGTTTTGTGTCTTACTATTGCACACAAACACCTAGTGTTTCACCTTCCTCTTGGAACTGAGGTTCTAAGGGACTAATTTTGAAGTTTTGGTGTTGGATTCAAGCCAAAGGAGGCCATTGGAGCACCATTTGTGAAGGGGTCTTCAAGGGTGAGAACCTAGTCTCCTTTTTCCCAATTTTTGCATTGATTTTCTACCTATCTTAGAGCTGTTTTCGTGCTTATTGTATTACACAAAAAAGTTCTGTTTTTTAGTCCTCTTGATTGTTTATTAAGAGTGTTTTGTGGTTTGGGTAAGTTTGAACACCCTTAGGCCTTAAAAGGCCTCATTTTGTGCCCGTGCCCTTTTGTGCTAGCTCCGGGATTTTGGTGTTGGGGTCTCTTCACTACTGAAATCTTGAGGGATTTCAGTGGTGAAGGTGATGCCTTGAAGTCCCAAGAAGGAGAGGGCCACCCCCTCTCCTTGTTGTCCTTGAAAAGGGCATGTTTTGGCCTCTTGAGAGAGCATTATGTTTGAGGGTGTATTGACCATGACTTGGCTGCTTTTTATGCTTAATATGTCATGTTATGCCTCTGTTTTTACTTGGTTTTGGTACCCCATTCATGCTTAGCATAGTTGCCATGTAATGCCTTGTTATGCCTTAACATGCCTTAGGTTGTGTGCCATTGTTTCTAGCATGTTTTAGGCTTACATTTGTGAAGATTTTGTGCTTATCTTGACATGTTTTAGGTCTGTCCATAAGTGTTTGGGTTGATTTTGGCATGCTTGGTATAGCTCCTTTGTATTTGGGCTTGTTGGCCTTGAGTATATGAATGTATAGCATGACATCTTTGCATTGATTTGGTGATTTGGGATCATCCACCATGTCATTTCAGTCCTATTTGCATGCCTATATGTTTACCTTGGATGCATCTTTAATGCCTCATAAGCTTGTGTAGCAATGCTCCATGTTTTGGTGTTTATGCATGCCTTTGTTTTTGAGTCATTTGGATGCCATCTAAGTGGTCCTTAGGCCTTGTATTAATGTCCCAAAACTCAGTTTTTGGTCAATAAGTTCATGCCATGTTTGGTTTTGCTAAGTGTAGTTCAATACTCTATTGGTTTGCTTTGAGCATTTAGGCCATTTGTTGCATGCTTGGCTTGATTTATTGCTTGGTTCGGCACCATGTTTTAGCATGATTTCAATGCTTATGTTGCATGCTAACTAGTCCATGATTCCCCCTTTCAAATGTGTTTGAGGTTTGTTCAATTTGTGCCCTTGTGTTGGCCTTTCAACATATGTATGTGTGCATGTGTATTTGGTCCCTCTTTGTGGTACTTTGGCCCTTGTTTTAGGCCTTATTGGGGCTACCTAAACCATGCCTAAGCCCACCATTTCATTGGCTAGCATTGCCTCATGTTTGCTTGCATGCTTGCATAAGTGTATCGCCATGCCATGTTGCATCCTTAGCTTGCATGCTTAGGTTGCATTGCATCTTGCATGCATGCCTTGTTCCTTGACTTAGTGATAGGAATTGGGCCTTGTTTGATTTGATTTGGTTTGCATGCATTTGAAATCAAAGTTGCATACTTGGTTCCTTGGGCCATCATGCATGGAAATGCGTGATTGGTGGTCCGAGAATCGAGGCACATGCCCCTTTGAGTCATTATCATGATAAGGGACTGGTTGGTGCATATATGCCTTGAATTGTGCTGCAATGCTTTGCCTTGCCCTCTGTTGCTGTCATTTGCAGATTCTGCAGGAACACTCTGCCGACCGGCAGTGTAAGGTGCCGATCGGCAACAATTCCTCTGCCGACAGCTTCATTTTGTGCCGATGGCCACACACCACTGCCGGTGGTAATTCCACTCAGCCGGTGACACTCCCCAGTGTCCAGGGATGCAGTCCTGAGGTTTTGACAGCCTCCAGAGGAGTGAAGGAAGGAAAATAGAGGCAGCCTATGCATGGCGGCGCGTTTCCCGAGGCGATTTTCCTGTTTTTCTTAGTTTTAGTTATTTTGCTTAGCTGATTAGGCGATTTGTAATTATTGATTAGCTTGCGTAGTTAATTAATTTGTAATATTTATTTGGTCCCTCCGAGTGAGGGCATATTTGTAATAAGTGTGCGTGCGTGTGATGTATGTCTTCCAACCCCACTTCTTTCTTCCCTTTTATTTACCTGCTTATGATGGTAGATTAGGGCACATTTAATTTAGCATACCTTATGCTATGCATGTGTGCATCCATGCATTTGTATTGCATGCATTAGGCTCGGTACATCACGCTAACTGCATTTGTACTTCAATTCAAAAATTGAATATGTGATAGTTGATCGCATTTCATATGCCATGCTTAGGTTAGCCGAGCCTATCTAATTGCATCCTGTATGTGTTGTATTAGGCAATTTAACATGAACTAGGACACGCATGTCTGCTAACTAGTTTACCGTTTTGGCACGGAGTACAATGTAAGTATTTATGCTTTAGCATCCCGCATGCGTGTGAATGTTAACATGACAGTATGCTTGCCATGCGGCTAAATGCTTATGTGAGTTTAAATAGTTTGAATGCCTGAGGGAGAAGGTTGGATTGTTTGAGTTGGAAAAACTCATTGAAATCCGTGTTTTTAGCCTACTTGCGAGTAGCAAATTCCAAAGCGCTTTTCAAAACAAACGGATATGCGATGCTTATTTCCAAATTAGGCAATCTAGTCTATACTTGTTTGCTGCGCGCATAACATAGTAATTCTAGGCTAATAATTGGAATAAGAACACATAAAGTTTTCAAAATCGGATATCATGGTTAGTAGAGGCCGGTCTTCGGACCGGGTGAAAGGGGGTGCTCATAGCTGACCTTCCCCAATCGTACCCAAGCTCTCGAGCCGAGACAACTCTGGTGATGACGGACATGTGGCCTTCGGCACTGAGTCAGGGTTTCCTAAATTTCCCCATTTTAAAAATATTTAGGTGGCGACTCTGTATCTGGCAAAGCAGTCCATGTTTGGCACTACTTTTTCAAAAATCTATTTCTCAAAACGATTTGCCAGATTTGGACTCTTTGGTTCAGATTAAGAACCGCGACACAAAAATCGCGAGTCCGAACTGTAGTAGCGAGGTCCCCCTCTGTGGGCGCGTCTACACCCACGGGGGTTGGTTCGGGTCATGATAGCATCCTGATAGTGCCCTCCGCAGCCCCTTGACCAGATGGCGCCCCAAAACAGTCTAGTCGTTAATGAAGAAAGTCGAGGAATACTACAAAGTGGAAGATGATGCCATGCGGGTCAAAGCTGGGCACAAGGCCAACAAGACAGCCCGTCTGAAATCGTTCAGGCGATAAACTCTGCACCATCATGAAGCCCTGAACCACGAAATCGGGCTAAATGAGACAAATGACAAGATTCGCACCGATTAAATGACCAATGTTCACATCTAGCTAATGAACAACTTCAAGTGGATAGCAGGCGCATAAGGCGCGCGAACAAGAAATATACCAAGTTATCGGAGTCGATCAATACGGTTATGTCTAAAGTTCAACACCTTCCGTTCTTTAAATGGCCACCCAAGATAGTGGGACCCCCCGACACAAGGAGACGGGATAGGCGGTGCGAATATCACAAAGACCACAGTCATGATACCGACAGTTGTTATGCATTGAAGGACCACCTTCAGGAGTTGGTACAAGATGGTCTGCTTCTGCAACACGTCCAAAAGAACAATTCAACAAAAACAATAGCTTTACGGCGAGATTCACCTCCACTCGGTGTAACTTATATGATACATAGTTTGCCGACAGCACCCGCGGTACATACAATTCAGCTACAGTCTAACCCCCAACAGCAAATCACACCAGCAAAATGGCCCAATGAAGCTGGGAATATTAGTTTCGATGATTCTGATGTGGTCGGCGTAACGCTCCCCCACAATGATCCCTTAGTCATTGAATTACGCGTAAACCGATTCACTGTTGAACATGTTCTCATTGACAAGGGAAGTACTTCGGAAGTAATATACAACAAGACCTTCGTTAAACTCGGCTTCATTAAGTCTGATCTATCTCCGGCTGATTACCCATTATTCGGCTTCCATGCTAATCTAGAATATCCTTTGGGTAAAATCAGGCTACCAGTTCAGGCGGGCACCCGATCTGTGGATGTAGAATTTCTGGTTGTCAAGCTTCCTTTGCCGTATAATCTCATCATGGGACGAACTTGGTTACATACCATGCAGGCCGTGCCATGCACCTATCATCAACTACTTCGCTTTCTGACTGAACGCGACATAGAGCAAATTCGAGCTTCCCAGAAATCGACGCAGGCATGTTATCTTCTTGCTGCAAAGACACCAAGAGAGCTGGAAGTGAATTGAACTGAGGTGCCGGATCGGGAGAGCCTCGACGACGTTGGGCAGCTCCCAAGTGAAAAGGCAATCAGAGCCTTGGATTGGGTTAAAATTGACGGGAATCCTGACAAGTTCTTCATGGTCGGCGCTTCCCTGAATAAAGTCGGCAAGCAAGAGCTAATATCCTTTCTACTCGGCAACCTTGATGTATTTGCATGGTGACCATATGAGATGCCGGAGGTGGATCCATCTGTGTCCTAGCGCCGCTTTAACGTTGATCACAAATGTAAGTCGATTATTCAGAAAAGCTGGCGGTCAGCCGCGGAACATACTACTGTAGTTGTTAAAGAAGTTGATTGGTTACTTGATGCCGGGGCAATCCGCGAAGTGACCTATCCTACATGGCTGTCGAATACTGTAGTTGTATAGAAGAAATATGGAACTTGGCGTGTTTGTGTGGATTTCACAGACTTAAACAAAGCTTGTCCCAAGGATTGCTTTCCCTCCCCAGAATAGACCAACTCGTAGATGCAAACAAACTAGGACCGACTAGGCCCACTCCGCAAAACTGTCGGTCAGGCTCAAAGACCGAGCAAACAATCACCCAATTTTGACCGAGCTATAATAAAAATTCCTTAACTAAATAAAATCGGGATAGTTGGGGAAGTACCGGTTTATGGTTAATTCACCTGGGGCAATGGCCGAGTTCCATAGAGAATACAATATTCCAGACGACATCCACTTAGAGCTAGCCAAGAAAGGAGACATTCCCTGGGGTGAGCTGGACAAATGCCCTTTCACGGTGGTATCCATTGTGGAAGGCAGCCTATCTAACCCTTAGTCTGCGAATTTTTTAGGCAGACTAGGCTGTGCCTGACCCAAATCCTCAATAACACATACAAAAGAATAAACGGCGTGGCCGCGTTGAATTGGATACTCAGTCTGAATCTCGGCCTCATCGAGATATTCCATCAATACACACTTAGCAAAAATAAAGGGGGTTTTGTTGGTGTCTCAAAGTTAGGAATGGCCGAGCAAACCTTACCGAAGGTAACCCCGGATAACGAGACAAACGACGATGATTTCCTGTGGGTGTCCGGTAATTACGAGGACACTAAAGCGCCCATACCGGGTTGGCACATAGGAAAACATCTTAGGAGTGGTGGTGAGTACCTTAGCCTGTTTTTAATTCTGTAATTGTTCTTATTGTTGCTGATCTAACCCATGCTTTCTTGTTGCAGACTACAAACTCTTGACCGATTTCCTTCCTGTCCCCTCTCTAGAGCCAAACCCAAAGCTTACGCCAATCAAACTTGTACCATTGACAGAAGAACAATAAATGGCCAAAATATGAGCCATAAAGTCTATGATCACGGAGGAGCCATGCGACTCATAGCCGGCTGAAATGACAGGAAACCAAACATCTAGGCCTGCCGTGCAAAAGGGGCCCGTGCTAGCTCTTGCCAGTGAGGCAGCTACTGGTTGTTTGAGAAAAAGGCCAAGAAAGGAGCAAGCCGAGTAGTGCCTTGTTGACGAAGATTCGGCCGGGCTACCATCGACTGAACAGGGAGAGCAAACTAAACAACCATTTTTAGGGCGATCCGCCCATTCCACTGCCCCTATGATCTGGTTACCCGAGCGAAAATACAAAGGCCGAGCATTGACGGAGGCGGACTCCGTTTACGTGGATAAGGACCATTCGCTTGGCTTCAACATGACCAAGGGTTTGCTTCTCCCTGCGGACCTGAAGAAGCATGAGGGACAGTCTGACCTGAAATTCCTTTGGTCGGCTGTAAAATCGATCGTTCTGGTAAGTGATCGAGTTATTGTACTTCCAAGTTATCGATCAGTTTCTCATACTAACTTCTGCTTTGCTGCAGGCTGCACAGAAAAACTGTTTGGTGCACGAACGTATGATTTATGTACTGCAAAGTTTGAGGGAGGCTATCGCTGACAACAAATCAAAGATGGCGGAGCTGGAGAAGCTGAAGACTGCACACGAGGCAGTGTTAACCTAGCGGGATCTCCTGGATGAGAAGTTGGCAAAGGACAAAGAGGAGAAGGATAAGGTTGTGCAAGCCAAAAATGAGAGATATCTGGCCGAGCTACCCAAGCTTCGCGCTATCCACAGGGCCGAGCTAAAAAAAGAAGTGGACGACGCCAAAGATTGGGGATACGCTGAAGGAGAAAGGGTGTACGAGCGGCATGTGGCAGGCACCAAAGACATATTTTTCAGTGTGGCTGCAAAGTGACTGCGAAAAAACTCGGTCAGGCACCGGAGTCCGAGTTGTAGAATAAGCCCCCACCTGCCTTCATTCTCTCCTATATGCAGGCATACACTACCGCTGCGCAGTAAAAGTTGACAGACGATGCTAAGGAGGCCAGCGCGGTCAATGAGCCAACTCCACAGCCAACCAACATGACCCCACTACCAGCTATATCGGAAGAGGTGGCGCAGAGCAGTGAGCAGGAGCCTTCAACCGCTGAACAAGGAACGAACTCTGGCGTTGAAACCGCACAGAATGTGGCAGAAGAGGTAGTGGGTAACCTGGAGGACGCTGTAGATATTGACTAAGGCGTAGCTAGGCTTCTGTTTGTCCCCTTCTTTTTTTTTTTTTTTGTATTGATGTAGCTGGCTACAAGCCCCACTTTTGTAATCAGACTTGATTATGAATGAAAAGTGCAAATTTTTGTTTTCCAATCTTCTCGGTCCATTCTAAGCGTAATGGTCTCAGTTTAACGAGCAAACTCATCTTGGTTTAAAATATTAGTTGAACACAACACCAACTGTTTGGTAGGCCAAGCAAGGCAGTTCGGTCTTAATAAGAACTCGGTAAAGACCCCAACATTTTAAGCAGGCAAGCAATATCAACTCGGTTACAATATAAGTTGGGCGAAATTGATTCTGTTTATGCGGTAGGGCGAAATCAGCTCAGTGAGTGAGTAAAATCAGCTGTACATTGGCGAGCAAGAAATAGCTCGGGTAATTATAAGAAAAATATTCTCTTCAATTGGTGAGCCAAAATCTGCTCGGTCAATGATGAACAAAATTAGCTTGATGAAATGAGCAAAATTTGCTCTTCATCAGCAACCAAGAAACAAGTTGGGTAATTATGAGCAAAATCTACTCTTCAATCAGAGAGCCAAAATTAACTCGGTCAATGATGAGCAAAACCTGCTTCACAAAGCCGAGCAAAAATCAGCTCGGATAATTATGAACAAAATTGGCTCGGTTGAAATACAAGTTGGGGAAAACACTAACAGTTGGGCGGTTGAGCAAGTTCGGCTCGGTTCAACAAGCAAAATTAGCCTATAACTAGTGTAGACACCCCATTTTTGACCGTCCTCAAGACTTGGACGTCATCGCTTGAACACCCGGTGATCATCCATGTTCGTGTTTGTTTTGAGTTCCCGGAGGCCTTGGTTGCGCGCCTTGCATCAGGATCTCTCAACTTGTTCGTCTTGCGTTTGGTTTTGCACCAAATACTTGTGTTTTTGCTTTGAGGGGTAGGAAATGGCTTGTTGACCATCCCCACACCCAATCGGCCTTCCCTTTACATCACCGGCCATTTATTTCTGACACCGGCCATGTTTTCTTAATACCAATGGCCGGTCGGCACTCCATATGGTCGACGGGCTATCTATTTGGCCGGCGACCTCCTTTTTTGGCCGGTAACACCTTTTTGCCTTCTTTAGGCATGGTGCATGCCAGCTGTGCCAGCTGGAATACACCAAACCTGCCCTGGGGCTAACATGTGGTTGTTTTGCCCCTTTTGCCCCCTTTTGGTCAAAGCTTCTTGAGGAAGCTTGACCCTTTGTCAAAGCTTCCTCAAGAAGCTTGGCCAGCTGTCTTAGCTTCCTCAAGAAGCCTTGACCTCCTTGCCCCCTTTGCCCCATTTTACTTAGCTTCTTTGAGAAGCTTAGAACCATTTATTTTGCCTATATAAGCACCTCTCTTATTCCATTGTAGAGGGTTAGAGATTTTGAACAAAAAACCAGAGATTATACATATATATATCTGTCATATACTCTCTCTCTATATTTCCCTCTCTCTCATCCTTAGTGTGTGTTTGGAGGCCTAGAAAGTGTGTTTTCACCTTATTTTTGGACTAAGACACACACCATTACACCTTGCTTCGACCTTGAGGGGCTTTGAGGGTTTGTTTTTGAAGTTTTGGACTGATTTTGGTAAGAAGAGAGTGGCTGGGCCAGCTGTTCTTGAAGTGTTCTTCAAGGGTAAGACTTTTGCTTTATTTCACCAATCTTGCATTAGTTTTTGACCTGCCTTACATGCTGACTTAAGCTTTGTGTATAACATGAAAAAGTCTTGTATTTGCATGTTTGAGATCTTTCATTGAGGTCCTTTTGTGGTTCGGGGTCGACCTCCCTCTCTTAGGCCTCGTTTGGCCCTTTTGGTGCTTTCTTTCTTAAGCTTTTGTTACTCTTGAGTCTTGGCCTTCTCACCATTGAAATCCAGTGGATTTTCAGTGGTGAAGAAGGGGTTTTGAGGTCTTGTAAAGGGGAGGGACACCCCTCTCCCTTGGTCTCTCATTTTGCTCATGTTTTGGCTCATAAGGGTAGCATGTATGCTTGGTTGTATTTGGCCCTATTTCAGAGGTTTTTGGGTGTTATTTGGGCATATCTTACCTTTGTTTTTGGTCGGATTTGTGGTCCTTTACATGCTTAATACACTTGCTTTGTACTCCCACATTCTGCCTAGAAATGCATCTAGCCATTAGACCGCCATGCTCTCATGTTTTAATCTTGCTTTGTAAAGTTCTTGGCATTATTTTTCATGCTTAAGGTCTGTTGGTTAATGTTTTGGTCATGCTTGACATGTTTGATATATCCCCTTTGTATTTTGGCTTGTGAGTCTTGGGTGTGTGAGTCACTAGCATGCTTTAGTTGGGTTGTTTCAATGATTTGGAGTCATTTCATATGCCATTTCAGTCCCTAATCCATGCTTGTATGCCCATATTCATCATCACTTTCTTACCTTGAAAGGTTGTTCTTTTGTGCCTTGGAAAATGGTCATTGTGCATGCCTTGTGTTTAAGTCTTTGGGATGCCATGTGTGTGGGTTTTGGGGCTCATTCTAGCATGCCATGGCACTGATTTTGTTGGTCTAATGTCCATCTTTGCCTTCTTTCGGTATGCTTGAGAATTGGCCTTCATGCCTTAGTCTTAGGCTCATTAGTTTGCATGCTTATTTTGCATGATTGGCATCATCATTTTAGTGCACTTAGGCCACTGTTTTGGGGTGGGCTGAGGCCTCCTCATTTCAATATAAGTCCATCTTCGCATACTTTGCATGTTTGGCATGTTACATTGTATTGGTTGCATGCTTATATTGCATTACATTTGCATGTTTGCATGTTGTTTAGCTAGTTGCATTGCATGGTTGGACATTGCATGCTTGCATGATAGATTGCATTGCATTTGACATGTTTTTCATCTTAGCCTTATGTTGCATAACTTGAGCCATGTTTGTATACTTGCATTACATTGTTTAGCTTGGGGTGTCAAGCCAAACTTGAGGGGTGAGAAGTGTTCATACTTCAAGTGATGCAACATTTCTCAACCCTCGGTCACCGAGGCCCTTGACTCTAACATGATGGGGTCTTGGTATTCATTTGTGTGTTGCATGCATTTTCATTGAATGGCAAGCTTGACTTCTTACGCCATCATGCCTAATTGATGGCCCGAGGACCGAGGGTCATACTCCCTTGAGCCTGTTGCATGATAGGGAGTGTGACAATGCTTACACTTACTTGAAATTCCATGCTATACACTGCCTGCCCTCTGCTGCTGTCAACTGCAGGTTTTGCAGGAAGTTTTAGCCGGCTGGCCACATACAGTGCTGACCGCCCATCCTTTGGCGGCCGATAGCTTTATCAAAGGCCGATGAGCATTTACTACGGCCGGTGGTCATCCCTCCCAGCCGGTGGTGTTCCAAAGTGTGAAAAGAACCTATCGTGAGACTTGTGTAGTTTTCAGGGGAGCTAGGCAGTGTAAACAGAGGCAGCAATGCTATGGCAGCGAATTTTTCGGCAGTCCAAATCGAGCACGCATCATTTGCGCATCCCGAAGTGGGGGCTGTGGCCACCTTCCATTTGCATTTAATTTATTAATTAAATTAGAAGTTTTGTAATAATTAATTTAGTATTATTTATTCAGACTATAATATTTATTTGAACCCTCCAAGTGAGGGCAATTATGTAATAAGTGTGCATGAGTGTGTGTATGTCTTCCAACCCCACGTCTTTCTTCCCTTTTATGTACCCGCTTATGATGGTAGACTAGGGCATATTTAAATTAGCATACCTTATGCTATGCATGCGTGCATTCATACATTTGTCTTGCATGCACCGGGCTCGGCGCATCATTCTAACTGCATTTGTATTTCAATTCCAAATCGAATACGTGATTAGTTGTAGCATTTCACATGTCATTATTGATCAGCCGAGCCTATCGTAATCGCATTTTGCATGTGTTGCATTAGCCATTTTAACATGAACTAGGATCATGCATATGATTACTAACTAGTTTTTGTTTTGGCTCGGAGTACTCGATAAGCATTCATGCTTTAACATACCGCATGCGTGTGAATGTTGCCATAATAGCATGATTACCATGAGGCTAGATGCTTATGTGATATAAACTGCTTGAATGCCTATGGGTGAAGGTTGGATTGTCTGAGTTGGAATAGCTCATTGAAATCCGTGTTTTAGTCTACTTGCGAGTAGCCAATTCCAAAACATTTTTCAAAACAAACGGATATGCAATGCTTATTTCCAAATTAGGTGATCTAGTCTATACTTTTGTGCTGTGCGCATAACATAGTAATTCTAGGCTAATAATCGGGATAAGAACACATAACGTTTTCAAAAATGGATATCACGGTTAGTAGAGGCCGATCTTCGGATCGGGCGAGAGAGGGTGCTCATAGCTGACCTTCCCCAATCGTACCCTAGCTCTCGAGCCGAGGCAACTTTGGTGATGATGGGCACGTGGCCTTTGGCACCGAGTCAGGGTTTCCTAAATTCTCCCTTAAAAAATATTTAGGTGGCGACTCTGTATCTGGCAAAGCAGTCCATGTTTGGCACTTCCTTTCTAAAAATCTGTTTTCTCAAAACGATTTGCCGGATTTGGACTCTTTGGTTCAGATTAAGAACCGTGACACAAATTGAGTCCGAACTGTAGCATGTAAGGCCTCACGCGGGAGCGTCTACAGTTTCTGGCGACTCCGCTGGGGATTTAGAGAGCTTGACTTGGACTCGTGATATCCTGTTTTGATTTCATTTATGTGTCTCTTTGCATTTGCATGTGCATTAGTGCGCCTAGGACACCGTGTTTGCCATCTGCCATTCCTGAGCGGTTTGCCAGAGGCTTGACTTTGTCAAAGCATGCCATAAGGCTGATGGGTTGTGGGCTCTGACAGTATGGGAACACAAACCCTGGTTTTACCAGGGCACCCTTTTCGATCATTCGGCCTAGTGCATATCGAAGTCCATAGTGACCATTCCAAATTAGGACAGGTTACTTACCCAATGTTAGGTTGTTTGAAAACTGTTGCGTGCATAGTGAAACCCTAGCTCCTAACAAAATAGGACAGGGAAACCCTACCCCTCTATAGGGGTGTTTTGGCTCTCTTTACTTGCTATGTGTTTTAGAGTGTATCTATACAGGGGAACACACATATCAGTTCGCAAGTTTGAGTGTCAGGCCTGCGGGCATCAGTGTTTTTGGGAATCAGTCATCTATGGGTATCAGATTTAGACTTTGGGACAACAATTTGGAAATGGTGATCAGTGATTAAGGAACAGTACATTCAGCTTGTTGGCAATTTGTTTTGACACCCAACTGCGGGTTGTGTTTATTTTACGTTGTTACGCTATCCAATTGCCTGTTTATTTATTTGCTTTATTTATATTTTTACTAGGTAGTTGAGCACAATTGCTTCTGACCCAGTAGATATTCCCCAAGCACTTTGGATTAGAGGTCATCGGCTCCATCGATCTGAGGATCTGGTAGACGGACAACTAGTGTACCACTCTCTAACCCCGGTTACTAGACGGAGGGCAGTTAGGCAGAGGATATCAGTTCAGCAATCAGTACATAGGGCTTTGTCTACCCCACCCGAGTACAGTAGGGATCAGGGTTCTGTTTTTCCCACAGAAAGGAAATATACACCGATAATTCAGTCAGATCAGAACAGTATGGCCAATTTAGAGGAGATGGTGCGCCAGCTCCAAGAGAGTATGAAAATGATGCAGCAGGATGCTGTCCGACAGGAAGAGTTCGCCAAGCAGCAGGCCACGGTTATGAATGAACAAGCAGAGTTAATCGTAAGGTTACATCAGCAAACCGGAGCATCTGCTTCGCAACAAGTTCCTCCCCCGCCAGGAATTCCCACCCCCGGGGAGACAGCTAATGTTCTGAATGACACGGACATTCCCACGGGACCACCTCCACCCCGATCCTACCCCAAATCCAACCCCTGTTATCCAAAACACCCACCAACCTACCGGACTCTCCCTTTGAGTTCGAGACAGACCCCACAACATTGAAGTTGAGCAAGCTCGAAAAGCTGTTCAAAAGATCCCAGGGAGTCAAGACCATCCCTGACATCGAAGATGGGTATACCGACGCAGCTGTGACGCTGCCTGACAGATTCAAAATGCTACACATTGATCGATTTGATTGGTCCGGGGACCCCATGGTGCACCTGAGATTGTTTTCAGACATCTTAAGGCCAATGGACCACAGCAGACTTTAAAAGCTGTCTCTGTTCAGCCGAACCCTGTCAGGTGTGGCGGCCATTTGGTACGCCAAATTAGAAGATGATGTCAAGAGAAACTGGGACGAGATGGTCGAGGCCTTCATTACGCAATACTCATACAATACACAAATCGAGATTACAACCCGTGATCTCGAGACAACAAGGCAATAGCCTAAAGAGAGCTTCTCAGAATTCGTGACTAGATGGAGGGCCAAGGCTTCGATGATGACCCTAAGGCCTACAGACAAAGACCAGATTCGGATGATTGTGCGCAATCTTCAGCCGAAGTTGATGCAAAAGATGATTGTACTCCCCTTCCCTACCTTTTCTGATCTACATGAAATGGGGTGCAGATTGAGGATGCCTTAAAGCAAGGCTTAATTGATAATGACCGGAAGCAACCCTGAAGAACTTTCAACCGCAACACTAATGCAGGTCCGGGTGGTACTACAACTACAAGAGCCTCCGAAGTGAGCATGGTCACCACTAACCCCCCTCCAAGAACCATGGCAGCTGCGCCATTTTCCGGCGCGTCCGGAAGCCATAGCCAAACAGCCAAGTACCCACCCAAAAACACGAGAACCTTCGCTCCACTATATATGCCCCAATCCAAAGCTCTGGGGGTTTTAATCAGAAAAGGGCATCTGAAGCCCTTAGAACCGCAGCCCCTACCAGAAAAACTTCCCCCTACCCACAACCTAGCCAAATATTGTGCATTTCACCAACAGCACGGTCATGACATTGATCTGTGCTTCTGATTACGTCATGAGATTCAAGATCTCATTGATAATGGGGTGATTCTGCCTCCCGAGAAACCCAATGTTACAACAAACCCTCTCCCCACACATAACCATGGTCCACCGCCTAAAAGGATCAACTTCATCCAAACTGGGGTCGTGCCTTACGATCCTAGCATCTATATCACTCCTTCCCACCTGCCTAAACCAGAGGTACTTCTTCCCGACTGCACCGACTTGTGCATGATGGACACCTCCATGACCTGACCTAAGCCAATGGTGGTGACTATCGAGAACAAGAGAGGGGAGATCCCAAAGGAGAAGAAGTTTGTTGCGTCAGAGTCTGCAAAATCTGGAAGTCGTGTTGACAAGACATATAGTCCGGGTGACTACATTTCATCAACAGACCAGGATGGGCCAGATATTGAATTACCAACAGGAGAAGAACTGTGTGTGATCCGAGGGGATAGTCTGGGACAGGGAACATTCTGCCAAACAAATTTTTAACATCGTTTTCCTTGATGGCGGCCAATGGCTCGGCCTGTACCCACTTAGTGAAGTAGTCGGTAGCAGCGATGAAAAATTTGCTATTACCTGGAGCTGCTGAAAGAGGTCCTATAATGTCTAGCCCTCAAAGCGCAAATGGCCAAGGACTTGTAAGGAGGAGCAATTCTCTAGCCGGTTGGTGAATCTGGTAAGCAAATTTTTGACATTTTTTGATTTCGTGAACATATTTCTACGCGTCGACCGGCATGCACAACCACCAATAAGCCCTGGGAAATTGGTTGGTAAGCCAAAGATCAGCCCCCAATATGGCTTCCGCAGATGCCTTCATGAATCTCGAAGAAGAAGCTTCAACCTTGCTGGGGTGGACACATTTCAGGTATGGCCCAGTGAAAGATTTCTTGCACAAGGCGCTAGATAGAGAGAGCCAAAACTGCTTTGACTTGGCTCTTATCTTGTTGGCCTCTTTCTTTTCAATGGGTAGAATTCGATCCTTCAAGAAGGTGATAATAGGATCCATCTAGGATGGTCCCAAGTCGGCGCAGAGTACTTCGGGCACCTCCAGTTCCTCAATGCTCGGTCAGGGCAAGAATTCTATCATAAAAGGATTGGGAAAAAGTCGTTTGCATAGATGCTAGGCCAGCCAATTTGTCGGCTGCATTGTTTTTTTTGCGGTTAATTTGTTCCATTCTTATCGTGGCAAAAATTTTTATTTCTGCACATACCAGTGCTTGATACTTAGCCATCCTTTCATCCCTGGCCTCACATTCCCTAGAGACCTGATTGACAACCAGCTTGGAGTTACTGAATACCATAAGTTCTGATGCCTTCATTCTCAGAGCGCTCTTTAGTCCGGCGAGGAGGGCATCATATTCCACCTCATTGTTGGATGTTAGGAACCCGAGTGTGATCACATGCTCAATGGTCAGCCCATCCGGGGATGTCAACACGACCTCTAGCTCGGTGCCTTGTTTATTGGACGCCCCATCACCAATGAACAACTTCCACCAGTCGGAGGGATTTTGAGAGTTCCTCCATTTCAAGGTACTGGTCGGCTCATTCTGGTCTCTTTCTACATCTCCGTCGAGCTTGTATTTTGGTAAATTGGCCGGTTCTTCCATTTCTTGCTTAGCTTTCTCTTGTCGTTCTGCTACTTGTTGTCCATCAATTATTTCTGCTATCCGAGTCGTGGGCTGCACCAAGTCCGTGCTAGCCAAATTGACAAGGTAAAGAGGTGTTTTCCAGGGACAAATTCCGCCACGAAGTCAGCAAGATCTTGAGCTTTGATAGTAGCGTGCGGCTGGAACTTGATATCGTATTGCCCCAATTCCATGGCCCACTTCTGCCAGTGAAATCTGCTTTTTCAAAGAGCACCTTGAGTGAAAATTCGGTTAGCACGAATATCATGAGGGCATGCAAATAGTGCCCCAGCTTTCTGGAAGCCATCATGAGAGCCAGAGCCAGTTTTTCTAGTGGCAGATATCTTGATTCTACCACGAGTAGTGTCTTCCTAACGTAGAAGATGGGAGGTGCTGAATTCCCTTAGCGCGGATAAGGACGGCGTTCACCACGTGCAGAGAAACTGCCACGTAGAGATATAGTTCTTCATCGGGTTTTGGTGTGACCAAGATTTGGGGCCAAGGAAAGGTATACTTTTAGATTCACCAGTGCACGGTCGCACTCGTCATCCCAAAAGAACTTGGCCTTCAAAGTTTTGAAGAAGAGCCTGCAATGATCTGAAGACCGGCTAATAAATCGGTTCAGCGCGACTGCCATTCCGGCGAGATGTTGCACGTGCTTCGTGGAGTTTCTCCGCTCCAGTTCTCGTATTTCCTTGAGCTGGGAAGGGTCGGCCTCGATTCCTCGGTTTATGACCAAAAAACCTAGGAATTTCTCGGTTGCAACTCTGAATGCACACTTGGAGGCATTTAAAGGCAGCTTATGATGTTTGAGAATGGCAAACATTTCTGCTAGGTTGGCAAGGTGTTGAGACTTGTCTTTGCTCTTCACCATCATGTCATCGATGTAAGCCTCCATAGTGCGACAAAGAAGAGGAGCGAATATTTTGGTTACCATCCTTTGAAAAGTTGCCCCGACATTTTTTAGAACCGAACGACATGACCTTGTTGCAGTATAAGCCATTTGGAGTGGTGAACGAAGTGATCTCTTGGTCTGGTTTGTACATGGCAATCATGTGGTAGCCGTAATATGCATCTAGGAAGCCAAACTTTTGAAGGCCAATGGTTAGATCCACCAACTGGTCTATTCTCGGGGAGGGAGAAGTTGTCCTTTGGGCATGCACAGTTGACTGTCTTATAATTGACCCACACCTGCCATTTACCATTCTTTTTCGGCACTACCACTGTGTTAGATATCCATATGGGGTACAACACTTCTTCTATCACCCCAGCTTCCAACATGTTCTTAGCCTCCTCTGCCACTATCTCAGCATGGTGCAAGGCCGAGCGCCGCATTCTCTGGATGACCAGTCGTGCATTTGAAAAGACATTCAACTAGTGGAAAATGAAGCTAGAGTTCACACCAGGCATATCGTAAGGCGTCTACGCAAAGGCCTCAATGTTGGAAACCAAAACGTTGACATAATCAAGCCGCTCGGCATTGGAGAAACATGATCGCAAAAGGAAGAACTTATTTGGATCATTCTCATCAACGCGCACTTGAACCAAATCTTTAGCTGATTTTTCTTTGAATTTTCTTCCCACAACTTCCAGGACTTCCTTTCCTTCTGGTCCTTCTATCATTTGAACAAAGCCGTTGGCAGCCCAGCTGCCATTTACTGTGACAAAGCACTGTTTTGCCATTACTTGGTCTCCCAAAGCCTCTTCTACTTGTCCAGCTAGCGCTGGAAAGCGCAGGACTTGGTGATAAGTCCACGCTACTGCCTGCATGACGTGCAACCAACCACTTCCCGGGATTAAGTTGTAGGTTGATGGGACCTTAAGCACCCAAAATTCCACTTGCTTCGTGACTGACCCAGCTTTGACCAGCAATATAACCTTTCCGATTGGCCATTCAGGTTGAGAGTTGAAGCCTACCAAAGGGGACGTTGTTGGAACCAAGTCTTTGTCCTCCAACTTCATCTGTTTGAACGTGTCATAATATATGATCTCGACCAGGCTCCCCTGGCCAATTACAATTCTATTGATATCGAAGTCTTTGATGCGAAGGGTCACCACTATGGCATCATTATGAGGCGTTCGAATTCTCTCCAAGTCCTAGCTTGAAAAAGTTAAGACGTCTTTAACCTCGGTCTTTCCTCTTTTCATGGCGGGTTGAACAGAGAGTACTTCCCTCATGTGGTCGACCTGCTTGATCATCCCCCTCAGCTCGCAAACCCGTGCTGGTTCGATGATGTTGTGAATGACATTGATTACGCCTTGGGGTGCTGCATCCAGCACAGTAAGGCCATTTGGCTCGGCCTGTCCTTGTGGAGCGGCCCTCATACCCCTGTCTATGTACTGGTCCAGATGCCCAGCCGCCACTAGCTCCTCCAAATGTCATTTGAGTGGCACACAGTCCTCTGTTCGCTGCCCCCTTTCTTTATGGAAGGTGCAGCAATACCTCCAGTTGAAGCCCCTTGGTTTGTCTCCCAATTTGGCTGGGCAGCGCACGTAGGGCTCCCCTCAGATCTCATTTAGGATGCGGTACATTGGGATCTTAAAGACAGTGGTGATGTCGATTTATGCTTTCAACTTCATCTTGGCATCTTCCTCTTCACTACGAACAGTGTTAACTCATTCGTTTCTGCGACTTTTATTTCTATCATTGCAGTTTAACCCGTGATGTTGGTCTCTAGCTCGGTCATTAGTGCAATTTTCCTCTTGCTCCACCAAGGGAACCTTCCCAGCCACTCTTCTGTCCACCGCAACCGGATTTTCCTTCTCGGTTGCGGTGGCGGTGGCCGCGGCGGCATCATCTTCTACTTGGATATGTTCGTTGATCTATTTTATCAAGGACTCCATGCTTGTGGTTTGGTCCATCATAAGCGAGTCTCGCAGCCTATGTCCGACTGGGAGACTTCACTTGGATTGTACGATCCCAAGATTCGTGGGCAATCGAGGATCTATGCCATCAAAGAACCTCCAGATTCCATCTGGACGCTCAGGAGGTGGTCAACCTCCTTCGGTGTTCGAGTGTTGGTTTTGAATCAAGTAACAAAGACCTCTGCTAGTTGTTGCCGCCCCTCGATGCTCCCCTCTGAGAATCTTTCGAACCACTTCAGGCCTAGTTCTCCCAAACTTGCTGGGAATATGAGACACATCAAGGCATCATTGCGCCGATGGGGAGCCAATTCATGCCACTAATGACTCACGTGCATGTACTGATCCGTTTTGCCATCGTACAGTGTGAACTTAGGTTGGTGGAATCCAGAAGGGAATGGCATGCTTTCGATCTCTAAGGACAGTGGGGTAGTGGTAAATCCTGCTAGCTCCCTGTCCATCGGTGCTGGGGCCATCATTCTAGGCGCTGGCATTGCCACTTCCTCACCGTAACGGATTTGTGGACTTAGCCTTTGCAACGTCGACAATCTTTGGGTCTATCTATTGCGAGCTCGCTCCTCCAATACATCCCTCAGGTTCCTCGAATGGGCAGAGTAAGAGTATCTCGACTTCATCGACGGACGTGAGGGACGGTAACTGTTGTGCGAGTGTGAGATCTATCCACTGGTGGGTCAGAGTCTCCAACTCCATAGCTTCTGGTGATGGAGAAAGAGGGCGTCCCATCTTGGCGATGACTGTCAGAACGACGGGGTGGGGTGCGCTCACCGTGGTTGCCCACTCCAGCCACACCCTTTCCCTTGATCTGGCGCTTTAGCGTCTCCATTTCAGCCACCATCTTCTGAATGAGGGCGTCCTGGTCTCTGAGTTTGTGATCCAAGCGCTGAGCATGTGACTTTCCTCATCGTCGGCGACCCTCTGGACTCTTGAAGTGTTCAGGGATCCTTGCACGTTTGTCTGGCACACTTCCGGAACAGGTTTCCACGTTGGCCATAGTCAGTATAGTGGGAGGGCCATCTGTTCATCGGACAGACTCTAGTATAATAACGTCGACAACGGACAGTAGTGTTTCATCATTGTTAGCGATGGAAACGGTTGAAAAAGCTCAACTAACAAGGTTTGTGTGTTAAAGAGCTCCCACAGACGGTGCCAATTGTACGGGGGTGAAATATTCTCTGTTGTCTATACTCCTTGAATACAAGCTTCACATGACGTCGCCTGACCTAAAAACCAAAAGATGGTGAGCTGCCCTGCGGTGTGCTGCCGGATAAACCCTCCGACGTTCAAGTCAGCACACTTGGAGAAGAAGAAGAAGGATAGAGAGAGCACTTTAGAGTGAGAGAGTTTAGAATTCCTTTTGATTGCTTACCTTTAACGTCTATCTTCTCTTTTTTTTAGGCTGGCCATGCAGCCTCAGACATTGTGCACGCACTTCCTCTACTGTCCTTCTCTAAGCAGGCAAATGTGCTCCTCTCTCCACCTTTCTTACACGTATAGAGACCAAAACCTCCAAATAGTGTTTGTCGAACCGCCAAATGGTATTGACGCATACTTTACCATTGGTCCAGGTGGCTTACACTACTAGGCTATCACTTGGAAGAAACAGACACCACAACAAACTGGAACGGCCGAGCTACAATAAACCGGTCCATCGGGATCAACTGCTCATAAGACGCGCAGTTCGGCATCTCGGCCTCGCCCTGCTACCTCGTGGGACTTCTCGGCACTATGTCAGTCCGGACTGTTCGTAGTTCGGCCCAATGCATGCATACAGATTTAAGAAAGTACCTATTTTAGCCGAATCATAGCTCGGTCAGCTTGCCCGGCTCAACTTGATGGGCTGGGGCAGCTGCGTTGGTTAAGCTCAGCCAGGTTCATGGTCCTTGGCCCTAGCGAGGAGCAATGCCATATCCTACGTTGACGTAGCTCGGCCCAATTGTTCGGCGCAAATCTCCCTCTCAATTGCCCCTTAGTCCCATCCTAGCTAAGCGTGATTGGGATTACTACTATGGCCGAGCTATCCAATTTGGTCGGTCATTGGGGATTGTGCCAAGAGTCTTGTCATCAATTAATTAGTTGTACTAACAAACCATCTTTTCAATGCCACGTGGCCTTCTCTGACTGGTTCTGTGCGTTCCTCTAGTTCTTCAAATTGTTGCAAAGATTTGAAAAGTGGCCGCCAAATCGGTTTCCCCCATATATACGCACGAGAAGCCCAAAAACCCTCACCACTGTTCATCTCCCTTTTGTAGAAACCCTAAGCTTCAAACCTGCAAGCTTATGCATCACCGCCGTCGCTGTTGTCGTTGCTTTTCGAGTCGTTTCCAGCTATTTCTGTCCTCGGGAAGGCCTCAGTAAGGGTCATGGTCGACTGGGTCCTGACTTGGCATCCATGCCCTTTTGTTTTTCTCAGTTTCCTTTATATTCTCCATTGATGTTCTTTGTGTTCTTAATTCCCGTATGTTTCGTGACTGTTAAAATATTGCCTATGCCCCTCATGTGGGATTAATATCTATGAGCATTAGGCCAAATCGAAGCCCTAAGTAGCAACGGGGCTTCCTTGCCCCTGATTTCCCATGATTACTGTAGGTGGTTCTATATTTAGGATAAATACTGAAAACTCTATGTAGAACCGATCAAAAACCCACTTTTACATCTAAAAATAGGATTTAGCCGAGTTGGAACTGGTTCGAGGTTCCCCCTTAAGGTCCGCCCTGTGGGAAGATCGAACCGAGATAAGAATCAAAATACCACACCACAACCGATCAAATGGGCAGAATCTCAGACCGAGCTAAAAAACTTCCTCATAGGAGCCGTGCAAGTTATGGTGTTCTAAAACTTGGACTTATTTTTTTAATAATGCAAAACAAATTAGGACCGACCAGGCCCTCTCAACATAATTATCAGTGAGGCTCAAAGACCGAGCAAACAATCACCCAATTTTGACCGAGCTATAATCAAAATTGCCCAACTAAATAAAACTGGGATAGATGGGAAAGTACCAGTTTATGGTTATTTCGCTTGCGGCAATGGCCGAGTTCCACAAAGAATACAATATTCCAGACGACATCCACTTAGAGCTGGCACAGAAAGGAGACACTCCCAGGGGCGAATTGGACAAATGCCCTTTCACGATGGTATCCATTGTGGAAGGCAGCCTACGCTTCCCGCTCCAACCCTTAGTTTGTGAATTTTTAAGGCAAACTAGGTTGTGCCCGACCCAAGTCTCCAACAACACATACAAAATAATAAACGGTGTGGCCGCGCTGAATGGGATACTCGGTCTGAATCTTGGGCTCATTGAGATATTCTATCAATACAAACTTAGCAAAAATAAAAGGGGGTTTTGTTGGTATCTCAAAGTTAGGAAAGGCCGAGCAAACCTTATCGAAGGTAACCCGGATAAAGAGACAAACGACGATGATTTCCTGTGGGTGTCCAGTAATTATGAGGACACCGAAGCGCCCATACTCGGGCTAGTACATAAGAAAATACGTTCAGAGTGTTGGTGAGCACCTTGGCATGTTTTTAATTCTGTAATTGTTCTTGTTTTGGCCGATCTAAACCTTGCTTTCTTGTTGCAGACTATAGACTCTTGGCCGACGATTACTCCCGCGCAAATCAAGAGGCCATAGGAATTGCGTTGCGATATCTGACCGAGGAGCAAGAGCCTAAAAAATTGCTCGGTTATGAATCGAGTTACCGTTACACAACGCCGCGGAGGAGTAGGGTGACCGACTTCCTTCGTGTCCTCTCTCCAGAGCCAGACCCAAACCTTCTACCAATCAAACTTGTATCATTGACAGAAGAACAAGAAATGGCCAAAATCTTAGCCATAAAGTCTATGATCACGGGGAAGCCAAGCGACTCATTGCCGGCTGAAACGACAGGAGGCCAAACATCTTGCCCTACCGTGCAAAAGGGGCCCGTGCTGGCTTTTCCCAGTGAGGCAGCTGTTGGCCGGTCGAGAAAAAGGCCAAGAAAGGATCAAACCGAGTAGTGCCTTGTTGACGAAGATTCGACCGAGCTCCCATCGACTGAACATGGAGAGCAGACTGAACAACCGCTTTTCGGACGATCCGCCCATCCCACTGTCCCTGCAGTTTGGTCACTCGAGCTAAAGTACAAAGATCGAGTAGTGACGGAGGCGGAGTCTGTTTTTGCGGATAAGGACCATTCGCTCAGCTTCAACATGACAAAGGGTTTGCTTCTTCCTATGGACATGAAAAAGCATGAGGAACTGTCCGACCTGAAAATCCTCCAGTCGGCCATAAAATCGGTTGTTCTGGTTAGTGATCGAGTTACTGTACTTCCAAGTTATCGATCGGTTTCTCATACAAACTTCTGCCTTGCTGTAGGCCGCGTAGAAAAACTGTTTAGTGTACGAACGTATGATTTATGTGCTACAGGGTTTGAGGAAGGCTATCGCTGACAACAAATCCAAGACGGCCGAGCTGGAGAAGCTGAAGACTGCACACAAGCCAGTAGAAGTTGATAGATGACGCTAAGGAGGCTAGCACGATCGATAAGTCAACTCCACAGCCAACCGACAAGACCCCACTGCCAGCCATATCAGAAGAGGCGGCGCCGAGCAGTGAGCAGGAGCCTTCAATTGCCGAACGAGGAATGGACTCTGGTGCAGAAACCATACAGAATGTGGTAGAAGAAGTGGTGGGCAGCCTGGAGGACGCTGTATATATCGACTAAGGCGCAACTAGTCTTATGTTTGTGCCCTTCTTTTTTTTTTTTTTTTTTGTATTGATGTAGCAGGCTACGAGCCCCACTTTTGTAATCAGGGTTTATCATGAATGAAAAGTGAACTTTTTCCTCGCCATGTATGCAAATTTTTGTTTGCCCTGTGGTTGTTGTTTTCTTCGATTTGGCCGAGATAAAATCTTCTCGGTGCATTCAAAGCGTAATGGTCTCAGTTTAACGAGCGAACTCATCTTGGATTAAAATATTAGTTGAACACAACACCAACTGTTTGGTAGGCCGAGCAAGGTCAGCTTGGTTTTAATAAGAACTTGGTAAAGACACCAACATTTTAAGCGGGCAAGCAATGTCAACTTGGTTACAATATAATTTGGGCAAAATTGATTCTGTTTGTGCGGTAGGGCGAAATCAGCTCGGTGAGTGAGCAAAATCAACTTTACATCGGCAAGCAAGAAACCGCTTGGGTAATCATGAGCGAAATCTGCTCTTCAATTGGCGAGCCAAAATCAGCTCGGTCAATGATGAACAAAATCAGCTCGATGTAATGAGCAAAATCTGCTCTTCATCGGCAACCAAGAAAAGGCTTGGGTAATTATGAGCAAAAGTTGCTCTTCAATCGGCGAGCGAAAATCAACTCGATCAATTATGTGCAAAATCAGCTTCACACAGCCGAGCAAAAATCAGCTTGGATAATTATGAACAAAATTCGTTCAGCTTAAATACAAGTTGGGCGAAACACTAACTGTTGGGCGGTTGAGCAAGTTCAACTCGGTTTAACAAGCAAAATCAGCCCATAACCGGATAAACGCTCATTCTACAAAAGTTATCCTGGTTTTGAACACTTGCCCCTGGTACTCATAGCAACTTAATGTCTTTGTAACATTTCCATGTAGAAATGCGAACATAGGAGAAAGAAGGGGTCATATTCTACTACATGTTACAGATTACACCCAATGCCAAAAGGCGAAGTTACAAGAAGCAAAGAAGTAGAAAAGATAACATCTCAAAAGTAAAATATCTTAGGATTGGCCGCATTCTGCGGTCTAGAAATAGCTTTGCTATCTAAGTCTTCCAGGTGGTATGCCCCTTTGCCTGCAAGGCCAGTTATCTTGTATGGCCCCTTCCAATTTGCTCCTAATTTTCTCTCGCCAGGGATCACTATGTTGCCCATCACCTTCCTCAAGACCCAGTCTCTGACCCTGAATAGCCTAGGATGTACGGTCTTGTTGTATTTCTTGGAGAGCCCTTGTTGGTAAGTTGCTATGTGGATTAGAGCCTGTTTCCTTCTTTCTTCGGCTAGATCAAGCTCCAGGGCTACAGCTTCATTGTTCAAGTCTGGTTGGAAACTTTCAGAATGGATGGTTGGCATGCCAATCTCCAATGGTATGACTGCCTCCATGTGGTAAGCCAAGGCAAATGGAGTTTCCCTGGTTGAGCGTCTTGGTGTAGTGCGGTATGCCTATAGTACATTGGGAAGTTCCTCAGCCCACTTCCCTTTGGCCTTCTCCAATCACTTCTCCAGCCCGTCCAAGATGGTTTTGTTTGAAGCTTCGGCTTGACCATTTGATTGGGGGTAGGCCGGTGTAGAATTGTAGAATTTAATATTTCACTCCTCGCAAAACCTGCGAAATAGTTTTCCGTCGAACTAAGTGCCAGTATCTGAAATGAGAGCTTTTGGGATGCCGAAATGGGTGATGACATTCTACCAGACAAATTTTTTAACATCTTTTTCCTCGATGGTGGCCAATGTCTCGGCCTGTACCCATTTGGTGAAGTAGTCGATAGCAGCGATAAAAAATTTGCAGTTGCTTGGAGCTGCTGGAAGAGGTCCTACAATGTCTAGCCCCCAAAACGCAAATGGCCAAGGAATTGCAAGGAGGAGCAACTCACTGTCCGGTTGGTGAATCTGGTTAGCAAATTTTTGACATTTTTCGCATTTACGAAAATATTTCTTCGCGTCGGCCTGCATGCACGGCCACTAATAACCACTGGGAAATTGCTCAGTAAGCCAAAGATCTACCCCCAATATGGCTTCCGTAGATGCCTTTATGAATCTCGAAGAGGAAAGCTTCAACCTTGCTGGGGTGGGCATACTTCAGGTATGGCCCAGTGAAAGATTTATTGTACAAGGCGCCAGATAGAGAGAGCCAAAATCGCTCTGACTTCGCCCTTATCTTGTTGGCCTCTTTCTTTTAAGTGAGTAGAATTCGTTCCTTCAGGAAGGTGATAATAGGATCCATCTAGGATGGTCCCAAGTCAGCGCAGTGTACTTCGGGCACCTCTGGTTCCATAATGCTTAGTCAAGGTAAGAATTCGATCATCAAAGGATTGGGAAAAGTCG
The DNA here is from genome assembly GCF_055761805.1 of Camellia sinensis. NCBI lineage: Eukaryota > Viridiplantae > Streptophyta > Magnoliopsida > Ericales > Theaceae > Camellia > Camellia sinensis. The sequence continues at coordinate 20,447,671 of NC_138969.1, read as the reverse complement.
TTTGCATAGATGCTAGGCTGGCCAATTCGTTGGCTGCATTATTTTTTTCGCGGTTAATTTGTTCTATTCTTATTGCGGCAAACTTTTTGATTTCTGCGCGTACCAGTGCTTGATACATAGCTATCCTTTCATCCCCGGCCTTATAGTCCTCAGAGACCTAATTGACAACTAGCTTGGAGTCGCTGAATACCATAAGTTCTGATGCCTTCATCCACAAAGCGCTCTTCAATCCGGCGAGGAGGGCTTCATATTCCGCCTTATTGTTGGGTGCTAGGAACTCGAGTGTGATCACATGCTCAATGGTAAGCCCATCCAAGGATGTCAGCACGACCCCTAGCCCGGCGCCATGTCAATTAGAGGCCCCATCGACAAAGAGTTTCCACATCTCGCCAATGAAAAACTTCCAGCAGTCAGAGGGATTTTGAGAGTTCCTCCACTTCAAGGTACTGGTCGGCTCATTCTAGTCTCTTTCTACATCTCTGTCGAGCTTGTATTTTGGTAAAAACGCCGGTTCTTCCATTTCTTGCTCAGCATTCTCTTGTCGTTCTGCTACTTGTTGTCCACCACTTATTTCTGCTATCCGAGCCGTGGGCTGCGCCAAGTCTGTACTTGCCAAATCGACAGCGTAAAGAGGGTATGTTCGAGGGACAAATTTCGCGACAAAGTCAGCAAGGGCTTGAGCGTGTGGCTGGAACTTGATATCGTATTGCCCCAATTCCACGGCCCACTTCTACCGGGGAAATTTGCCTTTTCAAAGAGCACCTTGAGTGAAAATTCGGTTAGCACGACTACCGTATGGGTATGAAAATAGTGCACCAGCTTTTTGGAAGCCATCATGAGAGCCAGAGCCAGTTTTTCTAGCAATAGATATCTTGATTCGACTTGGAGCAGTGTCTTGCGAACGTAGAATATGGGGAGGTGTTAGATTCCCTCAGTGCGGATGAGGACAACGCTCACCGCGTGCTAAGAAACTACCAAGTAGAGATACAGTTCTTCGCCGCGTGGTTTTGGTGTGAAAAAGATTGGTACCGTGGAAAGGTATACCTTTAGATCTGCCAGTGCACGGTCACACTCGTTATCCCAAAAGAACTTGGCCTTCAAACTTTTGAAGAAGGGCCAGCAATGATCTAAAGACCGGCTAATAAATCGGTTCAGTGGGACTGCCATTCCGGCGAGATGTTGCACGTCCTTTGTGGTGTTTGGCCTCCCCGGTTCTTGTATTGCCTTGAGCTGGGAAGGGTCGGCCTCGATTCCTCGGTTTATGACCAAAAAACCTAGAAATTTCCCGGTTTCAACTCCGAATGCATACTTGGAGGCATTTAAATGCAGCTTGTGATGTTTGAGTATGCAAATATTTCTGCTAGGTCGGCAAGGTGTTGAGACTTGTCTTTGCTCTTCGCCATCTTGACATTGATGTAAGCCTCCATAGTGTGGCCAAGAAGAGGATCGAATATTTTGGTTACCATCCTCTGAAAAGTTGCCCTAGCATTTTTGAGACCGAACGGCATGACCTTGTAGCAGTACAAGCCTCTTGGAGTGGTGAACGAAGTGATCTCTCGGTCTGGTTTGTACATGGCAATCTGATGATAGTTGTGATATGCATTCAAGAAGCTAAACCTCTGATGGCCAGCGGTTAGATCCACCAATTGGTCTATTCTCGGGAGGGGTAAGTTGTCCTTTGTGCACGCACGTTGGACTGTGTTATAATCGACCCACACCTACCATTTACCATTCACTGTGTTAAAGATCCATATGGGGTACTGCACTTCTATCGCCCCAGCTTCCTACAAGTTCTTGACCTCCTCTGCCACTATCTCGGCATGGTGCAAGGCCGAGGGCTGCATTCTCTGGATAACCGGTCGTGCATTTGGAAAGACATTCAACTGGTGGAAAATAAAGCTAGGGTCAACACCAGGCATATCGTAAGGCGTCCACGCAAACGCCTCAATGTCGGAAACCAAAAAGTTGACATAATCGAGCCGTTCGGCGATGGAGAAAGATGATCCCAAAAGACAGAACTTATTTGGATCATTCTCATCAATGCGCAATTCCACCAAATCTTCAGTCGGTTTCTCTTCGAATTTTCTTCCCACGACTTCCAGGACTACCAAAGGGGACGCTGTTGGAGCCAAGTCTTTGTCCTCCAACTTCATCTGTTTGAACGCGTCGTAATACATGATCTCGACCAAGCTCCCTGATCAATTAGAACTCTATGGATATTGAAGTCCTTGATGCGAAGGGTCACCAGTAAGGCATCATTATGAGGCGTTTGAATTCTCTTCAAGTCCTTGCTTGAAAAAGTTAAGATGTCTTTTACCTTGGTGTTTCCTTTCTTCACGGTGAGTTGAACAGAGAGCACTTCCCTCATGTGCTCGGCCTTCTCGATCATCCCCCTTAGCTCGTAAACCCGCGCTGGTTCGATGATGTCGTGAATGACACTGATTACGCCTTGGGGTGCTGCATCCAAGACAGCAAGGCCATTTGGCTCGGCCTGTCCTTGTGGTGTGGCCCTCATACCCCTGTCTATGTACTAGTTTAGATGCCTAGCTGCCACCAGCTCCACCAAATGTCGTTCAAGCGGCACACAGTCCTCCGTTCGGTGCCCCCTTTCAACGATACCTTGAGTTGATGCCCCTCTGTGTGTCTCCCAATTTGGCCGGCCAATGCACGTAGGACTCACCTCGGATCTCATTTAGGATGCAGAAAATTAGGATATTAAAGACAGTGGTGATGACGATTCGTGGTTTCAACTTCCTCTTGGCATCTTCCTCTTCACTACGAAAAGTGTTAGCTCGGTCGTTTCTACGACTTTTGTTCGTATCATTGCGGTTTAAACCGCGATGTTGGTCTTTAGCTCGGTCATTAGGGTGGTTGTCCTCCTGTCCCACAGAGTGAACCTTCCCAGCCACTCTTCTGTCCGCCGTAACCAGATTTGCCTTCTCAGTTGCGGTGGCGGGGGCGGCATCAGCTTCTACTCGGCTATGTTCGTTGATCTGCTGCATCAAGGACTCCATGGTTGTGGGCTAGTCCATCGTAAGCAAGTCTCGCAGCCTATGTCCGACTGGGAGACCACGCTTGTATTGTGTGATCGCCAGATTGGTGTGGCAATCGAGGATCTCATTGTAAGTTTCCCAATACTTGGCATTGTATGCCTTCACAGAACCACTAGATTCCATCTTCACGCTTAGGAGGTGGTCAACCTCCTTCGGTGTTCGAGTGTTGGTTTTGAATCTAGTGACAAAGACCTCTTTTAGTTGTTGCCGCCCTTCGATGCTCCCCTCCGGGAGTCTTTCGACCCACTTCAGGCCTAGTTCTCCCAAACTTGCTAGGAATATGAGACACATCAAGGCGTCATTGCAATGGTGGCGAGCCATTACTTGCAAGTAATGACTCACGTGCACGTACTGATCCGTTTTGCCGTTGTACAGTGTGAACTTAGGTTGGTGGAATCCGGTAGGGATTGGCATGCTCTCAATCTTTGGGGATAGTGGGGTAGCGATCAATCTTGCTCGCTCTCTGTCCATCGGTGCTGGGGCCATCATTCTAGGCATTGGCATTGCCACTTCCTCGCTGCAATGGATTTGGGGACTCAGCCTTTGGAACGCCGGCAATCTTTGGGTCTCTCTACAGCGAGCTTGCTCCTCCAATACATCCCTCAGGTCCCCCGAATGGGCAGACTAAGAGTATCTTGACGTCGTCGATGGACGTGAGGGACGGTAACTGCTGTCGGGAGTGTGAGATCTCTCCACTGGTGGGTTAGAGTCTCCAACTCCATAGCTTCTGGTGATAGAGAAAGAAGGCGTACCATCTTGGCGATGACTGTTAGAGCGACGGGGTGGGGTGCGCTCACTGTGGTTGCCTACTCCAGCAACACCCTTCGCCTTGATCTGGCGCTTGAACGTCTCCATTTCAGTCGCCATCTTTTTAATGAGGGCATCCTGGTCCCTGAGTTTGTGCTCCAACCACTGAGCATATGACTTTCCTCATCGTCGGCTACCCTCTGGACTCTTGAAGTGTTCAGCGATCCTTGCGCTTTTGTCTGGCACACCTCCGGAAGAGGTTTTGAAGTTCGCCATGGTCGGAATAGTGGGAGGGCCATCTCTTCGTCAGACAGACTCTGGTGTGATACCGTCGACAACGAACAGCGGTGTTTCGTTGTTGTTAGCGATGGAAACGATTGAAAAAGCTTGGCCAACGAGGGTTGTTTGTTAAAGAGTTCCCGTAGTCGGCGCCAATTTTACGGGGGTGAAATATTCTCTGTTGTTTGTACTGCTTGAATACAAGCTTCACGTGACATTGCCTGACCTGAAAACCAAGAGATGGTGAGCTGTCCAGCAATGTGCTACCGGATAAACCCTCGGACGTTCAAGTCAGCACACTTGGAGAAGAAGAAGAAGAATAGAGAGAGCACTTTAGAGCGAGAGAGTTTGGAATTCCTTCTGATTGCTTACCTCTAACATCTCTCTTCTCTTCTTTTTCTAGGCTGGCCATGCAGCCTCAGAGATTGTGGACGCACTACCTCTGCTGTCCTTCTCTAAGCAGGCAGTTGTGCTCCTCTCTCCACCTTTCCTACACGTGTAGAGACCAAAACCTCCAAATAATGTTTCTCGAACCGCTAAACGGTATTGACGCATACCAAGAGTGGATTTTCTCTGTTTTACCATTGGTCTAGGTGGCATACACTACCAGCTATCACTTGGAAGAAATAGACACCACAACAAACTGGAACGGTCGAGCTACAATAAACCGGTCCATCGGGATGAACTGATCGTAGGATACGCAGTTCGGCATCTCGGCCTCGCCCTGCTACCTCTTAGGACACCTCGGCCCTACGTCACTCTGGACTGTTCGTAGTTTGGCCAAACGCATCCGTACAGATTTAAGCAAATATCCATTTTAGCCGAATCATAGCTCGGTTAGCTTGCTCGGCCCAATTGATGGGCTGTGGTAGCCGCGTTGGTTAAGCTCGACCAGGTTCATGGTCATTGGCCCTAGCGAGGAGCAACGCCATACCTCACATGGATGTAGCTCGGTCTAATTGTTCGGCGCAAATATCCCTCTCAATTGCCGCTTAATCCCATCCAGGCTAAGCGTGATTGGGATTACTACTCCGGTCGAGCTATCCAATTTGGTCAGTCATTGAGGATTGCGCCAAGAGTCTTGCCATCGATCAATCATTTGTACTGACAAACCATCTTTTCAATGCCACGTGGCCTTCCTTGACTGGTTCCTTGCGATCCTATAGCTGTTCACATTATACCAAAGATTTGAAAAGTCGCACCTTATTCGGTTTCCACCATATATACGCACAAGAAGCCCAAAAACCCTTATCACTGTTCATCTCCCTTTTGTAGAAACCCTAAGCCTCAGACTTCCAAGCTTTTGCCACCGCCACCATCGCTGTTGTCGCTGCTTTTCGAGTCGTTTCCAACTATTTCTGTCCTCGCGAAGGCCTCAGTAAGGGTCATGGTCACCTGGGTCCTGACTTGGCATCCATACCCTTAAGTTTTTCTCACTTTCCTTTATATTCTCTATTGATGTTCTTCGTGTTCTTAATTCCCGTCTGTTTCGTGACTGTTAAAATATTGCGTACGCCCCTCTTGTGGGATTAATATCTATGAGCATTAGGCCAAATCAAAGCCCTAAGTAGCAACGGGGCTTCCTTGCCCCTTACTTCCCTTGATTACTGTAGGTGGTTTTGGATTTAGGATAAATACTGAAAACTCTAGGTAGAACCGATCAAAAACCCACTTTTAGATCTAGAAATAGGATTTAGCCGAGTCGGAACTGGTTCGAGTTTCTCCCTTGAGGTCCTTCATGTGGGAAGATTGAACCGAGATAAGAATCGAAATACAGCACCACAATCGATCAAATGGGCAGAATCTCAGACCGAGCTAAAAAACTCCCTCATAGGAGCCGTGCAAGTTATGTTGTGCTAATACTTGGACTTATTTTTTAATAATGCAGAACAAACTATGACTGACCAGGCTCTCTCATCATAACTGTCGGTGAGGCTCAAAGACCGAGCAAACAATCACCCAATTTTTACCGAGCTATAATGAAAATTACCGAAATAAATAAAACTGAGATACATGCGGAAGTACCAGTTTATGGTTATTTCCACTGGGGCAATGGCGGAGTTCCATAGAGAATACAGTATTCCAAACGACGTCCACATAGAGCTAGCAAAGAAAGGAGACACTCCCTTGAAAGAACTGGACAAATGCCCTTTCACGATGGTATCCATTGCGGAAGGCAGCTTACGCTTCCTGGTCTAACCCTTAGTCTGCAAATTTTCTAGGTAGACTAGGCTGTGCCCGAACCAAGTTTCCAACAACAGATACAAAATAATAAACGGCGTGGCCGTGCTAAATGGGATACTCAGTTTGAATCTCGGCCTCATCGAGATTTTCCATCAATACACACTCAGCAAAAATAAAGGGGGGTTTTGTTGGTATCTCAAAGTTAGGAAAGGCCGAGCAAACCTTATCGAAGGTAACCTGGATAAAGAGACAAGTGATGATGATTTCCTGTGGGTGTCCGGTAATTACGAGGACACCGAAGCACCCATACCGTGCTGGTATATAAGAAAAGGCGTTAGTAGTGCTGGTGAGCACCTTAGCATGTTTTTAATTCTACAATTGTTCTTGTTTTTGCCGATCTAAACCTTACTTTCTTGTTGCAGACTACAAACTCTTGGCTGACGATTAGTCCCGCGCAAATCAAGAGGCCATAAGAATTGCGTTTCGACATCCAGCCGAGGAGCGAGATCCTAAAAAATTGCTTGGTTATGAACCGAGTTACCATTACATAGTGCCCATGCAGGAGGAGGGTGACCGACTTCCTTCGTGTCCCCTCTCCAGAGCCAGACCCAAACCTTCTGCCAATCAAACTTGTACCATTGACTGAAGAACAAGAAATGGCCAAAATCTTAGCCATAAAGTCTATGATAACGGGGGAGCCAAGTGACACATAGGCGGCTGAAATGACAAGAGGCCAAACATCGAGGCCTGCCGTGCAAAAGGGGCCTGTGCTAGCTTTTGCCAGCGAGGCAGCTGCTGGTTGGTCGAGAAAAAGGCCAACAAATGAGCAAGCCGAGTAGCGCCTTGTTGACGAAGATTCGGCCGAGCTACCATCGACTAAACAGGGAGAGCAGACTGAACAACCACTTTTCGGGCGAACCGCCCATTCTACTGCCCCTGCAGTTTGGTCACCCAAGCTAAAATACAAAGGCCGAGTAGTGACGGAGGCGGAGTCCATTTTTGCGGATAAGGACCGTTTGCTCAGCTTCAACATGACCAGGGGTTTGCTTCTCCCTGTGGACATGAAGAAGCATGAGGAACTGTCCGACCTGAAAGTCCTCTGGTCGGCCGCAAAATCGGTCGTTCTAGTAAGTGATCAAGTTATTGTACTTCCAAGTTATTGATCGGTTTCTCATACTAACTTCTGCCTTGCTGCTGGCCGCGTAGAAAAACTGTTTGGTGCACAAACGTATGATTTATGTGCTGCAGAGTTTGAGGGAGGCTATCGCTGACAACAAATCCAAGACGAACGAGCTGGAGAAGCTGAAGACTGCACACGAGCCAGTGGAAGTTGATAGACAATGCTAAGGAGGCCAGCACGGTCGATAAACCAACTCTACAGCCAACCGACAAGACCCCACTGCCAGCCATATCGGAAGAGGCGGCGCCGAATAGTGAGCAGGAGCCTTCAACCGCCGAACGAGGAATGAACTCTGGCGCTGAAACCTCACAGAATGTGGCAGAAGAGGTGGTAGGCAACCTGGAGGACGCTGTAGATATCGACTAAGGCGCAACTAGGCTTATGTTTGTCCCCTTTTTTTTTTTTTTGGTATTGATGTAGCAGGCTACGCGCCCCACTTTTGTAATCAGGCTTTATCATGAATGAAGAGTGAACTTTTTCCTTGCCATGTATGCAAATTTTTGTTTTCCCTATGGTTGTCGTTTTCTTCGATTTGGCAGAGATAAAATCTTCTCAGTGCATTCTAAGCGTAATGGTCTCAGTTTAACGAGCAAACTCATCTTGGTTTAAAATATTAGTTGAATACAACACCAACTGTTTGGTAGGCCGAGCAAGGTCAGCTTGGTTTTAATAAGAACTCGGTAAAGACACCAATATTTTAAGCGGGCAAGCAATGTCAACTAGGTTACAATATAAGTTGGGCGAAATTGATTTTGTTTGTGCGGTCGGGCAAAATTAGCTTGGTGAGTGAGCAAAATCACCTCTACATCGGCAAACAAGAAACAACTCGGGTAATCATGAGCAAGATCTGCTCTTTAATAAGCGAGCCAAAATCAGCTCGGTTAACGATGAACAAAATCAGCTTGACGTAATGAGCAAAATCTGCTCTTCATCAGCAACCAAGAAAAAGCTTGGGTAATTACGAGCAAAATCTGCTCTTCAATCGGCCAGCGAAAATCAACTTGGTCAATGATAAGCAAAATTAGCTTCACAAAGCCAAGCAAAAATCAGCTCGGATAATTTTGAACAAAATTGGCTCGACCTAAATACAAGTTGGGCAAAACACTAACTGTTGGGCGGTTGAGCAAGTTCAGCTCGGTTTAACAAGCAAAATCAGCCCATAATTGAATAAACGCTCATTCTGCAAAAGTTATCCCGGTTTTGAACACTTGCCCCTGGTACTCATAGCAACTTAATGTCTTTGTAACATTTCCACGTAGAAACGCGAACATAAGAGAAAGAAGGGGTCATCTTCTACTACATGTTGCAGATTACACCCAATGCCGAAAGGCCAAGTTACAAGAAGCAAAGAAGTTGAAAAGATTACATTTCAAAAGTAAATTATCTAAAGATTGGCCGCTTTCCGTGGTCTGGGGTTAGCTTTGCTATCTAAGTCTTTCAGGTGCTATGCCCCTTTGCCTGCGAGGCCAGTTATCTTATATGGCCCTTTCCAATTTGCTCCTAATTTTCCCTCGCTAGGGATCACTATGTTGCCCGTCACCTTCCTCAAGACCAAGTCTCCGACCCTAAATAGCCTAGGATGCACGAACTTGTTGTATTTCCTGGAGAGCTATTGTTGGTAAGTTGGTATGTGGATTAGAGCCCGTTCCCTTCTTTCTTCGGCTAGGTCAAGCTCCAGGGCTACAGCTTTATTTTTCAAGTCTGGTTTGAAACTTTCAGAATGGATGGTTGGCATGCCAATCTCCAGTAGTATGACTGCCTCCATGCTGTAAACCAAGGAAAATGGAGTTTCCCCGGTTGAGCGCCTTGGTGTAGTGTGGTATGCCTAGAGCATATTGGTAAGTTCCTCTGCCCACTTCCATTTGGCCTTCTCCAATCGCTTCTTCAGCCCGTCCAAGATGGTTTTGTATGAAGCTTCGGCGTGACCATTTGATTGGAGGTAGGCCGGTGTAGAATTGTAGAACATAATCTTTAACTCCTCGGAAAACCCGCGAAAGAGTTTTGTCGAACTAAGTGCCATTATCCGAAATGAGAGCTTTTGGGATGCCGAATGGGTGATGACATTCTGCCAGCCAAATTTTTTAATATCTTTTTCCTTGATGGTGGCCAATGGCTCGGCCTATACCCACTTGGTGAAGTAGTCGGTAGCAGCAATGAAAAATTTGCAATTGAGTAGAGCTACTGGAAGAGGTCCTACAATGTCTATCCCCCAAAGTGCAAATGGCCTAGGACTTGTAAAGTGGAGCAAATTTCTGTCCGGTTGGTGAATCTGGTGAGCGAATTTTTGACATTTTTTACATTTGCGAACATATTTTTACGTGTCCTCCTGCATGCATGACCACCAATAACCCTTGGGAAATTGCTCGGTATACAAAAGATTAGCCCCTAATATGGCTTCCGCAAATGCCTTCGTGAATCTCGAAGAGGAAAGCTTCAACCTTGCTGAGGTGGACACACTTCAGGTATGGCGCAGTGAAAGATTTCTTATACAAGGCGCCAGATGGAGAGAGCCAAAACTGCTCTAACTTGGCCCTTATCTTGTTGGCCTTTTTCTTTTCATTGGGTAGAATTCAATCATTCAGGAAGGTGATCATAGGATCCATCTAGGATGGTCCCAAGTCAGCGCAGAGTACTTCGGGCACCTCCGGTTCCTCAATGCTCGGTTAGGGTAAGAATTCTATCATCAAAGAATTGGGAAAAGTCGTTTGCATAGATGCTAGGCCGGCCAATTCGTCGACTCCTTTGTTTTTTTTGCAGTTAATTTGTTCCATTCTTATTACGGCAAACTTTTTGATTTCTGCGCATACCAGCGCTTCATACTTAGCCATCCTTTTATCCTTGGCCTCATATTCCCCAGAGACCTGATTGACAACCAACTTGGAGTCGCTGAATACCATAAGTTCTGATGCCTTCATTCTCAAAGCGCTCTTCAATCCGGCGAGGAGGGCTTCATATTCCGCCACATTGTTGGATGCTAAGAACCCAAGTATGATCACATGCTCAACGGTCGGTCCATCCGAGGACGTCAACACAACCCCTAGCCTGGTGCCATGTCAATTGGAGGGCCCATTGACGAAGAGTTTCCACATCTCGCCAATGAACAACTTCCAGTCGTCAGAGAGATTTTGAGAGTTCCTCCACTTCAAGGTACTGGTCGGCTCAATCAGGTCTCTTTCTACATCTCCGTCGTGCTTGTATTTTGGTAAATCGGCCAGTTCTTCCATTTCTTGCTCAGCTTTCTCTTGTCGTTCTGCTACTTGTCGTCCACCACTTATTTCTGCTATCCAAGTCGTGGGCTGCGCCAAGTCCGTGATAGCCAAATCGACAACGTAAAGAGGGTATGTTCCAGGGACAAATTCTGCCACGAAGTCGGCAAGGGCTTGAGCGTTGATAGTAGCGCATGGCTGGAACTTGATATCGGATTGCCCCAATTCCACGACCCACTTCTACCGGTGAAATCTGCCTTTTCAAATAGCGCCTTGAGCAAAAATTCGGTTAGCACGACTATCGTGTGGGCATTAAAATCGTGCGCCAGCTTTTTGGAAGCCATTATGAGAGCCAAAGTCAGTTTTTCTAGGGGCAGATATCTTGATTTGGCCGGGAGCAGTATCTTGCTAACGTAGAAGATGGGGAGGTGCTCGATTCCCTCAGCGCGGATGAGGACGGCGCTCACCGCGCATTGAGAAACTGCCTAGCAGAGATACAGTCCTTCGCTCGGTTTTGGCGTGACCAAGATTGGGGCCGAGGAAAGGTATACTTTTAGATCCGCTAGTGCATAGTCGCACTCGTCGTCCCAAAAGAACTTGGCATTCAAAGTTTTGAAGAAGGACCCACAACGATCTGAAGACTGACTAATAAATCGGTTCAATGCGACTGCCATTCCGGCGAGATGTTGCACGTCCGTCGTGGAGTTTGGCCGCTCTAGTTCTTGTATTGCCTTAAGCTGGGAAGGGTCGGCCTCGATTCCTCAGTTTATGACAAAAAAACCTAGAAATTTCCCAGTTCCAATTCCAAATGCACACTTGGAGGCACTTAAACGCAGCTTGTGATGTATGAGTATGGCAAACATTTCTACTTGGTTGGCAAGGTGTTGAGACTTGTCTTTGCTCTTCGCCATCATGTCATCGACATAAGCCTCTATCATGCAGCCAAGAAGAGGAGCGAATACTTTGGTTGCCATCCTTTGAAAAGTTGCCCCAGCATTTTTGAGACCGAACGGACTTTGTAGCAGTACAAGCCTCTTGGAGTGGTGAACGAAGTGATCTCTCGGTCTGGTTTGTACATGACGATATGGTGGTAGTTGCGATATGCATCTAGAAAGCTAAACCTTTGATGGCCAGTAGTTAGATCCACCAACTGGTCTATTCTCGAGAGGGGGAAGTTGTCCTTTGGGTACGCACGTTTGACTGTCTTATAATCGACCCACACCTACCATTTACCATTCTTCTTCGGCACTACCACTGTGTTTGAGATCCATCTGGGGTACTGCACTTATTCTATCACCCCAGCTTCCAAAAAGTTCTTGACCTCCTCTCCCACTATCTCTGCATGGTGCAAGGCCGAGCGTCGCGTTCTCTGGATGACTGGTCGTGCATTTGGAAAGACATTCAACTGGTGGCAAATGAAGCTAGGGTCGACACCAGGCATATTGTAAGGCGTCCACGGAAAGGCCTCAATGTTCGAAACCAAAAATTTCACATAATCGAGCCGCTTGGTGTTAGAGAAAGATGATCCCAAAAGAAAGAACTTATTTGGATCATTCTCATCAACGCGCACTTCCACCAATTCTTCAACCGATTTCTCTTCGATTTTTCTTCCCATGACTTCCAGGACTTCGTTCCTTTCTGGCCCTTCTATCATTTAAACGAAGCCTTTGGCAGCCTGGCTTCCATTTACTGCAATAAAGCACTGTTTTGCCATTACTTGGTCCCCCCAAACCTCTTCTATTTGTCTGGCTAGCGCTGGAAGCGCGGGACTTGGTGATAAGTCGACGCTACTACCTGCATGACGTGCAACCAACCCCTTCCATGGGTGAAGTTGTAGGTTGATGGAACCTTAAGCACCCAAAATTCCACTTGCTTTGTGACTAACCCAGCTTTGACCAGCAATATAATCCTTTCGATCGGCTATTCGGGTTGAGAGTTAAAGCCTACCAAAGGGGACGTTGTTGGAGCCAACTCTTTGTCCTCCAACTTTACCTGTTTGAACACGTCGTAATACATGATCTCGACCAAGCTCCCCTGGTCAATTGGAATTCTTTTCATATCGAAGTCCTTGATGTGAAGGGTCACCACTAAGTCATCTTTATGAGGCATTTGAATTCTCTCCAAGTCCTTGCTTGAAAAAGTTAAGACATCTTTTACCTTGGTATTTCCTTTCTTCATGGCGGGTTGAACAGAGAGCACTTCCCTCATGTGCTCGGCCTTCTTGATTATCCCTCCCATCTCGCAAACTGGCTCTGGTTCAATGATGCCGTGAATGACATTGATTACGCCTTGGGGTGTTACATCCAGGACAGTAAGGCCATTTGGCTCAGCCTGTCCTTGTGGAGTGGCCCTTATACCCCTATCTATATACTGGTCCAGATGCCCAGCCGCCACCAGCTCCCCCAAATGCCGTTTGAGTGGCACATAGTCCTCCATTCGGTGACCCCTTTCTTCATGGAAGGTGCTGTGATACCTTAAGTTGAAGCCCCTCTGTGTCTCTCCCAATTTGGCCAGCCAACACACGTAAGGCTCACCACAGATCTCTTTTAGGATGCGGTAAATTGGGATCTTAAAGACAGTGGGGATGTCGGTTCGTACTTTCAACTTCCTCTTGGAATCTTCCTTTTCACTATGAAGAGCGTTAGCTCAGTCATTTCTACGACTTTTGGTTCTATCATTGCGGTTTAAACTGCGATGTTGGTCTCTAGCTCAGTCATTAAGGCGGTTGTCCTCCTGCCCTACCGAGTGAACCTTCCAAGCCACTCTTCTGTCCGCCGCAACCGGATTTACCTTCTCGGTTGCGGTGGTGGTGGCGGCATCATCTTCTACTCGGATATGTTCGTTGATCTGCTGCATCAATGACTCCATGGTCGTCGGCAGGTCCATCGTAAACGAGTCTCACAGCCTATGTTCGACTGGGATACCTCACTTGTATTGTGCGATCGCCAGATTGGTGGGGCAATCGAGGATCTCATTGTAGGTTTCCCAATACTTGGCATTGTATGCCTTTAAAGAACCTCTAGATTCCATCTTGATACTCAGGAGGTGGTCAACATTCTTCGGTGTTTGAGTGTTGGTTTTGAATCTAGTTACCAAGACCTCTACTACATGTTGCCTTCCCTCGATGATCTCCTCCGGGAGTCTTTCGAACCACTTCAGGCCCAATCCACCAAAACTTGCTGGGAATATGAGGCACATCAAGGAGCCATTGCGCTGGTGGTGAGCCATTACTTGCCAGTTGACTCATGTGCATGTACTGATCCGTTTTGCTATTGTACAGTGTGAACTTAGGTTGGTGGAATCTGGCAGGGAGTGGCATGCTCTCGATCTCTGGGGACAGTGGGGTAGCGGTAAATCTTGCTAGCACTCTATCCATCGGTGCTGGGGCCATCATTCTAGGCATTGGCATTGCCACGTCCTCACTGCAACGGATTTGGGGACTCAGCCTTTGCAACACCAGCAATCTTTGGGTCTCTCTACGGCGAGCCCGCTCCTCCAATACATCCCTCAGGTTCCCCGAATGGGCAGACTAAGAGTATCTCAACATCGTCGATGGACATGAGGAACGGTAATTCCTATCGCGAGTGTGAGATCTCTCCACTGGTTGGTCGGAGTCTCCAACTCCATAGCTTCTGGTGATTGAGAAAGAGGGTGTTCCATCTTGGCAATGACAATCAGAGCGACGGGGTGGGGTGCGCTCACTGTTGTTGCCCACTCCAGCAACACTCTTTCCCTTGATCTGGCACTTCAGCGTCTCTATTTCATCCCCTGTCTTCTGAATAAGGGTGTCCTGGTCTCTGATTTTGTTCTCTAAGCGCTGAGCAGGTGAGTCTCCTCGTCGTCGGTGACCCTCTGGACTCTTGAAGTGTTCAGTGCTCCTTGCGTGTTTGTCTAGCGCACTTCTGGAAGAGGTTTCCAAGTTTTCCATAGTTAGAATAGTGGGAGAACCATCTCTCTGTCAGACAGACTCTGGTGTGATACCGTCGACAACGGACAACGGCGTTTCATCGTTGTTAGCCATGGAAACGGTTGAAAAAGCTTGGCCAACAAGGTTTGTTTGTCAATGAGTTCCTGCAGATGGTGCTAATTGTACGAGGGTTAAATATTCTCTGTTCTCCATACTCCTTGAATCCAAGCATCACGTGACGTCTCCTGACCTGAAAACCCAAAGATGATAAGCTGCCTAGCAGTGTGCTGTCGGATAAACCCTCCGACGATCAAGTCAGCACACACGGAGAAGAAGAAGAAAAATAGAGAGAGCACTTTAGAGTGAGAGAGTTGGGAATTCCTTCTAATTGCTAACCTCTGACGTCTCTCTTCTCTTATTTTTCTAGGCTAGCCTTGCAGCCTCAAAGATTATGGGCACACTACCTCAGCTGTCCTTCTCTAAGCAGGCGGATGTGCTGCCCTCTCTACCTTTCTTACACGTGTAGAGACCAAAAACTCCAAACAGTGTTTGTCGAACTGCCAAACGGTATTGACGCATACCAGCAGTGGATTTTCTCTGCTTTACCATTGGTCCAGGTGGCTTACACTACCAGGCTATCACTCGAAAGAAACAAACACCACAATGAATTGGAATGGCCAAGCTACAATAAATCGGTCCATCTGGATAAACTGGTCGTAGGATGCGTGGTTCGGCATCTCAGCCTCGCCCCACTATCTCGTAGGACTCCTCAGCCCAACGTCAATCCGGACTGTTCGTAGTTCGGCTTAACGCATCAGTACAAATTTAAGCAAATATTCATTTTAGCTGAATCATATCTCGATCAGCTTGCCCGGACCAACTTAATGGGCCGGGGCAGCCGTATTGGTTCAGTTCGGCCAGGTTCATGGTTCTTGGCCATAGCGAGGCGCAACGCCATATCCCACACTGACGTAGCTCGGCCCAATTGTTTGGCACAAATCTCCGTCTCAATTGCCCCTTAATCCCATCCAAGCTAAGCGTGATTGGGATTACTACTCCGGCCGAGCAACCCAATTTCGTTGGCCATTGAGGATTACGCCAGTAGTCTTGTCATCGATCAATCAGTTGTACTGAAAAACCATATTTTCAACACCACGTGGCCTTCCCTGACTGGTTCCATGCGTTCCTATAGCTGTCCACATTATACCAAAGATTTGAAAAGTTGCTGCCAATTCGGTTTTCCCCATATATACACACAAGAAGCCCAAAAACCCTCATCACTGTTCATCTCCCTTCTGCAGAAACCCTAAGGTTCAGACCTCCAAGTTTCTGCCACCGCCGCCGTCGCTGTTGTCGTTGCTTTTCTAGTCGTTTCCAGCTATTTCTGTCCTCGCGTAGGCCTCAGTAAGGGTCGTGGTTGACTAGGTCTTGACTTGGCATCCATACCCTTAAGTATTTCTTACTTTCTTTTATATTCTCCATTGATGTTCTTCGTGTTCTTCATTCCCATCTGTTTCATGACTGTTGAAATATTGCCTATGCCCCTCTTGTGGGATTAATATCTGTGAGCATTAGGCCAAATCGATGCCCTAAGTAGCAACGGGGCTTCCTTGCCCCTTATTTCCCTTGATTACTGTAGATGGTTCTGGATTTAGGATGAATACTGAAAACTCTAGGTAGAACCGATCAAAAACCCACTTTTAGATCTGAAAATAGGATTTAGCCGAGGTAGAACTGGTTCGAGGTCCTCCCTTGAGGTCCTCCCTATGGGAAGATCGAGCCGAGATAGGAACCGAAATACAGCACCACAACCTCTCAAATGGCCCAGAATCTCAAACCGAGCTAAAAAACATCCTCATAGGAGTCATGCAAGTTATGCCGTGCTAATACTTGGACTTATTTTTTAATAATGCAGAACAAACTAGGACCAGACAGGCCCACTCAGCATAACTGTCAGTGAGGCTCAAAGACTAAGCAAACAATCACCCAATTTTGACTGAGCTATAATCAAAATTACCCAACTAATTAAAACCAGGATAGATAGGAAAGTACCGGTTTATGGTTAATTCGCCTAGGGCAATGGCCGAGTTCCATAAAGAATACAATATTCCAGACGATGTCCACTTAGAGCTAGCCAAGAAAGGAGACACTCCCTGGGGCGAACTGGACAAATGCTCTTTCACGGTGATATCCATTGTGGCAGGCAGCCTACGCTTCCCGGTCCAACCCTTAGTCTGCGAATTTTTGAGGCAGACTATGCTATGCCTGACCCAAGTCTCCAACAACACATACAAAATAATAAACAGCGTGGCCGCATAGAATAGGATGCTCGGTCTGAATCTCGGCCTCATTGAGATATTCTATCAATACACACTCAACAAAAATAAAGGGGGGTTTTTTTGGTATCTCAAAGTTAGGAAAGGCCAAGCAAACCTTATCGAAGGTAACCCGGATAAAGAGACAAACAACAATAATTTCCTGTGGGTGTCCGGTACTTACGAGGACACCAAAGTGTCCATACCAGGCTGGTACATAAGAAAAGATGTTAGGAGTGCTGGTGAGCACCTTAGGATGTTTTTAATTCTGTAATTGTTCTTGATTTTGTCGATCTAACCCTTGCTTTCTTGTTGCAAACTACAGACTCTTGGCCGACGATTACTCCTGCGCAAACCAAGAGGCCATAAGGATTATGTTACGGCATCTGGCCAAGGGCGAGAGCCAAAAAAATTTCTCGGTTATGAACCGAGTTACCGTTACATAGCGCCACACAGGAGCAGGGTGACCGACTTCCTTCATGTCCCCTCTCCGGAGCTGGACCCAAACCTTCTGCCAATCAAACTTGTACCATTGACAGAAGAACAAGAAATGGCCAAAATCTAAGCCATAAAGTCTATGATCACGGGGGAGTCAAGCAACTCATAGCCAGCTGAAACGATAGGAGGCCAAACATCTAGGCCTGTTGTGCAAAAGGGGCCCGAGCTAGCTCTTGCCAGCGAAGCAGCTGCTAGTCGGTCGAGAAAAAGGCGAAGAAAGGAGCAAGCCGAGTTGCGCCTTGTTGACAAAGATTTGGCGAAGCTACCATCGACTGAACAGGGAGAGCAGACTGAATAACCGATTTTTGGGTGATCCGCCCATTCCACTGCCCCTGCTGTTTGGTCACTCGAGCTAAAATACAAAGGCCGAGCAGTGACGGATGCGGACTTCATTTACATGGGTAAGGACCATTCGCTCAGCCTTAACATGACCAAGGATTTGCTTCTCCATGCGGACATGAAGAAGCATGAGGAACTGTCTGACCTGAAAGTCCTTCTGTCGGTCGCAAAATTGGTCGTTCTGGTAAGTGATCGAGTTATTATACTTCCAAGTTATAAATCGGTTTCGCATACTAACTTCTGCCTCGATGCAGGCCGCGTAAAAAAACTATTTGGTGAACGAATGTATGATTTATGTGCTGCAGAGTTTGAGGGAGGCTATCGCTGACAACAAATCCAAGATGGTCGGGCTGGAGAAGCTGAAGATTGCACATGAAGCAGTGTTAACCGAGTGGGATCTCCTGGATAAGAAGTTGGCGAAGGCCAAGGAGGAGAAGGATAAGACCGTGCAGGCTAAAAATGAGAGATATCTGGTCGAGCTACCCGAGCTCCGCACCATCCATAGGGCCGAGCTAAAAAAAGAAGTGGATGACACCAAAGATTGGGGATACGTCGAGAAAGAAAGGGTGTACGGGGGGCAGGTGGCGGGCACCAAAGACATATTTTTTCAGTGCGGCTGGAAAGTGGTTGCGGAAAAACTCAGTCAGGCTCTGGAGTCCGAGGTGTTCAATAACCCCCCACCTGCCTTCATTCCCTCCTATATGCAAGCATATGTTGTCATTGTGCAGTAGAAGTTGATAGACGACGCTAAGGAGGCCAGCGTGGTTGATGAGCCAACTCTACAACCAACCGACAAGACCCCACTGCCATCCATATCAGAAGAGGTGGCGCCGAACAGTGAGCAGGAGCCTTCAATCGCCAAATGAGGAACGGACTCTGGCGCTGAAACCGCACAAAATGTGGCAGAAGAGGTGGTAGGCAACCTGGAGGACGTTGTAGATATCGACTAAGGCGCAGCTAGGCTTATGTTTGTCCCCTTCATTTTTTTATTTTTTATTTATTGATGTAGCCGGCTACGAGCACCACTTTTGTAATCAGGCTTTATCATGAATGGAAAGTGAACATTTTCCTCGCCATGTATGCAAATTTTTGTTTGCCCTATGGTTGTCATTTTCTTCGATTTGGCCAAGATAAAATCTTCTCGGTGCATTCTAAGTGTAATGGTCTCAGTTTAACGAGCAAACTCATCATGGTT
Source organism: Camellia sinensis (assembly GCF_055761805.1). NCBI lineage: Eukaryota > Viridiplantae > Streptophyta > Magnoliopsida > Ericales > Theaceae > Camellia > Camellia sinensis. The sequence goes on along the minus strand of NC_138969.1, from coordinate 20,428,768 downwards.
TAAAATATTAATTGAACACAACACCAACTGTTTGGTAGGCCTAGCAAGGTTAGCTTGGTTTTTATAAGAACTCGGTAAAGACACCAACATTTTAAGCGGGCAAGCAATGTCAACTCGGTTATAATATAAGTTGGGCGAAATTGATTCTGTTTGTGCGGTCGAGCGAAATCAGCTCGGAGAGTGAGCAAAATCAACTCTACATCGGCAAGCAAGAAACAGCTCGGGTAATCATGAGAGAAATCTACTCTTCAATTAGCGAGACAAAATTAGCTTGGTCAATGATGAACAAAATCAGCTCGATGTAATGAGCAAAATCTGCTCTTCATCGGCAACCAAGAAACAGCTTGGGTAATTACGAGCAAAATCTACTCTTCAATTGGCGAGACAAAATGAGCTCGGTTAATGATGAACAAAACTAGCTCGATGTAATGAGCAAAATTTACTCTTCATCGGCGACCAAGAAACAGCTTGGATAATTATGAGCAAAATCTTCTCTTCAATCGGCGAGCCAAAATCAACTCGGTCAATGATGAGCAAAATCAGCTTCACAAAGCCAAGCAAAAATCAGCTCAGATAATTATGAACAAAATTGGCTCGGCTTAAATGCAAGTTGGGCAAAACACTAACTGTTGGGCAGTTAAGCAAGTTTAGCTCGGTTCAAGCAGCAAAATTAGTCCATAATCGGATAACCCCTCATTCTGCAAAAGTTATCTTGGTTTTGAACACTTGCCTCTGGTACTCATAGCAACTTAATGTCTTTGTAACATTTCCGTGTAGAAATGTGAACATAAGAGAAAGAAGGGGTCATCTTCTACAACATGTTACAGATTACACCCAATGCCAAAAGGCCAAGTTACAAGAAGCAAAGAAGTAGAAAATATTACATTTCAAAAGTAAAATATCTAAAGATTGGCCGCATTCCATGGTCTGGGGATAGCTTTGTTATCTAAGTCTTCCAAGTGGTATGCCCCTTTGCTTGCAAGGCCAGTTATCTTTTATGGCCCCTTCTAATTTGCTCCTAATTTTCCCTCGCCAGGGATCACTATGTTGCCCAGCACCTTCCTCAAGACCTAGTCTTCGACCCTGAATAGCCTAGGATGCACGGACTTGTTGTATTTCTTGGAGAGGTCCTGTTGGTAAGTTGTTATGTGGATTAGAGCATGTTCCCTTCTTTCTTCAGCTAGGTCAAGCTCCAGGGCTACAGCTTCATTGTTCAAGTCTGGTTGGAAACTTTCAAAATGGATAGTTGGCATGCCAATCTCCAACAGTATGACTGCCTCCATGTCGTAAGCCAAGGAAAATGGAGTTTCCCCGTTTCAGTGCCTTGGTGTAGTGCGGTATGCCTAGAGCACGTTGGGAAGTTCCTCTGCCCACTTCCCTTTGGCCTTCTCCAATGGCTTCTTCAGCCCATCCAAGATGGTTTTGTTTGAAGCTTCGGCTTGACCATTTGATTGGGGGCAGGTCGGTGTAGAATTGTAGAACTCAATCTTTAACTCCTCGCAAAACCCGCGAAAGCTTTTCCCATCGAACTGAGTGCCATTATCCGAAATGAGAGCTTGTGGGATGCCAAAGTTGGTGATGACATTCTGCCAGACAAATTTTTTAGCATCTTTTTCCTTGATGGCGGCCAATGGCTCGGCCTCTCGCCACTTGGTGAAGTAGTTGGTAGCAGCGATAAAAAATTTGTGGTTGCCTGGAGCTGCTGGAAGAGATCCTACAATGTCTAGCCCCCCAAAGCACAAATGGCCAAGGACTTGTAAGGAGGAGCAACTCTCTGTCCGGTTGGTGAATCTGGTGAGCGAATTTTTGACATTTTTCGCATTTGCGAGCATATTTCTACGCGTCGGCCTACATGCACAGCCACCAATAACCACTGGTAAATTGCTCGAAAAGCCAAAGATCTGCCCCTAATATGGCTTCTGTAGATGCCTTTATGAATCTCAAAGAGAAAAGCTTCAACCTTGCTGGGGTGGACACACTTCAGGTATGGCCCAGTGAAAGATTTCTTGCACAAGGCGCCAGATGGGGAGAGCCAAAACCGCTGTGACTTGGCCCTTATCTTGTTGGCCTCTTTTTTTCAGTGGGTAGAATTCGATCCTTCAGGAAGGTGATAATAGGATCCATCTAGGATGGTCCCAAGTCAGTGCAGAGTACTTCGGGCACCTCCAGTTCCTTAATGCTCGATCAGGGTAAGAATTCTATCATCAAAGGATCGGGAAAACTCCTTTGTATAGATGCTAGGCCGGCCAATTCGTCGACTGTGTTGTTTTTTTCGCGGTTAATTAGCAACAAACTTTTTGATTTATGCGTGTACCAGTGCTCGATACTTAGCCATCCTTTCATCCCTGGCCTCATATTCCCTAGAGACATGATTGATAACCAACTTGGAGTCACTGAATACCATAAGTTATGATGCTTTCATTCTCAAAGCGCTCTTCAATCCGGCGAGGAGAGCTTTATATTCCGCATCATTGTTGGATGCTAGGAACCCGAGTGTGACCACATGCCTAATGGTTAGCCTATCCGGGGATGTCAACACGACCTCTAGCCCAGCGCCATGTCTATTAGATGCCCCGTCGACGAAGAGTTTCCACATCTCGCCAATAAACAACTTCCAACACTCGGAGGGATTTTGAGAGTTCCTCCACTTCAAGGTACTGGTCGGCTCATTCTAGTCTCTTTCAACATCTCCGTCGAGCTTGTATTTTTGTAAATTGGCTGGTTCTTCCATTTCTTACTCAGCTTTCTCTTGTCGTTCTGCTACTTGTTGTCCACCCCTTATTTTTGCTATCCAAGCCGTGGGCTACGCCAAGTCCGCGCTAGGCAAATCGACAGGGTAAAGAGGTTGTGTTCCACGGACAAATTTTTCCATGAAGTCGGCAAGAGCTTGAGCTTTGACAGTAGCGCGCGATTGGAATTTGATATCGTATTGCCCCAATTCCACAGCCCACTTCTGCCGATGAAATCTGCCATTTGAAAGAGGACCTTGAGCAAAAATTCGGTTAGCACGACTATCGAGTTGGTGTGAAAATCGGGCGCCAGCTTTCTGGAAGCCATCATGAGAGCCAGAGCTAGTTTTTCTAGCGGTAGATATCTTGATTCGGCTGGAAGCAGTGTCTTGCTAACGTAGAAGATGTGGAGGTGTTGGATTCCCTTAGCGCGGACGAGGACGGTGCTCACCCGTGCTGAGAAGAGATACAATTCTTCGCCCGGTTTTGGTGTGACCATGATTGGGGCCGAGGAAAGGTATACTTCTAGATCCGCCAGGGCACGTTCACACTCGTCATCCTAAAAGAACTTGGCCTTCAAACTTTTGAAGAAGGGCCTACAACGATCTGAAGACCGTCTAATTAATCGGTTAAGCGTGACTCCAATTCCGGCGAGGTGTTGCACGTCCTTCGTGGACTCTGGCCGCTCCAATTCTTGTATTGCCTTGAGCTGGGAAGGGTCGGCCTCGATTCCTCGATGTATGACCAACAAACCTAGAAATTTCCCAGTTCCAACTCCGAATGCACACTTGGAGGCATTTAAACGCTACTTGTGATGTTTGAGTATGGCAAACATTTCTGCTAGGTCAGCAAGGTCTTGCGACTTGTCTTTGCTCTTCGCCATCATGTCATCGATGTAAGCCTCCATAGTGCGGCCAAGAAGAGGATCAAATATTTTGCTTACCATCCTCTAAAAAGTTGACCAGGCATTTTTGAGACCGAACGACATGACCTTGTAGCAGTACAAGCCTCTTGGAGTGGTGAACGAAGTGATCTCTCAGTCTGGTTTGTACATGGGGATCTGGTGGTAGTCACGATATGCATCTCGGAAGCTAAACCTTTGATGGCCAGCGGTTAGATCCACCAACTGGTCTATTCTCAGCGGGGGGGGAGTTGTCCTTTGGGCATGCACGTTTGACTGTGTTATAATCGACCCACACCTCCCATTTACCATTCTTTTTTGGCACTACCACTATGTTAGAGATCCGTCTAGGGTACTGCACTTCTTCTATCACCCCAGCTTCTAACAAGTTCTTGCCCTCCTCCGCCACTGTCTCGACATGGTGCAAGGCCGAGCGCCGCGTTCTCTGGATGACCGGTCGTGCATTTGGAAAGACATTCAACTGATGGAAAATGCAGCTAGGGTCAACACGAGGCATATCGTAAGGTGTCCACACAAAGGCCTCAATGTCTAAACCAAAAGGTTAACATGATCGAGCCACTCGACGTTGGAGAAAGATGATCCCAAAAGAAATAACTTATTTGGATCATTTTCATCAACGTGCACTTCTAAGAAATTTTCAGCCGATTTCTTTTCGACATTTCTTCCCACGACTTCCAGGACTTCCTTCCTTTCAGGTCCTTCTATCATTTGAACAAAGCCTTTGGCAGCCCGGCTGCCATTTATTGCAATAAAGCACTATTTTGCAATTACTTGGTCCCCTCCAAACCTCTTCTACTTGTTCGGCTAGCGCTATAAAGTGCAGGACTTGGTGATAAGTCGACGCTACTACCTGCATCACGTGCAACCAGACCCTTCCCAGTATTAAGTTTTAGGTTAATGGGACCTTAAGAACACAAAATTCCACTTGTTTCGTGACTGACCCAGCTTTGATCGGCAATATAATCTTTTCGATTGGCCATTCAGGTTGAGAGTTGAAGCCTACGAAAGGGGACGTTGTTGGAGCCAAGTTCTTGTCCTCCAACTTCATCTGTTTGAACGCATGGTAAGACATGATCTCGACTAAGCTCCCGTAGTCAATTAGAATTCTTTAGATATCGAACCCCTCGATGCGAAGCGTCACCACTAAGGCATCATTATGTTGCGTTTGAATTCTCTCAAAGTCCTTGTTTGAAAAAGTTAAGACTTCTTTTACCATGGTCTTTCCTTTCTTCACGGCAGGTTGAACAGAGAGCACTTCCCTGATGTGCTCGGCCATCTTGATCATCCCCCTCAGCTCGCAAACCCTCGGTGGTTCGATGATGCCGTGAATGACATTGATTATGCCTTGGGGTGCTGAATCCAGGACAAGAAGGCCATTTGGCTCGGCCTGTCCTTGTGGAGCGACTCTTTGTAGACACCCCATTTTTGACCGTCCTTAAGACTTGGACGTCACCGTTTGAACACTCGGTGATCATCCTTGTTTGTGTTCGTCTTGAGTTCCCGGAGGTCTCGGCTACGCACCTTGCCTCAGGATCTCTCAGCTCGACTGTTTTGTGTTTGGTTTTGCACCAAACACTTGTGTTTTTGCTTTGGAGGGCATGGAATGGCTTGTTGGCCATCCCCACACTCCACCGGCCATGGCTTGAGGCCACCGGCCGTGTTTTGTTGCCATCGGCCAAATGTTTGGCCGACCGGCACTCTAGATGATCGACCGTCCATCTATTTTGGTCAAATTTCATTTTTGGCTGGCCGACCACTGTTCATCTGCTTTTGCAGATATTTTTATGCCAGCTGTGCTAGCTGGCATACACTTTGCTCCCCTCCATACACATGTATGGAGGCATCTCCCTCTTGACTAGCTTGTGTGGAAAGCTTTACAAGAGGGATTGTCTATAAGAGGGAGCCTCTTCTCCCTCCATTAGGGTTACAAAATTTTCCAGAGCTTTGAGTTTTAGGGTTAGGGTTTGTTGATACTCTATCTCTATATCTCCCCCTCTCTTGAGTGTTTTGTGTGTGTTTGGTCCTAGTTTTGCACACAAACACCAATCATTACACCATACCTTAGTTGCTGAGGCATAAGGGGCTTGTTCTTGGAGGTTTCGGACTAGTTTGAACCTAAGGATGCTACTGGTCTTCCATTTTTGAAGATGGTCTACAAGGGTAACAATCTTACCACTTTTTTCCCATTTTTGCATAGCTTTTTCACCTATCTTGAAACTATTTTTAGACTTTGTGTATAACATATAAAAGTCTTGTTTTTGCCTGCTCTAAATAGCTGTTTAAGAGTGTTTTGAGCTTTGGGGTTGTTTGACCCCTCTTAGGGCTTGTTTGGCCCCATTTTGTGCCATTTTGGTTGAGCTCCAGGACCACCTTGTTTGGGCCTCCTCACCACTGAAATCTTGAGGGATTTCAGTGGTGAGGATGGTGCCTTGAGGTCCTACGAAGGAGAGGGCCACCCCCTCTCCTTGTTGTCCTTGAAAAGGGCCATTTTGGCCTCTTGAGTGAGCATCTTATTTAGGTTCATGTTGGCCATATCTTAGCTGCTATTTAGTGTTATTTTGCCATGCTATAGCACTATTTTAGGTTGGTTTAGGCACACCATGCTTGTTTAGCATACATGTCTTGTATTGCCATCATTTGTCGTAACATGTACTTAGCATGCAGATTACCATGCTTGCTTGTTTTGGCTAAGCTTTGTGAAGCTTTTAGGCTCGTTTTTCCATGCTTAAGGTCTGATGTAGGTTGTCTTGGCCATGCTTGCCATGCTTTGTATAGCCTCTTTGCATTCTTTGTTTAGCCTCTTTGGGACCTTAAGAACGCAAAATTTCACTTGTTTCGTGACTGACCCAGCTTTGATCGGCAATATAATCTTTTCGATTGGCCATTCAGGTTGAGAGTTGAAGCCTATCAAAGGGGACGTTGTTGGAGCCAAGTTTTTGTCCTCCAACTTCATCTATTTGAACGCATGGTAAGACATGATCTCGACTAAGCTCCCGTAGTCAATTAGAATTCTTTTGATATCGAAGCCCTCGATGCGAAGCATCACCACTAAGGCATCATTATGTTGCATTTGAATTCTCTCAAAGTCCTTGTTTGAAAAAGTTAAGACTTCTTTTACCATGGTCTTTCCTTTCTTCACGGCGGGTTGAACAGAGAGCACTTCCCTGATGTGCTCGGCCGTCTTGATCATCCCCCTCAGCTCGCAAACCCTCGGTGGTTCGATGATGCCGTGAATGACATTGATTATGCCTTGGGGTGCTGAATCCAGGACAACAAGGCCATTTGGCTCGGCCTGTCCTTGTGGAGCGACTCTCTGTAGACACCCCATTTTTGACCGTCCTCAAGACTTGGACGTCACCGTTTGAACACTCGGTGATCATCCTTGTTTGTGTTCGTCTTGAGTTCCCGGAGGTCTCGGCTACGCACCTTGCCTCAGGATCTCTCGACTCGACTGTTTTGTGTTTGGTTTTGCACCAAACACTTGTGTTTTTGCTTTGGAGGGCATGGAATGGCTTGTTGGCCATCCCCACACTCCACCGGCCATGGCTTGAGGCCACCGGCTGTGTTTTGTTGCCATCGGCCAAATGTTTGGCCGACCGGCACTCTAGATGATCGACCGTCCATCTATTTTGGTCAAATTTCATTTTTGGCTGGCCGACCACTTTTCATCTGCTTTTGCAGATACTTTTATGCCAGCAGTGCTAGCTAGCATACACTTTGCTCCCCTCCATACACATGTATGGAGGGATCTCCCTCTTGACTAGCTTGTGTGGAAAGCTTTACAAGAGGGATTGTCTATAAGAGGGAGCCTCTTCTCCCTCCATTAGGGTTACAAAATTTTCCAGAGCTTTGAGTTTTAGGGTTAGGGTTTGTTGATACTCTATCTCTATATCTCTCCCTCTCTTGAGTGTTTTATGTGTGTTTGGTCCAAGTTTTGCACACAAACACCAATCATTACACCATACCTTAGTTGCTGAGGCATAAGGGGCTTGTTCTTGGAGGTTTCGGACTAGTTTGAACCTAAGGATGCTATTGGTCTTCCATTTTTGAAGATGGTCTACAAGGGTAACAATCTTACCACTTTTTTCCCATTTTTGCATAGCTTTTTCACCTATCTTGAAACTATTTTTAGACTTTGTGTATAACATATAAAAGTCTTGTTTTTTCCTGCTCTAAATAGCTATTTAAGAGTGTTTTGAGCTTTGGGGTTGTTTGACCCCTCTTAGGGCTTGTTTGGCCCCATTTTGTGCCATTTTGGTTGAGCTCCAGGACCACCTTGTTTGGGCCTCCTCACCACTGAAATCTTGAGGGATTTCAGTGGTGAGGATGGTGCCTTGAGGTCCTACGAAGGAGAGGGCCACCCCCTCTCCTTGTTGTCCTTGAAAAGGGCCATTTTAGCCTCTTGAGTGAGCATCTTATTTAGGTTCATGTTGGCCATATCTTAGCTGCTATTTAGTGTTATTTTGCCATGCTATAGCACTGTTTTATGTTGGTTTAGGCACACCATACTTGTTTAGCATACATGTCTTGTATTGCCATCATTTGTCGTAACATGTACTTAGCATGTAGATTACCATGCTTGCTTGTTTTGGCTAAGCTTTGTGAAGCTTTTAGGCTCGTTTTTCCATGCTTAAGGTCTGATGTAGGTTGTCTTAGCCATGCTTGACATGCTTTGTTTAGCCTCTTTGCATTCTTGGCTTGTAAGCCTCAAGTGTATGAACCATGAGCACGCATTACTTGCATTATTCCAGTGGTTTGGAACAATTTAACATGTAATTTTAGTCTTCATGACATGCTTGCATGCTTGCATTTGATGCCCCTTTAATGTGTTAAAAGGTTGTTGTCTTATGCCCCTTGTTTAGGCCCTTGTGCATGCTTGCATGTTTAAGCCATTTAGATGCCATCTAGATGTGTTATTGGCTTTGTCTTAATATGCTAAAACTCCGATTTTGGTTGCTTAATTCATGCCATGTTCGATTTTGCTAAGTGTAGTTCAATACACCTTTGGCTTGCCTTGAATTTTGGCTTTGCTTGCATGGCTTGTTTTTCCTGTCTAGTTGGTTTGGCACCTTTCATGACTTGACTTTCAGAGCTTATAATGCATGCCATTTGTCCATGTTTTCATCCTCTTGAGTGTGCTTGAGAGTTGCTCTTCAATGCCTAAGTGTTGGTCCTTGTGTGCATGCATTCTTGCATGTTATTTGGTCCTCATTCTCTTAGCAATTGGCCACTGTTTTGGGCTTAGTATAGAGCTGCCCAAATTAGTTTAAGTCCATTATTCGCATGTTGTTGCATGCTCACCTTGTGTGTTGTTGCATACTTGTGTGTTGTTACATGTTTAGGTTGTTTAACATGTTTGCTCCATGTGTTGTTGCATGCTTGAACATCCACATTGCATCTTGCACACTTGTTGGTTTGCATTGCCTCATGCCTTGCATGCTTGCTTGCATAGGTTGTATGCCTAGGATGCATTGTGCATTGCATGCCCATGTTGCTTACTTAGTTAACATGCCTAGGTTGCATTGCATTAGCATGCATGCTTTGCCTCTTGTATTGAGTGTGATAGAGGTTGAGCCTCACTTGTTTATTTGATGTGCATCTCATTTGAAATCAAAGTGCATACTTGGTTTCTTGGGCCATCGTGCATTGAAATGTGCGATTGGTGGTCCGAGAATCGAGAACCATGTCCCTTTAAGTCACAAGCATGATAAGGGATGTGTTGGTGCACACATTTGCTTGAAATGCATTGCCATGCCTTGTTTTTCCCTCTGCTGCTGTCAAAACAGGTTCTGCAGGAAGTTTTGGCCGGTCAGCTACATACAGTGCCGACCGACCAACAATTTGTGGCCGATATCTCCACAGGGGGTCGATGACCATTCCCCATGGCCGGTGACCATTCCTCATGGCCGGTGGTGTTCCATAGCACTCAGAGAAGCAACCTTGGAGTTTGTGCAATTTTCAGAGGTGCCAAACCGTAAAAACAGAGGCAACTCGTGCATGGCAGTGGACTTCTGAACAGAACCGAGCATGCATTACATTGGGCCCTCTTCCCAAGGCTGTTTACTATTTTATTAGATTAGTTAATTTGCTTAACTAGTTTAATTTGTCTGTAATAAGCTTGTAGGTTCATTAATTGTATTGTTCTTTTGGTCCCTTCGAGCGAGGGCGAATTTGTAATAAGTGTGGGTGAGTGTGTGTATGTCTTCGAACCCCCACTTCTTTCTCCCTTTTACTTACCTGCTTTCAATGGTTAGTATTAGGGCATATTTAAATTAGCATACCTTACGCTATGCATGTGTGCATCCATACATTTGTCTTGCATGCACCGGGCTCAGCGCATCATACTAACTTCATTGTATTTCAATTCCAAGTTAAATACGTGTTAGTTGTAGCATCATCATATGCCATCTTAGAATAGCCGGGCCTATTGTAGTTGCATCTTGCATGTGTTGCATTAGCCATCTTAACATGAACTAGGGTCATGCATATGATTATTAACTAGTTTCTGTTTTGGCTTGGAGTACTCGGTAAGCATTTATGTTTTAGCATGCTTGCATGAGTGTAAGTGTTGCGATGATATATAACTGAATGAATGCCTGTGGGTGAAGGTTGGATTGTTTGAATTGGGATAATTCATAGAAATCCGTATTTTAGTCTACTCGCGGGTAGCAAAATTCAAACCATCTTCCAAACAAACGGAAATGCGATGCATTGTTCCGACTCAAGCAATTTAGTCAATACTTGTTTTGTTGTGCGCATCACGTAGTAAATCTAGGCTAATAACCAGAATAAGAACGCATAATGTTTTCAAAACTAGATATCATGGTTAGTAGAGGCCGATATTCGAATCGGGCGAGAGGGGGTGCTCATAGCTGACCTTCCCCAATCGTACCCAAGTTCCAGAGCCGAGGCAACTTTGGTGATGACGGACACGTGGCCTTAGGCAAACGAGTCAGGGTTTCCTAAATTCCCCCAAAATAAAATATTTAGGTGGCGACTCTCTATCTGGCAATGCAGTCCATATTTGGCACTTCTTCACAAAAATCAGTTTTTCAAAACGATTTGCCGGATTTGGACTCTTTGGTTCAGATGTAGAACCGCGACAATTTGAGTCCGAACTGTAGTGAGCCCAAAACGCACAGAACAGGATTCATCCTCCCGGGGCGTTCGGGGACGTCTACAGTTTCTGGCGACTCTACTGGGGAGTTTAGAGAACTTGACTTGAACTCATGATATCTTGTTTTGACTACACTTATGTGTTTCTTTGCATTGCATGTGCATTGGTGCACCTAGGACACCGTGTTGGCCATCTGCTATTCCTGAGCGGTTTGTCGGAGGCTCACTTTGAGAAGCGTGCCATAAGGCTGACCGATTACGGGCTCTGCCACGATGGTAACACAAACCCCGGTTTTACCGGGGCACCCTTTTCGATCATTCGACCTAGTGCATTTTCAAAATCGATAGTGACCATTCCAAGCTAGGACAGGTTGCTTACCCAATAGGTTGTTTGAAACCGCTGCGCGCGTAATGAAACCCTAGCTCTTGACAAAATAGGACAGGGAAACCCTACCCCAACATAGGGGTGTTTTGGTTCTCACTTATCTGCTATGTGCTGTTAGAGTGTGTCTCTACAGGGAATGCATGTATCAATTTTCAAGTCTGGGTATCAGGCCTACGGGCATCAGTATCTGGAAGAATCAGTTTTACCAGAGGGTATCGATTTACAGGCAGAATTTTAGGCAGAATTCAGTAGAGAGCACAGTCGTTCAGCTATGTGTATACCTGTTCAGGTGAAATCAAGCTGAGATACTGTCTCTTTTCTCTTTTGCAAGGTAGTCATGGAACTATAGCTTCAGAGGGCTCCAATATCCCCTGGGTATATCGGATCCGTGTTGATAGACTTTGTCAAGTCGAAGATTCAGTTCAAGGGCAAATCAGTGTTCCTTTGCCAAAGACAGGGTAAAAGGGCCAGTCAAGCACAGATCACCAGTTCAGCAGTTACCAGATCAGTGGCCCTTATCCACCCAACTAGTGAACAGTCAAGCTGAGGCCTCAGTTTTTATCACAAGAGATAGATATACCAATCAGTCAGTCGAAACAGCAGAACATGGCAGGAATGGAGGAAATGATGCGTTAACTCCAAGAGAGCATGAAAACCATGCAGCAGGATGCTGCTCGTCAAGCGGAATTTGCCAAACAGCAGGCTGCGATCATGGCCCAGCAGGCAGAGCTAATCACCAGGTTGCAACAGCAAAACGGAGCATCTGCTTCGCATCAAGCTCCTCCACCACCAGGAGTTCCAGCACCCGAGGAGGCATCAAATGTCCAGGGAGATACGGACATTCCGACAGGGCCAGCTCCACCCACATTCTTACCCTAGCTGTCTAAAGCACCAATCTACCTACCGGACAATCCCTTTGAGTTCGAGATAGAGCATACAGTGTTGAAGTTGAGCATGCTTGAAAAGATGTTCAAGAAATCTTAGGGAGTAAAGTCCATCCCGGACATCGAGGATGGGTATACCGATGCAGCTGTGACGCTGCCGGACAGATTCAAAATGCCGCATATCGATCGCTTTGACAGCTCTGGAGACCCAAGGGTGCACCTCCACCTATTTTCTGATATCTTGAGGCCAATAGGTTTGACCACAACTCAGAAGTTTTCTCTCTTTGGCCGAACCATGTCTGGGATAGCCGTAATCTGGTACACGAAATTGGAGGACTCTGTGAAACGGAACTAGGAAGAGCTGGCTGAGGCCTTTATTGTTCAATACTCCTACAACACACAGATCGAGGTCACAACTCGTGATCTCGAAGTCACCAGCCAAGAACCAAAGGAGGGTTTCTCAGAGTTCGTGACGAGATGGAGAGCCAAGGCTTCAATGATGACCATTAGGCCAACTGACAAAGATCAGATTCGGATGGTTGTGCGCAACCTCCAACCCAAGTTCATGCAGAAGATGATCGTTCGCCCCTTTCCCACCTTTCAGATTTGCACGAGATGGGAGTACAGATTGAGGATGCTTTGAAACAGGGCCTGATTGACAATGACAGAGAACAGCCTAGGAGGGCGTTTTCCCGCAGTTCGAATGTGACCACCAGTGGTGATGCAGTTGCAAGATCTTCTGAAGTTGGAATGGTCACCACCAAAACAGCCCTCCCTTTGTTAGTACATCCAATCCATGCCCCTGAACCTCAGACTATCTACCCCGGGGCAAGAGGATTTTCACCCCACTTTATATGCCTTTGCCTAAAGCTCTGGAGGTCCTACTCAGGAAAGGACATCTGAAACCGTTAGAACAACGGCCTCTACCCGATCCCTCCCTGCAAAGCATGGCCCGACTAAGTACTGTGCTTTTCATCAACAAACCGGTCATGACACCGACAATTGCGTCCGTCTTCGCCACAAGATACAAAATTTGATTGACAACAAGGTTATCCCCGCACCAGGTCCTGCAAAGTCTATCGACATTTGAACAGTGAACCTATTGGGGATAATGTGATGTGATCAGGGGATGAACCACCTGCGGGCAGCGCTCAATTTACTCCAGATGTGGCATATGGCACGCACTGTTTCGAGCATTTGTGCATGTTGGTTTTTGTACTTTCTGACTCGGGTATTGAGTCAGTTTTGTTATGTCGTTTAGAGTCTGTCTCGTTGTATAGAGTCTGTCTTTTCATACTAAATCAGTTGGGTCTGTCTAGTTATATCGAGTCAGTCCTGTTTTGTCAAAGTCGAGTGATTCCGGGGATGTTACCTCGGATGTCACTATTTTGTTTTGTGTTTGTCTCTTTAATTTCTTTTTGAGTCTGTTTTTGTCATGGAGTCAGTTGCAACCAGGAAATCTGAATGAAACAGTTGTGGCTGTCATGTTTCGTACTTATTGCTGCTTTGAGCCAGTTGTGCCAACAGATCTGAATGAAAAAATAGTAATTCTCACACTCTTGTGTTTGCTTCTGTCGTGTGCCAGTTGTGCCAGAAATTCTAAATGAGATGGCAGTATTTGACTAGAAGCTGTGTCTTTTCTGTGCCTTGAATTCATTACACCGACCTAAGTTTTCCAAAACTTTTTTCGAAACATTGTGATAAAAACGAAGAGGAAAGAATTCCTCAGGTTTTACAAAATTTGATCAATTGAGAGAAAGAGAGGCATGCTAAGCCCTTAATGATCGAGATCATGCTTGTTAATGTGAGTACTGAGAAGGATCCTGATTTGATCCAGATTGGTTCCGCACTGTCTTCAGTGCGAGCGATTTGTCGTTTTCTTAAAAGATTTCAAAAAAAAAAATTGTTTTGCGCGATCCTGCGAAGACATGTGTGGAATCGCTCTTAAGATTGTGCAACCTAGGATCGCTCTCAGCCTCAAGACTCGACCCCTCATTGTTAAACCTTGGACTTAAATTCAAAATGTTCAATGGTCAACTACAACGTGAGGCCTGTGTGGCCAGATTCAAAGCAGCCCTCGAACAAGAGGCAAGAAAGTCAGATCAAGAAGACCAGATGTCATCAAAAGAAGTTTGCAAAGCTAGATCAGAAGCACCCCTGGAACTAGGGGCAAAGAATTTCAAATGTGCGCGAAGAGCCGAAGATGGATCATTCCACAAATCAAAGAAGGTCGGCAAGAATGCCAAATCCCAGAGGGAGGAAAGAAGAAAGTATTGCTGAAGAAAAACTAAGTCCCGATCCACAACACTAGGGGCAGATTCAGCCCCCCATTGGATAGACTCCTGCATCATCAGCGAACAGCAGCCATTCTCCTGGATTCAAATGACTTCGGGATCTCAAAACCATTTGACATGGACAAAGCTACACTTTTACCCTTGAGAGGCTCGCTGGGCCGAAAACTCGGAAGGGCGACCCAGGCAAAAGTTAGAGCAAGAAAAAAAAGGGAAAAGAAAAAAAAGAGAGAAAAAGAGGAAAAAATGCAAAGAATGAAGAAAAGATGAAAAAAGAAAAGGAAAAAAGAAAAGAAAAGATGAAAAAAATGAAAAGAATTGAAAAGAAAACAAAAATAGAGCTCGCAAGGTTGAAAACCCAGAAGGGCGGCCCTGACAAAAGTTAGAGCGCAAAAGGAGAGGTTAAATACCCAAGTGTACCTTAACCCCGAACTACGTAAGGCTTGATTGCCATCTTTGGGATACGTAGGCAACTTCGTTCTGAAGTCCAGCCACAAACACTTCCAAATCAATTGTATCCATGTAATGGTTTTGATCATCTTTGCCTTCTCTGTATCCAAGAGCTTAGTTGTGACCTTCACTGTGAAGACTGATTACAACGCGCTGTGGTACTATCCAAACAAGGGGCAACTTTCCGTTGCCAATGCGCTGCGGTGCTATTCAAACAAGGGGCAACTTTCCGTTGCCATGCAGCTCTCCTTAAACAAGGGGCAATTTTCCTTGGGATCTGAGGTTGTGCATCTCAAGAGTAAGTTCCGTGCTCGTTGAGCAGTGGCTGTTTGCAAAAACAATTTTTGAGAATTTTTACTGAGGTTGACTGATCTCTCAAAAATTATTCCATCTTTTCCAAAACTGGACCATTTCTTGGACCCAAAAGGGAAAATTTTCAGTGCTCATAACCTAACTTGCATGATTTTCAAATAAAAAATCGAACAAATATGTTAATCTAACTCTCATATTGGTCAAAATTGTTTTAGTAGAAAGAAAAAACAAAAAAATGGTCAAAATGATGAAATAGGGGCACAGTTGAGTCAGGTGTTCTGTCTTTCTCCCGTTGTCAACATACTTGCCAGAAAGGGCACTCTACTTGCCGAAAGGGCACCGTATTGGCCAGAAAAGGGCACTACTGAAGCTGACCGCAAAAGGGCTGAAAACTCTCTCAATCCTCCAAGCAATGAGGTATCAAGCCAAGTGCGAAGCATGAACCGGAATGGGACAAGATATTCCACTCCCTTATCTAGACAGATCTAATCACGTCCAAACTCCCCAGCAGAGCATCGTCAACCGATGTCAGTTGTAGATTTGCTACCACCCAATTGTAGCGCAGCCCCTCTGTGGAAGAAACTCACTGTTGTGAACAAAAAGAAGAATCTAGCAAAATGCTAGGGGCAAGAGCCCACAACTTTCTGTTTATCCATCAACCACCCAGGTGTGCACTGAGAGAAAAAGCGAGAAAAGGGATTTGAGAGAAAAAAAAAGAGCCTAAGTGTTAAAGTGATGTGAGAATCACAAATGAGAGAGGGTGGGAAACAATACCCGGAGAAACTGGCTCCTCGTGTACTAAGAGGTCTCTCATTTTGTAACGCGTCTGTGTCGTGTCTTTTGTTTTGTTTCAATTCTTGCTTTGAGTCGTTTCGAGTGTTACTCGATGTGTTTAGGTTGTTTACCTTTGTTTTTCCTTTGTCGAGTCATTTTGGCTGTGGCCAGTCGTCGGCTCAATACCCGGTTAAGAACTCATTTCTTAATTCCAAAAAAATCATCTTGTGCTCAGAGTGCTGTGCCATTCTCCACATTTGTGCAAAACAGGATTTGTTCTTTCATAAAACCTCAGGGTTCAACCCAGGTCATATGAGAACAGTAAAACTAGGACCTATCTGAGGCTATATTGGTTTCGGACTGCAAATCAAAAGAAAAGAGGGAAAATTTGGAGCATCTGAGATTGTTTCAACTTCTGCAAATTCCAAGACTGCATTCCAGGTGCACCTTCTTAGGCCTCGCCATTTCTCTGGAGTATAAGTGTATCTCGACCCCAAGTGTAAAACTGTTTCAAAGCCAGAATGGCAATTAAAGCAACTGCAGATGTTATCTCTCGCCAATACAAACAGGGTGTGCCCTTTTTGAGCTGGGCGTGTTACCAAGTCCTCCGAGAGGTAAATCGGAGGTTGCGTTTGAATTGGTCTCATTAAGGTGTGTCTTTCCTTATCCAGTAGTTTACTTCAAACATGATGTTGATGTTACACTGAAAATGCATTGCTATGCACCGTTCTCTTTGCATTGTTATGCACACTCTGCATGCATTGTTATGCACCGTCCCACTTGCATTATCATGCACCTCTTTAACTTGCGTTATCACGCACGTTCTACTTGCATTGTTATGCACCGTTCAATCGCATTGTTATGCACACTCTTTAGTTCCGAAACACCGGGATACGTCCCTACGTTTTTCTCTGTTCTTGAAACACCGGGATACATCCCTATGTTTCTTCTTCCTTCCGAGACACCGAGACACATCCCTACGTTTCACTTTTCTTTTTGAAACATCAGGATACGTCCCTACGTTTCTCCTTCCTTTCGAAACATCGGGATACGTCCCTACGTTTCTCTCTTCTTTCCAAAACACCGGGATACGCCCCTACGTTTCTCTCTTCGTTTCGAAACACCGGGATACGTCCCTACGTTTCTCTCTTCTTTCCGAAACACCGAGATACGTCCCTAGGTTTCTCCTTCCTTTCAAAACATCAGGATACGTCCCTACATTTCTCTATTTCTTCCAAAACACCAGGATACGTCCCTATGTTTCTCTCTTCTTTCCGAAACACCGGGATACGTCCCTATGTTTCTCTCTCTTCCCTGAGCACCAGGATACGTCCCTATGTTTCTCCCTCTTTGGTTAAGAGCATTTGGAATACGTTCCAGTGCTTGAACCACTCTAAAACACCGAGATACATCCCTATGTTTCTCTCTCTTTCCTGAACACCGGGATACGTCCCTATGTTTCTCCCTCTTTGGTTAAGAGCATTTGGAATATGTTCCAATGCTTGAACCACTCCGAAACACCGGGATATGTCCCTACGTTTCTCCCTGCCCCCTTTCCTCACACGATTTCAGCGTGTTTGGACTTCACCTTAGGTTGCATTGTCTTGCACTCGCATACCTTACTTGCATTGTTTTTCATTTTAAGTCACCTCGGTCTGGCGAGACCTTAAACACGCTCGGTCTGGCGGGACCTTAAATACACCCGGTCTGGCGAGACCTTAAATACGCTAGGTCTAGGAGACCTTAAATCCTTCGAAGGTGCGAAACCTTTGGCGTCTGCATTGTCATACATGATCCTCGTCACGCGTTGCTATACACACCTTACATGCGTTGTCATGCATCTTCCTCATTTGCATTGTCATGCATCTCAAAAGTCGCGCATTGTTGCGCATTTCGAAATCATGCATTCTCATGCATTTAAAAAAATCAACAACAAAATCATGCATTTTTATGCATCTCAAGCCGCGCGTTGTCGCGCATTTCGAAATCATGCATTTTCATGCATTTCAAGCAACTTGCGTTGTTGCGCATTCCAGACAACATGCATTTCAAAAAAAAAAAAAACATGCAACATTTGCATTTTGAAAGGAAAAACCAAAAACAACATGCATCATTTGCATTTCAAAAAAAACATGCATATGTCATGCACTGTAAACAGCATGCATTATCATGCATTTTCATGCATCTGTCATGCATCCACTGTATATAGTGCATTTGTCATGCATTTCATCGTAAATAGTGCATATGTTGTGCATGCATTGTAAATATTGCATATGTCATGCATTTCATTATAAACTGCATATGTCATGCATTCACTGTAAATATTGCACCCAACCATTGCATATTGTATATATTGTATTGTAGATTGCATGCATCCACTGCATCACATCCATCTATGGCTTGCGCCTTTCCATGTTGAGCTTGGTCTGGTATGTGTCCATATTTTTCGCGTTGAAGCACAATTCTGCATGTGTACGCGCCTATTCCACTGTTGATATTGTGGTTTAAAGGTTGCGGCACCTTTTCTGTGTTAGGCATGGCTTGTATGTGTACATGCCTTTCTTAGGCAAGATTTGGTTTGGCCCGCATGCCATATCCATTGTATATTTTACATTGTAGTGTAATTTTCGCATCCAGCATTAAGGTCATGGTCTTTCCTCAGCGGGTCACTTCCTCACTTATGCCATTCCACCCAATTACTTGTTCTTGTGTCCGTCTACATCACTCATACTTCTGCATGTGTACACGCCTATTCCATGCTGTTATGTTGGTTTGAGGGTTGCGGCACCTTTTCTATGGTAGACAGACTTTGCATCTCCATCATCTCTTTGACATTTGTGTGGTTTTGTACCGCTCGTGATTTGATTATGATTCAATTGCATTGCATTATCGTTTGCATTGTTTATACATTGTTTTGTATATACTGCATATCATTTTGCATTCATTTTGCATTGTCATGTATGTTGCTAACAATATTGTACCTGTTAAGTTGCTTTCTTTTATAGGCACGATATTGTATGTACGGGTCATTTGAAGCTGGTGCAACCAGACGAACCGCGCAGGTATTCTATTCTCCGAGTGAGACGTATCGAGAATTGCATAATTCTCTTACATCCTTTCTGCATTGTAGTGTAGTTGGATTGTTGTATGCTAGCTTAAAACTGTTGCATGTTATGCTTCGTTATAGCTTTCTTTGTAAGATCATAAGTTATGCTCGGCTTCTTGCATTATCAGTTGCATTTTGCCCCTGCCTTCGGGCGCATATCTTTATTGTCTTGCATGCTTTGTCTAAGTCTTCAGCCATGTCAAAAATGGGTCGTCTCCGGGCTTTGACACTCACTCTCGTCATTCTTATGGCTTTTGAGTTCTGTCAAAGAGGGGCAACTGTAGACACCCCATTTTTGACCGTCCTCAAGACTTGGACGTCACCGTTTGAACACTCGGTGACCATACTTGTTTGTGTTCGTCTTGAGTTCCCGGAGGTCTCAGCTACGCGCCTTGCCTCAGGATCTCTCGACTCGACTGTTTTGTGTTTGGTTTTGCACCAAACACTTGTGTTTTTGCTTTGGAGGGCAGGGAATGGCTTGTTGTCCATCCCCACACTCCACCGGCCATGGCTTGAGGCCACCGGCTGTGTTGGTTCCATCGGCCAAATCTTTGGCCGACCGGCCCTCTAGATGGTCGACCGACCATCTATTTTGGTCAAATTGCATTTTTGGCTAGCCGACCACTGTTCATCTACTTTTGCAGATATTTTTATGTCAGCTGTGCTAGCTGGCATACACTTTGCTCCCCTCCATACATGTGCATGGAGGGATCTCTCTCTTGACTAGCTTGTTTGGAAAGCTTTACAAGAGGGATTGTCTATAAGAGGGAGCCTCTTCTCCCTCCATTAGCGTTACAAAATTTTTCAGAGCTTTGAGTTTTAGGGTTAGGGTTTGTTCATACTCTACCTCTATATCTCTCCCTCTCTTGAGTGTTTTGTGTGTGTTTGGTCTTAGTTTTGCACATAAACACCTACCATTACACCATACCTTAGTTGCTGAGGCATAAGGGGCTTGTTCTTGGAGGTTTTGGACTAGTTTGAACCTAAGGATGCTGCTGGTTTTCCATTTTTGAAGAGGGTCTACAAGGGTAACAATCTTACCCCTTTTTTCCCATTTTTGCACAGCTTTTTCACCTATCTTGCAACTGGTTTTAGACTTTGTGTATAACATATAAAAGTCTTGTTTTTGCTTGCTCTAAATAGTTGTTTAAGAGTGTTTTGAGCATTGGGGTTGTTTGACCCCTCTTAGGGCTTGTTTGGCCCCATTCTGTGCCATTTTGGTTGAGCTCCGGGACCACCTTGTTTGGGCCTCCTCACCACTGAATCTTGAGGAATTTCAGTGGTGAGGATGGTGCCTTGAGGTCCTACGAAGGAGAGGGCCACCCCCTCTCCTTGTTGTCCTTGAAAAGGGCCATTTTTGCCTCTTGAGTGAGCATCTTATTTAGGTCCATGTTGGCCATATCTTAGCTGCTATTTAGTGTTATTTTGCCATGCTATAGCACTGTTTTATGTTGGTTTAGGAACACAATGCTTGTTTAGCATACATGTCTTGTAATGCCATCATTTGCCGTAACATGTACTTAGCATGTAGATTACCATGCTTGCTTGTTTTGGCCAAGCTTTGTGAAGCTTTTAGGCTCGTTTTGCCATGCTTAAGGTTTGATGTAGGTTGTCTTAGCCATGCTTTCCATGCTTTGTTTAGCCTCTTTGCATTCTTGGCTTGTAAGCCTCAAGTGTATGAACCATGAGCATGCATTACTTGCATTATTCCAGTGGTTTGGAACCATTTAACATGTCATTTCAGTCTTCATGACATGCTTGCATGCTTGCATTTGATGCCCCTTTAATGTGTTAAAAGGTTGTTGTCTTATGCCCCTTGTTTAGGCCCTTGTGCATGCTTGCATGTTTAAGCCATTTAGATGCCATCTAGATGTATTATTGGCTTTGTCTTAATATGCTAAAACTCCGATTTTGGTTGCTTAATTCATGCCATGTTCGATTTTGCTAAGTGTAGTTCAATACACCTTTGGCTTGCCTTGAATTTTGGCTTTGCTTGCATGCCTTATTTGTCTTGTCTAGTTTGTTTGGCACCTTTCCTGACTTGATTTTCAGAGCTTATAATGCATTCCATTTGTCCATGTTTTCATCCTCTTAAGTGTGCTTGAGAGTTGCTCTTCAATGCCTAAGTGTTGGTCCTTGTGTGCATGTTATTTGGTCCTCATTCTCTTAGCAATTGGCCATTGTTTTGGGCTTAGTATAGAGCTGCCCAAATTAGTTTAAGTCCATTATTCGCATGTTGTTGCATACTCACCATGTGTGTTGTTGCATACTTATGTGTTGTTACATGTTTAGGTTGTTTAACATGTTTGCTCCATGTGTTGTTGCTTGCTTGAACATCCACATTGCATCTTGCACACATGTTGGTTTGCATTGCCTCATGCTTTGCATGCTTGCTTGTATAGGTTGTATGCCTAGTATGCATTGTGCATTGCATGCCCATGTTGCATACTTAGTTAACATGTTGAGGTTGCATTGCATTGGCATGCATGCTTTGCCTTTTGAATTGAGTATGATAGAGGTTGAGCCTCACTTGTTTGTTTGATGTGCATCTCATTTGAAATCAAAGTGCATACTTGGTTTCTTGGGCCATCATGCATTGAAACGCGCGATTGGTGGTCCGAGATTGGAGAACCATGTCCCTTTAAGTCACAAACATGATAAGGGATGTGTTGGTGCACACATTTGCTTGAAATGCATTGCCATGCCTTGTTTTGCCCTCTGCTGCTGTCAAAACAGGTTCTGCAGGAAGTTTTGGCTGGTCGGCTACATACAGTGCCAACCGACCAACAATTTGTGGCCGATATCTCCACAGGTGGTCGATGACCATTCCCCATGGCCGGTGACCATTCCTTATGGCCGGTGGTGTTCCATAGCACTCAGAGAAGCAACCTTGGAGTTTGTGCAATTTTCAGAGGTGCCAAACCGTAAAAACAGAGGCAACTCATGCATGGCAGTGGACTTCCGAACAGAACCGAGCATGCATTACATTGGGCCCTCTTCCCGAGGCTGTTTACTATTTTATTAGATTAGTTAATTTGCTTAACTAGTTTAATTTGTCTGTAATAAGCTTGTAGGTTCATTAATTGTATTGTTCTTTTGGTCCCTCCGAGCGAGGGCGAATTTGTAATAAGTGTGGGTGAGTGTGTGTATGTCTTCGAACCCCCACTTCTTTCTCCCTTTTACTTACCTGCTTTCAATGGTTAGTATTAGGACATATTTAAATTAGCATACCTTACGCTATGCATGTGTGCATCCATACATTTGTCTTGCATGCACCGGGCTCGGCGCATCATACTAACTTCATTGTATTTCAATTCCAAGTTGAATACGTGTTAGTTGTAGCATCATCATATGCCATCTTAGAATAGCCGGGCCTATTGTAGTTGCATCTTGCATGTGTTGCGTTAGCCATCTTAACATGAACTAGGGCCATGCATATGATTATTAACTAGTTTCTGTTTTGGCTTAGAGTACTCGGTAAGCATTTGTGTTTTAGCATCCATGCATGAGTGTAAGTGTTGCCATGATAGCATGCTTACCATGTGGCTATATGCTTATGTGATATAACTGCACGAATGCCTGTGGGTGAAGGTTGGATTGTTTGAATTGAGATAATTCATCGAAATCCGTATTTTAGTCTACTCGCGAGTAGCAAAATTGAAACCATCTTCCAAAGAAACAGAAATGCGATGCTTTGTTCCGACATAAGCAATTTAGTCTAGACTTGTTTTGCTATGCGCATCGCGTAGTAAATCTAGGCTAATAACCGGAATAAGAACGCATAATGTTTTCAAAACTAGATATCATGGTTGGCAGAGGCCGATCTTTGGATCGGGTGAGAGGGGGTGCACATAGCTGACCTTCCCCAATCATACCCAAGTTCTCGAGCTGAGGCAACTTTGGTGATGACGGACACGTGGCCTTAGGCAAACGAGTCAGGGTTTCCTAAATTCCCCCAAAATAAAATATTTAGGTGGCGACTCTGTTTCTGGCAAAGCAGTCCATGTTTGGCACTTCTTTACAAAAATCAGTTTTCCAAAACGATTTGTCGGATTTGGACTCTTTGGTTCAGATTTAGAACTGTGACAATTTGAGTCCGAACTGTAGTGAGCCCAAAACGAATAGAACGAGATTCATCCTCCCGGGGCGTTCGGGGACGTCTACACTCTCATACCCCTTTCTATGTACTGGTCCAGATGCCCAGCCACCCCCAGCTCCTCCAAACGTTGTTTGGGCAGCACAGAGTCCTTCATTCGGTGCCTCTTTTCTTCATGGAAGGTACAGCGATACCGCAAGTTGAAGCCCCTCTGTGTGTCTTCCAATTTTGTCAGCCAATGCACGTAGGGCTCACCTCGAATCTCATTTAGGGTGCGGGTAAATTGGGATCTTAAAGCCAGTGGTGATGCTGGTTCGTGCTTTCAACTTCCTCTTGGCATCTTCCTCTTCACTATGAAGAGTGTTAGCTCAGTTGTTTCTACGACTTTTGTTTCTATCATTGCGGTTTAAACTGCGATGTTGGTCTAGCTCGGTCATTAGGGCAGTTGTCCACCTGCCCCACCGAGTGAACCTTCCCTGCCACTCTTCTATCCGCCGTAACCATATTTTCCTTCTCAGTTGCGGTGGCGGTGGCGGCATCATCTTCTACTCGGATATGTTCGTTGATCTGCTGCATCAAGGACTCCATGGTTGTGGGCTGGTCCATCGTAAGTGAGTCTCGCAGCCTATGTCCGATTGGAAGACCTTGCTTGTATTGTGCGATCACGAGATTGATGGGGCAATCGATGATCTCATTGTAAGTTTCCTAATACTTGGCATTGTATGCCTTCAAAGAACTTGCAGATTCAATCTTGATGCTCAGCAGATGGCCAACCTCCTTCGGTGTTCGAGTGTTGGTTTTCAATCTAGTGACAAAGACCTCTACTAGTTGTTGCCGCTCCTCGATGATCCCCTTCGAGAGTCTTTCGAACCACTTCAGGCCTAGTTCTCCCAAACTTGCTGGGAATACAAGACACATCAAGGCGTCATTGCGTCACGTGCATGTACTAATCCATTTTGCCGTTGTACAGTGTGAACTTAGGTTGGTGGAATCCGGCAGGGAGTGGCATGCTCTCGATCTCTAGGGACAGTGGGGTAGCGGTAAATCTTGCTAGCTCTCTGTCCATCGGTGATGGGGCCATCATTCTAGGCGCTGCCATTGCCACTTCCTCACTGCAACGGATTTGAGGACTCAGCCTTTGCAACGCTGGCAATCTTTGGGTCTCTCTACAGCGAGCTCGCTCCTCCAATACATCCCTCAGGTTCCCCGAATGGGCAGACTAAGAGTATTTCGATGTCGTCGATGAACGTGAGGGACGGTAACTGCTGTTGCGAGTGTGAGATCTCTCCACTCATGGATCGGAGTCTCCAACTCCATAGCTTCTGGAGATAGAGAAAGAGGGTGTCCCATCTTGGCGATGACTGTCAGAGCGACGGAGTGGGGTGCACTCACTGTGGTTGCCCACTCCGGCAACACCCTTCCCTTTAATCTGGCGCTTCAGCATATCCATTTCGGCCACCATCTTTTGAATGAAGGTGTCCTGGTCTCTAAGTTTGTGTTCCAAGCGCTGAGCACGTGACTCTCCTCGTTGTTGTCGACCCTCTAGACTCTTGAAGTGTTCAGCACTCCTTGTACATTTGTCTGGCGCATTTCCAGAAGAGGTTTCCAGGTTCGCCATAGTCGGAATAGTGGAAGGGCCATCTCTTTGTCGGACAGACTCTGGTGTGATACCATCAACAAAAGACAACGGTGTTTCGTCGTTGTTAGGCATGGAAACGGTTGAAAAAGCTTGTCCAACAAGGTTTTTCTATCAAAGAGTTCCTACAGACGGCGCCAATTGCACGGGGGTGAAATTTTCTTTGTTCGCTGCACTCCTTGAATCCAAGCTTCACGTGACGTTGCCTGATGTGAAAACCAAAAGATGCTGAGCTGCCCAGCGGTGTGCTGCCGGATAAACCCTCCGACGATCAAGTCAACACACTTACAGAAGAAGAAGAAGAAGAATAGAGAGACCACTTTAGTGTGAGAGAGTTTGGAATTCCTTCTGATTGCTTACCTCTAACATCTCTCTTCTCTTCTTTTTCTAGGCTGGCCATGCAGCCTCAGAGATTGTGGGCGCACTACCTCTGATATCCTTCTCTAGGCAGGCAGTTGTGCTCCCCTTTCTACCTTTCGTACACGTGTAGAGACCAAAACCTCCAAACAGTGTTTGTCGAACCGCCAAACGATATTGACGCATTCCAGGAGTGGATTTTCTCTGCTTTACCATTGGTCCAAGTGGCTTACACTACTAGGCTATCACTTGGAAGAAATAGACACCATAACGAACTGGAACGGCCGAGCTAAAATTAAGCGGTCCATTGGTATCAACTGGCCATAGGACGCACGGTTCGGCATCTCGGCCTCGCCCCGCTACCTTGTAGGACTCCTCGGCCCTACGTCAATCTGGGCAGTTCGTAGTTCAGCCCAACGCATCAGTACGAATTTAAGCAAATTTCCATTTTAGCCGAATCATTGCTCGATCGGCTTGCCCGGCCCAACTTAATGGGCCGAGCCAACCGCGTTGGTTCAGTTCGGCCAGGTTCATGGTCCTTGGCCCTAGCGAGGCACAACGCCATATCCCACGCTGACGTAGCTCGGCCCAATTGTTCGGTGCATATCTCCCTCTCAATTGCCCCTTCATCCCATCCGAGCTAAGTGTGATCGGGATTACTACTCCGGCCAAGCTATCCAATTTGGTCGGCCATTCAGTAGTCTTGTCATCAATCAATCAACTGTACTGACAAACCATCTTTTCAACGCCACGTGGCCTTCCCTAACTGGTTCTGTGCGTTCCTATAGTTGTCCACATTATACCAAAGATTTGAAAAGTTGCCGCCTATTCGGTTTCCCCCATATATACACACAAGAAGCCAAAAAACCCTCGTCACTATTCATCTCCCTTTTGCAGAAACCCTAAGCTTCAGACCTCCAAGCTTCTGTCACCGCCGCCGTCGCTGTTGTTGTTATTTTTCGAGTCGTTTCCAGCTATTTCTGTCCTCACGAAGGCCTCAGTAAGGGTCGTGGTCGATTGGGTCCTGACTTGGCATCCATACCCTTAAGTTTTTCTCATTTTCCTTTATATTCTCCATTGATGTTCTTCGTGTTCTTAATTTCTGTCTGTTTCGTGACTATTGAAATATCGCCTATGCCCTCTTGTGGGATTAATATCTGTGAGCATTAGGCCAAATCGAAGCCCTAAGTAGCAATGGGCCTTCCTTGCCCCTTATTTCCGTTGATTACTGTAGGTGGTTCTGGATTTAGGATGAATACTGAAAACTCTAGGTAGAACCGATCAAAACCCCACTTTTAGATCTAAAAACAGGATTTAGCCGAGCCAGAACTGGTTCGAGGTCCTCCCTTGAGGTCCTCCTTGTGGGAAGATCGAACCGAGATAGGAACGAAATACAACACCACAACCAGTGCAAGTTATTCCATGCTAATACTTGGACTTATTTTTTAATAATGCAGAACAAACTGGGACCGACCAGGCCCACTCAACATAACTGTCGGAGAGGTTCAAAGACCGGGAAAACAATCACCCAATTTTGACCGAGCTATAATCAAAATTACCCAACTAAATAAAATTAGGATAGATGGGGAGGTACCGGTTTATAGTTAATTCGCCTGGGGCTATGGCCGAGTTCCATAGAGAATACAATATTCCAGATGATGTCCACTTAGAGCTAGCCAAGAAAGGAGACGCTCCCTGGGGCAAACTGGACAAATGCCTTTTCACGGTGGTATCCATTGTGGAAGGCAGCCTACACTTCCCGGTCCAACCCTTAGTCTGCAAATTTTTGAGGCAGACTAGCCTGTGCCCGACCCAAGTCTCTAAAAACACACACAAAATAATAAACGGCATGACCGCGCTGAATAGGATACTCGACCTGAATCTCAGCCTCATCGAAATATTCCATCAATACACACTTAGCAAAAATAAAGGGGGGTTTTGTTGGTATCTCAAAGTTAGGAAAGGCCGAGCAAACCTTATCGAAGGTAACTCGGATAAAGAGACAAACGACGATGATTTCCAGTGGGTGTCCGGTAATTACGAGGACACCAAAGCACTCATACCAGGCTGGTACCTAAGAAAAGATGTTAGGAGTGCTGGTGAGCACCTTAGCATGTTTTTAATTCTGTAATTGTTCTTACTTTTTCCGATCTTACCCTTGCTTTCTTGTTGCAAACTACAGACTCTTGGCCAACGATTACTCCCGCGCAAACTAAGAGGCCACAAGGATTGCATTGCGGCATCCGACCGAGGAGTGAGAGACTCAAAAATTGCTCAGTTACGAACCAAGTTACCGTTACACAGTGCCGCGCAAGAGCAGCCTGACCGGCTTCCTTCATGTCCCCTCTCCAGAGCCGGACCCAAACCTTCCGCCAATCAAACTTGTACCATTGACAGAAGAACAAGAAATGGCCAAAATCTGAGCCATAAAGTCTATGATCACAGGGGAGCCAAGCGACTCATAATCGCCTGGAACGACAGGACGTCGAACATCTAGGCCTGCTGTGCAAAAGGGGCCCGTGCTAGCTCTTGCCAGTGAGGCAGCTGCTGGTCGGTCAGGAAAAAGGCCAACAAAGGAGCAAGCCGAGTAGTGCCTTGTTGACGAAGATTCGACCAAGCTACCATCGACTGAACAAGGAGGGCAGATTGAACAACCGTTTTTCGGGCAATCCGCCCATACCACGGCCCCTATAATTTGGTCACCCGACCTAAAATACAAAGGCCGAGCAGTGACGGAGCCGGACTCCGTTTACGCGAATAAGGACCATTCGCTCGGCTTTAGCATGACCAAGGGTTTCCTTCTCCCTGCGGACATGAAGAAGCATAAGGAACTGTCTTACCTTAAAGTCCTCTGGTCGGCCGCAAAATCGGTTGTTCTGGTAAGTGATCGAGTTATTGTACTTCCAAGTTATCGATCGATTTCTCATACTAACTTCTACCTTGCTGCAGGTCGCACAAAAAAACTGTTTGGTGCACGAACGTATGATTGATGTGCTGCAGAGTTTGAGGGAGGCTATCGCTAACAACAAATCCAAGAGGCTGAGCTGGAGAAGCAGAAGACTGCATACAAGGCAGTGTTAACACAACGAGATCTCCTAGATGAGAAGTTAGCGAAGGCCAGGGAGGAGAAGGGTAAGGCCGTGCAAGCCAAAAATGAGAGATATCTGGCCGAGCTACCCAAGCTTCGCGCCATCCACAAGGCTAAGCTAAAAAAAGAAGTGGACGACACCAAAGATCGGGGATACGCTGAGGCAGAAATGGTGTACGGGGGGCAGGTGGCGGGCACCAAAGACATATTTTTTTAGTGCAACTGGAAAACAGTTGTGGAAAAACTCGGTCAAGCGCCGGAGTCCGAGGTGTTCAATAACCGCCCACTTGCCTTCATTACCTCCTATATGCACGCATATACTGCTGCCATGCAGTAGAAGTTGATAGACGACGCTGAGGAGGCCAGTGCGGTCGATGAGCTAACTCTATAGCCAACCGACAAGACCCCACTGCCAACCATATTGAAAGAGGCAGTGCCGAGCAGTGAGCAGGATCCCTTAACCGAGGAACAAGGAACGGACTTTGGCGCTGAAACCGCACAGAATGTGGTAGAAGAGGCGGTGGGCAACCTGGAGGACGCTGTAGATATCGAGTAAGGCGTAGCTAGGCTTATGTTTGTCCCCTTCTTTTTTTTTTCTTTTTTTTTTTTTGTATTGATGTAGCTGGCTACGAGCCCCACTTTTGTAATCAGGCTTTATCATGAACGAAAGGTGAACATTTTCCTTGCCATATATGCAAATTTTTGTTTGCCCTATGGTTGTCACTTTCTTCGAATTGGCTGAGATAAAATCTTCTTGGTGCATTCTAAGCGTAATGGTCTCAGTTTAACGAGCAAACTCATCTTGGTTTAAAATATTAATTGTACACAACACCAACTATTTGGTAGGCTGAGCAAGGTCAGCTCGGTTTTAATAAGAGCTCGGTAAAGACACCAACATTTTAAGCGGGCGAGCAATGTCAACTCGGTTGCAATATAAGTTGGGCGAAATTGATTCTATTTGTGCGGTCGGGCGAAATCAGCTCGGTGAGTCAGCAAAATCAGCTCTACATCGGCGAGCAAGGAACAGGTCGGGTAATCATGAGCGAAATCTGCTCTTCAATTGGTGAGCCAAAATTAGCTTGGCCAATGATGAACAAAATCAGCTCAATGTAATGAGCAAAATCTGCTCTTCATTAGCAACCAAGAATTAACTTGGGTAATTATGAGCAAAATCTGCTCTTCAATCGGCGAGCCAAAATCAACTCGGTCAATGATGAGCAAAATAAGTTTCACAAAGCCGAGCAAAAATCAGCTCAAATAATTATGAACAAAATTGGCTCAACTTAAATACAATTTGGGCGAAACACTAACTGTTGGGCGGTTGAGCAAGTTCAGCTCGATTCAACAAGCAAAATTAGCCCATAACCGGATAACCGCTCATTCTGCAAAAGTTATCCCAGTTTTGAACACTTGCCCCTAGTGCTCATAGCAACTTAATGTCTTTGTAACATTTCCGTGTAGAAACGCGAACATAAGAGAAAGAAGGGGTCATCTTCTACTATGTGTTACAAATTACACCCAATGCCAAAAGCCCAAGTTACAAGAAGCACAGAAGTAGAAAAGATTACATTTCAAAAGTAAAATATCTTAAGATTGGTCGCATTCCATTGTTTTGGGATAGCTTTGCTATCTAAGTTTTCCAGGTGGTATGCCCCTTTGCCTGTAAGGCTAGTTATCTTGTATGGCCCCTTCCAATTTGCTCCTAATTTTCCCTCACAGGGATCACTGTGTTGCCCACTACCTTCCTCAAGACCCAGTCTCCAATCTTGAATAGCCTAGGATGCACGGTCTAGTTGTATTTCTCAAAGAGCTCTTGTTGGTAAGTTGTTATATGGATTAGAGCCCTGTTCCCTTCTTTCTTCGGCTAGGTCAAGCTCCAAGGCTTCAACTTCATTGTTCAAGTCAGGTTGGAAACTTTCAGATCGGATGGTTGGCATGCCAATCTCCAATGGTATGATTGCCTCCATGCCGGAAGCCAAGGCAAATGGAGTTTCCCCGGTTGAGCGCCTTGGTGTAGTGCGGTATGCCTAGAGCACATTGGAAAGTTCCTCAGTCGACTTCCCTTTGGCCTTCTCCAATCGCTTCTTCAGCCCATCCAAGATGGTTTTGTTTGAAGCTTCGGCTTGACCATTTGATTGGGAGTAGGCCGGTGTGGAATTGTAGAACTCAATCTTTAACTCCTCGCAAAACCCGCGAAAGAGTTTTTCGTCAAAATGAGTGCCATTATCCGAAATGAGAGCTTTTCGGATGCTGAAGTGGGTGAGGACATTTTGCCAAACAAATTTTTTAACATCTTTTTTCTTGATGGTGGCCAATGGCTTGGCCTCTACCCACTTGGTGAAGTAGTTGGTAGCAGCGATGAAAAATTTGCGGTTGCCTGGAGCTGCTGGAAGAGGTCCTACAATGTCTAGCCCCCAAAGCGCAAATGGCCAAGGACTTGTAAGGAGGAGTAACTCGATGTCCAGTTGGTGAATCTGGTGAGCGAATTTTTGACATTTTTCACATTTGCGAACATATTTCTACGCGTCGGCCTGCATGCACGGCCACCAATAACCCCTGGGAAATTACTCAATAAGCCAAAGATCTACCCCCAATATGGCTTCTGCAGATATCTTCATCAATCTCGAAGAGAAAAGCTTCAACCTTACTGGGGTGGACACACTTCAAGTATGGCCCAATGAAAGATTTCTTATACAAGGCGCTAGATGGAGAGAGCCAAAACCGTTTTGACTTGGCCCTTATCTTGTTAGCCTCTTTCTTTTCAATGGGTAGAATTTGATCCTTCAGGAAGGTGACAATAAGATCCATCTAGGATGGTCCTAAGTCAGCGTAGAGTACTTCGGGCAGCTCCGGTTCCTCAATACTCGGTCAGGGTAAGAATCCTATCATCAAAGGATTGGGAAAAGTCATTTGCATACATGCTGGGCCGGCCAATTCGTCGGCTGCATTGTTTTTTTCGGGGTTAATTTGTTTCATTCTTACTACGGCAAACTTTTTGATTTCTACGCGTACCAGCGCTTGATACTTAGCCATCCTTCCATCCTTGGCCTCATATTCCTCGGAGACCTGATTGACAACTAGCTTGGAGTCACTGAATACCATAAGTTCTGATGCCTTCATTCTCAAAGCGCTCTTCAATCCGGCGAGGAGGGCTTCATATTCCGCGTCATTGTTGGATGCTAGGAACCCGAGCGTGATCACATGCTCAATGGTCAGCCCATCCGGGGACGTCAACACGACCCCTATCCTGGTGCCATGTCTATTGGAAGCCCCATCGACGAAGAGTTTCCACATCTCACCAATGAACAACTTCTAGTAGTCGGAGGGATTTTGAGAGTTCCTCCACTTCAAGGTACTGGTTGGCTCATTCTGGTCTCTTTCTACATCTCCGTCGAGCTTGTATTTTGGTAAATCGGCCGGTTCTTCCATTTCTTGCTCAGTTTTCTCTTCTCGTTTTGCTACTTGTTGTCCACCACTTATTTCTACTATCCGAGCCGTGGGCTATGCCAAGTCCACGCTAGCCAAATCAACAGGGTAAAGAGGGTGTGTTCCAGGGACAAATTCCACCACGAAGTCAGCAAGAGCTTGAGCTTTGATAGTAGCGCGGCAGGAACTTGATATCGTATTGTCCCAATTCCACGGCCCACTTCTGTCAATGAAATTTGCCTTTTCAAAGAGCACCTTGAGCAAAAATTCGGTTAGCACGACTATTGTGTGGGCATGAAAATAGTGCACCAGCTTTCTGGAAGCCATCATGAGAGCCAGAACCAATTTTTCTAGTTGCAAATATCTTGGGGTGCTGCATCCAGGACAGCAACGCCATTTCGCTCGATCTGTCCTTGTGGAGTGGCCCTCATACCCCTGTCTATGTACTGGTCCAGATGCCCAGCCGCTACCATCTCCTCCCAATCTTGTTTGAGCAGCACACAATCCTTCGTTCGGTGCCCCCTTTCTTCATGGAAGGTGCGGCGATACCTTGAGTTGAAGCCCCTCTGTGTGTCTCCCAATTTGGTCGTCCAACGCACATAGAGCTCATCTCGGATCTCATTTTGGATGCGATAAATTAGGATCTTAAAGACAGTTGGGATGCCGGTTCATGCTTTCAACTTCCTCTTGGTATCATCCTCTTCAATACGAAGAGCGTTAGCTTGGTCGTTTCTGTGACATTTGTTTCTATCATTACTGTTTAAACCGCGATGTTGGTCTCTAGCTCAGTCATTAGGGCGGTTGTCCTCCTGTCCCAACGAGTGAACCTTCCCAGCCACTCTTCTGTCCGCTCCAACCGGATTTGCCTTCTCGGTTGTGGTGGCGGTGGTGGCATCATCTTCTACTCGGATATGTTCGTTGATCAGCTGCATCAGAGACTCCACAGTTATGGGCTAGTCCATCATAAGCGAGTCACGTAGCCTATGTCCGACTGGGAGACCTCGCTTGTATTCTGCGATCCCTAGATTGGTGGGGCAATCAAGGATCTCATTGTAAGTTTCCCAATACTTGGCATTGTCTGCCTTCAAAGAACCTCCAGATTTCATCTTGACGCTTAGGAGGTGGTCAACCTCCTTCGGTGTTCGAGTGTTGGTTTTGAATCTAGTGACAAAGACCTCTACTAGTTGTTGCTGCCCCTCGATGCTCCCCTCCGGGAGTCTTTCGAACACTTCAAGCCCAGTTCTCCCAAACTTGCTGGGAATATGAGACACATCAAGGCATCATTGCGCCAGTCGCGAGCCATTACTTGCCAGTAATGACTCACGTGCATGTATTGATCCATTTTTCTATCGTACATTGTGAACTTAGATTGGTGGAAAATGGCAGGGAGTGGCATGCTCTCGATCTCTGGGGACAGTGGGGTAGTGGTAAATCATGCTAGCTCTCTGTCCATCAATGCTGGGGCCATCATTCTAGGCGCTGGCATTGCCACTTCCTCACTGCAACGGATTTGGGAACTCAGCCTTTGCAATGCCGGCAATCTTTGGGTCTCTCTACGGCGAGTTCGCTCCTCCAATACATCCCTCAGGTCCCCCGAATGGGCAGAGTAAGAGTATTTCGACGTCGTCGATGGACGTAAGGGACGATAACTGCTGTCGCGAGTGTGAGATCTCTCCACTGGTCGGTCGGAGTCTCCAACTCCTAAGCTTCTAGTGATAGAGAAAGAAGGCGTCACATCTTGGCGACGGCTGTTAGAGCGACCGAGTGGGGTGCACTCACTGTGGTTGCCCACTCCAACAACACCCTTCCCCTTGATCTGGAGTTTTAGCGTCTCCATTTCTGCCGCCATCTTCTGAATGAAGGCGTCGTGGTCTCTGAGTTTGTGCTCCAAGCACTAAGCATGTGACTCCCCTCGTCGTCGGCGACCCTCTAGACTCTTGAAGTGTTCGGTGCTCCTTGCGCATTTGTCTGGCGCACTTCTGGAAGAGGTTTCCAAGTTCGCCATAGTCGGAATAGTGGAAGGGTCATCTCTCCATTGGACAGACTCTGGTGTGATACCGTCGACAACGGACAGCGATGTTTCGTCGTTGTTTACCATGGAAACGGTTGAAAAAGCTTGGCCAACAATGTTTGTCTATCAAAGAGTTCCCGCAGATGGTGCAAATTGTACGGGGGTGAAATATTCTTGGTTTTCCATACTCTTTGAATCCAAGCTTCACGTGACGTCGCCTGACGTGAAAACCAAAAGATGGTGAGGTGCCCGGCGATGTGCTGCCGGATAAACCCTCTGACGTTCAAGTCAGCACACTTGGAGGAGAAGAAGAAGAATAGAGAGAGCACTTCAGAGCGAGATAGTTTGGAATTCCTTCTGATTGTTTTCCTCTAACGTCTCTCTTCTCTTCTTTTTCTAGGCTGGCCATACAGCCTCAGAGATTGTGGGCGCACTACCTCTGTTGTCCTTCTCTAAGAAGGCGGCTGTGCTCCCCTCTACCTATCTTACATATGTAGAGACCAAAACCTCCAAACAGTGTTTGTCGAACTGCCAAACGGTATTGACGCATACCAGGAGTGGATTTTCTCTACTTTACCATTGGTCCAGGTGGCTTACACTACCAGGCTATCACTTGGAAGAAACAGACACTACAACAAACTGGAACGACCGAGCTACAATAAACCCGTCCATCGGGATCAACTGGTCGTAGGACGCACGGTTCGGCATCTTGGTCTCGCCCCGCTACCTCGTAGGACTCCTTGGCCCTACATCAATCTGGACTGTTCGTAGTTCGGCCCAACGCATCAGTACAGATTTAAGAAAATATCCATTTTAGCCGAATCATAGCTCGGTCGGCTTGCCCGACCCAACTTAATGGGCCGAGGCAGCCGCGTTGGTTCAGTTCGGCCAGGTTCATGGTCCTTGGCCCTAGCAAGGCCCAACGCCATATCCCACGCTGACGTAGCTCGGCCCAATTGTTAAGTGTACTAGTAAGATTATTAATAATTGTATCAATATGCCCAATGTTGTAAAAAAAATTTCTATTGGTCAATTCAATTAGCCAAAACAATAACTTTAATTATTTCATAAATCACGCCGGAACTCTCAGTAAGGATGATCAGACATAAAACAATAAACAATAAATAATAAAAATGCTACAACTGTCCATAGGACCAATGAATTTGAAATCGTTAATCATGCAAATAGTGAGATAAAATACAATATAAATTACCAAATGTCAAGTTAGATCTTTGACCTTTTCAAATAAACAACCAAGCAATTATATATAAGGAATACCCAATTTCTTACAGAAAATTCCAAAATTAAAATACAAGTACATTGTAATCCAAATCCCTTGTTTGTTGGCTAATTAAAAAAAAAAAAAAAAAGGGCATATCAGTCCAAAAATTCTAAAAAAAAGACTAAAAGGATCTCCTAGAATAACTCACAAAGTCAATGGGACTTACATGTCCATAAGAAAATTCATAAAACATTTTAGTATCCAAGTTTTTGAAATGAGATTTCCAAGTAAATTTTATCAAAAAAATTTCTATTGATTAACTCTAATTTAATCATAACAATAAATTATAATTATTCCATAAATTATGACTTCTAAAAGAAAAGTATGCGTAACTATTTCAAAATTTAAATTTGTATGCCACCATATAGAAGCAATTTACTAAAATTTAATTATAATCATAAAAAAATATAATTATTTCATAATTTATGATTTTTAATATATATATATATATATATATATTAGTATAATACCCGAGCTATATGCACGGACATAAATAAATATGTAGATGTAGATGTACATGTACATGTAGAAATATGAAAAAAACATTCACCGATATAATTAAATATGACTAAATTTCTTTCTTACCTTTCTATATAAAACATTTTAAATTCCAAAATCATAAATATGGTTAGATGGACCAATTCTATGCCATGTGTATTTCTTAACATATAATTTTTTCTATAAAAAAAAAATTTGTGAAGATCAATGCTGTAAAGCTAATAGTGCATTTCGGATGAAACATTCTTTCGCTATAACATATATGTAGATGTAGAAATATGAAAATTTTATTTTTATTATGCAAAGTTACAATAAAATTGTTTACACTTGTCAATTAGCTAAATTTTCCCTTCCTATGCCTTTACCGTTCTCTTTATTCATCTTCTAAGAAGGGCAATTATGTTATTTATGCAAAAACACATAGTCAGTTAAACACATAGTATGTGATGGGAAAAAAGGAATGCGAATAGAGCTACCACAAAAATTAAAGTTACCTTAGCAAGTTAACAGCTAAAGCTGACCATCATGGTTATTCTATAATGGAAATAAAAAATAAAAAAATAAAAATGGTTGTAAACAAAGTTAAATTATACAGTTCAGTTTTATTTTTTCAAAAGATGATTTGATCTTGGTTCTAAATAAATTTAGAAATCAGTTGAATTAAAGTTGTTGCAATGTTTTGTACTAATTAATTGATTTCTTGTTGATTGATAATTGGGATTTTTTTTTTTGAATAAATAACCTACGACATTGAATTTTATACAGTTTTGATTTACTCAGATACTTTAAACAGTCTAGCTTTGGTTTTAAATTATTATTATTATTATTTTTTTTTTTTTTTTTTAAATCGTAACCTTTCAAATTGACTCTAAAACCAAACTAAACATCCCAATATATATATAGTTAGAAAAATTGAATGATCCAAATATATACATTTCAAACCTATTCAAACTATCGAGCAAAAACACAAAATATCTCGAATTTCTTCAAAAATATGTTAGCACGACAAATAGGGGTGTTTTCTAACTATTATTTTAATTTTAGTATCAAACAATAAATAGCTGATTCTTCTTAAATGGAACACAAGACTTTGGATTAGTTTAAAATCAAACAATTATTAGATAAAAAAACAACTAAAGAAATTCAATTATACAATAAATAACATTATGAGAATTGAGGTGGAATGGTTGACTAACCAGTGACTTTGAAATAGCTTTATTATCGAGTGACTATCAGAACTTGTAAGAAGTTCTTCTTGTTGTCTATGCTATGTATGAGCCTTAACAATACATATGACTTTTTAATATTCTAGGGTTTTAGGGTGGGGATGAGTTAGGAGCAAATCATACTTTCAATATATATATTTTTCAATGGAAGTTTTCCTATTATGGGATTGTCATTATTTTAGATGTCATGGAATATAATTAGGCCCATAAATTTGAATTTGGAAACGGATTGGTATTGTTTCCTTTTGAAAATCACAAAATATGGAATAATTATATTTTTTATGCTTACATGATGGTCAGCCAATACGTTTTTTTTAACTATTTAAAATCAAAATAAATCAAGAAAATTTGTATGATGTTTTCTCATATGACTCCTCATTGCAATGTCAATTTACTGTAATATATAGTATAGATTTTTCCATTTAAAATTTAAAATTATGTGTTATATATATACTAACATTCAACCCATATTATGCAGAGTTTGGGATTGCTGTTGCGTAGGGTGTGCAACAGCAACTGTTGCGCGTCTTATTGGGCCTATTTCAGGGCCTAATTCGATAATCTGAACTGTTCACATTTTAGAAGGTATTGAGTAAAACATACCTGTAAGGTGCACAACAGTTGCTGCTACGCACTCTGCGCAGCAGCAACCCCAGACTGTACTATGCACGACTAAATGTATATGATAATGATATATATTAATATTTGATGAATTTTTAGATTATAAAATAATTTTTTCTTGAATATTGAGATATATGATAAGGATATTTATTAACATTGTATGAATTTTTAGATCATAAAATTTAGAGCGAGCATCTATTTTATCCTATGACCTAATTGAGGTTCAATTTGGGTGAGCCAATTTGAGTAATTTAAGCTCGTAAAATTTCCGTAGCCTTAAGTAATTTAAGTAAGTAAAATTTTATGGCCTTAGGACTATTTTCAATTTGGTCAAGAGTAATGGTTGTCTTTAGAATTGACTTCTATTTTTTTTGCAAAAAAAACATTCAAAAAAACAGAGGGAAAAATTGATTTTTTTGTAGTGCTTTTTAGTTTTGGGGTGTTAAGCTTTTTATCATCCTGACATTGAGCTATTTTTTCACAAGACCTCTCCTATAGTATTGTCACCATAGTAGAGTTTAACTACCAAGTTCAAATGGAATAAAAAGCCAACTTCCCAAAATAAGTCTAAGATAAAAATTTATCAACTCAAATTAAATTCAATCAGAATTTGAGTAGGAATCGTCACAATTTAAACATTTTGATTTTAAACTTAAATATGGGTTTTATACGAGTCCTTATATTAAGTAAAAGGGGTTTTCAACCAAAAGAGTTGTGATAATTCTAAATCCTCAAACTAAATTTTATAATTTTTAAATATTAAAAAAAATTCTATTGGTTAACTCAATTAACCATACAAAAATGAGTGAGACCACTAAAAAGAGGGGCACTAATAGCTTTAAAGTGGTATGGGTCCCACATGATGGGATGTTTTGCTCTTGTGTTTTTTTTTTTTTTTTTTTGAATTTCCACCTCATTAGTGGTCCATTAGTGCTCCCAAATTAGTGGGATGAATCATTGTTGTTAACCATAACAGTAAAACTCTAATTATTCCATAAATTACGATTTCTAAAAGGAAAGTATGCTCAACTATTTTAAAATATAAATTTGTATGCCACTATATATGGAAGCAATCCACTAAAATCTTATGAAGACTTAACATAGCAGTCCAAGGCTGCGGCTACTGCAATAGTTACTGCAACAAACCAAATAGACTGCAACAGATCAAACAGCGCAAAAGCAGTCCACGGAAGCTAATCAAATGCAGTCTTACATGAAGGTGTATCACAAGCCATGGTGTTATGACCCAAACCTGCCCCTATAGGTTTAGCGTCGTAACTGGCCAGTAATCTTAGATTACCTACGGCCTCAAAGATAAATTTTCAAAATATTTAAATTATATAGAGGCCTAAGGCGAAAGCAAAACAAAAAAAATTACAATGTCCATCGAGCTTGTGCATACATGACGACTAAAATAATTAAAACATTAAAACACAATAATAATTTATACACATATCTTATATATCTCACACGCATATGCATTAAGACTCAGCAAAATACAAAACTCTGGCAAAGCTAAGGGGCTGATTTTCTTGGCTTTACTCGAGCCTAACTTGCTCCATTTCGGAAGCTCTTCAAAAGGCTGACACGGGTAGACTCCGAGGCTTTCTCTATCCTTGTTGCTTAGTTTACTCACCTACATATACATATAAATAGTGAGCTAAAGCCCAGCAAGTAATAACAGAATAAAGAGATTAAATGAATGAAGTTCGACGATAGTACAAAAACATGTCTTACAATTTCGAAATGAGTCTTAAATCATTTTCAAACTAAGACATTTGCCATATTATATCAAACTTTATAACAAAACATTTTCCATACCAAATCTCTTACCAAAACATATATTTCATTTTCCGAAACAATCCATTTCCATAGGCAAAACAATTTTTTTAGCCATCACATCAATCCCTTTCAATAATAAAAACCATTATGCAATAGCATGTTCATTAACTCGTTAATTTCATCATTAAGATCTTTCAATGTCAAATTATGTGGTACATCCATGAAGTAATAATGAACCGTTTGTCAATCAATCCAAAAGCCATGGTATTGTTACCCCTAGGCAAGGGTCTAGCCATGGTACTATTACCCCCAGGCAAGGGCCTAGCCATGGTATTGTTACCCCCAGGCAAGGGCATATATTCAATGGAAGCCACAGTATCGTTTCAAAACAGAACTTCATTCATTAGAAGGCATAACATTTCAATAAGTCATGCTATCAATTATCAAATCATTTTAAGAATCCATTCAATCAATCACATGTCCATGTTGATAGCAATAACATTTTTGAAAGTAAAGATACTTTGAACATATCTTTATAAGGTTATTACTCATAGCGGGTTAAGTCGATGTAAGGCCTCGGATGCCCACCTATATAAATCACATAACAAAAACACAATAGAAGCACCATTCAATATTCATTTCATGTAATTCAACTCTCTTTATGTATTTCTAGTTTATTTCATGACTATGTGAGTCCAATTGGTGCCTAAGAATTCTTAGAATGTCATAAGGATGCAATTATTCATTTAAAAGAGTTAGTAAAAAATTGCTGAAATTAGGGTCCTCGAGCAGATTGTAAAATTTTGCAAAACTTCTGAGAGCTCGATTTTCACGCTTGAGCAAGACTTTCCTCGCTCGAGTGGACAGAGTGAATTCTGGAATGTCCAGAATTGTGTTCGAAGTTCAAGTTTGATATTCAAAGCCTCAAAACTTGTATTTTTGGTATAAAACATGGAGAATCATTGTATAATTTAGTAAACACTCCTAATTAGAAATCATTTATTCAAAATCATGCTCCAATTGTCCAAATTTAGATTTAACTCATGTTCTTTATAACAAACCCACATTTTTAAAATACGAATTAAACTTTCTAAACACTTGAAATTTCATGATGTGTGTAAAAATAGAACCGAATTTTATTATTAATAACCAAAAATCAACTTAACTATGAGTTACACAAATCAATTTCTTAGAAATTCAACTTAACTCAATTTTTAACCAAAAACTTAATTTATAATCATGGATGTTCTAAAATGTGTTTAAATTGAATAAAACTTTTAAATTCAATTACATACATGGATCAAACAAATTCATAATTTTCATAATAAGATCAAAACTTTTCTTACATTAGGATTAATTCCAAATTTCCATAAATTTCATTTTTCTAAAGTTTTTCCTTTCTCTCTTCAAAATATGAGATTGAATTAATCCAAATTCTTCAAAATCCATGATACATGTATAATTAGAGTATTAAACTTGTAAAATTTATTCATGCATGTAACAATGAAGCTTAATTTCATGCAAAATCACAACATCAAACCCAAAATAATTAATTTCCATAAATTGAACATAACTCTATTTCTTCATCATCTTGCTAATTCCCTTTTTAATTACATGAAATTGAACTCAATTATCTCTCAATTTCAGCTTTTAGGTAATTTATCTGCAAAATTTGAACTTTAATTTCTTACCTAAAATCTTCAATTTGTTAAATCTCTTGGTCAAGCTTTGAGTTTCCTCCTTTGTCTTCAATTTCTTGAATTTCCTTCAAACCCATCAACACAAAGCTCTCTCTCTCTCTCTCTCTCTCTCTCTCTCTCTCTCTCTCTCTCTCTATCTCTATCTCTCTCTTTTCTCTGATTTTTCCCAGCCGAACAAGTTGGCGAATAGATTTAAGGCTCAAATACTTAGCTCACCCTCTTTCTGATTTCATTTATTCCATTCTTTATTATTATTATTATTATTATTATTATTATTATTATTATTATTAAAAATGGTGGGACACTTGTCCACCTTAAATTAATCCATGTGGTGATGTATGTTAGGATTAGTTAGCACACTAAGGCCATGTTTGTTTGGGCGGACTGGATTAGCATTCCCATGACTGATAGTCTTAGGACTACGAATCCGTTGGATTATGTATCCTATCTTAACTAATAGTCAAGTTTAAAATAATTAGTCCGTACTTCAATTGTTTAACCAAACATCGGATTAGTAATTTTATTGGATTATTAGTCCAATCCCAAGCTCATGTCCTCCCAAACAAACATAGCCTAATTGTACATTAGCTTAATTAACCATAACTATATACAATTCCCACATAATTTAATTAGTCTAATTTGACTTCAATTAAGCCCCAATTATTTATATTTAATCTTTACCATTCTATATCAGATTTTTAATCAAACTTCAAAAAAGGTCCAAATATTAAATTAGACTTATTTCCATTATCAATTTTGATTTCTCAAACTATTTAGGCCTTCAATTTCTAATCAGACTTCAAATTTCCGTCATTAAATTACATATTCAAATTGGACGCCCTATAAATAAATTTAATTCGTAATAATCATAATTCTCAATCCTTATAATTTAATTAACTTAATTAACTCCAATTTGGACCTAATTAATCGAATCTCAATTTTACTAAACTAAAATGAATATTTAATTAAACTCCCAAATGGGTCTGTAATTAAAATTAAATTGATTCAACTTCTTAATTTCCCTTCCTTAAGCCATTTGGACCCTTAAGTTCTAATTCCAAAAATAAATCTTTAATAGAATCATATACGAATTAGATTCTACAATCCTCATAAATTCCAAATTAAATTAGGATAACGACTAATTAAAATCTCAAATCTTCTTAATTAACCAAATATAAAATATTATACAAGGCGGGGTCATCACACATGGGCTGTGTAAAACCTAAGCAGTTCACATGTATATAGTTAGTTTGTTTGGAAGATTAGTTAGTTTGTTAGATGCTTAGTTACTGATATGTGAATATATATATATATATATATATATATATATATAATGTAATAGTTAGATCAATAATGATAATCAAGATTCAGTTTCTCTTCATGGTATCACAACGGATAGAGCTCTAACAAGCATTCAACAATGGCGTTATCTTCAATGCCAACCTCTACTGTTCTTCGTCCAAATCTTTCTCTTCTTCTTTCCAAACTCAATTCTTTAGTCATAGTAAAACTTGACACAACAAATTATCTAATTTGAAAAAGTCAAGTTCAAAATCTGTTTTGAGCCATATAATTATTGGGATATCTTGATGGATCAGTTGATTGTCCTCTTCCTACAATTGTGAATGCACAGAACAATTCATTCTCCAATCTGGAATTCAGTAAATGGAAGCTTATTGATGTACATCTTCTTAGCTGTTTAATAGTGACTTTGTCACCACCAATTTTTTTCTTTAGTCTTGCATCTGCAGCATAGTCGCAAAGTATGGATTGCTTTGGAGAAAAGGTTCACTACTTTATCACGATCACATATTCATCAACTCAAGAACAAACTTTAAATACTTTCAAAGAAATCTTAGACTATGGAGGTCTATTTGCAACAATTCAAGGAAATTTCAGATCAAATTGCATTGGTCACTTCACCTATAGATGATGAGGATCTTATTCTTCTTGTTTTGAATGGTTCTTGATGAATATAACTCCTTCAAAACAGCTATTCGAGCCTGATCTGATGGTGTAACCATGGAAAAAATTTCCTCTTTATTATGTTATGAAGCAATTCATATTGAGAAGATCAATTTACATGTTTATCCTAATGTTGCTTTCTCTGTCGTTCAAGGAGCTCCTTCTGAACATCAAACCCTAGCTTCGCCATATCAGTCATCTCCAAATTCACAACATCAACATTTTCCATCAGGACATAATCGATCAAATTTTTCTAATTACAGAGGAAATCATTCCAATTTTGGTGGCAGAGGTCGCTATACCAATTCTTCAAATTACAGAGGCCGTCGTGGAGATCTATTTCAGGTTTTGTTTGTCAAATCTATGGCAAAAACAGTCACACAGCTCTTGAGTGTCGCAATCGCATGAATCCAACTTATATACCCTCTTATGGATTTGCTTCTGGTTCACCAACTCAAGAAGGCTATTCTCTACTCTCTCTCTCTATCCTGGTGGTCGTTCTCCATCCTCTACAGCTCCTCGAGCTTTTTCTACCACAGGTTTTGTTCATTCTTCTTCGTTTGAAACTTCTCCTTGGTATCTTGATTTAGTTGCTACCACACACATCACTAATGACTTGCAACATATGCATCTGTATTAACCCTATCAAGGTCATGATCAGGTTGTAGTAGGCAATGGAGATTCTCTTCCTATTCAACATAGTGGAGCTGGTATTCTTCCCACTCATACCTTTTGTTTTCAGTACAACAATTTGCTTCATGTTCCTCAAATTTCTTCCAATCTTATTTCTGTTCATCAGCTCACTCAAGACAATAATTGTACAATCATTTTTTATAACAATTCCTTTGTTGTTTAGGACAAAACTTTGAAGGCAGTGCTTTCTAGAGGT
Organism: Camellia sinensis; assembly: GCF_055761805.1. Taxonomy (NCBI): domain Eukaryota; kingdom Viridiplantae; phylum Streptophyta; class Magnoliopsida; order Ericales; family Theaceae; genus Camellia; species Camellia sinensis. The sequence goes on along the minus strand of NC_138969.1, from coordinate 20,385,222 downwards.
TTTCACTCTAATGGTCTTTATCAGTTTTCCTCTCCTCTGCAAGCTTAGTTTCTCAACGCATCTCTTCTACTTTGTGGCATAAGAGATTAGGTCATCCCTCAAGTTCAATACTATAGCTAAGTTTGTTCCTATTGTTTGTAATAAATATGATAATGGACTTTGTTCTCACTGTTGTGTGGCTAAAAGTCATCGTTTGCCATTTACTTTGTCTTCTTCTGTTGTCAACCAACCTCTTGCCCTCATCCATAGTGATGTTTAGGGCCCCTTTACTTAAGACCAATCTTAATATAGCTACTATGTTGTGTTTGTTGATGATTTCAGTGGCTTTACCTGGTTGTTTCCTTTAAACTACAAGAGTGACGTTTATACTAAATTTTTGGAATTCAAGGTGTTTGTGGAAAAGCAATTCTCTACTTCTCTTAAGATTTTCCGATCCGATGGTGGTGATGAATATTCTCATCATAAATTTCAACAATTTTTCACAAAAAATGGTCTTGTTCATCAGTTTTCTTGCCCTCATACTCCATCCCAAAATGGATTGGCTGAAAGAAAACATAGACATATCATTGAAACAACTATAACTCTCCTGCATCACTTCTCTTTGCCTCTCAAGTTTTGGTTTAAGGCTATCTTTACTGCTGCATATCTCATTAATAGATTGCCTAGGTCTCATTCTCCTTGTCTTAGTCCTTTTCAGATTTTGTTTGGTACCTAACCTGACTATTCTTTTCTTAGAGTTTTTGGATGCTGTTGTTATCCCTGGCTTCGCCCATATACTAACCACAAACTTAAGCCTCGGTCTCTTCCTTGTGTGTTAATTGGTTATCATTCCTCCATAAAGGGGTATAGATGTTTAGATCCTGTTACTGGCAGAGTTTATATATCTAGGCATGTGATTTTTGATGAAACTCGCTTTCCATTTACTCGAGTCTCCTCTTTCGACTCCTCGTCTCCCTCTTTGTCTACACTTCAGTCTTTCTTTTAGCCTTCTCCAACTGTTGCTTCTACTCCTTTATCTTATTTCTCTCCTTCTTCTGATTCGTCTTTTGCTTCCATTTTACATGTCTCCTCTGCACTGTCTTCTTCTCCTTCTTCTTCATCTTCATCTCTTTCTTTGTCTACTCATCCAAGTATTCAATTAACTATACTTATTCTTCCGCATCCTCCTATTTCTTCCTCTATTACTCATTCTATGGTTACTGGGTCCAAGGATGCTTCTTCTCTATGTTTCTCAGCTTTTATTTCTCCATCTCTCATTGAACCTACTTCTTATAAAGAAGCTCTCCAGTCTTCTCATTGGTTGGTAGCTATGCAAACAGAATTTCAAGCTTTACAAAATCAACATACCTGGACTCTTGTTCCTCCTTCTACTGCTAACCATGTTATTGGATGTAAATGGGTTTTTAGGATCAAGAAACACTCTGATGGTACCATTACTAGGTACAAGGCCACATTGGTAGCCAAAGGTTACTTGCAAGAAGAAGGTGTGGATTTTCATGATACTTTTTCTCCAGTTACTAAACAGCCTACTGTTAGGATTTTATTCTGTTTGACTCTTCTTTTTAACTGGTCGATTAGGCAGTTAGATATCTCAAATGCCTTCTTGTGTGGTACTCTTAATGAAGATGTCATTATGCACCAGCTACCTGGTTTTATCTGTTCTACTCAACCTTTCTTTGTTTACAAATTGAACAAATCTCTTTATGGGCTTAAACAAGCTCTTAGGGCTTGGTATACTGCTTTTGTTTCCTACCTTCTTTCCATAGGTTTTGTTCATAGTCAATGTGGTCATTCTTGGTTCATTCAGAAAACTTCTTCTACCATTACCTATCTTTTTGTCTATGTTGATGACATTTTACTCACTGGCAACTCTTCTTCTCATATTCAATCTCTCATTTCTCATATGAATTCAGTATTTCCTCTCAAGGATCTTGGCTTGGTTAATTACTTTCTGGGTATTGTTGTTCACTACACTTCTACTGGTCTGTTTTTGTCCCAACATAAGTATGCTTATGATATTTTGATCAAGGCAGGTCTTGCACAATATAAGCCTTACTCCTCCCCTTTGCCTCTCAAACCTCCTTCTTCTTCTTCTGATTTTTCTTTGCCATTTCATAATCGCTCTCTCTCTATAGAAGTATTTTGGGAGCTCTTCAATATCTTACTCTTACCTGACCTGAACTTTCCATTGCTATTAACATTGCCTGTTAACATATGCACATACCTATTGTGGCTAATTTTGCAGTAGTCAAGTGGATCCTTAGGTATCTTAAAGGAACTCTACACTATGGTCTTAATTTTAGTCCTGGTTCTATTGATATGCAAATCTTCTCTAATGTAGACTGGGCTGTGATCACTCTGATCGCAGATCTATTTATGGATTTTGTGTTTTTCTAGGGTCCAATCTTATTTCTTGGCAAGCCAAGAAACAGCCTACTATTGCTAGGTCTTCAACTGAGGTAGAATACAGATCATTAGCTTACGCTGCAGCTGAAGCTTTCTGGGTTCAAATGCTTTTAGATGAGATGTTCTTGTCCTGTTCCACTATTCCTACTCTTTGGTGTGATAACCTTTTTTTTCATTTCTCTTGCTTCTAATCGTGTTTTCCATGCAAGGACCAAACACATTGAAATAGACTATCATTTTGTTCGAGAAAAGGTTCTTCAAAAGAAACTTCACATCAGACATGTTCCTTCCTCTCAACAGATAGCTGACATTTTTACTAAGCCCTTATCTATCTCTCGGTTTCATTATATGCAATCCAAGCTTCTGGTGACTCCTGCCTCATTTAGCATAAAGGGGGGTTAATGAAGACTTAACACAGCAGTCCAAGTAGTCCAAGGCTGCAGCTACTGCAACAGCTACTGTAACAGACCAAATAGATTGCAACAGATCAAACAGGGCAAAAGCATTCCACGGAAGTTGATCAAGTGCAGCCTTACATGAAGGTGTATCACAAGCCATAGGTTGTGTAACACCTAAGCAGTTCACGTGTATACAGTTAGTTTGTTTGGAAGATTAGTTAGTTTGTTAGATGGTTAGTTACTGATATGTGAATATATATAAAATGTAACAGTTAGATCAATAATGATAATCAAGATTAGTTTCTCTTCAAAATCTAATTATTTTACATTTTTAAGTAATTAAAAAAAAATTCTATTGGTTAACTCGAATTTAACCATAACAATAAAACTCAAATTATTCCATAAATTACGACTTATAAAAGGAAAGTTTGCTCTACTATTTAGAAATTTAAATTGCCACTATATAATCATACAAAAAATCTAATTATTCCATAATTTATTATTTCATTTCCAAATTTAAAATTATATGTTATATATAAAATTATGCAATTTTAATACATGTTTTATATTTTGGTGACAAATATTATATAATTTTATTTTTTATAAAATTACAAGAATTTATGATTCAAAAACAAAGTTATATCTTGGGTGACTTATTTTTTACCAAAACACCATATTTGGTCTGTGATTTTTTTTTTATACCGATAATGCTTCTTACACTTGCATGGATATGTCTTTCCAATTATTACTGAGTTAAGACACTGTTTTGATGATTTTATAACTGAATGAATGTGACAATTTTAACTTATTTTATTCATACTGATTTTGAGAAAGGGTTCATCTGTGCTGAGGTAATTCCTTGAACTATTTTTTCCATCTTTTAAACTGTCTACATTTTGTTGTCTTATTGGTTTTTTTTCTCTTTCATGATATTTTAAGAAGTTACATTGGCAGTTCATTGATTTTTTTTTTCTGTTTGTTTATTCTTTACTTTCTGTAGTTTATTTATGTGGATTCAGAATTGACATCTAGAAAAATCTTCCAATATGTTTACATAATATATTTACCAATGAGATACTTGAAAAACTTTCCATGGAATAAAATCAACCTAATTGTAATATATTGCTATCCTAAAAATGTTTCAAAGTGCATAATCTAGTGGTGATTTTTTCTTTTTCAAAAAAATGAATTCCTTGTTATCATCTTAAAAACACCAAATAATATTGTTGGTCAGTGGAACTGCTAGAAAGTGCTGACTTTGAATTTTTGATGATAACCAGGTGATGAAACTTGTGGGAGCCAGAAAAAATATATATATCCGCTTATTGGGGTTAATCCAAACAAGGCCTACAATGGGTCCAGCCCAAATAAATATCACACCCCCTATCTATATAAAGAGGGGCATCCCAAAAGGAAAGGCAGGTGCTCTCTCCCTACACTATAGACAAACACTCTTGATTTCCCTAGCTTTATTCTTTCAATCAAAGGACTAACTTTAGCATTGGATTGTCTCCGGCGGGCAACCCCAGTTGGGTGGCACCGATCATGCTCATCTTTGCAGACACACAGAGACAAAGTTCATCTCTTCATTGGATCTCTACAACATCCGTGTGAGAGGATATTTCATGGTCTCACAATTGGCGTCGTCTGTGGGAAACGTCTACAAGAATTCAACGAAGGAGATGACAACAACCACACTCAAGATGCTCAAATCTTCATTACACGTTACTAGAAACAAGACTAACGGTTGATCATATCCTTCTCCTCTTTGTTTAAATTTATTTTTGAATTCTATCTTGCTGTCTATATACATGTACATATACATAGATATATATGTAAATATATATCTATACATTTATGCTTATAGATTTGGTCCACTATATATTGATGCTTATAGATTCGGTCCAAACATTTGTTTAATATATATCTCGACATTCTAAGAAGAGTAGTCGGCACATATTATGTGGATCTGCTTTTATATTTTCATTTCCTCTCTAAAAATGGGTTTCATACTTTTCTTGGTGACAACATCTTTTCGACATTATTAACGGAGTTTCTCAGCCAAATTCATACATGGACTATCCATTTATTTATTTATTATTTGTTCTTCAAACCTATCTTGGCCAAAAAAGTTGATCTTCACTTTTTCTCTCTCTAGCTGAAATTGACGTAAATAAGGGCATGAGTTATTACAAAAAATAATTTAAATAAGGGCATAAATTGACAATCTATATATATATATATATACATGTCTGGGGCAATCTATATATATACATAATTCAATTGTCGTGAACGGCTCATATTGATCCTGACCAAGATCTCGGCAGAATTGAAGAAGTTGTATGCATAAAGTATTGCCGACCAAGCTCTTGCAAAGTCACAGTAAAAGAGACGGATCCAGGTGCTTTGGAGGCAGTTACTCGGCACATAATTCAAGCTCCTCGGCTTTCCAAACAGTTTGGTTGACACTAGGATCACAAGTGTTCCAAAAAGGTCGTTCAGGAAACCAACAATGAAGTTGTTCAGCATCTTTTCCATCCTTCTTGGCATCACTACGCTCACCCAAAAGATTATTACTCGGCTAACATTATTCGACTCATTGATTACTGGGCAAGACTATTTGGCCACGCGTCGCTTCACATTGGATCTTCTCGGCAACATTATTCAGCTAACATTATTTGGCTCATTGATTACTCGGTAAGACTATTTGGCCACGTCGCTCCACATTGGATTTTCTCAGCAACATTATTCGGCTAACATTGCTTGTCAACATTTGGCTCCATTACTTACTCGGCAAGACTACTCGGCCACACTGTAGCATGTTCTATAGCACTGGACATTCTCGGCACGAAACTACAAATATGAACTTGCCTACCTTTTCGGCAAAAATCTCATGCTTATTATCTCAGCATAGAAATGGCATCTTGGCTTGCCGAAATCAACATCTGAATATATGAGAGGATTTGCGTCAAATTAAGGAGTCCCAACCCACCAACCCGAGCAGCCAAGAAGTAACAAAAGTTCGCTGGAAACTGCGAAACGGACCACTTTTTTCGAACAATAAAATTTTCAAAGTTGTCAAAATCAAGCTTTGATCATCCCAATGTGAAGTACACATCGAGACAAATTCAACGCAACAAACCGCGTCAAAATCGGTGCTAAATCGAAGTCGTATGAACCGATCAAAGTTTGCCCAGAAAATGAATTCTTTCGCTAGAGAAGACGACCCAGCAAGCAATGAAGAAATAATCATGTGCTTCGCAGTTGCCTTACACCCTATTGATCTGAACCCTCATATCCATTTTGGATAAAAATACGCCCTCAGCGGTCCGATTCCAATGATCCAATATTCGTTTCTAGCTATTTGATGCATTCCGAGCCTATCAATACGGACAAATTTTTCAAATTCAACTTCAAAAAAAAAAAAAAAAAGAATGCAAATTTTATTCAAAGAATTGAGCGCAATGGCTCTCACTTTGCATATCACCACACACCCTACTTTGTCTCGGCTCCATTTCGATATCGCCACGGCACCGAACAAGGGCACGAAATCCGTTTCAAATTGTTATCCGCCTACTCGGCAATCTTGGCCCAAGTCAATTTTATTACTTCCAAATCAAAAATCTTATTCAGAAGCAATGGGGCAAATATACGTTGGACAAGAAACTCAACTTCAATAAATTGGCAACCATTGCCAACCAAGTTCTTAGCAAATCCAACTCCAAAGGGATCCCGACACACTGCAAAGCTAAGAAAAATCGCCGAACAAAAGATCGCACAATCACCTACCCAAGTTTTAACACTAGTTACGTGACAGCGCATCAACTTTACTCGGCAAGATAATTCGGCACCATTTTTAATTCAACATTATGCATTATCATTATTCAGTCGTGCATCAACTTTATTCGGCTAACCAACATTATTTGTTGAACTTTATGCATTGTTAACTTTATGCAGCAACATTGGCCACAGTATTCAGCAACTTTATTCACCTAACAACATTATTCGGCAAAACAATTGCCCACTGGGACATCTTAGTCAATTTTTTGCTTTCCAATTGGGGCACATCAGCCGATCATCAACTCAGCACCTCTGATATGCATGCATACTCGGCCAACTTGGTACAAACATTGCAACAACATTTATGTGAGTTACACACTCCCGCTCCTTTTCACACCGCTCCATGCAAGCACCAGTTTTGGGGCAATACATTACAAACTTGGTAGTCGGCAATTTGCATTTGGCAATCGACAGTTCGCATATTTTTTGTGCGCCGTCATTTTAACAAAGCCGAATCTTCCCTGCAACATAGGGAAATGGGAATCTGCATTCTTTCCGACTAACACCTGTCATGGACTAAGCAACTCGACAATTAAATAGTTGGCCCAATATCTACTTGGAAATTCCTTACAAGCGAAGCAATATTATTGGTGATTGCACCTTATTCAATACAGGATGCATTATTCAAAGTCCTTGCCATATTGGCACCTAGCAACTCGGCAATTAAATAGTTGGCCCAATATCTACATGGCAATTCCTTACAAGCAGAGCAATATTATTGGTGATTAACACGTCCACCTTATTCAGTACAGGTTGCATTATTCAAAGTCCTTTCCATATTGGCACCTGGTTGCCACTTAAAATCAGCAAAAGTCTCCGAGTACAGCGTAATCTTCACACTCGGCACAGAGAGCCATCAGCAAAGGCCTACACCCATGCCCGAGGGTTAAAATACCGCAGGTCTACACCCATGCCCGGGGGTTAGAATACCGTAGGCCTACACCCATGCTCGGGGGATAGAATACCGTAGGCCTACACCCATGCCCGGGGGTTAAAATACTTCAGGCCTACACCCATGCCCGGGGGTTAGAATACCGTAGGTCTACACCCTCGTCCGGGGGTAATAATACCATGGTCCATTTTTTCGCTGATATATCTGCCTTATTTAATCTACATTATTTGGTTCAGGCTATTATTTTCGTGCTTGGTACATAGAAATATCACTAGCTCAGCATGAAAATCCATATTTTGAAGTGCTTTTTGCACTCGACAAGATACTACACCCTCGCTCGGGGGTCATAGTACCGCGGCCTACAGCCCTTGCACGGTGGTAACAATACCGTGGCCCATCGTTATGAGTTGTTTGGAACTCATGTGATATAATTTCATACTATGATAGACATATGTATATTTATACATACATTCAAGACATACGTATATTTATGCATACATTCAAGCATACATGCAGTCATTCATTCATACATTTTATTCATTTATCCTGAGTGTTCTTTATCAAAAGACCTAACAGTTATTTGAACAGCGTAACTTGGCAAGAAAAACTCTCATTCCTTCTACCACAGACAATGAAAGTTTTGGGGCAATTGTGGGAGCCAGAAATATATATATATATATATATCCGCTTATTGGGGTTAACCCAAAAAAGACCTACAATGGGTCCAGCCCAAATAAATATCACACCCCCTCCAATCTATATAAAGGGGGGCATCCCAGAAGGAAAGACAAGTGCTCTCTCCCTACACTGCACACAAACACTCTTGATTCCCTTAGCTTTATTCTTTCAATCAAAGGACTAACTTTAGCATCAAATTGCCTTCAGTCGGCAACCCCAGTTGGATGACGCCGATCATGCTCATCTTTGCAAACACACAGGGACAAAGTTCATCACTTCGTTGGATCTCTACAACATCCATGTAAGAGGATATTTCATGGTCTCACAAAACTTAACATTCATTTATTTATTTTTATTCATTTATTCAAGGTGTTCTTTATCAAGAAACTTAACATTTATTTGAACAATGCAACTCGATAATAAAAACTCTCATTCCTTCTACCACAAGCCATGAAAATTTTGGGGCAATTGTGGGAGCAAAAAAAAAATACATATTAGCTTATTGGACCTAACCCAAACAAGGCCTATAATAGGTCCAGCCCAAATAAATATCACACCCCTCCCCATCTATATAAAGGGGGGCCATCCCAAGGGTAAGGTATGTTTGACTCTACAGAACACACACACACACCCATTCATTTCTACTTCTTCTTTCCTTGATTCAGTGACTAACTTCATCATCAGAGTGTTCCCAGCCAGCAATCTCGATTGGGCGGCGTCAACTATGTTTATCATTACAGATCTACAAGGGTGAAACTCTTCTCTTCATAAGATCTCTTCAACAATCTATGTGAAAGGAATTTTTTGGGTCTCACAATTCTCTACTGTGAAAGTTTTGATGGAAAGGGGACCTGGAGAGTAGAGCCATTCACTGGGCCTCATGTGGCAAGATGGCTTTGCCTAAGCTATTAGGAGATATGGGTTTTCAGGATTTTCAAGCCTTTAACAAAACCCTTCTTGCTCACCAGGGATGGAGGTTGCTTAAGTTTCCTTACTGCTTTTGTGCGTGGTTCTTTAATGTCGTGCTCAGTTGAAGAATTTGGGGAGGAATTTGGAAAGAAAAAGAGAAAAGATGTGTGAAACTAGGTGAAATATAAGTATATTTTATTCACATTTCACCTACCTTTTTCATTTCTTTTTCCAAATCTCTCCTCAAATCCCCAACCAAACATAGCATAAAGGTATCTACTACCCCAATTCAGATTTTATGCATGCAGTTAGAGGTCAAAGAGCCTCGTGGGCATGGGCCAATCTTTTGGATTGCTGTGAAGTGTTAAGACACGGGGTAAGATGGCAAGTGAGTAATGGGGCATCAATCAAATTTTGGGAGGATAAGTGGGTTCCATCGGTGAGAGGATTTCAAATCATATCTCAGAAACCTCCCGGTTGTAATATTGTGATTGTGAATGATGCTCTTCTTTTAATTGGAAATTGCTGGGATATCCCAGCCCTTAACTCAGTCCTCTCCCCCAGAAATTGAGAAAATCCGTGTAATTCCCACTTCCATGTGCAATGGTGAAGACTCTCTTGTTTGGCATCACGCTTTTAATTGACAGTATATACGGTGCAGTCTGGGTATAAGGTTGCTGTGGGGTCTCAATTTGGTTTAAATTCTAGTGGACCTTCCTCATCTTTTCAGGTCCTAGGAAATTTCTGGAAGCTTATCTAGAATCTGCCCATTCCAACTAAGTTAAGGCATTTCTAGTGGCGCGAGTGTCACAATCTCTTAGCTACAAAGCAGAACTTGTTTAGACAGAGGTGTGCTCCGGATGAGGTGTATCTTGTCTGTTCTGTCTTGTTTTTCATATCGAACCTAAAACGGTTGAGCATATGTTGTTTGGGTGTCAAGCCATGGGTCTTCGTTTTGAGCATGGCAATATGTATCACCTGTGTCATTTGTTGGACTTGTGAGTTCATTCAGAATCATTCTAATGCATTTGATTGCAATACTCTTTTGAGCCGAATTGTGTGGAAGACAAGGAATGATCTAGTCTTTAATCACATACTTGTTGTAATAACCCGACCCTCTTATGTGCTTCTGGTATGCTTTTTGATATGCTTCCAGTATTTTATTATATGTGCAGTATATATTTAATGTGAAATTCCATGTGCAGTTGAGTTTAATTATGTGAATTATATGATTATGGGTTTATATCTATCAATTACGAGAAAAATCTGTTACAATGGTGATATTTAGATTAGTAATTAAAAGCCCTAGAAGCTTGATAACTCGAAATTGACTCTATACTTATGATAAGTGTGATTTTTAGGTCATAATGTGAATTTTTGTAAAAAAATTGATTCGTAATGATTAAACTGATTAATTTATGGTTAAACCTTAAATAACCCTTTTAAGCTCTTAACTTAGTAACTTCTATCACATAAAAAGTATCTCCTGGGAGAAGAAGAGAGTTGGAAAGGGAGAGAAAGGGGAGAAGGCTTCAACAAGAAAGAAATTAGAGAATTGAGAAGTATTGTAAAGATTTGGGCTCAAGGTAGGTACAATCTACCTAGAATAACCTTTCTAATTGATTTAAACAAGAACTTTTCTACATATATGTAAGTTAGGGTTTATAATTAAGATCAAGTGTGAGATGAGTGATTAATTAGAAGAATACTTTTTGTGTTAGGTTGATTTGGTGTTATGTTGAGCCCTAAGGAGGGGAATTACAATTTATTCCTTAGTTTTTCATGTTTGAACTCATCTATGTATTTAGATGGATAAATATGTAAATTTATAAAGCCAAATATAGCTAGAAATTTAAAGGAATTGAGTTTTGTTTTTGAATTGGAAGAGAATGAAGACTTAATTGAGTTTGTGATTCATGTTAGTGTGATGTTATATCATCATATTGTATCAAATTCCTTAATTTTGTACCGTGTGATGTGTTGACCTAATTGGATATTTGCATTGTTTCAGACTGCTCAAAATAGGGATTCTGACCGGGCGTGCGAGGCTCATGGCCGCACGTGCGGAAAATAGGGGAGTGTGAAGTTGAGACACTGAAATAAAAGCACATGCGGGGCGCACGTGCGGCCCACCTCCCCCCACGTGCGGGAAAGGACTTCTGCACGTGCGGCCCAAGGGAAAAAATCGTATGTATTTCTTCTCTTCTGTTTGACCCTCTGGAAATGCTAAAACATGCATTTGAAGCTTTTAAAATGCTTGTAATCTAATGTAGAATGAATCAAATGTTGATTTAAACGGAAAAATTAAAGAAAATAGACTAACTTATGAGTTGCATGTTGTCTGTAGGTCACGTGTAGGAAGAGACTTTTGCTCCGCCACAACACTGCGAGTAATAGTACTGTAGTGATATGTTTATTTGCTGCTAATAGTTATCGTTAGCATACTGTGATTCGTGTATGAGCTATGTCTCTATGTAGTGAACAATTGGAAAACTTATGTGTGACATTATGTAATGGTATCCTTATGGACCCAAGGTCGTTATGTCTTGTCATTGCTGGGCCTGAGGCTGTTCGGATAACAATTATATCTTGTTGGCAGCAGCCCAAAAGCTGAGGAAGGTGATGACATGCCGATGTCTCACTAACCCTAATATGATTTGAATTGATTATGACTCGTGGCCTAAGGCTGAGGGAGGTGGGGAACATGTCGATGTTCTACCTACCCTCCTATGTTTAAACAGCTATTGATATGTGGGCCTAAGGCCGTTCTGTAAGATATATGGGCTTGAGGCCATTCTGCATGATATAAGGCCTAAGGCCATTCTGTATAAATATTAGCCCTGAGACCGTTCTGTATAAATGTTGGGCCCAAGGCCGTTTGGAAATGAATATAGAACAAGAACCAGCGTGTGAAGTATATTTATATACGGCGTGATTTTTGTTTATTTACGCAATTTACCTACATACTATTATTCACTAAGCCCCGCTTACTACGTGTTATGTAAGTCTATGCAGGTAATCAGCTCGGTGGTCAGTCTTAATCCAGCCCTAGCTGCCCTTTTGTCGACCCTACTGTGTTCAATCAATTAAGTGGAACGTATTCATTTTTGTAGAGTTCCTTCATGGCTCGTCATGGTGGGTTCGTTAATAATTTTTTCAAATGTCATTAGACATGTATAAGTTTTACCCTTGAGCATTTTAGTTATACCCCAAGTTATGGGGTTGAGATTGTATATGTATGTATGTAGATAGTTTTTATGGGCTGGAACATGTGGTGAAATATCTTGTGATCCTGGCATGTAAACACTAGCTCAATGGATATCATTTTGAATTACTATTTGCTTCCATTCAGGCCCCATTCTATGTAAGGTATTTATGCTATTTGATTATTTGGTTTTGAGACTCATTTTCAGGTTGCTCACGCCCAAACTTTTAGGGGCGAGTTTGGGGTGTGACACCTATAGACCCCCTCTCGGCAGTCTTCAAAATCTCATTCCTCCATTCCATTATGTCCTCACCCACTTCACCTCTAGCTATGGTTATAGTGTCACACAACTTTGGAAATCATCAATGACCTGGTTTTGTCCTATAATTTTATTTTATTTATTTTAAAATTTGTACTAAAATATTTGGTGCAAGTCTTTGTTTTTATAAAGTAAATATAAGAATAAATTATATTTATAATTCTTGTAATTTGTCTCTAGTATTAATTTGGTTCTTGTAATTTTAATTTCATCAATTTACTAGTCTAATTATGAAATTAAGTGAAAAATAGTATATTTATTATGTTCAAATGAATTGAGAGGCTAATAACCAATTTAAAATGATTTATTTCCTTTTTAATAAACAAATTTTTTCTTGATTTATGTTCATTTTCTTAATGAATAAAAAAGTTAATATAACTAAAAAAAACTATAGGAACAAGTTATATAGTTTATATCTAAAAAATAAATATCAAAAAATTGAGCAATAAATTATACTTTAAAATTTCATTTATTATACATACATATATATATATATATATATTTCATTTGGCTTCATTTGGGAACTGAGTTGACTTTTCGGCTTGTTTTAGGAAGTAGGTTAAAAGCTAGTTTTTTTTTAGTTTTTTTTAACTTTTAAAAATAAAACGTGTAAAAAAGTAGAGAGATAATGTGACCCAAAAGAGGTTCTTCCCAAAAGATTGGGTTGGACTTTTCACTTTTTTTTTTTTTTTTTACTTTTGTTAGAATAAAAGTAAAATGATTGTGGTTTGAATGTGATATTTTATCTCATTGACTTTTTAACCTATTTTGCCTTTTTGTAACTATATTAACCAAAAAGTCCCCTTAGCCTACATGCCAAACAAAGGCAATATATGAAAGTAATTTTCCAGCAAAGTTTTGAGTTTGTCGTTTCCAGGGTAGAAACAAGTAAAAAAAAATAATAATAATAAAAAAAATAACACAATTGGCTTATCCCATTATGTTTTCATAATAATAATAATTATTATTTTTTAGATTCATATGAAAAGTAAAGAACAAGAATTAAGGAGTTAAAGTTACAACAAACAGAAGGCTAGTCCCTCACAAAGCCAACTCCAATCATGTCATCAATAAGGAAAACTACAACTTCAGCTAGAGGATTATCAAGAAATACAACATGCTCATTTTGAGCTACTCCCATGTTGGCTAGAAGATCAGCAGCTCTGTTTCTCTCAAGTAGGGTGTGTCCAAGAGAGCTGTTACACCAAAGTTTTTCTTTGTCACTCAAAATTTTCCATCCAAGTTTGGTTAGAAGAGTAGTATTTTGATCTCTAGCTTTTCTGATACCAAGACCACCCTCAGCATTACTCTGGCACACATTGTCCCAATTAACCAAATGAACTTCTTTCTAGGTGTCATTGTCACCCCACAAGAAATTTCTATTAATTCTGTCAATGTCATCGCAAAGCTTTCTAGGGAGTTCCATGGTTTGCATGGTATAAGTGGGTATGGCAGAAGTCACTGCTTGAATGAGGGTTGCTCTACCAGCTAAAATAAGGGTTCTAACTTTCCAACTTGAGAGTCTGGCTTTCATCTTATCGAGGATTTCAATGAACAAGTTTCTGGTAACTCTCTGATGAAGTAAGAGGGAGCCAAGATATTTGCCAAGGTTATGAGTTAGGGGAATGCCACTTTGAAAGCTAAGAGCTTTGGCAAGGTTTCTAGGAACATTAGGGGAAACAATGAGTTTGGATATAAGAAGATTAACTTTCTGACCAGACACGTTACAGAACTCAGAGAGGGCATCCATAATGATTTCACAATTAGATGGAGTAGCTTAAGCAAAAAGGATCAAATCATCAGCAAAGAATAAATGGGATAGTGATGAGCTATTTCTTGAAGCCTTACAGATTAAATTCACAAGATGAAAATAATTATCCCTTGGTTTATAATTTTCAATCCTCATTGTACCCTTAAATTGGTTAGAACGTGACAGAGAAGTGACATTCTAAATATACTTGCTTTATTTGTTTTTCAAATTTTCTGTTTTTTCTTTCCTTACTAGTGATTATCGTTGGAATTCATGTTGAGAAAATTGTGATGCTAAATATTATTAAAACTATCATGTCTATGCACACACACATATATATGGACGTATGGATGTGCGAAACAGAATCAATTTCTTATAGGGGCAGTTGTGTTTTTTTTCATTAATCATCTTCAAGTTCGATGTACGATCAAAATTGTAATTTTGTTTTTGCTATTTTTGTTATATAAATATTAACCTTTTATTTTCACTTTATAATAAGAGAAAAGAGAGTATATAGAGAGTGCTAAGTTGTAACTATCTAAATCAACTCTAGTCGATCATGCATTAGGAAGGGAAGGAAAAGTGAATGAAATATTAGTTTCTTTTTTTTTTTTTCTTTTTTTTTTTTTTCTTTTTTTCACTTTTCCCTTCTCTTTTCGTTTCCTTTTGCAAGTCCCTACTCAAATTCATGATCCAATCACAATCTTAGTTGTCCTTGTACAACTTTTCTCTACTTTCCCATGTATCCTTTATCTATCTTGGGTGACTTAGTTTTGACAAAAGCACCATATTTGGTCTGGGATATTTTTTTTTATACTGATAATGCTTCTTGCACTTGCATGGATATGTCTTTCCAATTATTACTAACTTAACACACTATTTTCATGATTTTATAACTAAATGATTGTGACCGTTTTAACTTCTTCTTCTTCTTCTTCTTTATTTATTTATTTTGCTGGTGAAATGTTGGCAAATTCAACAACAGACAAAGGCTCCTCAAGCTGCTAGGACTATTCATACTAATTTTGAGAAAGGGTTCATCTGTGCTGAGGTAATTCCTTGAACCATTTTTTCCCTTTTTTCAATTGTCTACAGTTTGTTGTCTTATTGTTTTTTTCTCTTTCATAATATTTTAAGAAATTACATTGACAGTTCATTGATTTTTATTTTATTTTATTTTATTCTTTACTTTCTGTTGTTTATTTATGAGGATTCAGAATTGACATCTAGGAAAATCTTCCAATATGCTTACATAATATATTTAGCAATGAGCTACTTGAAAAACTTTCCATGGAATAAAATCAACCTGATTGTAGTATATTGCTATCCTTAAAATGCTTCAAAGTGCATAATCCAGTGGTGATTTTTTTGTTTTTAAAAAATGAATTCCTTGTTATCATCTTAAAAACACCAAATAATACTGTTGGATAGTGGAACTGCTAGAAAGTGCTGACTTTGAATTTGTGATGATAACCAGGTGATGAAATTTGAACATCTAAAGGAACTTGGTAGTGAACCGCCTGTTAAGGTATATGCTTTAATTCAATGAACTCCCCTAAAATATGTTGGAAATAATGGTTTACAGGCTTATTGGGCTAACTTTGAGCCCAATTTTGTGTGAGCCCTAAACGTCTTTTGGGGTGGGTCCGAAAAAGTAACGTATTCCTTGCCGCATAGCAAGTCACACAATGAAGACGGTTCGTCAAACCCATTTATGAGTGAATGGGAACTTGACGTCATTTTCGGGTTCGTGGAATGGACATTTAAAGAATTAAATATGGGTTTCCTTGAAATGAGTTGTCCCACATTGAAACTTTAAGAGAGGTTTATGAAGTATATAAGCTCTAGATTACAACACTTAGGTTGGGCCGCAAGGGGCACCCCAAGTTTGTAGAAGGGAAGAGTTATGGACAAAATGAACCTTAGCCCAAACCACCACACACGTGCGCCGCCGCCACCGTCCGCCCGGCCATGCCGTGCCTAGTCGGGTCGGTTCTAATATTAATTTTTTGAAGAAAATTTATTTGAACTTTTTCCAAAAAACTTTTCGAAATTAATTAATTCATGAATTTAATTTTTCTATCCATTTTTTACTTCTTCAGTCTAATTTTTCAAACAGATCAAACCGTTCAAACAGTTTTTCAGATCTGTTAGAACCTAGACAGATTCAAATCTGCCTAGATTTGAATAGATTCAAACTGCAGTTCAGAGGGTCAACTGTGACCAGATCTGTTGAACTGTATCTATTCGACAGTTTTCATATCTGTTCAGATTTTTTGGACAGGTTTATTACTGCTAAGTTTCAAACAGATTGGAAAATAAAACTGCTAGCAGTTTTGGACAGTTTTGTAACTGTTATAGTTGCAGATCTACTTGAATTTTGAATCATATATGTTCAAAACAGTTTCACACCTGCAGTCTGGTCACCCGAGCTAAAATACAAAGGCCGAGCAATGACAGAGGCAGACTCCGTTTACGTGGATAAGGACCATTCGCTCGACTTTAACATGACCAAGGATTTGTTTCTCCGTGTGGACATGAAGAAGAATGAAGAACTGTCCGACCTGAAAGTCCTCCGGTCGGCTGCAAAATTGGTCTTTCTGGTAAGTGATCAAGTTATTGTACTTCCAAGTTATCGATCGGTTTCTCATACTAACTTCTGCCTTGCTGTAGGCCGCGCAGAAAAGCTGTTTGGTGCACAAACGTATGATTTCTGTGCTGCAGAGTTTAAGGGAGGCTATCGCTAAAAACAAATCCAAGACAGTTGAGCTGGAAAAGCTGAAGACTGTACACGCGGCAGTGTTAACCGAGCAAGATCTCTTAGCTGAGAAGTTGGCGAAGGCTAAGGAGAAGAAGGATAAGGCCGTGCAGGCAAAAAATGAGAGATATCTGGCAGAGCTACCCAAATTCCACGCCATCCACTGGGCCGAGCTGAAAAAAGAAGTGGACAACGCTAAAGATCGGGGATACGCTGAAGGAGAAGGGTCTACGGGCTGCAGGTGGCGGGCACCAAAGTCATTTTTTAGTGCTGTTGGAAAGTGGCTGCAGAAAAACTCAATCAGGCGATGGAGTCCGAGGTGTTCAATAACTCTCACCTGCCTTTATTCCCTCCTATATGCAGGCATATGTTGCCACCATGTAGTAAAAGTTGATAGACGACGCTAAGGAGGCAAGCGCAGCCGATGAGCCAACTCTACCGCCAATCGACAAGACCCCAGTGCCAGTCATATCGGAAGAGGCGGCGCTAAGCAGTGAGGAGGAGCATTCAACCGCCGAATGAGGAACGGGCTCTCTGGCACTGAAACCGCACAGAATGTGGCAGAAGAGGTGGTGGGAAACCTAGAGGACGCTGTAGATATCGACTAAGGTGCATCTAGGCTTATGTTTGTACCCTTCTTCTTTTTTTCTTTTCTTTTTTTTTTTGTATTGATGTAGCCGGCTATGAGCCCCACTTTTTTAATCAGGATTTATCATGAATGAGAAGTGAACTTTTTCTTCGCCATGTATGCAAAATTTTGTTTGCCCTTTGGTTGTCATTTTCTTCGATTTGGCCGAGATAAAATCTTCTCAGTGCATTCTGAGCGTAATGGTCTCAGTTTAACGAGCAAACTCATCTTGGTTTAAAATATTAGTTGAACACAACACTAACTGTTTGGTAGGCCGAGCAAGGTCAATTCGGTTTTAATAAGAACTCGGTAAAGACACCAACATTTTAAGCGGGTGAGCAACATCAACTCAGTTACAAAATAAGTTGGGCGAAATTGATTCTGTTTGTGCGGTCAGGCAAAATCAGCTCATTGAGTGAGCAAAATCAACTCTACATCAGCGAGAAAGAAATAGCTTGGGTAATCATCAGTGAAATCTGCCCTTCAATTAGCGAGTCAAAATCAGCTCGGTCAATGATAAACAAAATCAGGTCGTTGTACTGAGCAAAATTTGCTCTTCATCGGCAATCAAGAAACGACTCAGGTAATTATGAGTAAAATCTGCTCTTCAATCAGTGAGCCAAAATTTACTTAGTCAATGATGAACAAAATTGGCTCGGCTCAGATACAAGTTGGCTAAAACATGAACTGTTGGGCAGTTGAGCAAGTTCAGCTCAATTCAACAAGAAAAATCAGCCCATAATCGGATAACCGCTCATTCTACAAAAGTTATCCAAATTTTGAACACTTGCCCCTGGTACTCATAGCAACTTAATGTCTTTGTAACATTTCTGCGTAGAAACGCGAACATATGAGAAAGAAGGAGTCATCTTCTACTACATGTTACAGATTACTCCCAATGCCAAAAGGCCAAGTTACAAGAAGCAAAGAAGTAGAAAAGATTACATTTCAAAAGTAAAATATCTTAAGATTGGCCGCAATGGTCTGGGGATAGCTTTGCTATCTAAGTCTTCCAGGTGGTATGCCCATTTGCCTGCAAGGCCGGTTATCTTGTATGGCCCCTTCCAATTTGCTCCTAATTTTCCCTCACCAGGGATCACTGTGTTGCCTATTACCTTCCTTAAGGCCCAGTCTCCGACCTTGAATAGCCTAGGATGCTCATTCTTGATGTATTTCTTGAAGAGATCTTGTTGGTAAGTTGCTATGTGGAGCCCCGTTACCTTCTTTCTTCGGCTAGGTCAAGCTCCAAGACTACAGCTTCACTGTTCAAGTTTGGTTGGAAACTTTCAGATAGGATGGTTGGCATACCAATCTCCAATGGTATGACTGCCTCCATGCCGTAAGCCAAGGCAAATGGAGTTTCCTCGGTTGAGCGCCTTGGTGTAGTGCGGTATGCCTAGAGCACATTGGGAAGTTCCTTAGCCCACTTCCCTTTGGCCTTCTCCAATCGCTTCTTCAGCCCGTCCAAGATGGTTTTGTTTGAAGCTTCAGCTTGACCATTTGATTGGGGGTAGGCCTGTGTAGAATTGTAGAACTCAAACTTTAACTCCTCGCAAAATCGGTGAAAGAGTTTTCCGTCGAACTGAGTGCCATTATCCGAAATGAGAACTTTTGGGATGTCGAAGTGGGTGACGAAATTCTACTAGACAAATTTTTTAACATCTTTTTCCTTGATGGTGGGCAATGGCTTAGCCTCTACCTGGTGAAGTAGTCGGCAGCAACAACGAAAAATTTGCGGTTGCCTGGAGCTGCTGAAGAGGTCCTACAATGTCTAGCCCCCAAAGCGCAAATGGCTAAGGACTTGTAAAGATGAGTAACTCTCTAGGAAATTGCTCAGTAAGCCAAAGATCTACACCCCATATGGCTTCCGCAGATGCCTTCATGAATCTCGAAGAGGAAAGCTTCAACTTTACTGGGGTGGACACACTTCAGGTATGGCCCAGTGAAAGATTTCTTGTACAAGGCGCTAGATGGAGAGAGCCAAAACCGCTCTGACTTGGCCCTTATCTTGTTGGCCTTTTTCTTTTCAATGGGTAGAATTCGATCCTTCAGGAAGGTGATAATAGGATCCATCCAGGATGGTTCCAAGTTGGTGCAGAGTATGTCGGGCACCTCCGGTTCCTCAATGCTTGGTCAGGGTAAGAATTCGATCATCAAAGGATTGGGAAAAGTCATTTGCATAGATGCTAGGCCAGCCAATTCGTTGGCTGCATTGTTTTTTTCATGGTTAATTATTTCTATTCTTATTGTGGCAAACTTTTTGATTTCTGCGCGTACCACCACTTGATACTTAGCCATCCTTTCATCCCTGGCCTCATATTCCTGGAGACCTGATTTACAACCAGCTTGGAGTCACTGAATACCATAAGTTTTGATGCCTTCATTCTTGAAACGCTCTTCAATCCGACAAGGAGGGCTTCATATTCCCCCTCATTGTTGGATGCTAGGAACCCGAGTGTGATCACATGCTCAATGGTCAGCCCATCCGGGGATGTCAACACGACCTCTAGCCCGGCGCCATGTCTATTGGAGGCCCCATCGATGAAGAGTTTCCATATCTTGCCAATGAACAACTTCTAGCAGTCGGAGGGATTTTGAGAGTTCCTCCACTTCAAAGTACTAGTCGGCTCATTCTGGTCTCTTAAAACATCTCCGTCAAGCTTGTATTTTGGTAAATCGGCCGGTTCTTCCATTTCTTGCTCAGCTTTCTCTTGCCGTTCTGCTACTTGTTGTCTACCACTTATTTCTACTATCCGAGCCGTGGGCTGCGCCAAGTCTGCACTAGCCAAATTGACAGGGTAAAGAGGGTTTATTCCAGGGATAAATTCTGCCATGAAGTCGGCAAGAGCTTGAGCTTTGATAACAGCGCGCGACTGGAACTTGATATCGTATTGCCCCAATTCCACGGCCCACTTCTGCTGGTGAAATCTGCCTTTTCAAAGAGCACCTAGAGCGGAAATTCGGTTAGCACGACTATCGTGTGGGCATGAAAATAGTGCACCAGCTTTCTAGAAGCCATCATGAGAGCCAGAGCCAGTTTTTTTAGCGGCAGATATCTTGATTCGGCCAGGAGCAGTGTCTTGCTAACGTAGAAGATGGGGAGGTGCTGGATTACCTCAGCGCGGATGAGCACTGCGCTCGCCGCGTGCTAAGAAACTGCCAAGTAGAGATACAATTCTTCGCCCGATTTTGGTGTGACCAAGATTAGGGCTGAGGAAAGGTATACTTTTAGATCCGCCGGTGCATGGTCGCACTCGTCGTCCCAAAAGAACTTGGCATTCAAAGTTTTGAAGAAGGGCCTGCAACGATCTGAAGACCGACTAATAAATTGGGTTAGCGCGACTGCCATTTCGGCGAGATGTTGCACGTCCTTCGTGGAGTTTGGCTGCTCCAATTCTTGTATTGCCTTAAGCTGGGATAGGGCAGTCTCGATTCCTCGATTTATGATAAAAAAAAACCTAGAAATTTCCAGGTTCCAACTCCGAATGCACACTTGGAGGCATTTGAACGCAGCTTGTGATGTTTGAGTATGCAAACATTTCTGCTTGGTCGGCAAGGTGTTGGGACTTGTCTTTGCTCTTCACCATCATGTCATCGATGTAAGCCTCCATAGTGCGGCCAAGAAGAAGAGCGAATATTTTGGTTACCATCCTCTGAAAAGTTACCCTAGCATTTTTTAGGCCGAACGACATGACCTTGTAGCAGTACAAGCCTCCTGGAGTGGTGAACGAAGTGATCTCTTAGTCTGGTTTGTACATGGCGATCTGGTGGTAGCCGCGATATGCCTCTAGGAAGCTAAACCTCTGATGGCCAGTGGTTAGATCCGCCAACTGGTCTATCCTTGAGAAGGGGAAGCTGTCCTCTGGGCACGCACAGTTGGCTGTCTTATAATCGACCCACACCTGCCATTTACCATTCTTCTTCGACACTACCACTGTGTTAGAGATCCATCTGGGGTAATGCACTTCTTCTATCGCCCCAGCTTCCAACAAGTTCATGACCTCCTCTACCACTATCTCGGCATGGTGCAAGGCTGAGCGCCGCATGCTCTGGATGACCGGTCGTGCATTTGGAAAGAAGCTAGGGTTGACACCAGGCATATCGTAAGGCGTCCACGCAAAGGCCTCAATGTTGGAAACAAAAAAGATGACATAATCGAGCCGCTCAACGTTGGACAAAGATGATCCCAAAAGAAAGAACTTATTTGGATTATTCTCATCAACGCGCACTTCTACCAAATCTTTAGCCGATTTCTCTTCGACTTTTCTTCCCATAACTTCTAGGACTTCCTTCCCTTCTGGTCCTTCTATCATTTGAACAAAGCCTTTGGCAGCCCGGCTGCCATTTATTTTGATAAAGCACTGTTTTGCCATTACTTGGTCCCCCAAACCTTTTGTACTTGTCCGGCTAGTGCTGGAATGCGCAGGACTTGGTGATAAGTCAACGTTACTGCCTGCATGACATGCAACCAGCCCCTTCTGAAGATTAAGTTGTAGGTTGATGGGACCTTAAGCACCCAAAATTCCACTTGCTTCGTGACTGACCCAGCTTTGACTGGTAATATAATCTTTCCGATTGGCCATTCAGGTTGAGTATTAAAGCCAACCAAAGGGGACACTGTTGGAGCAAAGTCTTTGTTCTCCAACTTCAACTGTTTGAACTCATCGTAATACATGATCTTGATCATGCTCCCCTAGTCACTTAGAATTCTTTTGATATCGAAGTCCTTGACGCGAAGGGTCACCACTAAGGCATCATTATAAGGTGTTTGAATTCTCTCCAAGTCCTTACTTGAAAAAGTTAAGACGTCTTTTACCTTAGTCTTTCCTTTCTTCACGACACGTTGAACAGAGAGCACTTCCCTCATGTGCTCGGCCTTCTTGATCATCCCTCAGCTCGCAATCCTGCGCTGGTTCGATGATACCGTGAATGACATTGATTACGTCTTGGGGTGCTGCATCCAGGATAGCAAGGCCATTTGGCTCGGCCTATCCTTGTGGACCGGCCCTCATACCCCTGTATATGTACTGGTCCAGATGCCCAGCCGCCACCAGCTCCTTCAAATGTTGTTTGAGCGGCACACAATCCTCCGTTCGGTGCCCCCTTTCTTCATGGAAGGTGCAGCGATACCTCGAGTTGAAGCCCCTCTGTGTGTCTCCCAATTTCGCTAGCCAACGCACGTAGGGCTCACCTCGGATCTCATTTAAGATGCTGTAAATTGGGATCTTAAAGACAATGGTGATGCCAGTTCGTGCTTTCAACTTCCTCTTGGCATCTTCCTCTTCACTACAAAGAGCGTTAGCTCGGTCATTTTTATGACTTTTGTTTCTATCATTGCGGTTTAAACCGCGATGTTGGTCTCTAGCTCAATCATTAGGGCGGTTGTCCTCCTGCTCCACCGAGTGAACCTTCCCAGCCACTATTTTATCCACCGCAACCGGATTTGCCCTCTCGGTTGCGGTGGCGATGCCAGTTTCATCTTCTACTCAGATATGTTCATTGATCTGCTGCATCAAGGACTCCACGGTTGTGGGCTGGTCCATCGTAAACGAGTCTCGCAACCTATGTTCGACTGCGAGACCTCCCTTGTATTGTGCGATCGCCAGATTGGTGGGGCAATCGAGGATCTCATTGTAAGTTTCCCAATACTTGGCATTGTATGCCTTCAAAGAACCTCCATATTCCATCTTGACGCTCAGGAGGTGGTCAACCTCCTTCGGTGTTTGAGTGTTGGCTTTGAATCTAGTGACAAAGACCTCTGCTAGTTGTTGCCGCCCCTCGATGCTCCCCTCCGGGAGTCTTTCGAACCACTTCAGGCCTAGTTCTCCCAAACTTGCTGGGAATATGAGACACATCAAGGCGTCATTGCGCTGGTGGCGAGCCATTACTTGTTAGTAATGACTCACGTGCATGTACTGATCCGTTTTGTCGTCGTACAGTGTGAACTTAGGTTGGTGAAATCTGGCAGGGAGTGGCAAGCTCTCGATCTCTGGGGACAGTGGGGTAGCAGTAAATCTTGCAAGCTCTCTGTCCATCAGTGTTGGGGCCATCATTCTAGGCGCTGGCATTGCCACTTCCTCACTGCAACAAATTTGGGGACTCAGCCTTTACAACGTCGGCAATCTTTGGGTCTCTTTACGGTGAGCTCGCTCCTCCAATACATCCCTCAGGTCCCCCGAATGGGTAGGGTAAGAGTATCTCGACGTCGTCGACGGACGTGAGGTATGGTAACTGCTGTCACGAGTGTGAGATCTCTCCACTGGTGGGTCAGAGTCTCCAACTCCATAGCTTCTCGTGATAGAGAAAAAGGCCGTCCCATCTTGGCGATGACTGTCAGAGTAACGGGGTGGGGATCGCTCACTGTGGTTGCCCACTCCATGTTCTGAATAAGGGCGTCCTGGTCTATAAGTTTGTGCTCCAAGCGATGAGCATGTGACTCTCGTCATCGTTGGTGACCCTTTGGACTCTTGAAGTGTTCAGTGCTCCTTGCGCGTTTGTCTCATGCACTTCTAGATGAGGTTTCCAGGTTCGCCATAGTCAGAATAGTGGGAGGGCCATCTCTCCGTTGGACAGACTCTAGTGTGATACCGTCAACAACAGACATCGGTGTTTCGTCGTTGTTAGCCATGGAAACGGTTGAAAAAGCTTGGCCAACAAGGTTTGTTTGTCAAAGAGTTCCCACAGACGGGCGCCAATTGTACGGGGTGAAATATTCTCTGTTCTCCATACTCCTTCCATCCAAGCTTTACGTGACATCGCCTGACTTGAAAACCAAAAGATGGTGTGCTGCCCGACGATGTGCTGTCGGATAAACCCTCCAACGATCAAGTCAGCACACTTGGAGAAGAAGAAGAAGAATCAAGAGAGCACTTTAGAGCGAGAGAGTTTGAAATTTCTTCTGATTGCTTACCTCTAACACCTCTCTTCTCTTCTTTTTCTAGGCTGGCCATACAGCCTCAGAGATTGTGGATGCACTACCTCTACTGTCCTTCTCTA
This sequence comes from Camellia sinensis, assembly GCF_055761805.1. Lineage (NCBI taxonomy): Eukaryota > Viridiplantae > Streptophyta > Magnoliopsida > Ericales > Theaceae > Camellia > Camellia sinensis. The sequence continues at coordinate 20,360,443 of NC_138969.1, read as the reverse complement.
TGCAAGCGGCTGTGGCCCCTCTACCTTTCTTACAAGTAGAGAGACCAAAACCTCCAAATAGTGTTTGTCAAACTGCTAAATGGTATTGACCCATACCAGGAGTGGATTTTCTATGGTTTACCATTGGTCCAGGTGGCCTACACTACCAGGCTATCACTTGGAAGAAACAGACACCACAACGAACTAGAATGGCCGAGCTACAATAAACTGGTCCATCGGGATCAACTGGTCGTAGGACGCGCGGTTCGGCATCTCGGCCTCACCCTGTTACCTCGTCGGACGCCTCGGCCCTACGTCAGTTCGAACTGTTCGTAGTTTAACCCACCGCATCAGTATGGATATAAACAAATATCCATTTTAACTGAATCATGCCTCAATCAGCTTGCCCGGCCCAACTTAATGGGCCGGGCCAGCAGCGTTGGTTCAGTTTGTCCAGGTTCATGTCCTTGGCCCTAGCGAGGCCCAATGCCATATCCCACGCTAACGTAGCTCGGCCCAATTGTTCGGCGCAAATCTCCCTCTCAATTTCCCTTTAATCCCATTCGAGCTAAGCGTGATTGGGATTACTACTCCGGTCGAGTTATCTAATTTGGTCAGTCATTGAGGATTGCGCCAGTATTCTTGTCATCGGTCAATTAGATGTACTGACAAACCATCTTTTCAATGTCACGTGGCCTTCCATGACCTTGTAGTAGTATAAGCCTCTTGGAGTGGTGAACAAAGTGATCTCTTGGTCTGGTTTGTACCTGGCGATCTGGTGGTAGCCGTGACATGCATCCAGGAAGCTAAACCTCTGATGGCTAGCGGTTAGATCCACCAACTGGTCTATTCTTGTGAGGGGGAAGTTGTCCTTTGGGAACGCACGGTTGAATGTTTCATAATCGACCCACACTTGCCATTTACCAATCTTCTTCGGCGCTACCACTGTGTTAGAGATCTATCTGGGGTACTGCACTTCTTCTATCGCCCCAGCTTCAAACAAGTTCTTGACCTCCTCTACCACTATCTCGGCATGGTGCAAGCGAGCACCGCGTTCTCCTGATGACCGGTCGTGCATTTGGAAAGACATTCAACTAGTGGAAAATGAAGCTAGGGTCGACACTAGGCATATCGTAAGGCGTCCACGCAAAGGCCTCAATGTTGGAAACCAAAAAGTTGACATAATCGAGCCGCTCGGCGCTGGACAAAGATGATCCCAAAAGAAAAAACTTATTTGGACCATTCTCATCAACGCGCACTTCCATCAAATCTTCAGCCAATTTCTCTTCAACTTTTCTTCCCACGACTTCCAGGACTTCCTTCCCTTCTAGTCCTTCTATCATTTGAACAAAGCCTTTGGTAGCTCGGCCGCCATTTACTGCGACAAAGCACTCTTTTGCCATTACATGGTCCCCCGAAACCTCTTCTACTTGTCCGGCTAGCGCTAGAAAGCGCAGGACTTGGTGATAAGTCGACGGCCATCACCGCCTTTAAGATAGGATTGCATCTGTGATAAGCCTGTCCCCTATTATGCTAATTGGTCCTTATTATGAATATGATTATGTGTTTGATATGTTTATGTGTACCATTTTATGTGAAGATATGTGGTTTTAAATTTCTATATGTTCACCGTAGGAATATCTGTTTGATTATCTGCTTTGGAAATTAAATTGAAAGCCTTATCGGCCGTAGAAACCGAAATGACCGCGCCATTGTGATTGGCGTAATTTTTTTAAAGCCTACGGTGAAATTTGATTGAAAATTGATTTGGACCAGATTAAATGGATTAAATTAATGTTATGGTGCCCAATTATTTTATATTAAAAGAATGTATTTGAGGGAGCTTTTAAAAAGGGCCATTATACACACTCAATTCCTCTTTTTGTCCAGTTTGGCTGATCTAACTCTCTAGAGAGAGAGACCCGAAATTAGAGAGAGAAAAGGGAGATCATCTAAGTTTTGCTCTTGAATCTGGGAAGTCTTGAAGATTACTCAAGAATTTGCTATAGATTGTGAGAATTAAAGCTCCTATGTGAGTATTTCATGGATTCTAGTTTGTAATTTTGTAAAATTAAAGTTGATTAATGATCAAGAGCAAGAATTGTGCCATAAGTGAAGGAATTGTGTAGTATTTGATGAATTTGAAGTCAATTGATGCATGCATGTAAGAATTTGCCATGGAGTTGTGTGATTGAGCATGAAAAATATGATCCATGTAGAATTGTGGTTAAAGTTCATGCTTTTGATCATCATTTGTATCATCTAAGTTGGTTTTGTTGAATTGGAAGCCAATATGCACATGCATGGGAGAAATTGCTTTGAATTTGCATGTTTGAACTTGAAATACATGATCCATGTTGAATCCTTGATTGAAGTTCATGTTTTTAACCACCTCTTCATCATTTCAGTTGTGAATGAGGGTTATATCTCACATGCATGTACAATTCACATGAATATAAGCTTTGAATGCATGAGTTTGTTATGTTAGGTATAAGTTTGGTGTAATTTGGGACATGCACGTGATTAATTAGTGAAATTGAGCTTTATAATGAAATGAATTGGGTGTTGGATCATGTTAGTAAAAGTATATGTGAAGTTTGAGCCATTATATGCAAGAAATGTTGGTTGGAATGTTGAATTTCGGCTCAAGAACATTGCTGGAAAATCCAAAATTTTTGGTGTTCGCTCGAGTGTGGAAATCGCCGGTCGAGCGGGAAATACGTGCTCCGAGAACTTTTTGCAGACATGGTGTCCGTTTGAGCGGGGAAGTTGACGCTCGAGCATGGAGCTATGTAGATTGACCTTCCGCTCGAGCGCCCGAGTTCACGCTTCAACATGAATTTGTTGCATCCATCACTTTTGCAGACCTCATGGGTCCGCTTGAGCGGGGAAGTCTACGCTCAAGCGGGGACCCTGTTTCCTGAAATTTTGAAAATGCATTCTGTGTTCCGTTTTCCGTTCCCTTTCACTTCTAAGTACTCTTAGGCATACATTGAGCATTGTAAATGAGTTAGAAGAATAAGAATTAAGCCTAAAGAGGAATATGTGAATTAAGAACGGATTGAATCGGTTATGACCCTTATGTGTTATGTGATGTGTAGGGTCAAGCTCCAAGGCAAATCAATCAGCCGTTCACTGTGAGTAATATCTAACAAAGACATCTGAAATGTGTTATTGTCCAATTGCTTACGTCCATGTAAGTTGTATAAATGATTGGTATTCGATTGGTGGACAATGTTTGCTATACCGAATGAATGGGCCAAAGACCGTTTTGACAAGAATAAATGATTGCGCCGAAGGCCGATTGACATAAATGATTGGGCCAAAGGCCGATTGACATAAATGATTGGGTCAAAGGCCGTTTTGACACAAATGAAAGTTTGACATGCATGAATGGGCCAGAGGCCAGTTTGACATACATAAATGGGCCAGAGGCCAGTATGACATGAATGAATGGGCCAGAGGCTAGTTTGACATGCATGAATGGGCCAGAGGCCAGTTTGACACGAATGAAAGTTGAATGGGCCAAAGGCCAGTTTGACAAATGGAAGATAAATGGGCCAAAGGCCAGTATGTTTGGAACCACAGCCACTTGACTTAAATTGTGTACATATATATACGTTAAATAGAAATATGAATTGGGCCCAAGGCCGTTTGAAGCATGTTGTTCTACATACCGTTTGTATAACTCTTTTATTTGATATTATTCACTATGCTATCACTCACGCTCATTCATGTGTTAGTAGGTGAGCCAATAGACGTCCAAACCCAACCCCAGTGAAGTCTGTATGGAACAACTAAAGTTTTGAAGAGTCAGCCCTTGTGTCTCACGAACGAGACACGTCTTCGCCCTTCTGCCATTCTATGTTATTTTGTCATGTTGGCGAGGACTTTGGTGTACGTCTGTATATAGCTTTGTTTTGGCTGACTTAGATTTGAATGATCATGTCTGTATAGAACCTTATGTTACTATACTTTCTATTGTGAGTTATTAATATATGTATGTATGGAATGTTATGGTGTGCAAATAAGCACGGCTCTATGGACAAAGTTTTAAAATTGCTTCCGTTTGGCCCCCGTTAACTCTGTTAAAATACGTCTGGTTTGGTTTGAGACTGTAGGTAATCTCATGATTACTGGCCGGTTATGTCCTTAACCCACGGGAGCGGGTTCGGGTCATGACAGAGTGGTATTAGAGCACGAGTTAATAACTCACACACTTGTCCAAAAGAGCAATAAGCGTCTAGAGAAGATCTAGGATGCATTCATATGATAAGTATGAATTTGGAAGCATCGAGAATATGCCTAACTGTTTTGATATGAATAGTTATGTGTTATAAGCTGTGATCTGCTTGCATTGTAAATTATTTGAATATGTATGCTCTTTAGTATATGCATACCTGTGAATCTTTTGTATAAAGTATAATGCAAGTTTAATCAGGTGGTGAGAACATGTGATTATATGAGATGCGAATTGTTACACTAATGTGTACAACAAGTATGTTTTGTTATAATACACATACATGAACATATGAGTCATGAGAAGTTGCTTATGTGCATTTGATTCTGCAAATGGGGGTCTATGTGAAAGATGAACATGATTTGAGTATATAACTACTTAGTAAATGTTCAGCATGCGATATCTGATAAGTATACAATCATCTGTTACGTATGTGATTAATTGTGTCTCGTCGATATATAAAATGAGAAAATAATAATGTGCGAATGTACGCATGTGTATCTGTGTTTATCTTTGAATTGGGCATTTTGGTATTTGGCAAGGCTTAATAAGAATTTGTGTAGAACACGGATAAAGTAAGGGCATACGAGTTGGCAGACTTTTCCATAGCCCGACTTGATAGACTAGAAAGAATAGTACAAGAAATGGCAGAGATTTTGAGACAACAATGTCAGTTGCCACTACGATGAAAACCTTTGCCACCATCAGTGTAAGAAATGCCAAGGGGTTTGTTATCGGACTTCTGGGCTCGTTATAGGTGTGGTAAAATGGACCATATGATAAGGAATTGTCCCCGAACTGGACGAAATGTGAATAAATCTTTTGCCTCAGCTAGATTCATACCAATGGTAGGAATTGCTAATCAGGATAGAGTAATTGCCCTCATCCCAGAAAGCACTCAGAATACTGCAACCGTTATCCCAGGTATCTATACTGTTTATAAACGAATGCTTATGTGATGATTGATTCTGAATTAGTACATGTGCACATCTTTGCATGGGATATTAATTGATTTGGATCGGCATCTTTTTTCGTATCTGCTGCATGTGTATCTAGATTGGTTAGACCCACAAGATCGAGACCGTATTCATTGAATGTATTGGGATATCGATTAACTTTGTACATGCACATGTACATCTGGACCTATGCTCGGGGTAATTTATTGCATTACTATCTTTAAAGACTGAACCACTAGAATTATGACTCTGTGATTGTGTGACCGGGTTAAGCACCCGAAATAATGAACTCTATAAATTGCGAGATCATGTATTCTGATTGGTAGAAAATTGACTTGACTATGTGGCTATATTAAGCTTGACTCGTCAACCTATGTTTTGTGACTGATTTGGAACCTCTCCATGACAAATCCTATATTATGTGTAATCGAAGAACTTTGTTTAATGTGTTACTGTGTACCATGTGCTTGCATCTAAGACTTATTTGAGAACTGCTATATTGGTTATGATACATGCCTCCTGATATGAACAACTGCATGAATATGCAACTACACCTGAACTTATGTGGACAATGCTATATTGTACATGACTTGAAATACTTTGATATGAACGGATGTGATGAATGACTCCGATATGACTTTGAGGACTGATGAACTTAGAACAGTTGTGAAACTATCAACCATGTACCTAAGCAAACGAAGTATGCCTTACAGAACCAAATGTACTCTATTTGGGAAAAATTTTATCTGATTTGATCTGATAGAACCTTTGTCTAATTTGGCCTGGTAAAACCCTCATTGGATATAATTTGATGGGACCTTTGTTTGACTTAATTTGGCAAGACCTTTGCTTGGATTGATCGATAAGACCCTCTATCTAATATGACTTTGTAAAAAGGGGATTAAGAATCGTGTATAAATAAATGGCCAGATTATTCTTGGCAGAAAAACTGATAGACCCAAAACTTAAATCCATTTGGAGTACTTAACTTATTTGAAAGACCTTTTGTGGGCTATCAACAGACCGATCTAACCATGAACACCATGAAGAACCGACCTATAGTTATTGGAGACATACGTGTTACAAGTGAACGGGATTGAGCAAATCCATTGATTGGGAGTTTTATGGAACAATGCTTGTGTATTGTCACATTCTTGTTTGTTTGACGCTATGGGAACCGATGGCGGCAGATCGATTTGACTATAAGCAGTACTGAACATTTATTCTTGACTGATCAGAATATGTTTTGTAAGGGAGAGTAGTTGCTTCAGTGTTGTCAGATTTTGGGAAATCAGGTTATGGTGAGTGGTGTTATGTTTGTTTTGATGACATTCTTGGGGCGTCCTTTTGTGCTAGGGGACGTTAAGCCTATGTAGCACTTTTGTTGAGATATCTCTTTTGCCACCGATAGTTTTGTATGGGTGGGTGTGCTTAATCGATCTCGAGTCGGCCACCGACGATCGTGAACGGGTGTGCTTTGATTCCAAGACGATTATTTCTTTGTTTTGTCCGGAATGTCATCCTTTGGTATTATGTGGATGTTATTAGCATCAAATGAGCTTTTAAAAACTCTGATTGTCCGAAAGTATGTGAATTCATTACGCCTTGGGTAAATAACTGCTCAGTGCCATTATATTCTGTAATTAGGGCTCTGAGGATGTGTAAATTGTGTTTAACATGTGATTGACTGCTTTGATATCATCTTTGACATCATGGGGATTAATAGACGAATTACCTTCTGCTTTTGGCGACTATGAGATAGTGTGGGAAGACTCGAAAGAACAGGGAATTGAATATTGAACCGAATTGCAAACTGTAAACTGCTGAATGAATTGAGAACACATGTATAGGGGACTGCTTCGATGTTAGTGTGCTTTACAATTGGTACTATGGGGATATATGAGTTATGTATGTCATGTGATTGATTGCTTCCTTCTTATCTTTGTTGACTCGGGAATCAGTGTCTAGATCCACTTTATGTTCCTGAAGACTTTTGATTGATCTTGGATAACCGTGATGAGTCACTAAACTAAGCACTGAATTGGATTGTGAATTGCGAAATTATTGAAGAACGAATTGAACTTTTGTGACAAGGATATGGACCGAACTCCTATGGGAAAGTTAGTGGGCGTTTGAAATAAATATGTTGGCGAGGACTTTGATGTACGTCTGTATATACCTTTGTTTTGGCTGACTTAGATTTGAATGATCATGTCTGTATAGAACCTTATGTTACTATACTTTCTGTTGTGAGTTATTAACATATGTATGTATGGAATGTTATGGTGTGCATATAAGCACGGCTCTATTGACAAAGTTTTAAAATTGCTCCCGTTTGGCCCCCGTTAACTCTGTTAAAATACGTCTGGTTTGGTCTGAGGCCGTAGGTAATCTCATGATTACTGGCCAGTTATGTCCTTAACCCACGGGGGCGGGTTCGGGTCATGACAGAATCC